>NC_091829.1:65439793-66039793 GCF_038994185.2 Dermacentor albipictus | reverse complement strand
TGTGTGTTTTTTGGCACTGCTGTTAATGCCTGCAGTTGCCTAACAATGTGTGGTAAACGGGAGCAGCGGCAGAGACTTCCACACCCGCCACATGCTGGTGACCATAGAGAGTAGGACAATGTCAGAGGGATCTCATGTGACACGCCCGGTAGCACGGATAGTGTTTGCGAATCGTTCGTGCCACCCGCAAAAGGATGGTTCCCCTGCCTGCAGTGCGCTTGGCACGCGTGCGCCCGACGTGACGTTCGCCACGTGTGCGACAGTCGTGGAACTTGGGAATTTCCACAACACAAAGACCTAAAATCTACTCAAAACTGAAGTGGCATGTCTCTAAACTGCATCCTTTTGTTGCTAGTGGGCGTTTCTAGGTATCAAATGCAGGCAGAAGCATTTTCAAACACCACTTTCAACAGTTATTTTCGTTGTAAGCTCTTGAGTTGTCCACGCCGATATGTGAGCAGGACAGAGTACGAATGCAAAAAAAAGTACTGTGGCCAGCTGTCTGTAACCTACTCCCAATATCCTTTATAAAGTGCATGTACACTACCCTTTACAGTTGTAGTGTGTGGACTATCGGGTACTTACTGGGAAGGTTGCCAACAGAGGTGCTGTTTGTAGAGGGCATTGACTGTTACGACAGCTCATTGTATGTGCTGTGATAGTCAAACTTTGCTGATATACAAGCTTAGTTCAACTTTGCACTGGTCAAATGCATTCTATTAACTGCATTGTTTCTAAAACATAGTGAGCCCTAGCGAACAAGTGCCACGGGTCCTTGCTGTCCCCGCTTATTTCCCTTGCACTTGGGACGTAACGTAAGTAATGTCTTTTTCTCCCCCCCGTACAAGTCTCGGTTGTCAGCGCCTTCTCAGTTGTCGGGGCTCTCGTATGGGCCCTCTTAGTGAAGTTGTTCCCGATATTGCCTCAGTGAAGTCATGCTCATGGCCTTGAACAATGTGCGAACGCTTCTCCCCTCGTCCCGATTCCTTACCCTCGTTGCTGACACGCTGTCTCGCTGCTGGCGTCGTTTGGCCGCCCCAACCCCTTATCCCGCTTGGCCTCTTCTGCCTCCTGCTGTGCTGACTACCCGCCCTGCCCCTGCCGTGTGCGTCACATTCGTACCATCACCATCACTGCTGCTGCCACTTCGCCAACCCCTGTGTCTCTCCTTGGCTGGCTCTGGGGATTGCATCACGCCGAACAACGGTTACGTCACTTCCTTGTCACGCATGGGGGAGGGGAACGGAGTCTGTCAACCCCATTATTTAAGCATAAAATGCTTATGTAGGTGGTTACATGCAATGTTACTTTGGTCCTGAACCATATTCTTGCACAGCCTTGCTAGTGTTTTGCTCAATGGCTGTGTGGAAGAAATTGAGCAAAATTTATGTACATATATACAGCCACAGTTGTGGAGGGAATGTGTATAGTTTCTCAGTTGCCTTTTTTTTTTTTTCCAAGGCTCAGTGGGCCGAGCTGTTACCTATATTAGCGCCTGCAAGTACGTGGAAGAAGCAGTTGTGCAGGCACAGCAGGTAACACACATGGAAGATTCTAATATCAGTGATAAGCTGAGGTATGAACTTCTTAACGCAGCAGAACGCACAGCACTAAGGAGTTAATCAAATGGATTACTAACTAGCCTTAGCCACTAAGCTTATAAGCTAAAGCACAATGCTAACCTAGGCTAAATGGGTATTCTACCCTTTGGAAACCTCGTAGTGATCAGTTTGGACTTGAACCACTATCATCATCAGCAGCAGCAGCCTGGTTACGCCCACTGCAGGGCAAAGGCCTCTCCCATATTTCTCCAACAACCCCGGTCATGTACTATGAACCACTATACCTGTTCAATAAACGCATCTCAGCTTAAGCCTAAGCTAAGTTTTGTTCCCCAACTTCTCGTACTCAAACTGTGGAAGCAACAATGTCACTGCATCATGTCTCACGTGTTGATGTGCTTTCAGGGATTTGGTTATTCCTTGGTTTCTTTTGTGCTTAAAAATTCTACACATCTCGCTGCGCTGAATTTTCTTTGTGTGTCTGTGTGCAGTGTACCGTAACATTCCTCATATGAAACTACAAGCAACATTATAATACAAGAGGAAATTTTTTTACCACAAAACAGAACTAAGACGAAGACAGTGTAAAGAACTGATGGGTTGAGGGCTGAAATTATGTGACAAGATAGGTCAGGGACGCATTAAGGCAGTATTGATGCCGACGAAGTAGGAGGAGAGTAAATTCATCTTGCCTTTCGCTGTCCAAGAAGTGAAATGAGAACAATGTCCAAGATAACTGAAGCCAGCCATGAGTGGATAATACTGAAGTGTATAGTGCAAGGTGCTAGATGAACGACTTTAGTGAACAAAACTGTATCATTCCAAGCTGTATCAGCTTACTCAGGATTGCTAATGATGTGCACACATAAGCATTTCTTGCTTAATGATCTTGGCATGTAAACAGCCGCCAGGTTTTTTTTTTTTCAACACTGGATTGCTTCTTGGGAGCAGCACCTGGCTCTTTTTTTTTCCACCCATCACATGGGAAAATGCAGCCTGCTTCTTAGATGACTTGCACCTTCAGAACCATTGTCCGGCTTGCCTTGCCACTGACCCACCCAGCTGCATTCTCTTCTGCTTGTGCATGATACTGCGC
This sequence comes from Dermacentor albipictus, assembly GCF_038994185.2. Classification (NCBI taxonomy): domain Eukaryota; kingdom Metazoa; phylum Arthropoda; class Arachnida; order Ixodida; family Ixodidae; genus Dermacentor; species Dermacentor albipictus. Next base: position 66,037,135 of record NC_091829.1, on the reverse strand, counting down.
TATGCCTAGTCTTCTGGCAATTCCCGCTTTTGAAGACAAGGTCTCCTTTGCCGACTTCACATGAGTTCGGCATATCTGGGATCTGCCTATCTTGTAAGCACTTCCAGAAAAAATGGGGGTCATTCAATTCTCGACACTCAAGAATGCAAGGTCTGCTTAATTGCTTGTGAAATTGATATGAATAAAATATAAAGTGAGTGAATAATGAACATGAAAAAGAAACAGAATGCCTAGATATAATCAACCTTAATCATCGAATCATTTGAAACACCATGTACATCGACCTTGTATACTTTATTGTTGACACTTGGTTGACCTTTTCTTCTTTTTTAATAATATGCAACTGTAATTGCTTGTGTGCACGTTTGGGATCACATTGTGCCTCGCCATTTATTGTCATGGGAGCACACCTATGTGGAAAGAAAAACTGGCTTTACTGTTGTTACTGCTTTCCTTACACTGGCACCTCTTTTGTTATACCCAACTTAATTTGTGGGCGGGTTCACCTATTTATTCTGTTTCTGTTTTTGTCACATCTTGTCTGTTTGATCTCTTCTCACTGTCTGATTGTCTTCCGAGTTGGTCCTAAGCCCCCTCTGTTGTTTGCCATAATCTGACTGTCCACTTCTGCATGCTGTAATATATGTGGTTATTCATGAACATAAGTGAAACGCCTCTACAGGGAAATGTGTGTAGTGAAGGATTCTGCTTCTTCCGGTCGAATTCCTATCTATTGTGTGTGTGTGTGTGTGTGTACACACACACACACACATAGGGTGTTTCAGCAAACACTTTCAAAAATCTTCATGAACTGGTCTACTCGAAGCAGCTGACATATCTACACGAAAAATTGAGATGCAAAATATACTAATTAATAAAATTTCACTAATTAAGTTCTCAACTAATTAAATCATGGCCCATATTGCAATTTACAAATTCTACCCATGGTGTTCCACTTGGAACGAATTTTCATGATGACACCAGTTTAGAGATATAAATTCCCCGAACTTTGCTTTAAAGTTACTTGTGTGCTTCAGTGCATGAAACAACATTTTGTTAACAAACTGGAACGCCAATGCATTTCTTAGCAAAGTTTGGGAATTTTTATCTCGAAACTAGTGTCGTCCTGAGAATTCGTTCCTAGTGGATCCACCTTACGAAGTCCACTGCTAGAATTTGTAAATTGCAGTATGGGTCATAAGGTAATTAGTTAAAATCATTAGTATTTTTGTTAATTAGTCGACTATGCATTTCAATTTTTTTTTTTTTTCAAGCAGTCTCCGTTGCTTCAAGTAGACCACCTCATGAACTAGAATTGAGCTGTCTGCCACAGGCAGGCAAACTTTAAATAATTTTCAAAGCGTTCGCTGAGACATCCTATATATGTACAGGGTGTTTCAGTGAACACTTTCCAAACTTCTTAAAGGTTGCCTGTGACCGATAGCACAACTCTAGTTCATGAGGTGGTCTACTCGATGCAGCGGACGACACTGCTTGAAAAAAAAATTGAAATGCATAGTCGACTAATTAACAAAAAATAATAATGAATTTTTAACTAATTACCTTATGGCCCATATTGCACTTTACAAATTCTATGAAAGCGTTCCAGTTACTCTTGTGCTTGAATGCATAAAATTATGTTTTGTTAAGAAAGTAACTGGAATGGCATTGCATTTCTTCGCAACGTTCGGAAATTTAAATCTCTATACTGGTGGCATCCCGAGAGTTCATTCCAAGTATATCCACCTTGCAAACTCCACAGATAAAATTTGTAAATGGCAATATGGGCCATAAGCTAATTAGTTAAAACTTTGTTAGTAATATTGTTTAATTAGTCGATTATGCATTCATATATTTTGTGCAAGTAATGTCATCTCTGCAAGTAGACCAACTCATGAACCAGAATTGGGCAATCTGCCACAGGCAAGCTTTAATAAACTTCGAAAGTGTTCGCTGAAACACCCGGTATATGTTGTGAATGGCTTCACAGCAAAGAAAACTACGACGGCTTTGTTTGTACAATGAAGTTTGGGCATCCATCCCATCCGATTTCTCGCTTTACAATGACACTCACATAGCGGCACCACCACTACCCTTCACACCTGCCACTGTGTGCAGCTGTGCCCATAGGGAGGAGCGCTAGATGGCATTGCAACAAAGTCTTATGCGGGAGGATCTGGGTATGGAGAGCACAGTAGCTATAGAAGCCCCCTACCACCACCAATGCAAAGTGGCATTGATTAAATACTAATTAAATACTAAACAAATACTAATCAGTGGCAGTGCTTAGCTCTCTATAGCAACATTGAAAAGGGAGCCAATAGTGGCATTCCAAACATGGCAGCTCTACATTCCGTTGCTCGTGGGTTTCATCGCAGGGTACGCTGTGAACCTCAATGCTATAACAGAAATGGCAGTGACGCATTCCATTAAATGAAGTGTGCAGAAAAAAATATTTTTTGCCGAGTGGTCTGAGCCGCCTTTGCTGGGAGAGGTATTGTGAACAAACTCGACAGCAAGGTGACTTTTATAGCAAAGAAATTCAGAGGTCCTCAACACTTCGTTATAAAGGCATTTGACTGCATGCGTTCATGTTAACGAGTTGGGCATGTGGTCTTGTAATGCCAGTGATGTGCTCGGTGAATGCCTTCCCTCACACAAGCTGTTAACCTTAATGTTTAATAGAACTATTCTTCTTTGGTTCGAAGGGTTGAACAAATGGCCATTATGCCAACATACACTTGATGACGGAAGATTATGGGACATGGGCATTGTGAAGGAAAGCTGAATTCGCAACATGTGCACTGGTTTTCTGGTCACTCGAATGCGCCTTTCAAGCCGAGGCTATGGGCCAATGTCGCAACATTATTTATTCTTCTTGTGCGCGAGTGCGGCGCTTTATAAACATTTATGGCTGGTTGTACCTGCTACATGATTCTTGTGAGCACATTTAGTCCCAAAGCGTGACGTGTCGCTTGCTTGGCTGGACAGGCAGTAGGAGGGCTGTTTGTTCAACGAGGATGCCTCTTGCCTGTTTTGCAGTGGAAGGGCACGTCACGTCCTGAGCGCCTGCATACGCGGCCATCGACGGCACTCCTGCGGCACATCCTGCAGCAGGTCTACAACACGGCCATCGTTGATCCTGAGCGGCTCAACTCTTACGAGCCCTTCTCCCCCGAGGTGAGCGAAACGGGACATGGTCTTATTGCAGCCAGTGGAATTTGTCATTTTTCTTTGTCAAATAGAAATATGTCTATGACTTACTGGTCTTGTGCTTGGGCTGCAAGACCACGGAATTCTCTTCCTCCTCTTCTTCCTCTCTATTCATGTACTTTTGTTTTGGGCCCAATGTTTCGATTAGTTAATTAGGTAAAATTGGGAAATTAGGAAAACTCATTCTTAAAGAGACACTAAAGAGAAACATTTCATCAGTTTAAAAAGTTTCTTTTAAAAACTGTATTTTAATTAATTTCGCGGTGATTGGTTGATTATTAGGGAAGAAAAAATAAAGGTCTAAGTTCCAGTGTTCTCGAATTTCGCGCCGAAACCCCCATACCTGTACGTCAGTATGATGTCATGGATCACGAAGCATTTTTTTCGTATTTGAGCCATCGTGCCTTAGTAAAGGTTTTCGAAACTTGCTCAGTTCAGTCTTTCGCTCTCTTACGGTAACTGAAACGCTAACTAGACCTGACTGTACGCTGTAAAAATCCATGACATCGCTGCAAGCAGGTGCGGCAACATCAGGGCAACATTGCGACCTGTCTTTAATTTTTGCATTTTTTTCTAATTTTTCCAAGCCTCTTCTCACGGTAAGAGTGGCTTTTTTGTTATTATGGGAAGTCAGCGTATTAGTAAGGCTCATATGATTTTTCTCTTTAGTATCCCTTTAAACTTTAGGGACAGCTTCTCTGTTCAAGTTACCCAGCTTTGGTTGCAGCAGTATATACATACTACTGCTGTTTCTGTTCACTAGAAATGCTCAAACCAAATTATAGTGATGGAAACCACAATCCTGGAATGTGATCAAAACATAAAACCAACAATGTAGCTCTTTGCAAATTCTACTTTCTCCTTTGTTGGAGACCTGGGCCGCGATTTCGTAGCAATGCCTTCTGCTTGATTATATGCCACTCTTATCATCCACCTTCCACGGCCGACTGATCCCATTGATAACGTGGGTCCCTGTGGTCACTGATGAAGTGCTAAAGGTAATAGCATTGGAGAAGGCGTTCCTACAAAATCAAGCCCTTGACCCTCAAGCAAAATGTGATTTGTTCAATATTAATGCGTGTGGGTCAACAGGACCAATTAACCAATCAATTAACCAATTAAGTAGCCCATTTTATTTTGAATGTTGCTGCGAATAGAGATGGCTGGTTGTCTCACACACCTTGTCTGCTCTGTGCCTTGCAGGTGTACGGCGAGACATCCTTTGAGTTTGTGGCACAGATGATCAACGAACTGGCGTTCACACCCGACGATGTCTTCATCGACCTGGGCAGCGGTGTGGGCCAGGTTAGCACTGGTGGAAGCGCTTTGGCAATTGCGCCAAAGTTAACCACAAACGCAGTGTTGCTGCATGTTCAGTGAAATTGCCCTTTCTCGTGATTACTGCACACCTTTACTCAAGACACGCCTAAGCAACAAATATGCGAGAAATTAAGCAACTATGTCCACCTGAAAAATTTCAGGTGAATTCCATTGGTTGATCTGGAGCAGGCCTTTCTTGCTCTGCAGTGGAGAAATAGTTTTTCATTGGTCGATTCTGAGTGCATTCACATAGTTTGTTGGCTGTTACTGGTCAACTCGCACCAAGGCAAATTGCTTTTTCTTGTTCCATTACTGGGGCACCGATTCAACTGGAATGCTTTAAAGATGCGTAAACTGAAGTCCCGGACAATTGTGGACAGTACTACATAAGCTCGTATCGGCTGTGTGTTGCAACATTTTCGTGATCTGGCTTGGCACATCTTGTCTCTCTAGGCCAAATCTGCATTTGTAAAGACAAAGCGTTGAGTCGAGAATTCGGGTTGCACCTACAGGACAACCAGTGGAATTCACCTAATATTAGCATGGGAAGATCCGGGACCAACAGGACCAGTGCCATTTAGCCAAGCCCATCAAGCTTCATACAACACAGCAACAGCAACGTGAAGTGCATTTTGACCACACCAGCCGATCCTTCAGCATGGCCATCACACAGCTCTCTTCAGCAGCAAGCATGTTGCATAGCTTTCCTAGCTAGTAAAGATAACAGTCTTCGAAGCAATGTCAATCCACTCGATGTCGATACATGTGACGTTTCCAACTCTGGCAGTGGCTCTCACCGGCATTAAGCAATTTTCAACCCTTTCAATTTCTCGGTTGTTCCTTGGTCCCTTAGATACCAGAGCTAACTTGCTTAGGGATTGCCTCAAAATTTCATGCCCCCCTTGACCAGCCAGCGGGTCTGGCCACTGTGAGTCTGGCTCCCTGCGTTGTGCTGCTTAGGCATCCGCACTGGTAGATCACTTATAGCAATTGACACTCAACTGCACCTATAGTTTTTAACTCTTGGTTCAGACTAGGCCATGGATATATCTCCAGCACTCACGCCAAAACTGTAGCCGTGATGTGTTATGCGTAGCTGCCATTTCGTATGTGTGCTGTTGGTAAAGCAATAAGGCATCATTTTTGTGGCTGAAATAGATCACCAGGTTATTTTGCTTTCATAATTTTGTATGCAACAATACTGGTAAGCAAAGTGGACCTGCTACACAGAAGCCAAGTAGTAGCTCTCATGGTTTAAAAGTAATTTTTCATGAAGGATATCACTGCAAATTATGTGCATGTTCTTGTCATATCTGCAAATGCATATAAGCCTCAACTTGAAGGATTGAAGGTTATCGAGTATGCTTTGGCTAGGCTGTTTCATAGGAATGCTGGAATCGAAAGATTTAGGGAGAGTTGCCATTTTTTGAATGAGTACGGCAAGCGTTCCACTGCAAATGCAAATGGACTCATTCAACAAGAACATTTTACCAAGTATGTGGCCCACATGCATCACCGGTTCCAGTGAAAAGTCTGATATGGTTAAGCATGTCAAGATCTTGTACAGAATGTACTAGCAACAGCTTTATGCAAAAAGCATGCTGTCAGCCAAGAAAAATCATATCTTACCAAGGTATGAGGTCTTCAAACATGTCTGAAGACTCAAATGTACAGTGTACGTGTGAAAATTCAGCCTTTATATATGATGATTGCCAACAGAGAACTGCATCAAAGAGGCTGAAGGCTAAAGTGCATCATCATATTTAATATATAGATGTGTGCTACTAAACCAAGGGCAATCAAAGCATGCAAATTTTTACAAGCTCAAGGAATCGAGAAGCAAGTCTATCAGATGCCTGTAGGTGTGTAATTTGAAGTTGTACTTGTGTCTGGCTTAGCACTTACCATACCCTTTAGGCGATCATTGTTTGAGCGGTACCTTATATTCTCCAGTCGTGAGCGGCATTTTCGAGCGAATGAGCTTTGCCATTCCTCTTGAGAAGTCCGTATCATTCAAACTAGTCTACAATCCCGATCTGCAACATCTGTTGTGCTACTAGAACCTGCATCAATCAGTCGGTGAACCAACATGGTGAATTAGCCTGACCGATTGCCATGGTATTCCTGTCCAGGTGGTTCTGCAAGTGGCATCCTCTACGCCTTGCAAGATGTGCATCGGCATCGAGAAGGCCGAGGTGCCGTCGCGGTATGCACAGTCGATGGACGCGCACTTCCAGTTTTGGATGCGCTGGTACGGCAAGACGCATGGGGACTACCGGCTCATCAAGGGCGACTTCCTCCATGAAGCACACCGGGATATGGTCATGAATGCCTCGTGAGTGAATGCGCATGTCTACTCTATTCAAAAGCAAAAAAAAAAATTTGCAAGTTACTGCATTCTTTTGTTTTGCGATAACTGTTACAGGCTCATTTCCCTCACTTGAAATTAGCTTGATCTATCTAGCTCTACCTGCATTCAGGTTGCTGAGGTTGTATGTGGCAGTGGCAACAGCAACCTTGCACCTGACACCACTGCATCTATGTGCCAGTTTGGGTGGCACACACTGGTGTTGCAGGTTTCAGTCAGATAAAATTAGTTGTTACAAGTTTTCTACGGAACAATATAAGGATGTATAACTTCTGTTTAGTCCTCTTTTACTGCCTTCAGTTTGCATAACAGAGCTGGATCACGTCAACAGTTGTTCAGCAGCTATCAACAGTGACCTGATAGTGTTGCCGTCAACACTGGGCCTCTTCATTATGTTACCCTGGCCTGTCCAGGACTGCCTTAGACGCTGCGCACACCGTGTTCATTGGTTGAAAGCACCGCCTCGGGCAGCCTGGTACTGTCGGGGATGGATGATGGAAGAGGTCCACTGTGTCAGCAGTTAAACACATCAAACGTTGGCCATGAACCAGCCCTTTTTACAGTACTACTTCAGCCATTCCTGTGTAGAGTTCTGTTCACTGTTCACATCCTACTGTGGGGAAGCGTACACAATGCCTTTTTCCGTTTTTACTCAAAACAGGATTGTTTTTGTCAACAACTTTGCATTTGGACCAACAGTAGACCACATGGTAAGTCTGCCACTCCTTCATCCTTTTTCATTCTATGCTGTTTGCTATTCTATGCGATCCACCCAATGACCCCCTGCTCCCTCCACGTCTCCATTTCACAGCTAAAGGAGAAGTTTGCTGATTTGAAGGATGGCTCACGGATTGTCTCCTCTAAGGCCTTCTGTCCTCTCAACTTCCGGATCACGGACAGAAACCTGAGTGGTGAGTGACGCTTCGTCACCTCTCGTTTCCAACAGGAGTGAGTGACGCGAGACAATGCCACTGCAGGGTTTCTTTTACGAGTGCTGACCACCGTGCCCGCCCTTTTTTCTGCTTTCTCGCCCTCTTGTGCCCAGACATTGGAACCATCATGCATGTCAAGGAGATCCAGCCTCTGAAGGGCTCGGTCTCTTGGACGGGCAAGCCAGTATCCTACTACCTCCATGTCATAGACCGGACAAAGGTCAGTCGCCGTCTTTTGCAGTTGCTCAGGCTGGAGATGAGCCTCTGTGGGCCGCATTCTTAATTGGTCACTATCATTACTGTTGGCCTGAATCAGTTGAATGAATCAGTTCGTGCAAGATCTTATTTTCGCAGAACAAAATGGGCAGGGGCATTGGCAGCATGGGCATTAAATGTGATGTTACATCTACAAATACTCACCTCTATGCGAAAAGCATCGTCAAGGTGTCAGTAATGCAAAAGTGAAAACATTGCAGAGTTATTCAAGAACACGGCCCCAGCTGCTGATGCTTCTTGCTGCAAAACGTGTTCGTCCCTTGCAGTGTTTCACTGTGTCTCAACGACATCAAAATTCATGTAGAAAGCAAGTCACTGGTGAAAGCACTTATAATGTTAACCCTTTCGCTGTCGGACGTTTCTGGCCGTGACGCACCCCCAGTGTCGGCTTGGTTTCAAGGAACGAGCATAACAGGGAATGATCATAGCAATTTATTTTTGATTATGATTGGTATACAAATAACATAGTCAATGCAATATGCACATTTTGGTGTTCTGCAGCTGTTGCTAGTAAACATCATCATCATCATCAGCCTGACTATAAAATTCGTTCAACATCCGAATCTGACGATGCGGAACCCTCTTCCTCGCATGCGACTCTGTCCGAGTCCGAATCCGAGCTCGGCTCGTATTCTGAATCGGAATTGAGCCACCGCTCCAATGAGCAGACGAAGGTCCCGCACGCTCAGCCATCCGAAAGTAACCGCGCGCAGGGAGGATGCGCTTTCAGTCGCCCGCACAACGGAGATAAATGGGACGTTGCGTGATCAAGAAGACAGAGGGAGATGGAAAGAGGCTAATACCCCTGACACACGGGCACTTTAAAGTCCTGTAGGTAAGGGGACATCTACCGGAAAGGCGTTCAAGTGCAGTGACACACGACAAAGGAGTATCTCCTTTACGGCAAAGTTCCTTTTCGGGAAAGGAGATCGCGCAACTACTTTTCGAGCGGAAAAGGAGTTACTCTCGCACACAGCGTGCACAACTGGTCAATAGAAGGAAACCTGCCACATAACTACGGTGCCCATAGGTATTTTTTTTACCTTGCGAAAATGTTTTGATTGTTAGCGGTAATACAATTTGTCGAATAGTGAAGATTTCCTGTAGCTATACTCTCAAACGCTCGCATAACGTCGCTAGTGCCACCATGTTGAATTCCGGCAGTGTCATCGTTGTTTGCTGCGTGCATGTGGTGTGTTCACGTCGCGAGATGGAGACTGCACAATCAGCGCCCGCAGGAAATACCCAGAAGAAACCACAGTTGTTGGAATAACATATTGAATAAAACGCGTTACGCCTGCGCGCACAAAGGGAGGGACGACAAAGACATGAAAAAGGACGACGGAAACGGGGGCATCACCAGAATAAACAGCACGCACAGCAAAACACCGGCTGCACTTAGTTGCTGGACCAACCTAAATGGCTGCTAACAACACAAAAACGCAAATAAAATAAACGACTATAAGCATTATTGGCCATCAACAATGAAAAAAAATATATTTTTAGGTTCTACAGGAGCTAAGTGTAATTAAATACGCAGCTTTTTAAGAATGTTTTCTCTCTTGTGGCTTTAACAGCCAGCGCTATTTTTCTTGCGACGTTCATCTGAGGAACTACCTAAAGAAGTTCAGTGTGGTGCCGTGTGTCATCGGCGCAACTCCTTTCTGCAAAGGGTCCTTCAGAGTAGCAAAAGGGGTTTACTGGAAAGGACTTTACTTTTGCCCGTGTGTCAGGGGTATAAACAAAGTTCGAATGGCTTTACGTTTACTGCTGCAAGCCGGAAGCGAGGGTACGGCGAGAGCGAAAGCAGCAATGGAGTCACCCTTTTCAGAGAGGCAACGGCACGTGCGCCTGAACTTGATGCGCCGTAGCAGGCACACCAACAGAAGAAAAATAAAAACCTTCAAACCAGCGGAGATCGCAGAACAACCCTTGAACCCATAACCACACGTGCGCAACACATGATCCTCAATACATGGACTAACACAGGTCGAGGCGAATATACGATCTTGTAGAAAGAGTCAACAGATGGCTGGCCAATCCAGGAGCGCCAGCTTTGCGCTCAGGGGCGCGAAATTTTGAACGCACGATAGAGAACGTACCGGTACGTCAGTGACAGCGAAAGGGTTAAGCATGAAAACGATGACCATTAGTGCTAGTAATTGTTAGTTATTGATGCGGGTGATTGCTAGCTGTCTCACTGTGAGAAACTTGTGTGTTTATCTAAAAGTAAGTTACGTGTAGTCTTTCTTTTGTAGCTACTCTAAAGATGCAGGATTGGGCTGTGTTTTGTTTGTCTTTCTGTTCTTGCTTTTCTTCCTGTCGGACGCCCTGAGCACAGATAAAGTTACTCTTGCGCACCAAATAACCCTGTAGGGCCTGCAGCTAGCATGTTCTTCACAGTGTGCTCGCGCTTTTTCAGTCTGCAAGGAGGCTGGCCTCGTTTCGTGCTTGCCTTGCTGTGTCTGAATTATGGTTGCTTGATTTGCAGCTTATACATGTACTACTAGCATATTACAAATGAAAATTGCACTTAGTCCTGGAGCAGCATAAGCGGCAGAAGGTGCCTAGTTTAAATCAAGCTATTTAACATAAAGAACTAACTATTTTGTATAAGTTGCAGTTTATTTCTTTCTCTTTTCTTTTCTCTTCATCTTTTTCTTCATAGGGGCACCTGTGTTGCATGTTAGGGCACTCAGTGGAGGACTCCATTCTTTTTTTTTTTCTTTTATGTCTGATTTTCATTAGTAGTCAGTTCACACAAAAGTTAACAAAGTATCATTGACTGTCTGAACCAGTGTTGTTATCTGCTCTTACACTCCCACAGATGGTGAAATCAGTTAGGTGTGGTTCCTTGACACATGCTTGTTTGTGGGCAGCAGTTGCCCCACATTAAATTACACCTAGGAGAGTTGTGCTAGTTTACTTGTGGTCATGAGAGTGGCTTGTTGGGCTAGTTGGTACATGGTTATGCTAGGAGAATGCCAGCAAACTTTAGAGCAGGAAAAAATCGAGAGGCAGACATAGCCACCTTCCTGTCTCTTTGTCTATGTCTGCCTCTCGATTTTTTCCTGCTCTAAAGTTTGCTGGCATTCTCCTAGCATTTACTTGTGGTGTCATTATCGACTATTGAACAAAAGTTGTGTGCAAGATATAAGTTAACCGTGGCTGAACAAAGGAAGGCATCAGCCCGGAGCCAGCGTTTCAACAAAAAACACTTGTCTCCTTGTTGAAATGCTAACTTCTGGCAAAGTATTTCCTTGTTTATCTTCTGTTTATCATTTCGAAAACTGCATCCGCCTGCGTACCTCCTTGTCTTCATAAAAGGATTCTTCAAGGTGTAGCAACGCTCAATATGTTGTCTTCAGGTGATGCTTCAAGATCAGCTTTGTCATTGACAAGTATCAGTTCCTTTCATCACAGCACAGGTGGCAAAAATTAAAGGAAAACAAAATAAATAAAGGCTAACTTAGAAGTGACAACAAAAACGCAGAATAACATGCTTTTTGCATCGGTGAGCCTAACACTTGCCTTGCTGTGAGGGGCAGTGGCTTGAGGTGGAGGAGTGGACTACGAGTGGCGATGGCGTCCACTCACCGCCAAACTTGGAGGTGGTGACGAGATCTGGTGACGGTGTGGTGGACGCAAAAGGAGGTGGTGACGTTTGGCGAGTGGCGCGCGTGTGGGGCGATGTTCGAGAAGTGCGCAAGGTGGCGTGTCGCCGCTTGCGCTCGTGCAAGGTGAGAGGTGTGAAGTGAGCGGCGTGTCTTAATGGAGGATTCGTTTTTTGTTTTTCTTTCTGCCGACCTTTTCAGCTTGAGCAGTATTTTCAACGCCTCAAGAATCCTAAGCTGAGGGTGAGGCTCTTTTGCATTTTGTGAACGTCCCTTGCCTAGTTGGTGCATAGCAGTTTGCATATAGTATTTTGTTCTCCTAAACCAAGGCCTCAAAGGGTCTGAAACTGAGAAAGAAAAGTCTGTGTGGTCAAATGTTCAGGATGGCCTGTTAAATTTTTGCCCTAGCTTGAAGTGGTAACTTTTGCAATTAATAGTGCACCTATTAATTATTAAGAGTGCTAATTGATCAGCTCTTTGAAAGAAACAATGTTTCTGCAGTGTTACTGTCTCTTTCAGTTCATTACTTTGAAAGTAGCTTATGCCACCTGAGTAGTACTATAATGTGCAGTTTGAAAAAGAGAAAAAGCTCTCATACTTTCATAGCAGCTTAAGGTACCCAGTTCAGCTTATTTTTGCCATCAATATGTGCTTTATAACATCGTATTGTGCTCTGCATTTAAAAAAAAGGAATATGACGTCTTTGCTATATTTAATGTAAACAAAGTAGAGGGAGATGGGAGAGAAAGTATTGTTTAGTATCATAGTGTTCAAATTAGTGGCTCGTTAAGCGGTGGTAGGATAGAAAGAGGCCATTAAAAAAATAAGCTAAAGTGCATTTATGAGGGCTAGGCATCGTTCAAAGTATCGAGCCCGATTAATTGCCTTATTTAGCTAGACCTTGGTGTGACGCATATTCTACTACTGCTGTTCGTGCATGCATAGGCCCAAGTTCAGATGCAGATATGGTCACGCGTGAACGCCGTTGAAATTGGATCCCATGTGCAATATCTTAAACGTTAAGAGTAGTCGGTTTGCATTGCCGTAGTGACCTTTTTTATGATTTTTTTATCTTTCTCGCGAAGCAAGCAAGACAATTGGCAGGTTAATTAATCAACATTCTTAGGCTTATCAAAAAAGTTAGGCATGGGCAAGGTGTGTCTTGTCTGTCTTGGGCAGATGCACTAGAGTCTGAAAGCCTCGGCAGCTTGTGCTTGTGGTGGTGGGTTGTTCGTGGCAAGACATCTGCTGTCCACTCCAGCCAGAACTTGTTGGATGGTGTTGACCGGCAGATGCAACGTGTGGAATGAAAATAGATTGGGAAGTGCTCCGCCGAACAATTGCTCTTGGCTCTGCTTGTTACATACAACCTGTGCTGAGATGAGCTACCATTTTACACCTAGTTTGTTTTAGGCTAATGTTAAGCATTGTTATAACGGGAACTGCCATTGGCAGACTACATTATGCCATGTTCAATATTTACTACCCAGAATGAATTTGATTTACCATGTCAATGTTAGGTGCACAGTATTACTCTTGATTCAAATAGGGTTGCAACTTGCTTTTCACTCATTTTCCATTTTTGTGTATGCTACTGGGTCATGTTTATATTATTGCAGTAAAGATATCCTGTGGTAGGTATCACAGTTCTGTCACATCAGCTGGATTACTTAAAGTGGCAGGCACTAATTGCAAGGCAAATTGAAGAGTGATGCCAGCTAATTAACAAAATTTACTAATTGATAATGTCATTGAACACTGTAGAGCACATATTTCATTTATTGGATTGAATCCATGCAATAATGAGGTACTAATTTAGTATCCAGTTATTGAAAACCCTGCGCTTAGCACAAGTTTTCGGAAACGAGTCTTCAAAACATGTCGAAATGCATTGATGTTCTGGTTGATACGTAAACACTCTGGAAAATGGAGTGCTGATAATTGTTAACTGGAACATTTCACCTCAGATATCAGACAATTTTTTTAAAACTGGTTCCAGGTGCAGGATTTCGGCTAAATATATTACTGCTCGGCGTCATTTCCACAATTGGTATATGTGTTCTAAAGTATTCCATTACAAACTTGATTTGTTAAATTTTCCTAATTAGCTTGCAATTACCTTGCAAGTAGTGTCCGCATTTCAAGTTATCCGGTTGATGTGGCAGAATTGTTATATCTGCGACATATCTCCTATAAGTCTATTTCGATTAAAGTGGGTAACCCAGTATATATTTGTTCACGGGATTGCGTTGAAGGACGCTGTAGCTGGCATTATCTGATGACGCCTGTTCAGCCTAGTAAGACATATGGGCAGCATTTTACAGGGGAAGCGATTGTGTCTTGCGCACGCCTGAGAGTGCGCTGACTCTCGCCACCCGCCACAGGAGGACGATTCATCATGCAACTCGTCGCGAAGCCGCCGCAGCAATGGCCACAGTGGCCACGGGACGCGCTCGGCAAATGGCAGTGTCTGCAACGGCAGTCTGAGCCACGACTCTTCGTCCAATGACTCGAGGGTTGACGACTGCCTCGTGCTCGGACCCACCACACGCCGGGCCTGGTCCGACTGGTGCAACAAGGGGCCGATGCCGGGCGCGAAGCAAGGCAGCAGCGTGTCCGCCCTCAGCAGCGGGCACGAGAGCAACGATGAGAATGGTTCGTCTTGTGTTCTGTTGATTTGGGCTACCACGTCGGGAGACCCACTAGTGGGGATGTGTACTAAAACGAACACAAGAAGCTGCTATTCTGGCAACATATTGTGACGCTATGTTAAAGCAGAGAACAACATCAGCCGACTGTATTCAGCTTTTCTGTTAGCGTAAACATGTCAGCACTGACATAGCCATCGCAAAGTATTTCCATATCTATCAAAGAGGAAATTATTGCGACACAAGCATGTTTTTCAGCACGAGATAACACCACCAGAGCTGCCGTTTTCTGATCAAGTTACGTTTGTGCAAATACAACTCCTCTATGCTAAAACTCTCTTCATGAATTCAGACACTGACATTCATCTTGGGATACGTGCATGCAGTGAGGAAATACCATTTTCGTACGCACATGTCAGACCCAACTCCTGTCTTTTTTGTGCAGAGCCGGTAAAGAGACGACCCAAGGCACCTAGGCGAACACCACGGCGAAAGAAACCAAGCAGAGTGGACTCCGGGGCATCATCAGTGGCATCGGTTGAGGTGCGCAAGGGACCGGGCCGACCGAAGAAATCGCCCCAGCGTAACAACAGGCGCGTAGGGCGTAAGCCAATGAAATTCAGCGGCCTCGATCTCCTGCATGCCCAGACGGTGCTGAGCACGTCTAGTGCAGGTGAGTGGCGAATTTGATGTGCACACAGTTTCGCGTTGCAAATGTATGTGCTGTAAGAAAGTTTGCCGTTGAGGGACTTCTAATCGCCACTGTCTGTGCAGCTGCCATGCACACAGAGCCTGCACCTGGCTGTGTTGACCAGAAGCTCGGGGGCTTGGCTCCGGAAGAAGGATCACTCTCGAGCGAGTTGCCGACCGGCTTCCACGAAGTGACTGTAAAGACCGAACCACCCACGGAAACCTCCATGGACAGCATTGCAGCAGCTGCCATGACCAACTCCATGGCTGCGTCCGGCCCACCGCCACGTCCACTGACGCCATTGGCAGAGCCACCTGAGCTGAAGGCCATGCTGAATGACTTCCGGGCACAGTACATGGCCATGTTGAACCACATGCGGACCGAGCAGTACCGGCAGCAGGTCAAGGAGCACATTGCCAGGGAGAGGGTCAGTGTTCTTTCTAAGCTTACGTATCGCATAAATTTACAGTAATGGCTGTTATCATATTTACTCGATTCTAATGCGACCTCAATTGTAACGTGCGCCCATTTTCCATGACCGAAAGAAAGGGGAGGAAAAATCTCCCTCACTTGTAACGCGCACCCGTGTGCCGTCACCTGAAAAAAGAAAAGACCTTTACAGTACCGCACACCTCATTCTTTCATGTAGAAATGCAACTTTCTTTCAAAAACAAAAGATTTACTGCAGTGCACTAAAGTTGTGATAAAAAAGTTGCAGTTTCGCCCGAAAGGCAAAGCATCGATTTCGATAGCAAATTAGTCAACAGCTATACGAAAAGTAAGGATAGTTTTATTGACCGTATAAACTTCTAAACATTCGCTTACTAACTAAATGAACAAACGTGCTGTCACGCGCACAAACAATCATGAACAGGTCACTCAATGACCACAGAAAACTCTTAAGCAAAACACTGGAGTGAGGAAGTGCAGTAGCTGGAGTGAGCGAATTGACCTTTGTGTGGCCTTTCGCTTCAACACAAACTAAGCGACGAGAATACAGCGCAGTGTACCTAGATGTGTAGACTCTCTTCATCGCAGATTGCTTTCAATAGTGTGCGTTAGATTCTAGTAAATATGGTATGTGGGCTTCTCCCTGGACTTTAAGCTAAATGTGAACAGTGATTTCAGTGAAGCAGATACAGTGAAACCTCGTTAAACCATAGTTGGCAGAGCTTGGAAAAAGTACGTACTAAACGGTAGGTAGTGCTTAACCGAAATAGCATGAGCTTGCCCACTTGCCAGTCAAAAACTGAGCTCGGAGAGAATGCAATGAAAGGGTAAAAACTTGCAGTATTTATTCACTTCGCACGATAACTGTCTGTTATTTTTGTTTGCTGCCGAGGTGGCCTTGCAGCGATGACAGCTGCCTCAAACTTACTGAAGCTGCAAGCCAGCTTTTCAGCCGGCCCCCTCTTGGCAAATACTCGCAACAGCAGGTTCCTCGTTGGCGTTGCCTATTCTCCGTGCACAGGTGCAGTAACGCTGCAGGAGTCACGGAGTGCTGTTCCTGTCGCAACAATTGCATTCATGAGGCTGACTAACGCAGCTTCTGTGTCGTCCTCATCACTGTCGCTGTCTGACACTTCGGCAACAACAGAGGCGACGATGGCGAAAAGTCGAACCTCGTAGCTGACATCTTTTCGCGGTTGCAGCAGTGCTGCCAAGCAACCTCTTTTTATTCCAAATGCCACACACCATAGTCAACGGTAGATCCCTTTCGCGTGCCAGCGCCGACTTCTTCGTGCCACATTGGATTGCACGAACAGTGTCCAATTTTTCTTCTATGCTGAGCACCCGGTGCTTTTTATACGAGCTTCGGCATGACGCGAGTCCCAGCTTGCACAACGGCACAACGGTCTCTGGCATGGCGCCGAAATGATGTTGACGTTGATGTGGCTTCATGCACAAACGCACGGGGCGTTTCGAGGCCATTGTTCTGATCTCTGAGGCTTGTTATTCTGCTGGGCTGCTCGACGGGGACAATGCACCACCATGATTGCGCGAAGAAAAGTGGAAACACTACGTGTAACTGATACGTACGCAATAACTGGTACGGTTTATGCAGATACAAAACGCATTATGTTCAGTGGCTGCTGAGTCGAGGATTTGACTTTACTACTTTGAAAGCGAAACTACTGTTCCAGCGGGTAATGTTTAGCGAGGTTTTGCTGTAATTGCATGAGATGGTAAAGGCTGATCATGTTTAACTGTTCGGAATTTAGGGATTTGCTGTCACCATCGAAATAATGCCTGGGCCTTCATGAGTGTCATGATGCAGAACTTCACGATCATTTTCAACATCTGAACTCTCGCACTTTTAAGGAAATGAAAAGTGTAGACTTGTCTTAAACTTTACATGCACATGTTATTAAAGGGACACTAAAGCGAAACAACAAATCAGTTTAGAATAATAAAGCGTTGTTTGAGAACACTACAGGCAGTCATTTCAAAACAATAGTTTGATTATTAGATGAGAAAATGAAGGTCGAAGTATCAGTATTTGAATTTCGCGCCGAAACACAAGCACCGGTACGTCAGCGTGACGTCAGGGATTCCAAAGTATGTTTTCGCATTTGGGCCGCGTTGGCTGAATAAAGGTTCCCGAAACTTGCCATGTTTAATATTTGGTTCCTTTAGAAGACAATGTAGTCAATCTGTACCGCTATATATATTTAGTAGGCCCTAGAAGATGCCATCAAAATCCAAGACGTCACAGCCCCCAGGTGCGGGTACTTAAAGGGACACTAAAGCAAAACAACAAATCAGTTTACACTAATGAAGCATTGTTTGAAAACCATGCAGGCGGTCATTTCAAAAAAATAGTTTGATTATTAGATGAGAAAATGAAGGTCCAAGTTTCGGTATTTGAATTTCGCACCGAGACTCCAGCGCCGGTACGTCAGCGTGACGTCAGGGATTCCATAGTATGTTTTCGCATTTGGGCCGCGTTGGCTGAATAAAGATTCCCGAAACTTGCCATGTTTATTATTTGGTTCCTTTAGAACACAATGTAGTCAATCTGTACCGCTACATATAGTTAGTAGGCCCTAGAACATGCCATTAAAATCCAAGACGTCACAGCCCCCATGTGCGGTAACTTAAGTAGGCGTCGCCACCCGTATTTCGTTCTTGCGCTTTTTCTGGCTTACCAAACGTCTTATTGTTGTAAGAGTGGTGTTTTTGCTGTTGTAGAACAGTAATTTACTGATGCAGAAGAAATCATTTTTTACTTTAGTGTCCCTTTAAGTAGGCGTCGCCACCCGTATTTCGTTCTTGCGTTTTTTCTGGCTTACCAAACGTCTTATCGTTGTAAGAGTGGTTTTTTTGGTGTTGAAGAACGGTAATTTACTGATGCAGAAGAAATCATTTTTCACTTTAGTGTCCCTTTAAGGTATGCCTAACGCCGGCCCCGCATTCTTTTCTCGGGCAGGAGCGCAACGAGAGGCTAGTGGCTAAAGCGGCACACTTGGAGCGGCAGATCAAGCACCTCATTGACGACAGCGTGGTCCTGTTGAAGGCGCGCATGAACGAGCTGGGAGTGCAAAGCCATACACCCGCTGACCTTATCAACATGGTAAGTACCTGCCGTCAACTTGAAATGCGTAGTTTCTTGCGTACTAGCCGTCGAGCTCCCCCACCTCAGTAATGCCACATTCTGGTGGCCGATTCAGAGCACTTCCGGGGTGCAACGTCATCTGCTCTGTCCTGGAGTAAAGTTTGCCATACTAATGGACAGATTGTGTTGAGATCACTCCATGGAGAAGTGGAGACTGCTCTGCTAAAATCGCATGTGGGCTCAAGCTCCAGAATTTTGGGGAACACCAGAACTGCTTTAGCAAGTGCATTCTCTAGCCTCCTTTATGGTTGGATGGCGGTGATTGTGTTCTGGTTGCTGGTTTCCAGTTGTTGCAATGTGCTGTTAGATGGTGCCTGCTTATAGAGTTGGTCGCCTGCTCTGTATCTGCCATTGACAGTGTGATGTAACATTATTAGAGCGTCTGAAATTGAACCTCACTATGAGGATACAGTTGAACCTCGCACTAACGAAATCGGCGGAGAATGTGGAAAAATTCGCTTTCGCAAGAATTTCGTTGTTGCAAAGAGACAGCATAGATAGGTAATACATTGCAGGACAAAACTTTACTGTCCAAATTCCGTTTACCTACTTAGCAAGCTTTGCTCGAGAATATAGAACCGAATTGCCGACAGTACAAAGTGTGCCGCATGCATCGACCAGCATTGGCAGTTATGCCATAGCGCAGTATTCTCGGTCAATTGCTTTCAGAGATGCGATCACTTTGCGAGATTTTGCGTAACTCGCCACCGGACGCAGAGCAACAGCGCATGCTGTTGGCCGTAGGCGCCGACTCGTCTGGTGCCGATCGCTAAAGCCATCGTATCTCATGTACGCGAAGGCAAACGATCGAGATGACGTCCTTTTCGCGCAAATCTACGTCTGGCACCGAATCCGCACACGATGCCTGTCGGTTGGCACCAAAACCAGCGTTCTTGGAGCAAGGGATGCGTATTCTCGGATGATCGCTTAATCATGGCCCGATGCATGACACTCCATACGCCGCGATTGCCATCTCAAGTGCCATAAGCAATTCCATGTAGGTGGGACGTGGATTTCTTTGTTTTTGCTGCATTTTGCTCGCCGAGTCGTCAGCCGCGGGGAATGCAAACTGAACGCGCGTTTCGAACAACGATCTCGCCTAGTAGGCGTACAAACACTGTCGTCACATGTCGGTAGCAACGTGCGTGCCGCTCATGGTGCCGCTTCAAACGGGTGATCAACAAACAAGATGGCGGCCATGACATATTTCCAGCGCACTGATCGCTTCGGGCACTTGGTTATTCTTGTGAACAAAAATGCCGGCACCCACGCAACTGTAATGTGGTGGTACTTTATACAATTTAGTGCGAAACAGTCACATTTGAGCACATTTTGGAGCCCGCTAGCCTTACGCAATGTGCAGAGTTATGTTCCGGCAAGTTTCGTTGATGCGGGATTTCAGTACAGCGACATTTCGTTGCCGAGAGGTACGAAATCCATTGAATCCTATGGGCGTTCGCCAGGGATACGAAAATGCTTCGTTGTCGCGAGAATTTCGTAGTTGCGGTATTTCGTTATCGCAGTTTCCGACTGTACTAAAAGGGTGTTGGTGCTGGGTGTCTTGCGGGTGGTGCCAGTATGCTGGCAGATACAGCATGGAAACATGAGACGGGACATTGCCCACCTGTAGTGTGCCTAAAAAGAGCGTGCAGCTTTGTGGGTGGGCCTACTTTGCAAGGTGGTATCGCTTACCTAACGCCTTTTGGACCCTCAACTGCGCCTGTGCAATTGTGACAGGTTTAATTGGGTGGAGCGCTGTCGAGACTGTACTTACAACTTGCGAAACAGTTCCCTGGGAACAATAACAGTGCCGAGCGGACTTCACAGTGTATATCACCACGTCAAATTGTTTGTACAGTGTCATCTTCTGAGAGCAAGTGGCGACAGCCATCGCAGGCTACTTCAGGTAAATAAAAGTTTGTGGCAGAATACATTGACAGTTCAGTTGGTTGATTTGATAATGCAGGCTGATCTTTAGTATGTCTTGGAGAGGTGGAATGTCGAATCTTGTTATAATGAGCAGTAAATACTAGAAATGTGGTGTGTAACCAAAATTTGGTGTAGAATTTCATGTCAGCATAATTCAACTGACGATAACTCAACAGGAAACCCTATGTAAGGGGGAAAAAAGTTGGCTCTGGGGTGCAGATTGCTGTCGCAAGTGACAGCTGCATGCAGACAACACGATGCATGCTCAATGCACTAATCTTGATAATGCAGCGTTAGGCTTCGGCACCTCTGGTTAGTAAACACACCTCACAATTTTCACTATGATTTGACCAAATGAGAAAGCTCCACAACCGCTTCAGCACCCACAGCGTAGATTTGTCGGCATTGAAAAATAAAGCAGCCACACACTTCGAATTTCGCTTTTTACAGCGCATTCCTGTAATGCATGCTAAGCATTGCCATGCTGGCTGTGTTATGAGGCACTCAGTCATATATTTTTCTTGACTTTTTTGTTGCACATGAAAACGGGAGCAGAACTTCTTAGTATCCTTACTGCAGTAATCGCAGCAGTGATTAGCATGCTGGGTTGGGTTTGCCAAGATGTTCTCCACCTCGGTGCATTAAGTTGTGGAGCCTTGCCACAAGCACACGCTCAGCTGTGTAGTGTTTCATCTGCTGTTCACTTGGGAAATTTCCGGGCTGCCATCAATGATTTCTAGAAAAGCACGACCGTGCACCCATGTGTGCGATTCCGCGGGCAACCTTGTTGCCACACAAAAGCGATGAGTTGAACCATGACCATGCTCTTGCTGGCTCAAATAAATGGCCATGGCAGCCCTGCTTCTGCAGTTGAGAAATGGCCTCTGAAACCGGGCAGCGCACCATTGCATGTGTTGTTTGAGAGGCCATGGTTAAGAGGAAGCTTTAGCTTGCGTGCTCCTATCTAAATACATGTAAAAGGAGAATTCACTTTTCTCGGCAACCATTCCACCAAACTTGACAAGGTTTGTTGCATTTAAACAGAATACTTAAAATCTAGTGACTGTTCATTTCGAATTTTTTATTTAGGTCATCAATTCTTTTTATAAAAATTGGCATAAATAATAAATTTTCAGAAAACGAAACTATCAAATTTACAACTCTGTAACGCTGCAATGAAATATGATATCACAGTTCTGGTAATTGCATCCAATAGTACGTCTAAAGCTGACAAAATTGATATGTTACACTTGAATCTCAAAAAATTTAGTAATATGGAAATACAGCTTTTGCAGAACCCCTGTACACAACATAAAAAGTTCACATAATGTATAAATTGACATACTGAATTTGTCCACTTTGAATTAGCTAATGGACCGCGTTTACAGAATTGTGATATCTGTACTTGATGAAGAGCTATTAATTTGTAAACTTCATGCTTCTACTTTTTTTTTTTTGAACTTCTGAACTTCTGAAAATTCTTTCAACAGAATTCGGGCCCTAAATTGAAGATCTATTTCCAATAGGCATTAGAATAAAACTTTCTCTCTCTAATGCAACAAATTTCATTAAAATCGGTCCAGGGGTTATCTCAGAAAAGCGTTCTCGTGTGTTACGTGTATTTGAATAGGTCACATTGGAGCTGGGCCTGAGCTAAAGCTTCCGCTTAAGCCATTTGCCCTGCGTCATTACACGACTGTGCTCACACGCAGGCCTGCTGCTTCCATCTGGTGCGCTCTTCTCATGCTGGAAATTCAGTGTATCCATAGCGTAGCCAAGGGGATTCAGTACACATAAATTCAAATGCATGTAATTAACAAAACTTAATGAGTTCAGTAACATAACCAGTAATGTATTATCCATGTTCATTGTAACAATCTTTCAGTGTGCACAATTGGGACAGAGTGGTGGATGTTGGGTTTCAAAACATGGCATGCAAGACATTAATAATGTCACAGACGGGACTGTAAAGAAATGTTGCAAGTTGGAGTTTCCCCAGTTGTATAACATGCAAGGCTGTCCCTGTGAGCTTCACGTAATCAGGAAACAGTGCACCCACACAGCACTTGGCACTGATTGGGTCATTTGCAGAATGCATCATTGATTGTCTCTTTTTCCTCTCTCCTTTATTTTTTTGTTTTACCCCTGCAGGCAAAAGAAATTGTGGTGCGCCACAAGGAGTTGCAATCGAAGGCAGCAACCCTGGAGCGAGAAGTGATTCACTTGGAGGAGCAGCAGGCGGAACTGCTGGCAAGGCAGGTTCCCAATGCCAGGGTCCCACCCCCACCCTCCACGCCAGGGGTCGCCAACCCTCCTGCTTCAATTGGAGGAGACAGCACCACCACTGCCGCTGTCCCCACCATCACCACCTCCGCGGCAACTGCGGCAACCACCAATGGCTTTTTTCTGCCCCCCAACCCAGAGGTAAGGCCGTGCTGGCATTGTTGAGAGATCTATAGAAGTCCTCAGCAAAGAGAGGAGGGAAGGCAGAAAGGTTATAACGAGGGTGCTCCCTTGGTTTGCTAACCTACAGTGGAGGAGAATGAAAAGGGTAAGAGTCCTCGTATGGGAACGCCCGACTCTGTGACAGCCGCTGACAGCAATGGTGGGATGATGGGAATTCTCTCGTCATAGTTGCATAGCCTCATCATGGGTGGCGCCGCTCGAACCCCTATTCGCCAAAACGTGGTCACGTGCATTGGTTGACCGTATCCTTCCTTGCAGAAAAGTGAACTTCATTGCTGTGCTGCACCCCACCTCCCCCTCTCCCCCCCAAAAAAATGAAGGAAAGAAATGCCACGCTCTGCACTGCAGTTTCTTGTGTGTTGCATGGCGTGTAGCACCAGTTGGTCCAGTTTTGCAAGATTTTTGTTCCAGCACGCAGTGTCATGACTGTTGATTCATTTTGAAAGATCAGTGCTTCCCAGTATGGCTGAGTGCTGCGCAACAAATTGCATAAACTGAGCAGAAAATGCAGGTGACTGGGTAGAAAGGTCTAAAGCACTCCCCCATTATTCGTTAGACGCTGGAGGATTGACTAGAAATCAACCCCAGAACAAACTTTGAGCCGAAGACGATAACAAAGCGTAATCTGCAGTTGAATGGGAAACAAGTTCAGCATGTATGCTGCAGAAGATGCCGCAGACTGCATGTAGGCCAGCCCCGCTTGTTCAGCACACCCATTATAAGAAAGAAAAAAAAATGTAGGCTTATAAGCAGCCATGTTGTACTAATTTAATATAAGAAACTTGCCTGTGTGTCCATTTAATTCAGTCATTCACGACCTCTGTGACAAACATTTCTTGCAGGGGCTGAGCCAGCTGTCGCACGAGCACATTCTGCGCGAGATCAGCAGCACCTTGTCGCAGCGCCGCAAGCTTCACAACAAAGTCCAGAAGCTGGAAGGTGAAGTGCAGGAGCTGGAGCGCACCCTTGTCTCGCCACCTCCGCGGAGGCCGCCCACACTTGCCTCTCCTTTCACCACAATGCAACAGCAGCAGCACCTACAACCTTCAGTGCCACTCTCTCTTGCGGGACCAGTCCCCGACATTGTCTCCGAGCCTGGTGGGATGCAGCAGGCCGACATCAAGCCAGATGACTTGTCAAACCGAACAGTTCGTACAGCAACACCACCACCACCAAAACTGGGACCACAGGCCACTGCCACTTTGCCAGCCGCTGCTTGGTCATCCTCTTCTGTTTCAGCAAAGGCACCCATTCAGGAGCCGTCAGCACCGACAGATTTAAGCAGTGTTGTTTCAGACCGTGGCCCTCCGGACAGCGGGCCACCTAGTGTCATACAGAGTGCCCCTCCAAAGGAGAAAGGCACCAAAGACAAAAATATTGCCGCTTCTGTTCCAAAGATCGCAGCACCACTGACATCAACTGCTGAGGAGGCCCCACTCGAGAGACCACGCCCCCCAGTAATTCGAAGTGGTATCAAGGACATTGTTGATGCGAGCTGCTTCTCGATGACCTACTCGCCAGTCACACCTGGGCGGGTCCCAGGCACTCATACCGAAACCGTGCCAGCTGCTGCACCGTCAGCCGTGGCAACGAAGACCGCGGACGTGTTGCACACGAGCCGAGATAAGTCTCCAACAAAGTCAAGCCACCACAAGACAATATTGCCTGTGCCACAGCGGACGACCGCCCCGCCAGAGTCACCAGTGCATTGTGCCACCCAAGAGGAATTGCCGCCAACGCCAAAGATGCCTGTTGAGGATTCGTCTGCCATGAGCAGTGGCAGTGGTGGCGCACACCAGTCGTCACGCAAGAGCAGCTCGCCGTCCAAGTCCAAGCACAGGAAGTCGCCCCGGAAACGGGAGCCCAGCCCTCCGCCGCCACCTCCACCACCACCGCCGCCACCGCCACCGCCTTTGCCGGTGTCTGTGTCACCGTCTCCACCTCAGCAGCCCAAAAAGAAAGCGGAGCTTGACGATGCAGCTTCACCGGCGGCAGTGCCGCTGTCAAAACCGTCCAATGGGCTCATTTTAAACCTGGGCAGCCTTCTGGCTTCACGAAACGGCTACAGCCCAAAGCGGGAAGACAGAGCATCGCGAAAGCTCAAGAGAAAGCACTCGCCGCACAAGCTGCGTGGTACAGAGGCGACGGCGGAGAGCATCAGGCCTCCCTTGGGGCTTGGCGACAAGACTGTGTGCATACGGATGAAGTCAGAAACGGGAGTGGATGTCGAAGGTAAGCGGGGCCAGACTAGTGGCATTTGTTGCTGTGCAAATTTGGGCCTCTTGTTTTTGACTACAGCTCAGAAATTCTTTCATCTGAAGTGATCACAAAACTAAAAGCTATGTATTCTCTTGTACAGTGCACGATGGCAATGTGACATTTAGGGACGCCTTGGGTGCCATTATTGCAGAGGCATGCTCATTTTGTGGCACAAAATCAGTTTAGGGAACCCCACAAGGCAGGGCATCTGACAGGACTTGGAAAAAGCAGTGGCCTAAGTGACCGGATGCAAAACAATCTGCCATTTGCTTTGTTTGATGGCCAACTTAATCGTATTTTCACTTTTGGGTCATGTGAAATTTTCATTGTTATCACATAACTAACAAGGCACACAAGCTGTGCTGGAGGGGAATATGAGGAAGCAGAAGTAGAGATCAGCTCAAAGGGACTGGCGCTCTTCGTCTTGTTCCTTCTTACATGACCCTGTGATTGTATCCGCAAGCCACGATGGCAGTTGTACCCTCTATAGTTTCCTACAAAAATTACTAGAGGGAACTTGGGCGCTGCAACTGTGGCACTTCAGCCAGCATGGAAATGACTGGAAGTAGCGCATGAATTTGCCTAAACTTCGTCCTTCTGGCTTCAAACGTCCTTGTAGCTTTGCAAACTGATGATTTTCAACATACTGCGTTACAAATGCCACAGCTCATAATGATTACGTATGTAAGCAAGCACTACTTGCCTTGCTGTGTTTAAAAAACACTGAGTGCTTGTTAGAAAGATAATGTGTGACAAATTATGTCAGAAGAACGTTTGAGGCCACAATTGTAAAGATTAGACAAATCAAGTACTAACCATTATTCCTGTGGTAACACAACAATTAAGCACCACAGTTCCTTCTATTAATTTTTTCTAGAACTGCTATGGCACATGCTGAACAACTTAATAAGCCAGTGTTTTTTTTTTTTCATATTATCGGCCAAATTTGACAACCGTTGTGCGTGGAACAGATCACTGACGGATTCCCTTTAAGGCAGACCACGACCGGCTTTATTACTCGCGACCTGCTCACTACGCCGGCTCCTATGGCGGCGCGTGTCCGCGTAAATATCACGTGACTGTTCAGGAGGGACGGCGCGCCGCAACAGGTGGCGCCACAAGCTACCCTCATTTCGGCAGCGACCGCCGTACGCTTCTGTTAGCTTCAGTACGCTTGCGTTACCATGTAGCCGGTAGGCGGAGTTAAACCGCATCGTTTAAGCACGCACCGCAAAGACGTGTTAATATTCATCAGATGCAATAATCGCGGACAGCTTTCTGTATACAGCGGTAGTTAAGAGCGCGAGCTCTCAGCTAACGCGCCTAATCTGGCTCATGAGCGCGCAAGAACAGCGCAGAAGCAAGCGTTTCGATCGCGCTCGTAGCAATTCCCCTGCATAGCCACAAAAAGCTGTACCCGACTAAAGGCTGATAGCGGTAATATTTTTCTTTCTCAGCGCAGCAGTTTTGCAGCTAAAACAAGCTAAAAGAGCGGTTGTAGTGGTGGGCGCGGCTCTGGTGCTACTCAAGCGGCGCTTTTTTTTTATTTGCGCGCACAGCTGCACAACCTGAACACGATTGCTTCTGCTCTGTAGCTAGCAGCATCCCAGGGCGAAGCCGTGCTACTTTCCACCAATTTACGACAAAAAGCGCGCTATGCACACTTACTCGTTTTCAGGAGCATTCGCCCGATTGTTAATCATTTCAAGACGCACTCTAGATGAAAAATGAATAAAACCAGACTAGAAAAGCTTGTTTGCCAGACACAATAGCCGGTCGTGGCCAGAACTTTATTTCAGGTCAGCCAGATTCTTACACTTTTAGGACCGTTCGTGATTTCGGTTTGGCATTAATTAATTTTCGTTTGGCGTGCTCTTCTGTGAGATCAGAGGAAAAATTGGACAAAAATGGCCTCATAAACTTGTGGACAATCAGCTTCAGCTGGGCCCTTCTGTGAAGCTCTGTGGTGTCCTTCAAGCACACAAACAACGATAAGTGACGGAAGCACTAGGTCTGCAAACTTCTTAAGCGGCGTTGGCCCCCTAACAAGCACAGGAGCCACACTTGATGCAGCACCTTCCAGGCGGCTGACGAACCCTACGAAAGCCAAGGTAGGGTACTGATAGCCCTCCCCGGTCCATGCCTGCTATGATGGCAGTAGTAGTAGACTGAGGCTGGTGCCCTCAAATTAATGAGACAGCCCTCACATGTGATACCCTTCGCTGTGCGCCTGCTCGATTTGCAGAGCGGAACGCAGCAATACACCATCGCGGGCGATGATTTTTACGGCCTACGAAATGTAAAAGCTCTCAGCAGTAATTGCGTTCTTGGCACGTATGCGGACAGCAATCAGAACAGCCGGAAACACGGTATTCAGACAAGCACAATAACACAAAGAAGAAGCCGCCACTGCTACCGCTACACCAGCCCGCACTCGGCGTGGGGGTAAGTTCTGGCGCCACGGAGAGCAGCGGCGGTCGGGTGAACTAAGAATGAACTAAACAAGCAGTAAAAAATCGGCGGCTACAAAGGCGGCGCCGGTGAACAGGTCGCGAAGTAATAAAGCCGGTCGTGAGGCAGACATAATGGTACTTTTGTATTCTGATCATTTTGCGAGACTATTAGATGCAGTAAACATATAGGGAACTGAAGCGATGTCCCAAAACTCTTCAGCTTGTTAGAGAACACATCAGTCTGCAATATGCATAAAGCACATTTTCCATCTAGAAAAGAGCTGACAATGTTTGCTTTTCTGCTAACACAAACATAAGGAGTGGACGATTTGGTGTAAAGTGTTCTAACTTGATAATGCAAGACCATGGCTTTATCGTAAGTCTTTATGCATAATAAAGCTACATGAAGAATGCTGACCTTTGCAAGGTCTAGGTGCTGAGATTTTTAGTAAAGCATAGTTAGTTCCTAACATTTAAACATCACAATCCTTGATGCTTGCCTTTGGACTCCATGTCCCTTGATTTCCTATCAACTTTAGTTTCTCTCATGCATTTTTAGGCATTAAGACAGTTTTGCTTGTGTCTACAGGACCTCAGTGTACACCTCTCATGTTATGGCACATGACTGAAGCTGGTGACCATGTTTTGCTCCTGTGAATGTCACCCTGACTGTATCCTTGCTCGTTTCTCTCTTTGCCCCACCTCCTCCCTGCTGGCCTCTGCTTGATCTCCCTTTCCACCTTTGGTTTTGTCTTGTCTTCTCTCTTCACACTGTTCAAATCACTTTGCCTTTCCTTGCACCATTATTTTCCCCTTGACTTCACGCACCCCTGGCCATCTCCCTGTTGGCACCTACCCCTTTTCCCTTCCCCCTATGGCATTCTGCTTGGCCCCTCGGCTTGCTGCTGCCCCCTTTCCCCTCATAGAGAAGTTCACCATCAAAGCCGAAGCACTGTCCCGGAGGCCCGAGGGCTCGTCGCATGGCCGCCACCATTGGCAGGCGCGCGTGAGCAGCGGCTTCGACAAACTGGTCGCACTTGCCTCCTCCAACCAGCAGCCTGAGTCGGTGCCGGCCACATCACGAAAGGAGCCAGCGGCCACCACTGGTGGGGCCTCGTCGTCCTCCACATCGTCTTCGTCCTCATCGTCCTCGTCGGAGCACTGCGAGGCCCCCCGACAGGCAGCTCTGCAGCAGCAGCCGCACAAGAAGTGGGTGGTCGATAGGGTTCACCGGAAGGACCGCGGAGGGGAGAGCGGCACGCAGCTCGAGAGCCTGTCCATCAAGATCAAGGCCGTGAACGCGGGCCCGCCCTCGCCCACGGCCCGCAAGAGGCACCGGAGTCCGCCAGCGCCTTCCCCCTGCTCCTCTTCCTCCAAGAAGGGGGGCGGGCCGACGACGGCCGGCCGTTCTCCGCTGCCCAAGAGGCGGGGCCCGCGCACCCCGCCAGACACGCCCCCTCGGACTCCATCTGCCTCCCCCGAGCGGCCCGTCACGCCGCGCACGCCGCTGTCACCTACGCCGCCTTCGCACCGTGTCCGCCGCGACGATGAGCCCCCGCACAGCCCCATCAGCAGCGTGGACAGCCCGTTCAGCCGGCGCAGCCGGTCCACAAGCCCGCTACCCGGCAGCCCTGTTGAGGAGGACGACGGCGACGATGTTGACCGTGCCACGCCACGCAGTGGCACTTCCAGCACCGACGACCCGCCGCACCCGCCGCTTGATAACACCGTGTATAACAAGCTAGGGCTCGGCACCCGGGACATTTCAGTTACCTCCGAGCAACAGCAGGCTTCCTCGGTGGGCGTTGCTCCTGACAAGGACGGTCTCTGGGACTGGGCCAAGGAGAAGCCGGCGGCCACAACCCTTCCGGGGGCACCATCTCGCTCAGACCCTGCATCGTCGTATGCCGCCGCTGTGTCATACGCAGCTGCCGGCCTCGACTCGTCGTCACTGCGACCGCAGGCACCCCTAATGCTGGTCACGTCATCCAGTTTGGCCCCACCTCCGATGCCACCCCCACTAACGCCGCAGATGGCAGCGGCCCCTCCTCCCCCACCACCTCCGCCACCACACTGCTCGCTGCCGCCACCGTTGGTGGCCAACGTGTCAGTGCCGCCACCCTTCAACATGCCTCCTCCCCCGCCCCCTCCACGCACAGCACCCGTGTACAACCCGTCGCAGTTGGTGTTGCCGGACACATCGGTTCCGCCCCCATTCCTTGGCCCCACCTCCATGGCGCCTCCCCCGTGCAACTTCACCGTGCCCCCACCCAACATACTGGCTGCTGCAGCAGCTGGCCATCCGGCTTCGCAGCATACAGCGGGAACTGAGCCGCCGCCTCAGCACAGGCCCCGCCCCCACTTGGCCCCACCCCAATACACGGCAGGGCCTTACACGCTACCCCTGGAGTCGGCTCAGCGAGTGTCCCATTACGCCGCGCACCCGCCAGGACTGACGCCTCACAAGATGCCCCATCCTGGTGAGGCTGCCTCTGCAGTCTGAGTTGATTTGGCCTCTTTATTATGCGATGCTTGTGCCATGAATGCAGCTTACTTGCGTCACTGAGCTTTTATCTCAAGTACTTTTCACATCCGGAGAGCCAAATCTTAGGCCATATCACATTATCCAACTGTTTGAACTTCTGCTCTGATCATTGCAGTTCAGCTTGTGTGACTTCCAGTTGTGCAAAATGGAAAGTGTAAACTTGACTGGTGCTGTTCGTGTGGATGCAGTGATCATCTGAACATGCAGCTGTCCACCATCATAGTGTGTGGACAATGTGCTATGGAATAGTGCTTTTAAGTATCCAGTGAAGTTGACTGAAGGGAAAGGTGCGTAAGGGACAATTGTTTCATTGATTAAACTGAAAGAAGCGAGTGAACTTTTTAGTAGTGTCAACAGCACTAGCAAGAACAACGTAGCGCTAGCTTGCTGTTGTTTCACAGAAAAGTAAATCAGTTGAAGTAGTTTTACATGACAGCACCCTTGCGCTTCTTTTACATCTACGCCAAAGTATTGCAGATAAGTAGCTTCGTCCAGAAGAAGGTTTAGTTGCTTTTCCCTTGGTACATAAGAGGTTTTATGCAGAGGCAGTTGGCTCATTGTAGCATACTCGCAACGAATTCTCTCTAGATTGAGACATAATTTTTGTGGCAGTTTTCCTGCTCCTACCAAGGAGTGAGCAAAGCAACTCCTTTGACTTGTTTTCAGCACCGTGCGACCGTTTGCATTTGCAAGGCTTAATTTCCATTTCTCACTAGTGTGTGATAAGCCGCAGCCTTCAGGAATCAGTTTCACCGAACATTTTCAAGGACGTCGGTGGCCTCTTTGAGCAATGCTTGCGCCTTTGTAGCAACTGACAGCCTGATGATGTGGCACCCTGTTTTCGCTCTCCACACAGTGCACACACAGCACTACCTGACTTGACGTCGGCGTCACCGGGGCTCGACCCGCAAGCGGAAACGACGAGATTCTCACCATCGCCACCCCCACACTGCCACAGCGCCCGTCAGCGAAGCGACAAGCGCAGAGTCGCTGGGACACAGTTCGGTCGATGCCTGATGATCCTACGTGACAGAAGTGTGTGCAGACGTGTTTGAAACAATCTTGTTTTGTTCCATTTTAAATTTCTGCGGGCCAACGACTGACGCTGGAAAGTGAAGAGGTGATGGGAGCCATCGTCATCGTTCGGTTCCTCGAGTTCCGGATTTCTCCTCAGAAAGGCGCCGTGTCGTTTTTCTTGTTGTTTATTTTTTTATGGGGAGGGGAGGAGCACTTCCGTTCTGTTTAGAACAGGGTGTTGCACATTTAGGCACTGGCCAGTGAAAAGCTCTCGCATTAAAACTAGTGCATCGCATTCATGACAGACTGTTTTCAGGAAACCATGTTTTGTGGTGCATGCTATTAACTTTTTTGTTTTTTAGCTATTTATTTAGCACGAGCTGTTGATGCAGAGTGAGTTGGTGGTAAGCAAATGAAAGGAGAATGCCATGACCGATGGCTTACATAATATGGCTTGTAATTGGCCTCTGAACTACACATGGTCATATGCATGAATTGGAAATAGGCAATGCTTTTTTTTTGTTGTTGTCCGTGACCATTCAGGGGTCTACCTGATTGTGCAGCTCCCTGGTCTTTCGTGCCTCTTGTGTCTGTTAGAATTTATTGGAGGGTTGCCCGGCACGGTCAAAAGCATGTTTTACACAGACTTTTTAAACATGGCCGTGAAATCGGTCACCAATTTGTGGACTGCCCACCATGCTAGGGCTCTTGCAGACCCTATGGAGTCTCTCTAAGCTATGGAGTCTGCATATATGCGCCGTTACTTGTGGCACCTGATTGAATTGTGTGGCAAACTGGTTTCCAATGTTTTTTACAGAGCAGCAAGCGCATTGAAGCTTTTGTGTGCTGTGAAATTGTTGAGCTCTGGTACTGGAATGCTTATACCAAGTGTATTTATGCTGTTTCCATGATGGCCTGCTTTTTTAATCGTGTGCAAAGCTTGTCTAAAATGTTAAGGCCCTCAGTTAACAGCCGGAAAACAACCCTCCTCTGTGCCGTTTGCTTGTTGTATTTATTGCATTATTGTTTTCCTCGAACATTTCCCCTCCCCTAACCAAAGCGTGCCATGGATAGGCACTGTAGCTCATTAAAGACAGAGCACTGCCAACTTTTTTTTTTTCATTTTTGATGCAAAACTAGTCAGAAGAGTGAATCGTAGTGTTCTTCCTCTAGTTGGTTCATGTCCTTGCTCTCTGTTTCCCCTTCCCAGCTTTAACTTCTTTGTTTTCCACATAACATGGGAGCAGGGAAATAAAGGTCTTCGTTTTTTTTTTTTCTTAACTGTTTTGTACACATTCTTTAAGGAAGCAGTTTGTGCACAGTAGTGCTCGCAAAAGCTGGATAATTTCATGCAAAACGTAATGTCCCTTTTTTTTTTGCAGGGCTAACAGGCTGTGCATGCTTCCATGCTTAGTTTTTTTGCTTTTTGTTTCAGATTGACAAGCAGACTTAGTGCAGGTGCTATGAAAGCCAAAAAAAGAATTGCATCTTTGTAGATGCTTTCTTGCAATGTTGCGAAACCAAGAGACCAAAAAAAAGTGAGCCAGTGAGACCAAAATGTGTTCATTTGCATGACTGCTGGTTAGTCCGCACGGGACTTTGCTGTCAGCTGTTTGTTGGCTTTCTGTTTTTCCGGTCTTCCTTCAGTGGCAGACTAGCGGACCTTTTTGTTTAAGTTGGGGTGGCCAAATTACTGGAAGCTGCTCTAATGCTAAGAACGGCACCTTCAGGCAGCCTTTTCATAGAGGCAGAGGAGTTCTTACTTTACAGCTTCACGTTTCACATTTTCGTACTGAACGTATTTGGAAACCATACTGCCTGTTCTTTGCTGCACAGTGGCCAAGTTGCAAGTTGCAGAAATGCTTTTGAATTTTCACAATTTCCAGGCAACTTGGGAGTTTTACTTTTTGGTCTTAACATAACTTGACTGTCACGTCTCACACTTATTACTCCGTTTCAGCTGAGATTTGGATGAAAGTAGCATAGAGGTGCATGAGATTGCTTTGAGAGCACTCAGGTTATGGTTCAGGAGCTTTTGGGTACAGCTAGAGCTTTCGCTGAAGCAACATTTAAGCAGAGTGTGCTGAGCTTGCCAGCTTTGAATTGCCTACTAGTTGCCATTCACAAGCAATGCTTCGAAACTGCACCTTTCGGCTGATGACGCTTGCAAGAGGGAGTAAACTGTCTCCCGAATCTTGAGGCCAATACTGCCTACAGGATTGAAGTGTCGTGGCAATTACTAGCGACAAGTTGCACAGCTAAAAGCAATGCAGATTACATCTCTTGGTTTGAAATCCTGTCTATTGTTACATGGCTAAGGTTTCGGAAAGCTTCAGCTGCTTTTAGCTGCTCATTAAAGAGGAGCCATTTTTTTCCTCTTTCATGGTGTGCGAAGGCACCAATGAAGCGCAATCGCGATGTCAGCACCCTTGGCTCTGCTCAAAGAAACCTGCTAAGATCTAGGCAGCCAGTGCGTTCAAACGTTAATCAAGACACTCGCCGTGTTTACTTTGGCAGCGTATCCAACTGTTTCCTATGCTACGCTGCAAATTTGTACATTGTGATGCCGTACGTGTCTTGGCTGACGTCTTTCTTGTTTTGTTGTGTGTAAAGGTCTCCTCCAGCCAATTGGCCTCTTTGACATTGACGAGCTTGCTTCCTCGTGTATTTATTTGCCTTTTTCTCTCCAACCTGCTTTTCCTCCGTGCATCATTCCGCGTCGCCCGGCCAGCAGTTAATTTTAGAAGCAAAAAGCAATCACTGCCAGTGTTTGCATCTGAGAACATTGTGCACTGTGGTTCTCCCGACACCCTTCGATTGTGCACTCCAAGATGCCAATTGTGAACGAGTGACCTGAAAGACCCTCTTCAAGAAGATCCCCTCCCTTTCTTTCCCTTACGGTTGTTTTTCTCCTTTGTGTTGCCAAGCAAAGCAAGAGACTTCCTTCTCTGCGGCAGGTTATGATGTGGCTACATGTTCCGATTGCTATTTTTTACCATCGTGTGCTGCAAAACACCTTGCTTACTTCCCCTCAAATCCTCTCTGCCGGCATTTGTTGTATGTAACCCCACTATGTGTACCTGTGCCAGGATGCTTCAACTTTTTCAGGGCATCTGCCTTTTATACATGGGAGAGGTAGCGCAGGGTTTGTTTTGTTTGACGCTAGTGTTTGCTCTTTCGAAATCTAGTGCTAGAGGCGTGCTTGAAGACACTGCTTCTTGTTGGACTCGCATGCTTCTCCGGGCGTTGCAGTTGCGCAGATTGCTTCCTTCGCTGGTCAAGGTTTATTGTCGTAGCCACATTCTGTTGGGTTGACACCTTCCTGTCTTTTGTCTGGTCTGTGCATATTTTTGTCAGAGACGCGAGTAGTGTCTTGTCGAGGACCCCGCAAACTCACGCACCTGAGAATGAACACTGCCACTTGATGCATAGCTTGTACATTGTCTATTCATGCCACGATGTTGTAAACATTTCTTTTCCGTGCGTGTGCGTTTTAGCATCCATTGTTTTAAGGTGAAGGAGTTGTGCGAAAGTGCTGTGCTTTGTTGTGGAGGGCTAATCCTCGTGCACTGTCAGCTGCTAGAAAAGATGAGCTCGCAAGCTTCTCTTCTGTTGCTCTGGGTCAACTTTAGAGGAGCGTGAGCGGGCATGGGCTTGCCGCCGTGTATGCGTGTGCAAGTCTCTGCTACATTGGCAATCTCTATTTTCCTGTGGCCGTGTCTACACGCTACCCTTTTCCGAGTGTGTATAGCTGTAGCATTACAAGTTTTTTTTTACTTCCTTGCTCTCGTTGCAGTTTTGGTGATGGAAGATGGCACAGTATTGTAAATAGCATTTCTAGTGCTGGCGCGCGAGAATCAAGCAGGGATTAAGTCCCACTTTCCTTTTGGTGAGAGGAAAATGATATGTTGAGAAAGAAGCTTGTATATGTACACATGTTTTTTTCTTCTCTTTGAGGTAAGCCCGTAGTTTGAAGAGGGGACGTTGTGCGTTGGTATGGCCGCCAAGTAGTTAGGTGTTGTGATTAAGCTTGCTCGCTAGACTCGTGTTTCCGGTAGCCTCAATGTAGGAACAGTGCGCATATGGTCATGGATGATGTAGGAAACCTATTTATAAGGAAGCAAGTAGGCTTGGCCATCACGCAACGTGTCGAGTCATGTATGGTTTGCGGTACGAGAAAAGGTGGTGGAAGTTTCAGCTTGATAGCATGCACGCTGTTCGTGTTTACGCCTTATATGTGACACCTGGCATCTTGCGGGATTCCCCCTACTGCTTCAGAGTTTTGCGAAGCTTGCATTGTCTGAATGGCTTCGAATAATTGGCTACAATCTCTTGATGTAGCCATAGCTGATGTGCGTTTCTTGAGGACTGCGTAGTTGTGGCATGCGGTGTGCTGCCTTGAGTTCTTGCCTAGTCAGGCTGAAAGTAGAAAAAAAGGGGGGGTTGAAGGGTGGAGCCTGGCAAAAGAAAGCTTTAATCTGGAATCCTTAAGGCTACTTTTGTACAGCAGGAGTGGCAGCTACCAAAATAGGGAATCATGATCATCTGTTGAAATTTTTACCTGTTATAAACCTGTCAAGTGGTTGCATCTATCCTTTTTGAGTGAAGCTCTGTCAAAATTACTCAGCACACTGAAACATAATTGATCCCCATCGGAATGTTGATCTCCAAGTTCATTCCAGGTTTCTACTGTTTTGCGTCTGGTAGCCAACTGAGTCAGAGCAGCATGTCACCAGCAGCCTTCAAGAACACTAGAGGTATTGATTCTGATTGATGAAGCACTCAAGCAAGAGTGAAGGCACCCATGGGATAGGATACGGAAGTTTAACGAAAGTAGCTCCTTTTGGAGTGCTGAATATGTGAGTAATAATTTAACATATGCATTGTTTCATACTGCATTCTTTTTCTGTTGCTTATTGCAACACACTGACAGGAAACCAGTGCTGAAAGCATCTGTACACAGTAGTTTCTGAACCACTGCAGCACACCTTACTCCACTTTTCAAACTCCATGCAGTACAGCAAAAGCTGTGGGTTGCGTAAACCAGCCAGGAGATTGTCTGCTG
Organism: Dermacentor albipictus; assembly: GCF_038994185.2. Taxonomy (NCBI): domain Eukaryota; kingdom Metazoa; phylum Arthropoda; class Arachnida; order Ixodida; family Ixodidae; genus Dermacentor; species Dermacentor albipictus. The sequence continues at coordinate 66,000,723 of NC_091829.1, read as the reverse complement.
ATGATTGCCCTCTGTGCAGTGCTAACTAAACAGAAGGATCATGGAAGGATCAGCGTTAATGGCAGCTTGCTGTCCTGTAGGTTGATGCAAGCCATACACTTTACTGTACTGGATGGAGTATATCAGTGTTGAGGCAAAATGATGCAAATGTGTAAAAAACGTCCTCTGTCTTTCCTTAACAAAATCGTAGTCAAGTAGGAAGGCGGCTTCTTCCAAACTCAGATCGGCTGTGGGAATGACGCGAGGTGCCTGGAGTTCTGCACGCGTATTAGAGCAGTGATATTTCATGGCTGCAAGGAGTGAGAACACTGTGTGCTTTGTTGCCGACGGGCCCTTGACAGGGCAGACTTAAGATCATCCTAGCCTGCCAGATTGCAAGTGCATACAGTGTGCTGTGTTATGCCTGGTGATGTTGGAACGTTTGTTGGAGGTGATCGCCGGAAGTGTTGTTTTAAATGGGTGTTGTGAGCACATCCCCTCTGAGCTGCGGCTGCAAGGACTTTGCGCGTTGTGGGCATTCTCAAGGAGCGTCGCTTATTTAAATACACCCGTTTTCTTTCCATTCTTGCTCTTTCGCTCTTATTTTTCATGTGTACAGACACTGTTTTTGTTGGGCATTTTTTGAAGTTGAAGCACAACCTTTTCTTTCTTTTTCTCTCTTCACAGTGTGGTTTACTCGGTATGTGTAGTGGATCACATTCTGTTGCTGGTACTGTATGGAAATGCACGACATTCTCAATTGCAAAGTGAGTTGGTTGTGGAGGGGGCCTCTCTTTCCTTGTGTGGTGTGTGTTACTTAGCATGAGAAAGCTTGGCCTCATTGTGGTGGGACTGTTTCATTGGCTTTCTTGCGTAACCAAACATATATCAGTGTGACTATGTCTCATCGTAGCCTTAGTTCCAGACAGGTGATGATGGTGCCGTACACGGCATGTATTTTGTGAAGACTCAATTTTTTTTTTTTTTCGCATGGATGAGCCTAGGCAAGAACCGTTTATAACTTTGTGAAAACCACGGAAGCTTAAAAGAAAGCATCACACGTTTCTTCCCCACTGCCCAAGAGTTCTTGTGCCTGCAATACCAGGCCAACTTAATTTTATTTCCATCACCCTTCAGCAGCCCGCGGGGCGCAAAAGATGTGTACCTGTGTCCAAGATGTCCACTGCGGTGTGGCGTTGGTGTACCATTCTTTACTGCCAAAACTGCAACTCCTTGAATCTGGGATTGAGTTTGTTTGACTTGAACTCTGAGACTCTGGAGGGAGCTCTTGTGCTTGAGAGCAGGGTACTTGCACAGCCAAAGTTTGTATTGAATTGCAGCCTTTTCACCTATAGCGTTCATTGGTCAATGTCATGCTTCATTCAGATCTGTACCTGAGTTTTCAAAGAGCTGCCAAGCATCTCATCGCTGCACTGTTACCTGCTTACACCTCTTAAGCATAAGCATTAACCATCTATGTGTTTGTTTTCGACACAAGGCATCAGTATTTCAGTACGTGCAGCGAATGAATTCATATTCATGCTGCTTGCTTATCAACCATCTTAATTTATTCTGTTCAGTATGACAGCCAAAGCGCGTGATCCATCAACGTACATGCCTGCTTGTATGTGGTAGGTTTACTTTTTTTTTCATTTGCTATTGCTCTAATGACGTTTTTGCCATTAGACAATGAGTGGTGCACCTACAGCAGGTTGAGTTTAGTACATGCCTCAATAAATTGTTCAGGACTTTGTGTGAGTTCAGTTTCTACATTATATAGCATCTAAGGCATAAATGTGTGCTCAGTTGGGTAGTTAGGTTAGGGCACTCTTGCACCGGAGAAGCCAGTTTGCTAAACTAGTTTTTCAGTGCCAGCACGAAAAAAAAAAAGAGAACTACATAGCTGTAGAATTGCTCCGTTCAAAAGAGGAATGTTGCTCCAGATCATTTCAGATTCGAGGTGAGGTAAGGTTAACTAATACATTTGTAGCGCACTGCCTCTTTTTGTGCTATTTGTTTTGTATTTATTTAGCTGCTAGTTCAAATGTCTCATCATGCCATACCGCAGTGGACATAGTGCCGCCCGAGGTGCTGAGGTACACCATCGCTCCCACAGCGTGTGTAACAACTGTGTCCGAGTTTCTTCTTTTTGGTGCACATACAAGACGCTGCTTTGTCAACGCATTCTATCAAGCTGTCGCAGATCAATTGTGCAGAATTTGTAAAATGGCGATAATTGACTTGCAAGTGTGGAACAGATTTAATACAAGGATAATAGTGTGACGGGTTTACCTTTCTTTTCCTTTTTTTCCTATTGTATTTTTAGACAGAGCACTGAAACTGTTGCATGTTAACCAGTTTGTTGTTGATGCTGTGTTTTTCATTTTAGAGATATTTATAAGCCTGTACAGGAAGCACACACTCTACGACTACTGCCGACAGAAATCATTTGTACCATACCTCAAAAGTGTCTATTGTAACAAATGGGAAAAAGAGAAATCCACACTTCCAACTGTAGCATTTGGAATTAAAAACACCCTCTTTTTAGCAAAACTGTGTTTTGAGCGCCTATGTGTTTTGTTTCAAATGGCTGAAAACAGCAGTGGGCCAATTAATTTGAGCTTCTACTGCCACACAGGCACAAAAAGTTACATTCAGACGTTAATCTTATAAGTTCCCTAATGACCTTCTTTTTTGCCTAGTGAAGCTGCCATACATCCTGATTAAATGACATTTGACAGGAAATCCAAAGCCCAGAAGCAAAATGGCGCCTGCTGCGACAAGGCCTCTGCACTGCCCACCTGAAAAAGTTCGCTGCATGCAGCTTGTGATAGAAGCTTTGTAGCTGAACGTGAAGTATAAATTATTTTTTATAGAATAAGACGCTGTTTTGCATACTTTAATTGTGCTGCTCTGCATAAGCTATGGCATCGAGAGTAAACATCTTTCAGTTAAATGAAATCTGACGAACGCGCAACACTATTGGTAAGGAGAATGACATTGGGTTTGTCCGTGTGGCATCATGCGTATGGCGTTAAAATTTCGGGCATTAGCAAGTTAAATCTTTTTGTACTTGTGTGTGGCACAAGGGGGACTTCGAATGCAGAAGCGCAGATGATGAGCTAAACGATGCTGTCATTTATCAAGCTCAGTTATGTGCACTTGCAGAGATTACAACATTTAGTTGTGCCAGTACGCACTGTAATAAAGTTCTGCAGAAATGTGGTGTTCATCGCTTTCAGCTTATCGCCATACCAGTGCACAAGCATGGCGACTACGATGACGTCAGTGCAAGCCATCGAAGTTTGAGCATTTCTCAACCAACAAAACATGCCGCGTGGATAACGCGGCGACGATCGTTACCATAATTTATGTACAGAGACGCGCGCCATGACAGCTGACGATTCAAGCAAAGGACTGCGCTTGTGGAGGTACTCTGCCCGCCAACCAAATGACCGCACGCATGGCGACTGCAAAGCATAAATAGACGGTCGTAGCGCGAACTTTGGGATTCCAGTGAAGTACAGCACCCAATTCTGCCTCGTGAAATGCGCCGCACAGCAAGAAGGAATAAATGGGGCAAGGTCGTTGCCAAAGAAGGAGGTGGACCATAGAATGGGTGGACTGCATAAAACCACTTAAACGTCGCAAAGTAGCGGCACTCTCCTCCTCCGCCTTCAGTCCTTGTTTCGCTCCCTCCTCGACCGTGGCGCCGCCTACACCGCTCGAGCGTAGCAGGCGAAACAACGCAATTGCCGGGCCACGGCAATTGAAAGGTGATACAAGCTGCGTGATAGCTGAAGCGCGTGGTCGCCGGCGCTTTTTTCACAAACGGTAAGCGCTGGGGACACCGAGCTGACGCATCGTCTGTGAAGCGAGAACCTCTGCGACGCACAGCGACTGCGTTTGGTCCCAAGGCGATCGCCTAGAGCTCATCTGTGACGCAAGAAAGGGGAGAAAGAAAATGGCAGCCGCGCGCTTCGAGTATTGCTTTTCATTAAAATTAAATTATGGGGTTTTACGTGCCAAAACCACGATCTGATTATGAAGCACGCCGCAGTAGGGGTCTCCGGAAATGTGGACCAGCTGGGGTCCTTTAACGTGCACCTAAATCTGTATTGCGTTTCAATTGCTGAGTACTGTACATTTCCGACGCTGATTCGTTATGGTCTAGTAGTTATAGCATTAATAAAGGAGCCGTTCATGTGCGCAAGAGCTTCGTGTCCCGGCCACGGGAATTGCCTGTCTTCGACTGCGCAGATGTAACGGCTCCGGAGCTTGGGCTACCAAGGCGAACACTCAGATTTGTTGTCGTCGTTTTAGCGTCATATCCGTGCATAAATCTTCCTTTTAGGGTATACATTCCTTCCGCTTCCGAACTCTACTTGAGTCCGGCACATGACTGTTTGCTGTGCATCGACGGCGAACGCAAAACGCACCAGCGTGTTCACACTTGCCGCCACCGACGGCTCTCGTCGCGCTAAGCTGTGTGAAATGGACCATGACTGAAAATTGGGCTAGTTTTTAAGACATTAATATTGCCGAAGCATTGCAAAGATAAACATGATTACAACGGACAGAGAACGGGTATACTTACCGACATGTGTGATCGACGAAGCAACACCGAGAGACGCTGGCAGCGAAATCTGTGCACGAAGGCGAGCTTTTTGGTAGAAGCGCGGGGGCCGATCTTCTGTTAGTGTTTCGAACGTTTGATATTTCAGGTTTTGTGAATAATTAACATAAAAGGCATGCGTTGTGGGTGTTTTGTTTCATGACATTTGTTTGTGGGCTGCCATTCTCAAAATTCCGAGGAGGAATATAACTTTGTAAGGAACTTTGTATGAATGTACGTATGCTATGTGTGAGATCGATGTAGCGTATAGAACAAGGTCACCTAACTAAGAGATTTGAAGAGAAATTCGGAATGCGTTTTCCCGTGGGCGGATTCGAGCCCAGGCCACCCCGAGGAAGCTTTGCAGTGAGACTCATAGGCGCTACCTCTACTCCACACCAGCAGGTGTTATCGGCGAGACGAAAGAGTGCCTAGCTAAACCTCGTGAAGTAGCGACACTCTCCTCCTCCGCCTGCACTCCTCCTTGTTTCTCCTCTCTTTCGCGCTCTCTCCTCGACCGTGGCGGCGCCTACACTGCTCGAGCGTAGCAACGGCGCCAACATGCGCTCCTCCCCTCGCCACACCGTAGGCGCTTCTCGAGCTAAAATGGAGCTGATGCGCGGCGCGATGGCCCACGTGATGCTATTAGGCCAATAGCGACGCGGCGTCAGCCTCGGCCAGAGCGCGCGAGGAGGAGGCGGCATTCTTCAAAGTGTGGCACTGCTTTACGAAGTCGTTTTACGATGCACCTGTAGCGCGGCGCGCCTACGGATCGTGACGTCACGGGAGAGTGCTCGCCACTTGTATAAAAACGACGCGCGCGTTGGCTTGTCTCCATTGCGTGTTGCGAAATGGATCCAGGAACGTCTACTTCGGTGGCGTCTACAAAGTCACGTGGTCGACCGCGAAAGTACGCCTCGGAAGAAGCAGCACGGGCCCAGCGCACCGCGGCTCGGCATGCAGTGCAATTGTAACGCAATCACGTTTCTAAAGTATGCATCTACGTACTTTACGGACCATAAGATAATGAACGTTGGCGTTGAACCTGCACTGCCAGCAAGGACACAGTCACCTCATTTGTCAATGGAGTAAATAAAGGAGAGATTGTGATGGTTCTCAGTTTGAGTGTTTCCATTAAAACGGTCGTCTTCCCTACCATTGGAGTCGAATAATACGCACAAGCATACGTGTTATAGCTCATAACCACTGTAGTCACTCTGGTAATCTTTGTAGTCTTCTGACAACTAATTCGTCAATGTATGATCAACGAGAAAATCGGAACAGTCTTTGTGAACCGCTTCGGTAGCAGTGCAACTCTCTTAGCTCAATATCTCCCATGAAAAGCAAACGCGATGTTGAAGGTCATATTTCGCATGAACGCGCTTGTTGAGAGCCGAAAAAAAAATAACGAAAGCCCCACAACGTCGACGCCGACCCTCATTTGCAAGAAAAGAATTTGAAGGACGCTTAAGCTTCGCACCCCTGACTGTTTCCCACGTTTCCGGGCAACTGCACCTACATCTCTCATTCGGTTTGTAGATTTTACTATCTCTTTAAACTTGAATTAGTCTATTGAAGCAACAGATCAAACAAATAGCTGCTGTTGCCTTGAATAATTCTCAGTCACGTGCCACTATGAGCGACGTCACAGCACTGCCATGTAGCACGTATGCGCACTTGTGCGATATTGACCCTTTTTGGCGGACCAGTTCGTTCTAGAGAAACGAGATGGCGCTTTTGGTGGCACGCCGCACGAATACGAACCATTACCGCTTCGATGTTGCTTCTGTGCGGTCAGCTGTCAGAAATGCAACTGAGTTATCGCCAGCGCACTGTGCTCCAATCATGCCGGATTGAATCATGTGGATTGAAGACGTGTGCAGTAGTTGGCTGAAAAAATAGTGACTGGCGTATTAAGGAATGGAATGAACCTGTGTAGCGAAGTTCGCGGACCGTTGCTGCAACTGTCCGTACGTGTTACCGGCACTTCCAGATGTACCGCTTTCTTCAAGGGTAAACAGAAATTTGCTCATCCCCCAGCGTTGCATCGCTAACCTTCAAAGAAAGTGCTTCAGCGCCGGAACGTCGGCAAGGGTGAGTGCCGCTCGTTAAACAATGACACAGAGAATAGCACCGCTTTCTGTCATAGTACGTTTCGCGCACAGTATCTACATACATCTACGCCTACTGGCACGGAATCTTACCCCAACTCTATCGCCAACGTGTCAAGAAGTGAATGGGCGCACACTTGAATATATGCGCACAATAAATGACGGACTGCACCGATAGCGCACGAATGGTCGAAGCTGAGTGTTTTGTGACGGTCCGCAAGAGTAGGCGAGTTACTAGCGATTATACATCTTTACTACAAGGTATTATTACAATGTACAAAACGGCAACGTTTCAAGCCTTTCGCGCGGCAAGAACAAATCTATCGGAACTGAGCACACCCGCGAGCGATTAGGCAGAAATAAGCAGATAGTGATCGCCCCAAGGAAATTTACTGAGTTAGAAATGTTACAAGCCGCTGCTTCAAAATATTTACCAAATAAAGAACGCAGAGCCAAAGACGCTAATCCTTATTGAATTCATGAGCGGAAAGTATTGGATAGCTTGAAATACATATTTAGCCTCGCTTTTAAATTAAACGAGCACCACATACGCTACTCGCTCCGTTTGGACATAGCTTAATCAGTTTCCAAAGCGCTTTTGCATGTTCTCTGAAGCTGTGTCCAAAGCTTCTTGTCGTCCACCCAGTCACCGCCTACGATATCTGCCGTAACAGAGGTTTGCTAAGCCGCACCGGCGGCATACACACCCATTGTAAACACGGACGCAGTTTAGGCCATCGCTACTAGATAACGTTGGTTGAGGCAAGCAAGCAATGGACGTGTCACCACGTGATCAAACATGGCAGCGCCTACGGGATCGCCTCAAAAAGGGTCATTACCACGGTCATTACACTGATTCTCCGGCTGGGAGCGCGGTGCCCGCGAGAAGGAGAGCGAACGTCGTCTGGTTTTTAAGCTCTTTCCACGGCGCGCAGAGATGTAATACTTAGCAGGCACGATGGTTAGTGCGCATTGTATGCACAGCGCTTGTCAGCTCGAAATGGCCAGACCTGGTGCGGGGCCCGCAGTGGGAAATCACTGGTGGCACCGCGACCGCATTCGTACCGTCGTCTGCTTCACATGGCAGTGCTCTGACTTCTGCCGTTCGCGGCGAGTTATAACTCTAGCACGTCACTGGCGCCTTACGGCGGCCGCCCGGTGCCTGGCGTCGATTGGCGTTGGTAGAGGATATAGCCCACCTCCTCGCACCATTGCTTTTGAGACATTCCATTTGCTTCGATCTCGGCTGATACCAAGTCCTTTTCAACAATCCAATGCGTTAGAAGGCTTTCTGGCTGGCGCTTTACAAATTTTAGCGTATAGAGCCAACATTCCCGGCGTAGCCTGGCCAGGGGCTCTAAATTGCAAGGTTGAATTATTCGACAACGCTGTAAACTTAGATCGACCGATGTGGCATTTCTACGACAGTTACGTGAAAGCATGGTCACTTAATTTCGTGCGTTTCTTACTTCACATTGCGCATATATGCTTAGGCATGTGCACTTAAGAAATCCGATGTGACGCGACACAAGTAGGTGCTGAACAATGGCAGAGATTGGCCTACGCTGTTCTGACGTTGACGACGCTGCGTCGGTTTATACATGTGCTATGTTGTACGCATACATTTTGTTTTAGCTAGTCGTTCCTGCATGTTCACATGCACGCGTACGCGGGGAGAAAGATTTATCCGACTGATAGAACCGATAAGGGAGAGGTTAACCTAGCTGGCCGGCTGAGCCTGATTGGCTTTTTCTTGTGCTGGGGAAGAAACGTGAGGAGAGAAGCTGCCAGCACGTACGCTGGAGTGTTCATATAGTTCATTCAGTTATAGTCACGATTATGCTGCACCTCGAAATACGCAGCATCGCTTTTGTGGCCCGAAGGGCAAAACCTAGCCCGACAGGCGAGTTTAATTCTTAAAGCGCAATCGACGTGATGGATACGAGTACAAGTATCTAGGAAGGAAACTAAGGAGAGACTCTGACGTCACTCTTTGTGAAGCTAAAGTGAAGCCGGAAGTTGGCTTTGCTCATGGCGTTGCTCCGTCTATCGGGCCAGCTCTCCTCTCTTGTTTACATTTCTTGCGAAACCACGCCGCGCTGCGCGCAACCGTGCTGCTCGGACCCGCGCGCTCCGCAGCAATACTAAGCAATCGTTAGCACGTTAGCATGATTCCGCGAAAGAGGGCAACACTTCCCGCGGATATTCCTTCGTCCGTAGCCATTGCCGTGGCGCGGTACATTGCGTACAGCGTTGCATGCGCGTTCATTTCACGAACTTTAGTTCCTCTTGTCCCACCTGGCCACAGCAACATCCGGTAGAGCGCGGTCCAGATAACACAGCGCAACAAAACACGGAGACCAACGCAAACCTGCCCGCGCGGCGCCTTTGCCACGGTACGAAACCTACAGAGCAACGCGTGTGAGCACACAGAACCATAACAAAGCCGCCGTTGTGGCCCGAAAGGCGTGGTCGCTACAGCAAAGAAATGGAAAAAAAACAGCAATAAAGAGGAGAACCTACTACGTCATTTCCCCCACACTTTTCTCCTAGCGCGCGGAGGGGGTAGGGCCATAGGTGTTCTGTCTCCTCAGTATCCTTCCTCCATGGTGCGAGCAATAGCTGGTTGAGTACACCACTGTAACCTAAGCCTGCTGCTCGGTGCGCTAGCAAATCGGCATCGTAGCAAAACCCAGGGCCAGCGCGCTCATGAGCTTATCGTTTCGTTTTCTACGGATACAACGCCTTGTTGCCGAAGTTCTACCGTTCGTTCAAGTTCGTTTTATCGGAACATCGGTCTCGCATTTCGGCGAATACACTCCATCACGCGGTGCTTCTGACATCATGTTCAAGGCATTGAGCATGATCTCGCAATTCATAATTCACTTATTGATAAAAATAAATACTATGTTTTTATCGTTACATGGCTTAAACATTTTTTGCCTGCGAACGAAAACCGTTACGAAACGTTATGGATCATATTTCTTTTTTTCGTTCCGGAGCAGAACCGGAACGGGACTTTTTTCAGTGGAACGAAACTAAACAGAAAGCAAAACCTTTCATAACGACACCCTCGCGTCAGCTTCGGCGTAACCGGCAGAACGAACGAGCGGAGGGCACTGGAGGTTGAAAGACGGCGAGAAATAGAGCGCGAGGAGGAGAGTGTGGGGAAAGGGTGAGGAGGAAAGCGGAGTGCTGCACGAGGCGACGAGACGTTCGCGGGCGCGAGAGAGAAAAACTGGGGGCTTTTGCTCCTTGAACGTACGACTCTGCCTAGGCACTACGGAGGAGGTTTCTGAGCACGTAGTGTAGCATTTGGCCCCTAGACATGCCGGCGTTGTGGAGTGAGGTCGAGTTTACGCTCCGCCGCTGGCTGCCTGCGCGGTGAGGCAGTGGGCACGGACGCCCCATTCGGTGATCGCTGTGTCTGACGGGGCAAGGTTCTGACTGGTGTTGTATAAGTCGCGGGTCGCTTTTTTCGTCGCGACGATAGATTGTACTTTTTACAAGCACTGCTCCAGAAGAGCACATGTAACCGGCAAACGGAGGCCTCAGGAGAGCACCTGAGGTTATAATAAAGCAGGTGGCGCAGAATCTCCAGGGCATCCAAGGGGTAGCGGGGGGTCAAAGCTGGAAACAGGGCGGCCCGTTCGTTGGGGCCGCGGACGCCGAAGTGTTCCAGGGGGTGTTCGCATAAAAAATTGAGTGCCCGCGATAGCGGACAGCCGATCTAATACACCTCTGGCACGCGCAGGCTTCAGCGAGCCCATGGTCCGGCCCGGGTTCTAACTTTGGTGTCTCCGTTGCCGCTTTGGTGTCATGGAGGCACCGCCAATAATACGAAATAATGACGCGTTGATTAGCAAAAAAACACGATTGAATAAATATATTTACGTCCAGCCGCCAACTTGTGACGCTATATATATAAGGTCAGCAGTACTGCGCCCCGCGACTTCTGCAACACCAGTCAGAACTTTGCCTCTGAAGGTACGTCGGACAGACTTTCTCGCGCCTGCTGCGCTGGTGCTGAGTCATGCAGTCATCGTCACCGGCGGCCTTCCAGCCACTTGCGCTCAACCGCAATTGCTAAGGCGCGTTCTGCCTCCTAGATTTTCAATCTATGTGGCCCGGGCTCTACTAAGGTCGCTACTGCTCCCACACAAACATATGTGATGTTATTTACAAGGTACATTGCCATAAGGCGCGAGAAAGCTATATCCGCCACGACTGACTTAGCACGAGCGCTGCAGCTTCCGACACAGCGGTCGCCAAATCGAGCGTCAGTGCCTGCTGCTTCATCTATTGCCGGAACGCCTAGGGACAAACGCCTACAACACGCGCTAACCCAGATTTTCTCTCTCCCGCCCGCTCTTACTCGCGCCAGCGCAATAAGGACTGGTGATCCCTCAAATGAACGTCTCGTGTGGTGGCGTCATCGTGGCATTGACTGCACCCACTGCTTCTTATGACACGTCAATGAGGTCCCAAAACCTTTATTCAAGTAATAACACAAGTTTTAGTAACGTAGGTTTAATAAAAAGTATAGTCTGCTTCTTTCGCAAGAAATTGCACATTAACTATGTTTGACGGTTACTATATGTACATTAATAGATCCAGTATCTACACTCTTAGGCAAAGTTACACTCTTTGGGATAACTTTGTCTTTGAGGCACTCACCCGCAGCAAGAACGCCATCCCTCTGTGGTGCTTGAAAAAGCATCCTGTGTACCTTGCTGTTCCACGAATAGTGAAGAAAGCTAGCCTGACCACCGCGGCTCTCAAGCAGATCACATTGCAACTTTTGCATTAATTGTTCATACGCTAACCGAAACCATGTTTACACGGATGGTTCCGTCTCGGAAAATTCGACGCGTGCCATTTTTATACCATCTCAATCGGTCGTCATCAAGTTTAAGACTTCACGCGTAACGACATCTAGAGGTTCCGAACTGGCCGCTCTTCGCGCTGCTGTCGAATATTACATTGAAAAAGAACCACCCAACAAATGGGCAATGTTTTGTGATTCGAAAGCAGCCCTCCAGAGCTTGCGAAGTTTACGACGTGGCAATTATGAACAGCTGGTGTCACAAATCAACGAAAATTGCCATTGCGCTTCTGAACGAGGACATGATATCATCTTTCAGTGGCTGCCGGGACATTGTGGTGTCGTTGGTAATCACCTCGCCGATGACGCTGCCCGACGTGCCCAGGCTGGCGCACCGACACTCCTTATACCTTTATCGAGAGTAGACGCTGCAAGAGAGCTTCGCAGTCTCGCTCGTCCCATCACGTCAAGTTACTGGCATACACCACAGAAATCTAGGTGTCGTTTATACAGCCTCGACCCATCACTGAAACTTAAATTACTAGCGAACCTTTCACGATGTGACGCAACACTGCTGTGTTGGCTGTGGGTAGGAGTAGCATTCACCAACTCCTACAGCTATTGTATGGCGGACTCACCAATGTGCGTCAAGGGCAAGTGTGAAGAGACCATCAGTCATCTTCTGTGCCACAGTTCTCGCTTCGATAATCAACGTCAGACTCTCCAGTGTGCCTTGAATACACTGGATGACAGGTCATTTACGGAAGCGAAGATCTTGGGAGCCTGGCCTCACAGTTCATTAGCCCAGGAAGCAGTTCGAACGCTTTTTCACTACCTGAAGGCAACAGACTTGAGTGCCCGACTATATACATCCTACACCTAACTTTCCTCTCTCTCTCTCTTTCACTCCCCATTCCCCTCCCCACGTGTAGGGTAGCAAACTGGACTCAGTCTGGGTAACCTCCCTGCCTTTCCTTCTTCCCTTCTCTCTCTTTGGGGTGTATCTCTGCCACACAGCGATAATCGTCATCTGCCTTGCTGCGTTTCCTTTCTTGAAAAGGCCGCGCCCGCTACTTTCCTGTCGGGAATGCTATGTCCATAGAGTTTCTGACTATACAGTGAGAGACTCTATGGCTATGTCATGCTGATAACGCGCATGCCGTTCATTACTGAAAAGTACCGGGCTCGTCATGTTAAAGAAAGGAAATGTGAAGAAGACAGATGACGATTATAGTTGTGTGGCAAAAGGGTGTAATTTTGCTTAAGAGCGTAGCCGCGTTGAGCGCCCCTAGCAGAAAAAAAATACAAATTAAACTATGCGACCAAATTACAGTCCCTCCCCTTGCGCGCTTATGTTGGAACGCGCCGCGGTTGATTTTTCGCCCTCTATGGCGACACTATAGAACTTGGGAGTGTGCGGGGCCTGGTACGATGCCATAACTGCACGCTGCATTGCAGCCACATCGTTGGAATTGTTCCGTAACATGTCGATGAGGGCCTTTGTCAGGCTGCCCTTCCCTCCTAAAGCCTTGTCACCTTTCTGCACAAGGTTGCGCAGTGCTGTCCACATCCTCTTCTGCACGTGGTTCAGGCATTCCTCTTTCGAAATGGGGACCAGTCCACAAACATTTTCTTGCACAAGGGCAGAGAAGGTGGCGCTATCTCCGTCAGACACGAGCGTTGTGTAACGGAGGTTGTGCTTTGGCACCGAACGTGAAAAAAGGACCACAGCTGCCTCAGCCTCCATCCTCCCAGATTTTAGAGTCAGTGTTTTTCTGGCACACGTGATCCTCCTGCCAGCTTGCGTAGCCTGGGTCTCCGGGCTTTGGTCCTACTTGACAACTAATGCACTGGTTCGATAAAACAATGGCGTCCAAGGTGAGGCCCGTATGATATTCAATTCAATTCGTGTGGCCACGTCAAAGTTTACTGTGACATCCCTGCTATATGGATCCATTTCCTTGTATGAATGAATGAACTTTATTCGCCTTTTAGGAGAGGGCAGTGGCCGGGGGGGTGTAGAGGGAAGTCTTTGTAGGTGGTTTTCACAGCAGTCTGCATATAACTTGTCTATGCACTGCGTCTGTGGTTCCCTGAATTTCTTCGAGTGCTTATTCTGAAAAGTCTTATGATGCAGGCCACGATGGGACACGTTCATCGCTGCCCAAAAGTCTTTGAGGGCTGTTTGTCCCTTCCCTATCTGTTTTGTTGCCACAATGGCTCTTATATTCGCGTCAAAGGCCATTGAGTCATCCTGACGAGAACTCCACGAGCTTGCAACTACTCCACATAGCAGCTCAAGCTTTGTTGCAAGTCCAAGTTGGGTGCCTCCTTGAACCTTCATCCCAGTTTCGAAGCACCGCTGGCACGGGGTCCCGGATAGCAGGTCGCCTAAGGCGTCCACTTTCACAACGAGAAATTTTTCGCCTTCACTTGTAGCGGTGGCAGCTTCAGGATCGCGCTCCATTGCTTGAAATTTTCGCTCCGTCGCTGACATAGCGCCAAGTTCTCGTTGCACAGCAGCGCGTTTTTTGTCCGCCGCCTCTTTCTCCTCACACGCCAGGAAACGCGTTTTCAAGTGCACAGTGGACAACGTGATCGCACTGTCCGAGGCAGATGAAAGAGAGGATGTGGAAGCCGCTATCGATGAGCACGAGACACCAGGCGCACCTGTCGCGACTAATTCTTGCGCAGGTGGAGCAGGAGTCACGTTGCTAGAAGCGTCGACGCAACCACGCTCTTGCGTAGATGAAGCAGAACCTGCCCCACATCAGTGCGATTATTGTCGGCGCGCGGGCGAGCTTTATAGAACGCTTCCTTGCACTGAACGCGTGTAGCGTCTTGAGTTTCTTTGGGCGCATCGTGGCCGACCGCACAAGAATCGGCAGGCTAAAGGCAACGGTTTCGTAAAGACGGTAGAAACTTGGAGAATATGCGAATGGCTGCAAACATAGACGATGGTAAGTGGAACGCACAAAGGGCGCCGGCGATGGAGGAGCCGAAGCAGACGACGGTCGGACGTATTATCCGGGAGACCACTAAGTAATCGCACGCAGCAGCCGCTAATGGGAGTCGCGGGCTCCCCCGGCCGTCCTTGAGGAGCGCCGCTCTTCGCCCAATCAGCTTCGCGTTTGAAAGCTCTCGCGAGCCCTCCAATCATGAGCGATTTACGCCTCTCCCGCGTAAGGTCCCTCTATAATTTTTAAGGTAGCGACATAGTAGCGACATTAAAACCCCTTGATAATTTTAGAGTAGCGACACTCTCCTACTCGCGCCGCTTTCCTCCTCGATTCTCCTCGCCCGCCGGCTGCGCACGGCACGCTTTTTCTCCTGGGCTCCCGCGGACGGGCCGCAGTATTCTATGGAAGCGTTTTGGGCCAGTTGCGCGCCCCAGTGGTGAAAATTTTGAGAAATGCTTATAATTAACAGCATCGATAATGCTGAAGGCAACATTTATGAGGAGGCTGGTTTTTTTTTCGTTTTTTCTAAGCCGTACGAACGGGGAATAGTGATGTAAGAGGACCCATGAATACTTTGTTTAGCGCAAAACGACAGACACAAGAAAGACGACAGGACAAGGCGCTACTCTCAACAGAGTAGCGCCTAGAGTAGCGCCTTGTCCTGTCGTCTTTCTTGTGTCTGTCGTTTTGCGCTAAACAAAGTATTCATGGATTCGCACCAACTAGCCCGCCAACGCATTGTGATGTAAGAGGACCTCTGAGGCGAGTTCTATACACCAATTTTTCTGCCACATGATGAGATGCTTTACTTTGTGCGTATAATCTAGTATTGCTTGTGGCACATCCCTTTGTGTGTGGCTAACTAAGCGAAAGCCTTTCGCGCTGTGAGCTACAGAAAATATCACGTAACCAAAGGCAAACTGGTAGCGAACCAGAGCATGTGCAGCCGTGTATAAGAGATGATTACTGATTAACAAAGTAATGATTGATTAGTGATTGGATAAAGATAAATTAAGGTTATTACGGTTGAATAAGGCGTATTAATGATAATTAAGGTGAATTAAAGTCGTTGAAGGTGGCTTGAAGGTAGATAAAGGTGCATTAGAGATTATTATGGTGGATTAGGGGGATTACAGTGAATGAAGGACTAAGGTGGATAAAAGAGCATTAAGGTGCATTAAGGACGAATATGGTGGAATAAAGTCGATGAAGGTGGATTAGGGCGCATTAAGGAGAATTATCGTGGATTAAGGTGAATAAATGAGGATTAGGTTGGATTACCATCGATTAAGGTGGATGAAGGAGGATTCGTGTGGATTAAGGAGGGCTCACTTTCACTTTATTTCCTTAAAGACCCCTCTTCGGGGTATTACGTAAGGGTTGGGTTACAAAGAATATGACAAACAAAGAATATCGAAATGTTACATGGCATAATGTGAGGCAATTCCTTCTATGAAGGCAGATATGAGCTGGGTATAGAAACGATGATGTGCGCAAGGCCATTCCAGTCTGGCTGTTCTAGGGAAAAAAAGAAGATCGTCCACACGCGCGTGTGGACGAGCTACGTTTAAGGAATGTCCTATATGATGGGATATGTGTGATGGTGGCAAGGTAGATGCACGATTGAGTATGCTGCGGTAGAATATGTGAAATAATGATAAACTGGGCAATTAAACGGCAGTGGGAAAGGGTTTGTATGCCAGATTCCGCTTTCAGCGAAGTTACGCTGACATCGTATGAGAAAGCGGAGTGAATGAACCGGATGGCCCGATTCTGAAATGCCTCAAGGGAGGTAATGAGGGAACTCTGGCGAGGGCTCCAAATGACTGATGCGTCTTCTAGTTTGGGTCGTATTAGTGTCTTATAAGCTAATAGTTTCACATGCTGAGGTGCGTTCTTCTGAGGTGCGTGACGTCATAGGAAACCAAGTGATTTGTTAGCTGAAGAGACAACGTTAGTCACGTGCACACACCAGTCCAGATCATTTGAGACGGTAACACCCAGGTACTTATAATTGTGTACACACTGAACTTGTTCATTAGTGATTTCGTATTGAAATGCCAAAGGGTTAGAACGGCGAGAGAACGACATTGCTTTACATTTAGTAGGGTTTAGGACCATTAACTAACGTTGACACCAATTTTGAATAATGTTTAAGAGTCTTTGTTAAGGGCAATTTCATCATTATCGTTAGTAATTGAGCAGTAAATGACACAATCATCAGCGTACATGCAGATTTTGCACGACACGTGTAATGGTAGATCATTAATGTATATTAAAAATAGGAGGGGGCCTAGTACAGAGCCCTGGGGGACGCCTGACGTTACGGGTAGGGGCTCAGTCAGAAGTATTGTTATTGACGTACACAGACTGCATGCGATTAGTGATGAATTGTTCTATCCATGTTAAAACTGCAGGATGTAGATTTAACCGTGAAAGTTTTAGGAGCAGTCGTTGGTGAGCTACTTTGTGGAATGCTTTCGAGAAATCAAGGAAAATTGCGTGAGTTTGTATATTAATATCGAGATTTTAGTGTAGATCGTGAAGAAAAATAGCCAATTGTGTTTCGCAAGTTAGTCCCTTGCGGAATCCGTGCTGTGATTGGTCAAAGAAATTGTTAGTTTCGAGGAAGTTAATTATATGGGTGTATATGACATGTTCCATGATCTTACAGGGCACCGACGTGATGGAAATGGAGCGGGTATAGTTCAAAGGCAAACTTTCATTGCCCGATTTGCAGACTGGAACGACCTTGCTCATGTTCCACTCTTTCGGGAGGTTTCCAGAAGACAATGACTGTGAAAACAACAATAGTAGGCATGCCGCACATATAAACTTAGTGCTTTTTAAAAACTTGGATGTGATTTCGTCGAGACCTACAGATGACGAAAGTTTAATATTATATATTATATTTTAAATTCCATGTATCAAGAAAGTGATAGCCGGCATTGTAGGTAGAGACGGCGCAAGAAACGTAGGTAATGGAGTGTCTGGTTCTTTAGTGAACACAGAAGAAAAGGTTGTATTAAATGCGTTAGCAATGTCCGAGTCTGATAAGATTTCACCCTGCTCATTCGGTAAGGAGATTATGCGTGATGGCAGCGGGTTAATGATTTGCCAAAATTTCTTTGGATTATCACTTATCATGTTAAAGTGAAATAAGGAGGATCAGGGTGGATTAAAGTCGATGAAGGCAGATTAGGGTACATTAAGGAAAATTATCGTGGATTAAGGTCGATGAAAGAGGAGGAAGGTGAATTATCGTGAATTAAGACGGATTAAGGAGAATTAATGCCGATTAAGGTGGATGAAGGATTAGCTGGATTAGGGTTTATTACAGTAGACTTTCAAACTTTAATCCTCCTTCATCAATAATAATCCACCCTAATCCTCCTTATTCCTTGTTCATGCACCTTAATCCTCCTTAATGCACCATAACGGTCTGAATACTCCTTCATCCAGCCTAACTTACCTTAATCCACCTTAATCCTCTTTCATCCACCTTAATCCTTGTTCATGCACATTAATTACCTGCTTAATCCACCTTAATATACCCTAATCGACCGTAATCCTCCTGCACCCACCTTAATCCTCGTTCATACACCTTAATCCTTATTCGTGCACTTTAATCCTTCTTAATACAGTCTAATCCACCTTAATTCAATCACTAATGAATCATTAGTTAATTTGGCTAATCATTCTTGTAGCGTTCCTAACTAGAACGGCAACAGAAATGACATCATCTAAGTGAGACGGGTGTCGTCCGCCATTTTATTCCAACTTCTTCCTTCTCACTTCTCCCCTAGCACCTTCCTTCGTCTTCTTTCATGCGTCCAGCGCAGACCGCTTCACTCTTCCGGATTTCTTTTAATTACACCTCCTGGGGTAATACTTGAATACGTTTCCAATAGCGGCGCACTCCGTTTGGCCCGAGGCTCCGGCGTACCAGACATTCTTCAATATTCCATGCTGGCATGCAGTCTTAATAACTTGAAATGGTCCGCAATATTTTGAATTTGAGGGCACAGCTCCTTTCCTTACAAGGACATAGTCTCCAGGCTGTATGTCCGGTATCTCGCTACTGTGCCTTTTATCAAAGTTTCGCTTCATGCGGCGCCTGTAGATCTCCTGTTCTTTGACAGTTTTCCTTACTTCCGCAAGTTCGAGGTTCTCTAGGAGACCTAGCTCACGATCTGCAGGAAGTATGGGCGCTGTACCTGAAGTTACAAAATGAGGGCTGCAGCCTAAACTCGTGGTGTATGATCTGTTGTGATGCTTCACAGCGGCCTCGAGACAGCACTTCCAGCCACCGGCAAAGTCTGGATACATCTTCAGATACTGTTTGATGTCTCGTATGGAACGTTCCGCTAGGCCGTTTGCTGCCGGGTGGTATGGAGAAGAATACTTTATCATGATGCCGTGCTCCTGGGCCCACTTTGATAATTTGGCACTCCGAAAAGCCGGCCCGTTGTCGCAGACGAGCGTCTTTGTGTGTTTAAAACACTCAGCTTTGAGGAGGTCTATTACGCTGTTTGCGTCTTCTTTGCCAGCTTTAGCCGCAATCGTCCGTGTGCACTCATCTATGGAGAGCAAGAAAGCTTGCGTTCGCTTGACTCCTTCCCCCTTCTTTTTGAGCTCCGCGAAGTCCAAATGAATTACTTCGAACGGGATGCTTGAATATTCAGGGTTTGTCATAACGTCTGTCGATTGCTTGAATTTAACTTTGTTCACCTGGCAGAGGTGGCATGTGCGGATGTAATGGCTGATGTCGTTTTTCATGCCCGGCCATGTGAATCTCATGAGCAATTTCTTATAAGTGCGCCAGAAGCCATCATGTCCACCCGATTCAGGGGTGTCGTGGTATAGATGAAGAATCCTTGGAATCATAGTTGGTGGTACGTGATACCTTCCATTGATAAACTGGAGCTCTTCTGTACCTTCCCATAGCTTAATATGATTGATTGTATCTGGATTATTGCTTGATTCCTGTACAAGTAATCTTGATAGTGCGTCAGCGTCAGTGAGGAGTGGGCCAGGACGGTGCGAAATTACGAAATCAAATTGTTGCAGATAGTTCACCCATCTAGCAATGCGGCCTCTTGGCTGGGCCATGCTCAGAAGTTGAGTCAATGCTTGATGGTCCGTGAAAAGTATGAATTTGGCACCTTCCAGGTAAGTACGAAAGTACTGCACAGCTTTTAAGACGGCCAGAGCTTCCTTTTCTGTGGTACAGTAATTGATTTCGGCGGGTTTCAGGGTATAGCTGTAGTACCCCACGACGTAGTGTTTGGTTTGATCAGCTTGTTTGGATGGCTTCTGGTATAGAACTGCACCGGTAGCATAATGTGATGCGTCCGTGTTCAGCACGAAAGGCAAGGAAAAATCCGGTATTCGCAAGATGGGGTCCGACGATATTAGTTTTACAAGCTCACGATAGACAGCTTCGCACTTCTCGTCCCAATGAAAAGGCACGTCTTTCTGAGTTAAACGTGTGAGGCACCTTGTTCTCAGTGCGTAGTCTTTGATAAACGCCCGGAAGTGTCCTGCAAGGCCAAGAAAAACGCGCAGGGAGTGCACATCATAAGGCTTTACCAGCTTGGAGATTCTCTCTACCGATTCTTGCTTGGTGCTTTTAGTCTGTCCATCAAACACCCTGCCAAGAAATACTACGGTATCTTGAAAGAACGCACTTTTCTTGAAGTTGACTTTGAGTTGGGCAAGACTGAGGGCATGAAGAACTTTTGAAAGATGACTACGGTGTTCGTCCTTTGTCTTTGAGTAGATGATGATGTCGTCGATGTACACATTGCAAAATGTGCCCAGGTAAGGTTTCAGAATGTCCGTCATAATCTTCTGAAACCACGCAGGGGAGTTTTTCCAACCAAATGGTAGGCGGTTGTACTCAAACAAGTCAAATGGGGTTATGAACGCGGTGTACTTCTTCGTTTCTTCACTTAGTGGAATCTGCCAAAAGCCCTTGCAGAGATCTATTCGTGAAAACCAATGGCAACCACCGGTTTCGTCAATGATGTCGTCGATTCTCGGCATTGGATAAGGTATCAATTCAGTTTGACGATTGAGAGCCCGGTAGTCTGTGCAGAGGCGGAATGTCCCGTCTTCTTTAGGTGCAATAGTGATAGGAGAAGCAAATGGGGATACAGAAGGCCGGATGATACCTGCGTCTAACATTTCTTGCAACTCCTTTTTCAGCCACACCTTTTTATCTCTGGACATATTATAAGGGGTTCTACGAACCACTGTTTTATCTGCGAGCTCGAAAGGAACGACATGGGATTTCATTGCTGGAGGGTAGCTTCCTATGCATATAAGCTCTGGGTACTTAGTCTTGATGTCTTCGTGGTGAAAAATTAGCCTTGATACACTAGGTTCTTCACCAGGGTCTTCTTTTCTTATCGTGTCTTCGGCCATTACCTTGTCATCCCAATAGAGGTTCATCTTAAGTTTTTTCATGTCTGGACGGGACAAAAGAAAATCGTAGGTGACATTGGGAATGTCCAATACGTCACTGGTAATAGCATTTCCTTGAAATTCAATAGCCAGGGTTACCCATTCGCTATGCATGGTCACTGACCCATCGTAGGCTTGGACACGCAATGTTCTACCAGCGTGCAGACGACTGGCATCCACTCGAGTCTTGTTGATAATAGATACCGAAGCTCCACTGTCAACGAGAGCCTTCACTTCAATGCCATCTACCTTAATGGGGGCGTACAATAAGCTTGACGACACCAAATATACTGTCTCACTGAAGCTCTTCTTCTGGGGCTTGTGATGCACGGTAGACAGATTATGTGGAAGTAGGTTGCCGTGAACTGCGGTAATTGGTTCTTCACCATCCTCACAGTCATGATTTACGCTTCCCAGAGATTTGTTTATGAAGCTGTGTTTACATTCAGTTGACGGCAACGACTCTAGATTGGAATCAAGTTGCTCTGTTCTACCATCTGGCTGTCTTCTCGATGTAATTCTTGGCACTGAGGTCTGTAGAAAGTTCAGAAGGTCATCAAACGTTCTTGGACCTTTGAGCTGGACATGACTACGGATCTCGATACACAACCCTTGCGTTATCAAAGCTACAACAGCAGAAGACGACAGCTTCGGTTCTGCAGAATACAACAGGCGACGCTTCTCAAGACAGTACTCAAGCAGAGAGCCACCTGTATAACTGAACCGCAGTGCCGCATCCCATCTTTCTACTGCGTTGCCTTCGAAAGCCCCTAAAAAGTTGCTTTTCCACAGTTCCCAACATGTTGTTCCATAATCCATGAGTTGCACGTCATACCATTTTCTGGCTATACCGCCCAAATAGCGGCGCATATGCAAAATCTTTGTGTCGTCGGAGTGCCACAGATTCTTGTCACAGGCGTACTCGAAAAAACACAGCCAGTAGTGTGCATTTTGCGATTTTCCTTCAAAAACATCTGGTTCAACAATACTTCGTGCTGACTGCTCTCGACTAAGCGCTTGGACGAAAGTTCTCATTATTTCGATCTGTTGCATAATGTTCCTTTGCAGTTCCATAACACTCAAGTCTAGGCTCACCTTCCCGGCAGGCGTTTCCTCTTTGAGGGTGCCACGTCGTATGGGTTCCAGAACGAGTTCGCTCAGTGTCTGCAGTTGTAGATTCACTGTCACCGATCCTGTTTGCACGAGGGCTTGGCGGCTGATTGCAGCTTGTTGCAGTACCACGTTGATCAGCGCGGTAGAACTAACTTCAAGAGGAAGGTCCGTCGCTGGCTCACCGTGCACTTGGTATCGGGTGAACACAACAGACTCTGATGACGCCTGGTCGACGAAAAACGTCACCCGCATCGCTGGTCTTCGAATCCTGTCGGCTGCGCCAAAATGTAGCGTTCCTAACTAGAACGGCAACAGAAATGACATCATCTAAGTGAGACGGGTGTCGTCCGCCATTTTATTCCAACTTCTTCCTTCTCACTTCTCCCCTAGCACCTTCCTTCGTCTTCTTTCATGCGTCCAGCGCAGACCGCTTCAATTCTTATACAGGAGTGGACATGCTTTGGGTCGCCTCTGGCCTTCCTTACGTCACGTGATATTTTCTGTTCACAACGCCCCCTTGAAGCACAGAGATCTAAAGGCTTTCGCCTTAGAACTAAAAAAAAAACACAAGGTGGACTAGCTAGCGCTCATCACCTGCAATACCACGGGTATACTTGCCACAAATTTTTTCAGGGCTTGCATTCATTGTATCTGACTGACGCACAGATCGACGTAAGCTAGAAATAATAGCTCCACTACAAGCCGCTATTTCAATTTCCAGTAAAACAGGCAGCAGATCCTAACAATCATGAAAAGTGCCATCGAGAGGCTGTATCTTCGCACATAATTGTTCACAGCTGAAAGCAGAATCGAAAGTGCTGCGTTTCCGACAGAATAACAACAGCTGACGACGTGTATTTTAAGCACACTGAGGACAACCGCATTTTTATGCAACGTACAAATTGCCGCAAAATAAACGCTGGTGAGCAGGCCGGAAGAATGAGAAAAAAATGCAGCATTACCGGATGCTTTGCTACGAGCAATAAGAAAGGTGCCTCAGCTCGCAAACAACGCTGTTCTGTGTCGCAACAAAGTTATTTCGACCAATGTTATGCAGCCACTGCTTCCTGCGCAAGCCGTCACACTTTCCATGTGGTATCAAAAAAGGGCATAAGCATCTTCAGGCTTCTTGCTGCAGTTACATGCGCAATAGCAAGGCATAGCGCAATCACATAGAGCAGGAAACACAGCTTAAGACGTTCGCTGCGCCGAGCTAATGGGGGTGAGGACTTACGGAGTCGCCATCTGTCGGAAGCGCCTCCCTTGCGTAGTATATGAGGGATCATGCGGCCCACTTCTCACAGGTTTCGCTTACGGCGCTCAATAAAAACACCACGCGGCAGCCCTCCTAGACATTTGTGTAAGTACTCTCAAAACGAGGGAAGTTTTTGACTGTCGATATAATAATCTTGGACAAACTGAAAGCACAGAATCGTTTACAGACGCTCTCTTTACCGAATACGTACAATGAACGCCACTGCGCGCGGTCACCGCGATGGAGTCTCCCGAACCGGCTTCTTGCGTGAAAGGTAGGCAAACGCTGAGAGAAAACTGTGAAATATGTTCTTCTAGTGGGCTGTTTGTATAACAGAATGGAGCATAGTAGAATGAAGCCTCAATGCAGCGATCGCACGGGTTCGCAGCAACCGACTGCGCGTCTGCATGTATGCCCGCGGGCAATGTTTTGCTTTCGCTAGAGCGCGTTTTCGCACCGTGCTGTGAGCTTTAGACCGCAGCATATGAGCATTTGACAGTACACTAGCAACCATTGTTGCGTGGACGCTATCAGAACTGTTCAAAAATAATTTCGGTGTAGAGACATCGACGCCTACGGCGACTGTGATGTGCCGTCGCGACGATTCAATCTTGTTTTTTTGTCTTCTAAATTCTTTGATATTTCAATATTATTTCCCAAGTTGTGTCGCACTGTATGTTTATCGGTCTTCTCGGCGGGCGATTTCCCTCTGCTTCTTTTTCGTAAGCCAGTGCATTAATTCATAACACAAACATGACAACATGTCATGCTTTTTAATGGGCGTCTTACCGCTCTTTTTTGGTTCCAGTGAACTTGCCAGTATCTAGCATCAACCCATTCATAGACCAAACCGTCATGACATTATCCGGGCAGCCGGCGCGGGCAAGCTTCTCAGTACGCGTTTTCTGCTACACACCGAACATCGCAGTCCCGGCGCCGTAGCAGAAATCTTCCTCGCGTCTGTGCTTACTGCATACCCGAGTTGCAGCCGATGGCTGTCTGCCTGTTCTAAGTTTCGCCAGCCAAGCTTCACGCAGCTCCTTGTCCTGCGGCTACGTGTGAATAAGGCTGACACCAGGCTTCGTTGCGTGCGTCCGGCACTGCGGCACCGAGTAGTAGCATACCATGCTGCACGCCTCCAAAGGCAGCCACCACCTATTATAGTACATTCAAATGTTGTCAAGCAGACACCCAAGGGGGTAAAGGCTCGCCACTTAATCAGAACCACAGCGCAGCTGGGACCTTAAACCTTCGTTTTCAGATCGCTTCGGCGCTTCTGAAGCAGCCGACGTAGCCGCTGTGTCCACTTGATCCCTCATGCCACGTCACACCGACGGTGGCGCCAGCTGTTCCAGTGGTGGAACTCGCCCCCAAAAGCGCCGAGCCAGCCGAGCTGAGAAAAATGGCGCGAACGAAAAAGAAAAACAAGCAAAACGCAAGGTCTGCGCGTTCCCAAGGGCAACTACAGGGAGACCAATCGTCGTGCAGAAAAACGTGGGCAAAACTGGTTGCCGTAGGGGGGGGGGGGATTGGACCCACAAGGGGTGAGGAGGCCGCGCGGCAACGGCAAAGTTCGAAGAGTGGCGGTACTTTCAAATTATCGAGGGACTTTAAAGCGACATCTGCCGCGCGCGCCACCTAGGAAGTAGCCACATGCGTGGAAGAATATGTCGGGGAAAGAGGCCTTGAGTGCTCAACGGAGAAATCCGAGCTTCTGAGAATTTCACGGGGCAAGAAAAGCAAAGAAAGCCTTAACATATGGCTAAAGGGGCAGCCGATACTGGAAAGCCAACAAATCAGGATCCTTGGAATGTGGGTGCAATCCAACCAGCGCTGCACCCACACGCTGAAAACACTCAAGCAGTCAACAACCCAAATAGCGCGCATGATCACGCGGGTGTCACAAAAGAGAGATGGGATGAAAGGAGACACACATAAGCTGGTTGGCAACCTGGTGGTTAGCAGGGTCGCATACTCACTCCCGTACTTCAACTGCACCAAACAGGAAATACAAGAAGCGGACACAATTTTACGCAAAGCGTACAAAACAGCACTTCACCTGTCGAACAATACATCGACGGAGAAACTAATGGCACTTGGTTTAAGCAACACCTTCGAAGAACTAAAAGAAGCCCATAGTATCGCACAGCTCATGAGACTCCAGCAGACCAAAACGGGAAGGGAACTGCTAATAAGGCTAGGCTTCGCGGAATCAATCAAAGAAACCCAAAGAACGGAGGGTATTCCTGATGAATATCGGAAAACATACACTGTTAGCCCCCTACCCAAAAACGTGGACCCAAACCTTCACACGGCGCGAAGGGACGCAAGGGCGAAATACGTCGAAAAGTACCTGGCCACGAAAAACACAACAGTATACACAGATGCTGCAGTATACGCCAAGCAAAGAGGCACAAACATAGTAAAGACAGCTGCGATAGTAATAAGCCAGGACTACAAAGAGATCAGCAGTGCGTCAATGAAGGACTGCTCGGTAACGGAAGCTGAGTAAATAGCCGTAGCTCTAGCGGCAGTGGAGGGCTACCGATCCGAAAGGTCTTTAACAATACTCACCGACTCGCAAACTACGTGTCGGAATTACATGAACGGCAGAATAGGACGCAGAGCGCTTCACATCCTCCGCTCCTGCAGGGCTAACAACAAAGTCAGGCATACAATTTTCTGGGTACCGGGACACGCTGGAATAGAAGGGAACCTAAGGGCGGACAAGGCAGCTCGAGAGCACACAAACCGAGCGGCCACAAGCACCGACTCTGAGGAACCCATACCAGTCAACCCAAGCTACTCAGACATTTTGAATTACTATAAGGGGGTTCGAATCAAATACCCTCCACCCCACAACAGCCTAAATCAGCATGAAGCAACCTCTTGGAGGAGGCTGCAAACAGGATCATATCGAAACCTAAACACACTAAGCAAGATGTTCCCCACCCAGTATAGAGACATTTGCCCCTGGTGCGGGGCCAAGCCCACCTTATATCACATTGCATGGGAATGCGTTCAGAATCAACAATTCCTTCAAATAAAAGACCCGAGTGCGGAGCAGTGGGAGATGGTGCTCTCCAGCAGCGACCCGAAAGTCCAGCATGGACTAGTAAGGCACGCTCGCCGAGTAGCCACCCTCAGTGGTGCCCTGGAATAGGGGCGTCGACCCTGCGCAGATGGGGAATAAGACCGTGAAGATGGCCGACCACATCTGCCACCGCTAATTTCTAACCAATTAGAGCAAATAAACTTTTCCTCCTCCTCCTCCTGTAGCAGACGGCGCCCCCGCTAAACCGCGGCATTCATGAGGTGAAAAAATATCTGCACATGCGCGGAAATAAAACCTACTGGTGCCTGACTGTGGTGAAAACGAAAGGGCCCGAACTGTTAAAACTAGTCCTTTAATTTCAAATGAGCGCTGAAAGAAAAAACGTTCAAGAGAGCTGAATGAGTGCTTGATCGCCTCGATTTCGCATGTTTACAACACAGAGTCGGAGCCGAAGACAACGCGACACGTATTTCGTGTCCATCCGCGCGAGGCATGCGCGAACCTTGGTGATTGCTTGCGCTTAAAGGAGTACTGACACAAAATCGAGATAACTTGCGAGATCGATTTAGGTGGTCACACACACACATCGTCTACAGAATATCAGCGGCGAATATAGCTTAGAACATATTTAAAATCAATTTTAAAGTACGTGCGCGCAGCCAATCGCAAAACGGAGCACCTCGCGACATAGAGTTTCTCACTACATTACCTAGAGGAAAATCTGGCGCTGCTGCGCTGTGGTATGCATGGGAATGCCGGTATATTGTGACTTCGGATTGGCATCGTTCTCGTAGAGACAGGACACCTTGAAGACGCGCTTGGCAAGTACCGTTCCGTCTGTCACACTGATTAATGTTCTACTAAAGTAGCACGTAAAAAGCTGTTTTAGCATTATTATTACGCGAAAACATGTTTTGTTTAACTATGAGAACTTGTTATTCTGTGTACGACTACATGTTACGTAAAAAGTATCAGCGGGCCGTTAAAGTTGGAGGACAGACGACAAGGTTCGCGCTCGCTTTGAAACAGTTGGTCGTCTGTTCTTGCTTTTCTTCGCTTGGTCATGCGTTGTGTTACGTTTCGCCTACGACGCGCGGTATAGCCGGCGCGGATGCAACGGACGCCGGGGCTTCATTCAAAGCGGCGGACATTTTGGCCCGTTCAGCGCTGCCGCGATGCCTCCCCGCCAAGCGCGTCCAGGCATGTTTCGATGCCACGTGTATTCGCGTGTGCGTGTGTGTGTGTGTGCATGTTGGTGCCCACACTTGTCAAAGTGCGGCAGCCGGGGAGAGGAGCTCTCCAAGTGTGAAGCGAGGAGGTCTGACCGGCGCCGGCCCGGCGGATGAATCACTACACTCGTCTCAACATGTCTCTCAGCTTGTCCGTGCCCCGCCGTCACGTGGCCTCATCCCGTGACCTTCCTCCTTGCCCTCGACTCCGAGAGTATAAAAGCAGCTGCCCCCGGACGCCAAGAGAGAGGCTCCGATTTTTTCCGTTGAGTTACGTGCTCTCCCGTCTCTCTACTTCGGTCGACCTGACCGGCCGCTCTTTTGCAATGCTAGAATAAACAAGTTGTTCTGTTAGCAGTCGACTCATGCTTTGCTCGGACCTTCGGATGCTTCCAGTTGTGCCCCAGGCCGCCAGGCCAACGCTACACTTGGGGCTTGCGACCCAGATGCAACAACTCGTGCCAGCGGTGCGATTGCAACAACGGGCGTCAGCGCTGAGATTCCAATAGTTTTGGGTGAGTAAAGATGTAATATGCGTGAATGGAAACATTTTATGAAGATTTTACTTTGAAAACGCGTTATTTGCGTGGCCATATCCACGTTTTAGACGAAGCCCCTTACAACACCAGCCAACACGAGCCTTGCAGCCACATATACCTTCATTCCCATGACGGCACGGTGCCCTCTTAAGAACCTCCCATAGACGGTGGCGCCAGATTACCCTCTAGGTGTTATAGTGAGAAATTCTTTGCCTCGCGACATTGACATCATGGTGGGTTGTCATGGTGGGGTCGCCGAGGGGAAACAAGACGGAGCCGGGACGGACGGATGCCGACAGCTAAGTTCTATTTCTATTTTTATTTCGAATTGCAGCGGCGGGAAATCTGAATGGAGATAGGGCCAGCATAGAAACGTAGGTTGCAGAGAATTGGAGCACTGCGAAGCCAGGCGAACACTTAGCCAAAGTAGGGCGATAAAGTATGTCATGGCCAACACATAACAGTTAGGGCTAAAAGTGTTTTTTTCTTTGTCCTTTTTTTTCTTTTTTCCTTTTTCCCCTGGTTATTGGTTTGGTTATTTTACTAGCTCCCTTTGTTCTTCTAGAGATTGCCAGTGGTCTTTATTATAGTTAATTTTTCCCCTCGCTTTTACACTGTTAAATAACAGCAGGATAAGAGAATTCATGGGACGGCTGGCTACAAAAGCCAAGGAGGAAGGCGGGGACCTCGTACAGTGTGAGAGGTGTGAACGATGGTGTTACTTGGATGAAACGACATTCAAAACCGTAGCGGAGGCGGAAGGGAATGGCTTCGTGTGCAGGCTGTGTAAAGTGATTGAGAATTTGGAGAAGCAGCTAAAGAGTGAAATGGCGTGGACAAAGGAGGAACTCGAGAAAAAAAACGAAACGCGCTAAGTTTGAGGAAAGGGTCGAGAGGGAGTGGGCCCCAAGAATGGAGGCTGTAGAACGGAAATGGAGTGAGGAGCGAGAGAAAGGGCAGCAATTGGAAAACAAATGAAAGAGATGAGAGAGAGAGAAGCTGAGAGGGAGGCACAGCAGGAATTAAAGGAAAAGGAAGCGGGAGGATCACCCAGTGGAGCAGAATGAGGGGAGGACACGTTAACGTGGGGACTGCGGGAGACACAGGTACAGAGGGATGAGACGACAGGAGGCAGAGAAGGCGAGGAGGCAGGGAAGACTCAGCCGACAGAGACAGGAGGGAGGCAAGATTTGCTTGAAGACAGAAAGGTCTGGGTCGTTGGAAGCTCCAACGTATCGGGAATGCAAACAGCACTCCTCAGAACAGTGCAGTATGACAGACGGGTGAAGGTCGAATGCATGCCGGGGGCTCGATTCGAAGCTGTGGCGGAGAGGGCCAAAAACAAACTGAATGAAAACAGAGAGGGAAGAAACCTGGTAATTTTGCACGCTGGGGTGAATGACGTCCTGCAGAATAGGGGGCGAATGCTGGGCAGACAGATTCAAGAGGGAGTGGCCAGGGGCGTAGCCAGGGGGGGGGGCTTATGGGGCTTCAGCCCCCCCCCCGAAATTTTTTCGTGCTGTCCATGAACCGCCGACCAAAGCGACCCCCGGCGCCGGAAATCACTCTGGATTTTGTCTAGAATGTCTTTTTGACGCCCGAAAAGACATTTAACCGCGAAGATTGCGAACTCGGGCTGGATTTCGTGGCAACGCCCATACACCGGGAGTGACATAACGCCAAGCAGTCCCATCCGAGCACAAAGTTTCAAGGGCGCTTTGATGGTGAGCGGGCTCGCCGCGGCATCTCACTGAGGCCACGGAATCTATGGAGCGCATGGATATCAATTGCGAAACTTTATGGGTATAAATCTCATAAACTCTTGATGTGAAAGGTGCATTGACATTTCCAAAGTTGTGCTTTAGATTTTCAATTGCGGAACTTTGTGGGTTTAATGTTGTCATAAACATTTGGCGCCAAAGGTCTACTGACTTTTCTAAAGTCTTACATCGGAACATACAACGAGATAAGCCAAATCAACACACTAGCAGACGAGTTGACAAAGCAGGCAGCGAGGTCCAATGAGACGAAGCGTTGGGGTGGTTCATTTGTGCCATCATGTCACATAAAAAAATATCAACATTTTTTTTAACCTACGCCAGAACATCCATGTCAAGACACTAAAGCCAGCCAAAGTAACTACGTTCTTATTTATTTTTTCTACTATGACTTCTATTCGCGAGGACACATTGAGCCTCTTCAAATTTTTTTTTTTTTTTGGTTCTCGCTACCCTACCCGCGGGCTGCCAGAGCCAGCCAGAGCGCAAACGTTTTTCTCGTATGGCCCCGACCACCGTGCGGTGCACTTCGGTGCGCGTTCGGTTTGCTCTGGCCGAGTGGATTTTCACCAGACAGAGTTTTGTACGCTTTCTGGCTAGCAGACGAGAAAAAAAAAACAATGGTCGCTCGCCGCCATCACTGTGGGGACTCGAAGGATTGCACCGCATTCCTTGAGCGGAACCTTTCCGGAAAGTCTTGTTTCGCCGCTGTAGGATACTGAGCAGTATGCGTATGGTTCTCAGTGGACCAAGCGTCTCATGTTTTCTTCGGTATTCCTTCCGTAGCCCCATTAGGTGCCCGAAGTAGGCATTAGATTCAGGCCAACATACTTTCCTATGCGTTTTTTTATTCATTTTGGTGCCTCTGCCTCACAGAAAAAAAATACATTGTTGCGGCGCAGCGAATAGTCGCATGGTGAAAGTTCGATTTTGATACTTCTTTTGCGGAAAGTAATGGGCGACGGGACGCTTCAGTTGCCGGATACGTTTATTATATTATTGCGAAAGCAATTATATGGACACTCCAGGCGCATTCCTGCCATCGCCCTCATGTTTCGTATAAAGTCCAAGGGTGATAACATCGTGACCACGCGCTGCATGCTGTATGTGCGAGTGAAAGCGTAGGAGGGGAGTTGGAATGGGTGAGCTGACGATGGTGGCTCAGTCTTGTGTGCGCAAAGGAGAAAAGCGGGGAGCAAGCGCGCCACCTTCCGTCGCGCGCAATACATCGGGGGGAGTGGATGGAATGGGGGCGGAATCTAGGATTCTGTGAATCTATGATTGTGCAATATGTTTATTTGCATTGTTTGACGCATTATATAAAGTTACTTCTTCTTACATACATAGACTCATTGGAGACTTATACGTATACTTAAATATCTTGTTGCGAGGTTTTGTGTATACATGCAGTGAACATTGTTTCCAGTGACACTTTTTGTCCTTTATCAAGCCGCATTTTCGCATTTGCATATCCCATTGTATCTTTGCATTTCTAATGTACGAGGGTGAGTCAAATGAAAGTGAACCTACCCTAACCGCGCAATAATGGTTCGGTTCATTATCTGCGAGGCATGCGCGCAGGAGAACGGCATGTCTCATTTACAAAAGTGACACGCAGGTGTGAAGATAAATGTTCTTTAATGCTCTCATAGACTGGGTTGAGTATGGTTGCGTCACATAATGGACACTTCAAAAGTTGAACAGCTCGGTGTCGCGAATTTTTTGACAGCTGAAGGTGTTTCCAAAACAGAAATTAATCACCATATGACTGCTGTGTACGTTAAACACTGCATTTCATTGACCACTGTGAAGCGTTGGAGCAAACGGTTCAAAGGACGTTGCAAAGACAATGCAAGACCGGGCCATAACCATCGTGCAATCACCCCCCACACAATTTCAAAGGTTCATGAGCTGCTGAAACAAGAACGGAGGATAAGCATCGATGAACCGGCAGACCGTCTGAACATCAGTCACGGTTCGGTTCACGCCATAATTCATGAGCTTCTCGGTTATCGGCTCTTTGGTGCGCAATGGATCCCCAAGATTTTTATCCATCGCGAGAAGACGGAGAAGTTTCGCGCTGCCTTGACTCATCTGATCGGGTATCACAATGAGCATGACGACTTCTTGTTTGCAACTGTGATCGGGGACGAACCTTGGTGCTACTACTACGAGCCTGAAACACGACCGCAAAGCTTACAGTGGAAACATTCGAATTTACCACGCCCAAAGAACGTAAAGGCCATCATTTCCCCTGGAAAGGTGTTGTTGACTTTTTTTTTCGATCGACAGGGTCCATTACTGATAGAATTTGCTAAATATTGAGAGGCTATCAATTGTTTCCGATATTGTGAAACGCCAGAACGGCAGCGTGTCGCAATCAAGAACGAACAACGTGGAAAATTGACGAATGGGGTCATCTTGTTCCACGACAATGCCTGTCCCCACGTCGCTTATGTGGTTAATACAAAACTTGCAAAGTTCAAGTGGGAAACGCTGCAACATCCGCCACACAGCTCAGACCTGTCACCTTGCGACTTCTACATTTTGGGGCAACCGAAAAAACAGAAAAAGCAGCAACCCAAGGAGTTTTATAAGACGGGAATCACGCAACTCGTTAGTCAATAGGACAAATGTCTAAATTCTCATGAAGACTACTTTTAAATAAAGCACCCCGTTGTTGGCTCATTCATTTGACTTGCCCTCATATATCTCGCAGAACTCCTGCTTTTTATACGTGCTCTCTGTCGCGACTATAACTTCGGTGCAATTACGATACACGACAACGGACAGCTACTCCTGCGTAATACATTGGAACAAATGACAGCGTCATTGAGATTTTTCACTGGCCATTGCATATATACAAGAACGTAAGCACGGTTCTTGAATGACAAAATTTCATTAACATATTTGTCCTCAACTTGTTCAGTTCATTGCCTTTTAATTTTTCATATCAGCGGCATGCACTGCTTTCCTGGTTTCGAACTGATATAGTTCTAAAGTTCATGTGATATTTTCTTTACTTAATAAATAGACAAAAAACATGGAAGCATTGAAGTCAGTTATGTTGGGCACAATTTTTGGCACATACGAGTACAATATTTTATGAGAAAATACATATTTTACTT
Organism: Dermacentor albipictus; assembly: GCF_038994185.2. Taxonomy (NCBI): domain Eukaryota; kingdom Metazoa; phylum Arthropoda; class Arachnida; order Ixodida; family Ixodidae; genus Dermacentor; species Dermacentor albipictus. The sequence goes on along the minus strand of NC_091829.1, from coordinate 65,967,668 downwards.
GTATTTACAGTGTGTAGCTTTCAAGAATTCGTTTGCAGCATCTTTGGCAATGACAATGCAGTTATTATTCATGTATTTGATCCTTCGATAAATTGTTTAAGAGGAAGCTTTAGCTCGGGCCCAATCCGACGCGGCCTATTCAAATACTTGTAAAACGCAGAAACGCTTTTCTGAGATAATCCTGCTAATCGCTTTTATTGAAATTGGTTGCATTTGAGAGAGAAAGTTAAATCCTAGTGTCTGTTGGAAACAGAACTTCGATTTAGGGCCTGAATTTTGTTTAAAATATTTAGGAAAATTCGAAAGTTTGAAAAAATAGAAGCACGACGTTTACAAACTAATAGCTATATGCATGAAGAACAGATATTGTGGTTCTGTAAACGGCATTTATTATAACAGTCAAAGCGGACAAGTTTGCTGTGTCAATTTGTATCTTACGTGAATTGGTTACGTTGTGTACAAGTGTTCTGCAAAAGCCGTATTTCCACAATACTAAATTTTTTTGAGATTCATGTGTAACATATCTATTTTGTCCGCTGTAGATGTACTATTAGATGCAATTCACAGAATTGTGATATCATTTTTCATTGTTGAGTCACGGAGTTATAAACTTGATAGTTTCGTTTTCTGAAAATGTTCAATTTTGGCCAATTTTTAATAAATAATTGACCACCTAGATGAAAAATTCGAAGCCAGTAGTCACTAGAATTAAACTTTTTCTTTTAAATGTAACAAACCTCCTCAAATTTGGTGAAGTGGTTGCAGGGAAAAACGAATTCCCCTTCTCATCATCATCATCATGATCAGCCTAGTTACGCCCACTGCAGGGCAAAGGCCTCTCCCATACTTCTCCAACTACCCCTCCCATATGAATACAATTCCCCTTCTACATGTACTTAATAGGAGCACTCGAGCTAAAGCTTCCACTTAAGGAGGAGGCTGAGCCGCAACGTGCAGCTATACATATATATACATATATATATATATATATATATATATATATATATATATATATATATATATATATATATATATATATATATATATATAATATTGGGCCAGTGGCGTAGCCCCCCCCCGAACAAAATTTCTGGCTACGCCACTGGGAGTGGCGAAATTAAGGGCGACCTCTGAGGTGGTGCACATTGCCCTATGTACAGTCCCAGAGGTCAGGGGACAGGGCCCTTTCATTGAAGAACAGGTAGCGGCGGATTAGGGAGTTGGGGCGAGCCCTCAGGTGCGATGTGGTGGAGGGGAACAAAATGATCGGAAAAACTTCCCCCCTTTCGGCCCGGATGGCATTCACTACACTACACCAGCGGGATGGCAGGTAGGAACGAGGGTGGGTCGTAGGGCTCAGGCTTTTTTTGCAGGCACGCAGGGCAACCCTGCTTGCCAAAACATAAAAGCTAAAGGACAGGGGAGGGGGGCAGGACAGGAGCACGGAGGAAAAAGAGGAAGAAGAAGGCAGTAAATGTGGGGTTCTTCGACATGCAGGGGGGAAGAAATCGAATTAAGTGGGACGAAATAGAAGAACAATTACAAACGGAAAATTTTCAGGTATATGGAGTTGCCGAAACCCATTTAAGAGATGAGGAAGAGCCACCATTCATTGCAGGATACACCTGGGTAGGGTGCAACATAAAAAGGAAAGAACGCAGAGGAGGAGGCTTTGGGGCGCTGGTGAAGGGACAGGACTGGGAAAGGGTAAGGGAGAGCTGCAGTGAGCACATGTGGCTCAAGGGCACCGTAGGGAATGTTGAGACAATCCTGGGAGTTGTGTATCTGAACACGGGGAATGAGTCGAAAGAGGAGAATGCAATACATTTCAAATGTATGGCCAAGGACATCAGGGAGTTAGCTATGAAACGGGAGATAATCATCCTAGGGGACATGAATACACATTTGGAATACTTTGACGGGGCGACAGATGCAACAGGGCAGTTGTTAGTAGATTTGTGTGAGGCTCATGATCTTGTGATAGTTAATACTGAATTTAAATGCGACGGGAAGATAACATGGGAAAGAAATAACACCCACTCGACAATCGACTACTGCCTAATGTCCCACAAGCTGTATGAACGATTGGGATGTATGGAAATTGATGAGGAAGGTACAAAAAGCCTGGGGAGTGATCACAAAATAATCAAAATCAGTTTTGGAAGGACAGTACCACTGGTAGAAACTAAAGAAAGGAAAGGTATGAGCAAATTGAATGACAGGCAGCTACAAGAAGTGGCGAAAAACATTGAAAGTATGGTATCCAAGCAACCGCACAGGGCATGGACATACGACGAGTTAATAGGTATTTTTAAACGAGAGCTAGAGAAGGGATAGATTAGGAAACTAGGAAGTGTGCAGGGAAAACATAAACCGAAAAGCTGGTGGGACCGAGAAGTTAAGGAGGCCAAGAGCAAAGCAAAGATGCGTGCAGAAAACACAGAGCAGCAAAGAAAAGGGGAGCCACACCAGAAGAGGTGGAAACAAAATGGGAGGACTACCTTGCAATGAAAAGAGAAGCATTGGCATTAATTCAAGCCAAGATAGCAAAAGTTGGGGTACAGTGGTTGTTAGAGATACGAAAAAAAGACAGAAATGCCTCTAAGAAATTTTGGAATCACATAAGGCAACAGAGTAAGAAGACAGAGGTGGTTCAGCACTCGCTGACCACACCAGAAGGAACAAAGGTAGACGGAGAGGGAGCTCAGGAATATATTAGGTTAACAATAGAGGCAGCATTTGCAGAGCCAGTGGGTAGCGAAATGGAGAACAATGACAACAGCAGGACAGAATTAGAGGAGGAGTACAGAGGGATGACAAGTTAGGAATGGGACAGAATTGAACGCAAGGTCCTCGTGGGAACAGCGACAGGACCTGATGGCATACCTATGAAATTGATAAGCATATTAGGCCAGAAAAGTAAATTAAAATTACGACAACTTATTGAACAAATAGTAGTAGGGGGAGATGTTCCACAGGACTGGAAATCAAGCAGAATGATATTAGTTTACAAAGGTAAGGGAAGCAAGGACAACATTAAATCCTACAGGCCAATAACTCACTTCAGTCACATACAGAGTGGCAATGCAGAGGTGAAAAAGAGAATGGAGGAATGGGCAGAACGTGAAGAGATCTTGGGAGGACTGCAGAATGGATTTAGAAGGAACAGAAGGCTAGATGATAATTTATTTGTTATAACACAGTGCATAGAGATAGTGGCAGCCAGGCAGAAACCGCTACGGATAGCTTTTTTAGACATTAGAGGAGCCTATGATAATGTAAACCGAGAAAAGTTATAGAGCCGATTGAGGGAATATGGTCTAGATAGAAAGATGATTGGGTTCCTACAGCAAGTTTATACGGATAATGAGGTAGAGATAACATGGGTGGGGGAAACTACAAAGCCAGCTAAAATAAGAAGAGGTCTCAGGCAGGGCTCTCCATTGTCGCCCCTGCTTTTTATGATTTACATGAGCCAAATGGAAAAGAGACTAGAACAGAGCACAATAGGAACCGACATAAGCTATATGCTGGAAGGGCAGAAGGTAGCTCAAGTACTAGCCGGACTGATGTATGCAGATGATATTGTACTGCTTGCTGACACCCGAGTAGGGCAACAGGAATTAATGAGCATATGTGGAGAGGAGGGAGAAAAATTGGGACTGCAATTCAGTAGAGAGAAGTCTGGGATAATAGTATACAATGAAGAAAGGGGGGAACCATTGGAAATACAAAGCACTAAGATTGATCATGTTGAAAAATATAAGTATTTGGGCATATTGACACGTGTACTTATCTTTATCGGGCGACCACGTTTAGCCGCCTAACAAATGTTATCGCACAGCGCGGGACGCGCTTGCATGTATCCGAACTTTCTGGAAAGTTATCGATGCTTCTATCCGCTGTCTGTTGTCGCCGAACCTTGTGTTATCTGATTTCATCGCTTGACGCGAATGGTGTAGAACTTTGTAGAAGGCATGCGGGTCCCAACGATTAGTCTGGAACATTCGATGACTGCTGTATAAAAGCCAACGCGCTTGACCCGTTGATCAGATTTTCGACGATCGCCGACTGTGTTCGCCGCTTTCGTTGTGCTATAAGTGTAGCCTGTTTTGTGGGCACAGGTTCGCCCAATAAAAGCTAGTTTTGTATTCCACCGTTCTGCTTCTTTCTTCACCGTCACTACCACGTGACATCTGCACTACCACGTGACAATATGGCTAAACGAGGGCAAAAAGTACTTGGAAGAACAGGAAAAAATTATGATTGAAAAAGTGAAAAGGAACTCGGCTGTAATGAAACACAAGGCACTGTGGAACTATAATAGGTACGAGGTGGTTAGCGGCGTATGGAAAGGGGTTATGGTACCTGGCCTCACATTCGGAAATTCAGTACTGTGCATGAAATCGGAAGTTCAGGCATGCATGGAAACGAGACAGAGAAGTGTAGGCAGGTTGGCCTTAGGAGCGCACGGAAACACCCCTAATGAGGGAGTGCAGGGGGACATGGGATGGACGTCATTCGAAGGTAGAGAGGCAATAAGCAAGCTAAAATATGAACAGAGACTCCCAGCACTGGAGGAAAAAAGGTGGGCAGGAAAAGTGTACAAATATCTATACATGAAAAGTTTGAACACGAAGTGGACACTCAGAACGAGGAAGCTGAGGAATATTATATACCTACAGCCGAGGGAGGGGGTCCAACGTCGTTCTAGTATGGGAAAGGAGGTGAAGAAGATGGAAGGAAAAATGTGGGAAGAGTGCTCGGAAAGCCAGCGCTATCTATGTATAGGTCACAAAAACAGGAGATTAAGAGAGAGCTCTTATTTGATAACTCGCGAGGCAGCTCACTATTATTCGAAGCTAGGACGGGGGTTTTGAGAACGAAAACATACAGGGCTAAATATGAAGACGTGGACCTTTTGTGCACAGCTTGCGGAGCCGAAATGGAGACCACAGAGCATATAGTGCTGAGATGCACAGACCTTCGCCCGACTCTGGCAGAGGGAACAGTGGCAGATATGGAAGGGGCATTAGGTTTTCACGGGGAACGAGGGCAAATAGACGAGAAAATAGTGGCAGTAACGAAGGGGAGGCTAGAGGATTGGTGGAGGAAGTCAAGGGAGAGATAATACCATAAATCGGGGAGATAATGTTTTCTATGATTTTTTAGATAGTTATTTTGGGGCGCGGAGGATATGTTATGCCGCTGAACAGTTAAGCTGGCATCCTTGGTCTGCAAAGAATTCAATTTTATTTTATTGAGTTGTGAGGATGCCTCAAAGGCCAGACTGCCACAGCTTAATTTACGTCTTTGTGTCCACACTCGCGTCCACTTCTTTGCTCAAGGAAAAACCTACCGGAAAGGCTTGATACCATTTCGTGGAGTTTTCCTGTGGCTGTTAAGCAGCACATGTAGCAATCGAAGAAATCGTTCGGTGCGCACGTAGACGTGCCAGCACCTTCTTTAAGTGCTCCATGTGATCGTTCCAGCTGTTAGAAAAGGTGGCCACATCATCTAAGTAGGGGATTGTGTAATCTTGTAGGTCTTTCAAAACAATATCCATTATAGCGAAATATTTAGAGCGCACAATCGACAAGGACACAGTGAAGTGGAAGAAAGTCGATAAGATTTCTATTTCTTTTTGTCTACTCGCAGTCTATAGACGGTCTATAGAAAAAATTTGATAAGGTGTTTGTTTCTTCTTTGTCTACTTCCCCTCTATATGGACTACCTGCAGACGAAAGCTGATACAGTTTCTATTTATTTTTGTCCATACTTTGTCTATTGACTCTCTATATTCCTGTCGCTGTTAAGCAGCACATGTAGCAATCGAAGAAGCGCACTGAACGATTTCTTCGATTGCTACATGTGCTGCTTAACAGCGACAGGAAAACTCCACGAAAGGGTATCAAGCCTTTCCGGTAGGCTTTTCCTTGAGCAAAGAGGTGGACGCGAGTGTGGACTCAAAGACGTAAATTAAGCTGTGGCAATCTGGTAAATCAGGGTAATGGCAACTCGAAGTTGATGAATATAATCGTGAAAAAACAGCGTTTGTGACACCTGACGGGCTTTATGAGTTCAAAGTTCTTCCCTTCGGTCTCTGTTCCGCACCTGCCACCTTTCAGCGGATGATGGATGCCGTGCTTGCTTACCGCAGCTATCAGCGCTGCGCTTGTGCAACAAGAGTTGTCAGTATAAACAGAAACAGACTAGCGCCGGGGTTGCGGTGCCGTCGTGCGTGAACCAGTGCCATATCATCGCGTTCACAGAGAGTGGGGGGTATGGGAACTCGGAATTGCATATTATCGACTTTCTTCTATAGACATTCAATACACCGGGAGTAGAGAAAAAATAGAAACCTTGTCGACTATTGTCCATAATATAGAGAGTCAATAGACAAAGTATGGACAAAAATAAATAGAAACTGTGTCGGCTTTCGTCTGCAGGTAGTCCATATAGAGGGGAAGTAGACAAAGAAGAAACAAACACCTTATCAAATTTTTTCTATAGATTGTCTATAGACTGCGAGTAGACAAAAAGAAATAGAAATCTTATCGACTTTCTTCCACTTCACTGTGTCCTTGTCGATTGTGCGCTCTAAATATTTCGCTATAATGGATATTGTTTTGAAAGACCTACAAGATTACACAATCCCCTACTTAGATGATGTGGCCACCTTTTCTAACAGCTGGAACGATCACATGGAGCACTTAAAGAAAGTGCTGGCACGTCTACGTGCGCACCGAACGATTTCTTCGATTGCTACATGTGCTGCTTAACAGCGACAGGAAAACTCCACGAAATGGTATCAAGCCTTTCCGGTAGGCTTTTCCTTGAGCAAAGAAGTGGACGCGAGTGTGGACTCAAAGACGTAAATTAAGCTGTGGCAATCTGGCCTTTGAGGCATCCTCACAATTCTTCGATTGCTACATGTGCTGCTTAACAGCGACAGGAAAACTCCACGGAATGGTATCAAGCCTTTCCGGTATTCTTTTCCTTGAGCAAAGAGGTGGACGCGAGTGTGGACTCAAAGACGTAAATTAAGCTGTGGCAATCTGGCCTTTGAGGCATCCTCACAACTCAATAAAATAAAATTGAATTCTTTGCAGACCAAGGATGCCAGCTTAACTGTTCAGCGGCATAACATATAGAGGGCATTCCTGGGTAATATTGCCAAGAAGGGAGTTTTGAGCTTAATGCACACAGCACCTATAGCACATGAAAACCAGCACTTTACTCATTTTTTAGACACCGCAGGGCTTGCGCTAATTCTGGTCATAGCCTATTATAATTTCTACCATATATTGCCCTTGTCATGACAAGTTATTTTTATTGTCCTACAATATATATTCCCTCTGTGCACAATCAACATCTGCCAAGGACAACAGAAACAGTATGATTGCCTGCAGAATTCTCCATCTGCGGAGGTGGCTGGCTGATTGCCGTATTAGATGCTTTGTGAGCTGGCATTGATGTGTAAACCTCAACTCATCTGCAAGCATACAAAATAGGCTTTGGGATACTTTTGCCACAAGAAGAGAGAATAGAATGACTGTTGCCTGTGACATATGGCACATACCCATGACGAGGGATCGGCTAGGATTCCCCATGAATACAACATCAAATAGCTTTATATTCCCACTAACTTGATAGTACATAACACTGATATGTAACAAAAATAAACAACAAAGTAACTGAAGAACGAACCGGTCTACTACGATTGAGCCACAAGGGGAAAGATGGAAACATTTGTGTTAATTGTATGAAAAAAATTTGCTAAAATGTCATCTTCCCAGCAGCAACAATATGATCATGCACAAACTAGCATTGCTCTTCAGGCACACCCCAGGCTGCTCACACCATTTTCTATAAGATTTGAAGCCCAACAGGCAAAAGGGGTGAATACCTTCAGCATAAAAGAAGAAAGTTATTCTATTGCATATCCTCACATGAAACACAGTAATATTGTTACAAGCCATTTTCACACATTGAAGGCATCAGCAATGTGATGAACACAATTGAAGCACTCATGTTCTTACTTCCATTGCAATACAAACCTACACTTGGTCATATGAAGGTGCATGTGCCAAATTCAACCGTGTACTGTTATGAGGCACATGGAACAGACATTCCAAGGAAGTGAAATATTTGTAATGCAGTTACTTAATTTGTCCAGTCAGAAGGGCAATGCGCTAAATACAAAAAAAACCTACAGGCCCACTATGCAATGCTTTTGCCAAACTATCCAAAACTTCAATGTGTGCAAGTCCACAATGACCAGGAAAAGAAGTAAACAAATTTCTTGAAGATGGAATGAAAAAGAAATGTTGCAACAATTGAGAAATGAGTTCTTTGCTTTCTGTTGGCACAGGGGTAGACAGTCGGTGGGCACAATTTGAACTTGAGCTCATGGCAGTGTTGCAGGGGCAAATACCACTCATACTTCCGAGAAGCGTCAGTTACAATGCTGAGTTGGAAGGGAAGCTTTACAAATACTTCATCGGAAGTTCAAGCATCTACCAGTAAGTAGTTGAGCATGACTAGGGGAAATATGATCAATTTCACAAATAGCACCATTCCAAAAGAACTGGCACACTGCATTGATTTCTCAGGTGACAACTATTTTTCGAAAAGCTTCTGCGCGCGTTAGTACAACCTGAGGCAGCTTAAATCTAGGTCACATGGAATCGAAAAATACAGCAGCGGGTGTAGCACTTAAATTTGCTATCTCGCGAACATGAGCGAAAACTTCAATTTTAAAAGGTTTGCTCGAAAGGAAAACTCACGGCCGTAACGCTGCTGCCTATCGTCAGTTGTGTGAATAAAAAAAAACATCTGCACGATCAATAGACACTTCATCGATATTTGAAGCAGATCGTTAGTGGATATCCAGAAATGTACACTGGATAAGAGCGAAACATCTAACCGACTGACTGACGGAAGTAAGGCTCACAGGATAAGTTTTCTCTATCTGCGTTTTTAATGCAGAATTTACTGTTCTTCCTCGCTCCTCGCATGACGTGATTCTGGGGATTGACTTTCTGCAATTGTGTGGTGCGAATGTTGACTGCCGTACGGGAGAACTCAGTGTCGACACCAGTGTTTCACCTGTGCTCTTTGAAGGTGAAGCTTGCCCGGAAAATAAATATACATCACGCAAAGGGCTGGACGACTTGTGCAAAAAATTAATGTTTTTTTTTTGATAAAGTGCCTAGTTGCCTCCACTCGTTTGCACCACGGAGGTCAGATGCTACTCCGACCGACCGCGTTAAAAGGAAGCAGACCCCACACATTGTGGGCGATACCCACTCTTGAATCACGTCGAAAGCTGCTACGGCTTGAACTTCTTTCCCTTCTTCTCAACAAGAGGCTAGAAATTAAATCATCGACTTACATACGCCTTTAATACCACTGCACAAGAGGCAGCAGCATCCGGACTCACAAACACCCTGTTATGCTCTAACTGACACGTTTAAATTTTCTTTTTTTTCGCAGAACACTATCAGACTGGAACAACAGTTTACAGACACAGTGTGACTGAAAATTGAATAAATTTGTAGTTGCTTGTTCCAAATTTGTTCTGTTTTGTTTGTATGCGTTCTGTTGCCCCTCTGCTTGGACCGAAAGGTTTGCAGTAAGCACTAAATAAATTTTTAAAAATAATAAGTGGATAAGCCAGCAGATCGCACGCCCTGGGAAACCAATGTTGTGCAAACCAGTATGCGGAGAGCCCACCATGTTAACGAAACCAACATGACAGCACCAAGACGTAGGCGGCTCTTTCATTACCTACATTAGATGCACGTAATCGCATTCATGTCACGACCTATCATTTATGTTCGTCATACACTCGTATCCAACTATGCCAATTTCGGTAAACACCAAGATAAAGAAACGAACATGAGAGCACCAAAACCTAAGTGGCTAGATAGATAGATACTGACAAACTAGGAAATGCTCTCCAAGAAATGCTTCGAATTTAAAATTAATAACTTAGTCGCACCATGGAAAGCCTCTTTTTATAATTTAGTTCAGCTCGTACAGTATACCGGGTGTAGCTAGTCCTAGCGTTGCCGACATGGTGGCTACGGCTGCCAGCGGATCTGCATGCGAGAGCGCCGGACGCCTGCAACGTGGCACGGTCTCCTGCCACACAGGAAAGCTTTGGGATGCTGTGTGGTGAGTTTGCGATGTTTCCAATTGCATTTGTTGGTCGTTCACTGTTACAGGGGAATGGCACTGAAATCTGCGCAGTCTTTTGTCAGATGCAGCAGTGTGTAACATATCTTTGTGCCCCTCCTTGTGAGACTGTTCCCCGGTAAAAGTGAGCTTGATTGTTTATAATGCATTCTGATTGTTTGGTGTAGTGTTACAAGCTATAAAAATGCAATGGTTATGCCACGAGTCAAACCTCTTGTGTGATTGTCCAGGTTATGCAGAGACATACCTGCTGTATCCCCATGACTGGGTGAGGTTGGCAGCATCTCAGTTTTACGGGGAGATTGTTTCCTATGATCTTTAGATAGTTCTTTTGGGGGGAGGAGGCGAGTGAAAACTAGTGTAAGGAGAAGAGGATATAAAGAAAGGGAAAAAATAATAGGAGGGGAAGCAAAAGGCTAGGTGGCGCCAGCCGCCGCCCGTTACAAAGGGTGTAGCCGCCATCCATCCATCCGTAAATAACCAAGAAAACGCTACGTCATGTGGCTATGTCACGAATTTTCGTTGGCTGCCATGCAGCTTACAAAAACCCGTTTCCGATAGATGGATGGATGGATGTTATGAGCGTCCCCTTTGGAACGGGGCGGTGGGTTGCGCCACCAAGCTCTTGCTACTATACTGTCTAATATTCTACCTAGGTTAAACAATGAAAAAAGACAAAAAAACACTATGAACTACCACGCCCAAATTTTCTGATCCCCTATTGCGAACTGTGCCTTTGTACGTCTCCGTCTTTTGTCGTTTCCCTACTTTTCTTCCACCAAACCTTCAGTCGCCTCTTACTAATGTCTATTGCGGACATGTTTGCTTTACCACTGCTCCCTCTGAACCCAAGGGCTTCAAGGAGGCCAGTGGTGCCTAAATCGACCGCTGGGTAGACGTCTTCACATTCTAATAAAACATGCTCCGTAGTTTCCCTAGCTTTACCACAGCAAGTACATGCTTCTTCTTCCTTCTTATATCTCGCTTTATAGGTGCGTGTTCTAAGACATCCTGATCTCGCTTCGAAAAGTAATGAGCTTCCCTTTGAGTTATCATAAATGGTTTCTTTCCTGATTTCGTTTTTTCCTCTTAAGTAGTTACTCATGGCAGGTTTCTTTTCCATTGCCGCCACCCATGAGATTAATTCAGCTTCTCTGACTTTCCGCTTGAACTTTGTTGTTGTGTTGTCCACCCTACAGGCCGCATACTTGCTGGTAAGCTTCCTAGTTCCTTTCCTCCACTGTGAATCATTGTTTTTCCTGTACAGATACCTCAACACTCTCCCAGCCCATTTGCTTTCTTCCACATTCCTCAACCGTTCTTCATACTCAATTTTACTGCGAGCTTCCCTCACTTCAAAACTAGTCCAGCCCATATCACCCTGCACAGCTTCATTTGTAGTCTTCCCGTGAGCGCCCAATGCGAGGTGACCCACTGACCTTTGGTTCCCGTCGAGTCCTGATTGTACCCCGGATTTATAGCAAACAACCGCATTTCCAAAAGTAAGTCCTGGAACCATTACACCTTTCCACATACCTCGGAGGACCTCGTACCTATTGTATCCCCATAGCGCTCTGTGCTTCATTATGGCTGCATTTCACTTCCCCTTTACTGTTATGGTTTTTTCCTGTGTTTCCATATATCCATTGCCTTCGTTTATCCATATACCAAGGTATTTATATTCTGTTACCCGAGGTATTTCTTGGCCCTGTATCTCCGCTGTCTGTTCACTGTTTTCATTGAATACCATAACACCTGATTTTCTAACACTAAACTTCAAACCTAAATCGTTGCCTTCCTGTCCACAGATATTAGCCAGACGTTGCAAATCACTTTGCTTGTTAGCCGTTTCCTGTTGTACAGCGCCATCTGTAGTCGCATACTTTAGTTCACGATGCCACCGCCACGCTTATTTCCGTTGCACTGTGGAAGGTACAGTTTCCCTTCTCTAAGTTTGTATAGGTGTTCTGTGACTGTACATCGTCCTTCGAATAAAACGTTCACACACACACCCAGGCACACACCGCGCGCGGTACGAAACGTGGCCAAACACGCGCAATGCAAGAGGCAATCAAGGCGGTGCGAACGAGAGATGGTAGAGGCGCATCACCCGCTAGTTCAATTTTGCCCCGCATGCGGCGCTATCAACGCCGGCGCAGCAGCGCCGCTCGCGGTGCCGTTCTTGTCTATCGCTCTACTATAGATAGCTCTACGTTACTTTCCTCGCATAGTTGTGCAGTTACCGACGGTTCAGTCCTTCCGTCCCAATTCTGTGTTCTGGTTAGGTTCTGGTTGCCGCGCGGGGTGCAAAATAACTTTTTGCCCTCCTCCGGGAAGAAGAAGAAGTGCTAGCGCAGCGGACGCACTTCGCGACGGCTCTGCCTTAATTAATGTTTTCCGCTGAATTATCGAGTCAAATACCTGAAAACCGACCACTATCGGATAGAGCAAATCGGCCCGAACCCAGGGACACCGAGACCCGGGGTGAGCGACCATTTTTGTAGATTTTTCGAAGTGAGAAGCCCAGCTAAGCTTAACGCCGACTAGGCCTATAGCGGAAGCCTACCGGCCCCCGGTAGGGCGGAAAACGGTGTCGCAGTGTAAGCCAGAGGTTCGGAAGCGCTTCCGAAATGGAGGTAGACGAGGCAGAAGTGGGGGAAACCCTGAATACCAAGCCGAGAGAAGAAAGAAATGATCCCGCGACCCGAGCCGAGGACGGCGACGCGGATGGATGGATCGAAGTTACCCACAAAAGAAAGGGCCGCGCGAACGCTACCCAAGAGGCGGACAAGCAAGGCACCCGCTGGAGAAGCCCGACGCGCAAAGGCGGGAAGAGCATAGTGAACAAGATTCTACGAGCAAGCAAGATGCCCAGGCTACCTAGAGACGACATCAAGATAATCGTAAGACCGAGAGACGGGCTGAACATCAGAAACACGTGCAGCGCCAGCCTAGACGAGGCGATACGCAATGAAGCAGGAGTGAGCAGCGACGAAATCATCACGATCTGCCCCAGCCACACGCAAAACATCTTGGTGGTAAGCACACCTGACGAGACGACGGCGACTAAGGTCGCCAAAATCAAGGAATTAACAATCAACGGGAGGAAACACACGACCAACGCGCACGTCTCGGCACCAGAAGAGATGGCCAAGGGGATAATCCGCAACATTCCCCTCAATTACACACAAGACCAGCTCGTGCACGCACTGGTGAACGTGAGGAACCCTTCCCTGGTGTACGCCAAGAGACTGGGCAGCACGACCACCGTGATACTACTGTACGAGGGCAACAGGGTCCCCGCGTGGGCGCACTTCAACAGCATCATGATGAGAGTATCCCTCTATCGGAAACAAATAGACTTTTGCAAGGAGTGCGGCAGGCTCGGGCACAGACCCGATGTGTGCCCCAGACCGGACGACAAGCTGTGCCCGGCGTGCGGTAGCAAAAACCCGGCCAAAGACCACGAATGCACACCTAAATGCAAGCTCTGCGGAGATGCTCACCCCACGGCGGACCGGACTTGCAGGGCTAAATACAAGACGCCGTACATGGTAAAACTAAGAAGATGGACAGCGAGAAGAAACGAGGAGGAACTCTTGCGAGTAGCCGGCTCACAAGACCCTGATGGCGGGGAAAGCAACCACACACAACCATCTCCCGCACCCAGATCCAAGTCCAGCTCTAGGTCCAGATCCAGATCCACGTCCAGGCCGGGAGCGCAGGGACGACCGTTCTCGAGGTCCGGGGACAGATCCAGATCTAGGCCGGGAGCGCGGGGACGACCGACCTCGAGGTCCAGGTCTAGGAACAGGGACAGCACCGGGAGTGGGTCCATATCCACCTCAAGGGGGACGAAGCCCGAAACGAAGGGGAAGAAGCAAGAACAGACGACACTAGCAAAGGAGAGCTGGTCAGACGTAGTGGCCAATCGTGAATCGGGAAGGTCCGGCAATACCAGTAACGATAGGGGCAGGTATGATCACATAGAGGAAGGCGTGAAGGAATATCGAACGGAAAACCAGCTACTCAGACAGGAGCTAGAAAAGGCAAAAAAACAAAACAGCGAATCAGCCAAAAAAAATTGACGAACTACAGAAAACACTTAATGAAATACTTACCAAAATGCAGGCACAATCGTCGCCCCCGTCAGCCGCCTTCGCCTCCGTCTCCACCCCATCCAACGAAGCCAGGGAGGAGGAAGTGGATATGTTAGATGTAGCACACCCACTGGGCGCCAAGCGAAAAATCCCGGAGACCAAGACCAACGAACAGGTCGCTTCGGTACAGGAGGTCAAGAGACCCCGACCTAGCACAAAAAAAACTGACGTCCTTGAGGACATGCTAAACAAACTCTCTGACAAAATGGATAAAATGTTCGAGATGCTGGCGGCGCGCATTAGTGACAGCGAGGCAGAGAGGAAGGCGCAGGCCCTAAAGTACGACAGGCGGCTCGCAGAGCTGGAGAAGAAGCTCTCGTAAAGATGGCGGGCACCAAAAAGGGAAGACTCGTCATCTGGCAGTGGAACTGCCGCAGCTTCTCGAACAAAAAAGCAACAATGACACAACACATTAAATTGACCGCAAAAAGACAAAAGCCCGACGTAATCATTCTCCAGGAAACATTCGACCACGCCAAAATTGCCGGGTACGCCACCCACAAACAACGCACAAAAGGGACGGGAAGGGACATAGTCGTGACCACATTAGTCAAAAAAGGACTGGTCGCGATACCGAGAATTATGAGAAAAATTACGGACATTAGCCACATCCTCATAGAAGTCGTACCCCGCAGCAAGAAGGAGAGCAGCACTTTCGTTCTGAACGTCTACAGCAGCCCATCCAAAAAGGGCCTAACACACAACTTCGAAGATTTAATAAACGAAACGTTGACCATCGCCGGCGACAACAGGCTCATCATCGGAGGGGACTTCAACGCTCCACACACGCAGTGGGGCTATGGACACTCGTCCAAGAAGGGAAAAAATCTGGCCGACCTCATAGAAAAGGCCGGCCTAACCCTTCTCAGCGAGCCGGCCTCACACACCAGAGTGGGTGCGGGCCCCCATAGGGACACCACACCAGACCTAACGCTATGCAGGAGAGCCTGGAAAATCACCTGGGAGAACACCTTCGAGGACCTGGGGAGCGATCACAGGATACTCAGCATTGCCCTAGGAGAGCCCCGCGTCACGAAGGGAATAAAACATAAGTTCCGGCTAGTAGACTGGGACAAATTCCGCAAAATCAGAGGCGAAAAAGAACAGGGACCCATAATAAACATAGAGGAATGGAACGGAGAGCTGCTACGAGACGTAGAAAAGGCCACGACCGAGATGGAGTGGGGCGACTGGGAGGCTCAACGCGAACATGAAGACGACGATAAACGGTGGTGGTCACTCTCCGCGGATGGACAGCAGGCTCGCGCACCTCGTACAAGCCAAAAAATCCATCCAGAAACGGCTGCAAGGGCAAAAACACAATAGAAATCTAAGGCGCAAAATCGCGGAAATAAATAAGACCATCGAAGCACACTGCGCCCAGTTATGCAATCAGGATTGGGACGAGGTATGCGACGCCATGGACGGCAACATCAACACGGGCAAGACGTGGAAGATCCTCAAGCACCTGCTCGACCCGTCGGGAACGAAGACAGCGGCGAAAGCGGAAATGACCAAGCTCAGACACAAGTACAAAAGAAACATCCGTGAAATGGGTGATGAAATCGTCAAGCTCTACCTTGAGAGACCTCCAGCCGTTGAACACCGGAACTACTCGGGCTCTCCCAACGAAGACCTCGACAGAGATTTCTCCCAGCAAGAAATCAAGGCGGTCCTGCAGACCATCAAGACCAAGTCGGCTCCGGGCCCCGACAAAGTGACCAACAAGATGCTCCGGAACCTGGACGACCAGGCAACGAGCCGCTTGACAGACTACATCAACGAGTGCTGGCGGAACGGCGGGATACCCGACGAACGGAAGAGGTCCGACGTGATCCTCATCCCGAAGCCGGGTAAACCCTTAGAAATACAGAACATGCGGGCGATCTCTCTCACTTCCTGCGTTGGTAAAGTGATGGAGCACGCTTGCCTGAGTAGAGTTAATGGCTACCTGGAGTCAAACGACCTGTACCACAGCAACACGATTGGCTTCAGAAGAGGGCTCTCTACACAAGACGCAATGATACAACTAAAGGAGCAAGTCATAGATACCACGGGGCGGGGCTTGAGAGCAATACTTGGACTTGATCTCAAGAAGGCCTTCGACAGGGTCAAGCACACGGCCATACTCGACAGAATCGTGCAACTCGGCCTGGGCGAACGAACATATAATTTTATCCGAAATTTCCTTACGGAAAGAACAGCCAGAATCAGACTGGACGAGGAGGAGAGTATCCAGGTGGACATGGGCAGCGCTGGCACGCCGCAAGGGTCCGTCGTGTCACCGATGCTCTTCAACCTCGTCATGATCGGACTATCGGAAAAACTGGACCGAATAGAAGGCATTAATCACACCGTTTATGCAGACGACATTACGATTTGGACCACGAAAGACGCAAGTGAGGGTGATATGGAGAACAGACTTCAAGGGGCGGTGGAGGCAATCGAAAATCATCTAGAGGGCACCGGACTTGAATGCTCACCGGAAAAATCGGAACTGCTGCTCTACCGCCCCAGGAGGTCCGGCAAACCGTCCAGAGACGTAGCGGAACTACACAAAAGGGGAATCAGATTAACCACGAGGAAAGGCACGGAGATACCCATGGTCCAAAAGATTAGAGTCCTGGGTCTCTGGATCGAAGCCAGGGGAACAAACACGGAAACTATAACACGCCTGGAAAAGAAAGTCATGGCGGCCATTCGGCTAATACAGAGAGTCTCCAACAACAGGAGGGGCATTAAGGAAAGAAACGTCGTACGGCTCGTTCAGGCCTTCGCGATCAGCCACGTCGCGTACGTGGCGGCATTCGTCCACTGGAACAAGGCCGAGAAAGACAGGATCGACGCGCTCATTAGAAAAGCGTACAGAACAGCACTGGGTCTCCCCCAATACACAAGAAACGAAAGGTTACTACAACTCGGGGTGCATAACACGCTGGAGGAGATCGCAAAAGCACAGAGAATAGCGCAACTTGAAAGACTCTCCGGAACCAAGGCGGGCAGAGAAATCATGGAAAAGATCGGCATAAACTACCACGGAATGAACGGCCCCAAGATGCAGATTCACCCAGACGTCCGAACCGCAATTAACACGGAAAATATCCCGAAGAACATGCACCCCGTGCACAATGTCGAGCGAAGAAAATGCCGCACGAAAACGATTCTCAAAAATCACGGCGCGCGGGAGGGGGTGCTCTTCGTAGACGCCGCGCGGTACCCCCGAAACAGGGACGACAATGGTGGTGTCGGCGCTGACAAAGGTAACTCCCTCTTCGCAATGGCGGTCGTATGCACGAAAGGAAAGACCGTGACTGCGGGCTCCGTAAGGATTAGATCGTCGGAGGCAGCGGAAGAAACGGCAATCGCATTGGCTATAATCAGCGGTCGGCAACAATACAGAACAATAATCAGCGACTCGAAGACGGCTATTAGGAATTTCACAAAGGGCTGGGTCTCCACCGAGGCGGCCAAAATCCTGAACCACAGAGCAGAAGACTTTAAGAACGGCACAATTACACCCAAATACCTCAAATGGATCCCGGCACATATGGGAGAAGTTACCATGAATGCCCCTCCCAACCTCAACGAGAAGGCCCACCGAGTCGCGCGAACACTAACCCACCGCGGCACGGACAGTGACGGCCCAACACCCCGCAACCCTTGTGGAAGAGGAAAGGACTGCGGCGGAGGCGATGGAGAAGACGGAGGAGGCGAGGACGACGAAGAAGCGATAAAAGACGACAGGGACAGACTGGTCACGTACCACGACATACTGACACACTACACGAAACAAAGAGAAGCATACCCACAACCCCACAAACAACTCGACAGGTCTCAAGAAACAGATTGGAGAAGATTGCAAACCAGAACGTTCCGAAACCCAGTACACTTAAACAGAATAAATTCAACACAATATCCAGACGCAAGCTGCAAGCTCTGCAAACACGAACACGCAGACATGGCACACATCTTGTGGAAGTGCACACAGATCGGTTCAGTATACGTAGAGGACAAGATAGAACCGGACCTTCTCGAGGAGCGATGGCTAAGCGCTCTGACTAGCTCAGAACTACACGACCAATTATGGGCTATCCAGCGGGCCCGGGCAGCGGTGGCAAGGCTATGCCTCACCGCACACAATGCCCGGGTGGCCTGAGCCCGGGCTGGCAACCTCGCAGGTCCTTTTTCCATTAAAGTTTTTTCCGTCCGTCCCTCCTCCGCCCGATTTCCGCACCCAACCGCACAGCAACAAGACATTTCGGCCCTCCCCAAACGAAATTATCGCAGCAATGTGCATAGCACAACAGGCGAAACGCGCGCTCTTCGCCCGGCGCGCAGGAACTTTCATGGCGGCAAAGGGGCGAAGCAAGGTCACATGTCATCGATCAGCCTATCGCTGGCATCGTCGGCAGGATCAAAGCCTTTCTGTACTTTAAAATTATTGAGGGATTTTACTTCCGCGCTCCCGCCGCGGGTGGCGGGGAAAAGAAAAGCACAAGAGTGCACGAACACCAAAATGGCGGCGCTCGGGGTAACGGTGGAGAAATGGCGTTCGCGCCAAGTGGGGGTATTCTGATTACTCGTTCACCGCTCAAGGGCTGCTGCGGCTCGTTGGAAACTTCATTTGAAACATTTTCGCCATGTGTTAGACGTTGATATCTACAGAAATGGTAGCTTATAAGACATACTGCCCGAATATGTGGTTTTCCAAAAATCGACTTTTTCGCGATTTTTCGGTTTTAAAAAGCCCCCCGCCCCCCTAAATCTGGGTGGTACTCAAAATAAGCTGTAGGATTGTGTGGGGCAGTTACACACAAACCGACTTCTTTGGCATGCTCAGCGGCATGCTGCAGTCTCGGCACTAAGGCTGATAGGCTAGCTGCTACCTCCATAAGGCCAAGCAGGCTGGAGGGGTTGGCAGATTGGTTCAGAAGAGGATGATTCCATCAACAATTTTCAACTTTTGCTAGCTGATCTTGACCTCACCGGTCGGAAAGGCCTTGAGATTCACTTGGCACTGCTCCCCAGTGTCAAGAAAGCCTACCTCCATGGGCTCAGGTGGAGCACTCGAAGAGTCAGGAGCCGGAGAAGGTGGCTGTCTTTCCAGCACAGTTATTGTGAAATATTCCCTGTACCAAGCCATACATTTGCAGCAGGGCTCTAGGAGTTCGAGTAAAGGGTCGGGTCAGCAAAGCCATACTAACATCTCCCATCAACCAGAGGTAGCGCATACCAGCACCAGTGAATTGCATCGCCCTAGTTTACACATGAAATCTATGCACTGCGAGACAATTTTTTAGGTTCTACTTAGATTACCTTGTCCCTTTTTTCAATATTACACATGATTCAGAGTAGATTGCATGTGGACTGCTGCAGTCATGGCACTTTGTGAATGCATTTGCAGTTTTCTCATTTATATTGATGTTATCAAAGCACTTTGCATTGTTTCCCATGACAGGAATGTGAGCTATGCCCATATCGCTGGCTTTTGAAACATCTATTTGAGTTCAGGATGAATAGCCTGACTGGACAGCAGAGGAAAGCTAAGCTGACTCTCTCATACAAGCACATTCGTTTAAGGTGAGGGCTAGATTGTTGTGTTTATCTCTACTGCTTGCCTTTTTATTGTTATGCACCCAACTGCAGTAACCACTTGGTCAAGCAGTGCATATAGAATGACTGTCTTTCATTTAACAAATCTCTTTTAAGTAGGTTATAGAAATAAAGATACAAGAGTGTGAGGACCATACTAAGGTTGCATGTGCCATTATGCATGTCATTTCTTCCCTTCCAAATAATCGAAAATAAGTCATTGTTTCTTCTATCTTATCTGGGGGGAAGAAACGACACTGAAAGGGTTAAGGATGCATAAAAATTGAAGGGCCTTCAGTCCACGAGAACAATGTTTTATTATGAAGCAATTTTCAAGATTCTCAAAGGTCTACAAGGATCTTTATGAGCAAGAAAATTTCATACCAGTGCATTTAGTATCACTAAAACCAGTTGAATCATAGTAGGAATCAAAAAAGCACATAATTGCATAATTTTAATTCCTGAGAAAAGGTTGTTTTAGCTGCATTACATAGCAATAGTAAATAGCCACTCAAATTCTCTTGAAGTGTTCAGTACAATAAATGCGAATGAATTGAAACATTACATGCTATTAGTGGAAGTATTGAAATATCAATAATTAACAAAACCCAATACTAAATTTTATTTAGTGTGCTGAAACGAACTTGCACAACTGATTTAGTAAAGAGCAGTTAAACGCTTCAATCCAGAAAAAAGTGCTTGTCTGCAACAAAGAGCTTAAACATCATAATAACGAAAAGTGAAAACTTACAATGTTTCATCCTAGTATAGAGCTACAGGCCTACACACATGCAGAGCTTCCATGAAAAAATTAAAGAAAACATGAAAAGCACGAAGGAACAATGAGGAGTGCACACAACTCAGCGCTGCTGCACTGCATATGTGGTGCACTTGTGGTGACAAGGTGCCTATTGAGATGGCTTTTAAGTCCGAAGGTTTGAGGGTAGAAATGGCACTGAAACAGCCTCTTGCTTATGTGGGTTGTGCATGTGTCAGTTCAGTGTGAACTTCTGCAAGTAGCTCTGAGGACATGAAGAGCCCTGACATGGCGTCTCCCCGAGTGGATACAGAGGTGATCCTTCACTACGGACTTTGTGTGGACAAGCAGGTGTCGGCACAGTGAATACTTCCACGACAAGTTCGCAGGACATGAAGGACCCTGAAACAACCTATCACATTAGTGGAAGTGAAGTTCAGTGCAAACTTCCATGAGTACATTCGAGTACATGAAGAGCATTGACATGGCTTCTCACTGAGTAGATGCACACATGGTCCTTCAGTAAGGACTTTTGAGAATTGCTGAGGGCATGCAGGGCACTCAAATGGCCGCCCGCCTGAGTAGCTGTTGGTTTAATGCAGACTTCCACAAGAACTTCTCAGGACATGAACAGCTCTGAAACAGTCTCACTTTAGTGGAAGTGCAGGTGAACCTTCCATGTCAACTTTTGTGAGAAGCTCAGAGGGCACGATGGGCATTGAAATGGCTTCTCACCTCTGTGGGTGCGCACATGCTGGTTCAGATTAACCTTTTGTGAAAATCTGAGGGCACAAAGGGCATTAAAATGGCTTCTCGCCTGTGTGGGTGTGCAGGTGTCGGTTCAGAGTACTCGTTTGTGAGAAGCTTTGAGGGCACGCAGGACACTTAAATGGCCTCTCACCTGTGTGGGTGCGCACATGCTGGTTCAGAGTACTCTTTCGTGAGAAGCTTTGAGGGCACAAAGAGCACTGAAATGGCTTCTCGCCTGTGTGGGTGCACAGGTGCTGGTTCAGCTGACTCTTTACTGAGAAGCTTTGAGGGCACGAAGGGCAATGGAATTGCTTCTCGCCTGTATGGGTATGCAGGTGTCGGTTCAGAGTACTCGTTTGTGAGAAGCTTTGAGGGCACGCAGGACACTTAAATGGCCTCTCACCTGTGTGGGTGCGCACATGCTGGTTCAGATTACCCTTTAGTGAAAATCTCTGAGGGCACGAAGGGCATTGAAATGGCTTCTCGCCTGTGTGGGTGTGCAGGTGTCGGTTCAGAGTATTCTTTTGTGAGAAGCTTTGAGGGCATAAAGGGCACTGAAATGGCTTCTCTCCTGTGTGAGTGCACAGGTGTCGGTTCAGAGTATCTTTCTGTGCAAAACTCTGAGGGCACGATGGGCATTGAAATGGCTTCTCACCTGTGTGGGTGCGCAGGTGTTGGTACAGATTACCCCTTTGTGAAAATCTCCGAGGGCACGAAGGGCATTGAAATGGCTTCTCGCCTGTGTGGGTGTACAGGTGCTGGTTCAGAAGACTCTTTAGTGAGAACCTTTGAGGGCACGAAGGGCAATGAAATGGCTTCTCGCCGGTATGGGTGTGCAGGTGTTGGTTCAGAGTACTCTTTCGTGAGAAGTTCTGAGGGCATGATGGGCATTGAAATGGCTTCTCACCTGTGTGTGTGCACAGGTGCTGGTTCAGAGTACTCTTTCGTGAGAAGCTTTGAGGGCACAAAGGGCACTGAAATGGCCTCTCGCCTGTGTGGGTGCACAGGTGCTGGTTCAGAGTACTCTTTCGTGAGAAGCTTCGAGGGCACGAAGAGCACTGAAATGGCTTCTCGCCTGTGTGGGTGCACAGGTGCTGGTTCAGCTGACTCTTTACTGAGAAGCTTTGAGGGCACGCAGGGCACTGAAATGGCCTCTCACCTGTGTGGGTGCGCACGTGCTGGTTCAGACTACCCCTACGCGAAAATCTCTCAGGGCACGAACGGCAATGAAATGGCTTCTCTCCTCTATGGGTATGCAGGTGTTGGTTCAGAGTAGTCTTTTGTGAGAAGCTCTGAGGGCATGAAGGGCATTGAAATGGCTTCTCGCCTGTGTGGGTGTGCAGGTGTTGGTTCAGGTTATACTTTTGCGAGAAGCTTCGAGGGCATAAAGGGCACTGAAATGGCTTCTCTCCTGTGTGAGTGCACAGGTGTCGGTTCAGAGTATTTTTCTGTGCAAAACTCTGAGGGCACGATGGGCATTGAAATGGCTTCTCACCTGTGTGGGTGCGCAGGTGTAGGTTCAGATTACCCTTTTGTGAAAATCTCCGAGGGCACGAAGGGCATTGAAACGGCTTCTCGCCTGTGTGGGTGTACAGGTGCTGGTTCAGAAGACTCTTTAGTGAGAACCTTGGAGGGCACGAAGGGCAATGAAATGGCTTCTCGCCAGTATGGGTGTGCAGGTGTCGGTTCAGAGTACTCGTTTGTGAGAAGCTTTGAGGGCACGCAGGACACTTAAATGGCCTCTCACCTGTGTGGGTGCGCACATGCTGGTTCAGATTACCCTTTAGTGAAAATCTCTGAGGGCACGAAGGGCATTGAAATGGCTTCTCGCCTGTGTGGGTGCACAGGTGTCGATTAAGACTACTCTTTTGTGGGAATCTTCGAGGACACGAAGGGCACTGCAATGGCTTCTCTCCTGTGTGAATGCGCAGGTGTTCCTTCAACGTAGACTTCACCATGAAGTTCCTAGCGCATAAATGGCAATGAAATGGCATCTCACTTTTGGATGTACAGGTGTTGCTTAGAATAACTTTTTGTGAGAAGCTCTGAGACCACGAAGGGCATTGAAATAGCCTTTTGGCTGTGTGAGTGTGCAGGTGTTGCTTCAGCTTGAACGTTCGCGAGAAGCTCAAAGGGCACAAATGGAATTCAAACACACGTTGGCTTGCATGGATCCTGGTGAGCACTTCAGATCACAGTTTATCCATCCAGACACAGGAGTTACAGCGGTAGCGGTATCCTTCATGAAACTGCACCATCTGCATTTGCTGGACAGCTGGAATGCTTCAATGCTGCACCAAGAAAACAAGACAGGTTACCTGAGTAATGCTTTTCACTTAAAAATAAAAATTGAATTTTGATATGCCAAAGAAATGAAATTACATAGATATAGTGGTAAAGATCAGCCCTTTCTTTATTCAATGTCTTGGTAGTGATTTCAGATCAAATCAGAGCACAGCAGGTCAACCATTTGGTTTGGAAAATACAAATATATTTTTATGATTGCTCATGGCCAAATTTATGAAATTTGCGCAAGTTTTTGCTTAAAACATTGTTTAACTGTAAGATATAGTAAGACTGGGAGCATGGTATTAGTGCAACAGCCCAAGCATTCAGTAATACTATCATGGGCCTGATGACCAAATTACGAACAGCAGCACTTCATCTCGAACTAGGTTTCATGGTACTGTCTGTTGTGGTAGATAGTTACATTTCTGAAATTTATAAATGCTGCCGACTCACTTGAGTCCAAGGAGGAATGAATATACAGAAAATGTAATCAAGGGACAAAAAATACAAACATTTGAAAACAATATTATAGCCAAACAATACAAATCACAAATATGACAACATATCTACTTTCAACAAGCTCTTAGGCTATTCATTCCATTCTTTGTCTTAGAAAAAATTACTATCTATAAACATTATTCACAGCACATAGGTCCTGTATCATTCTACTGTGGTACTGACGAATGCTGGCACAAGAAACAGGACACAGGTCAAATTATTTCATAATGCTGGACTCTGTTGTACACTAAATGCAAAAGTTGTAGCCTGTCTAGTGCATCTTCCCTGTAACTATTCAAGATGGAGAGTACTCAGCATCTGCAACACACTATCAGTTTTTCTGCAGAAATTGCAGATGAACCTAACTTCTATTTGCTGTAATAACTCTAATTTAACAATATTTTATTGGCATATGGATCCCGCAAAGCTTATGCATATTCATAGCTCGGTCTGACAGCATAGCAAATGTCCCTATACATTTACCTGTATAGGGGCTCCTTTGAAATTGCGACAAAGGTCCATGAATTTCTGAGAGCGCTCATGCAAATGTTTTCAATATGCTCATCCCACCTCATGTGTTCAGTTAGAATTACCTCGAGGTACTAATAGGTAGAAACATGTTAGGTGTTGTTGCCAATAAAATAGGGAAAGTGTAAAGGTGTCTCCTTATTGCTTATCTTTATAACAGTACTAATCAATGTTCAAGCTCATTTCCTACCCTTCACACTAGTGGCAAATCTTATGGTTATTGCTGAGCTTAGTTTTATCAGCTTGTGATTTAACTACCGTGTACAATGCATCCAATCATATTTGCTGTCATTGACTATTAGGAACAGAAAAGGTCCCAAGAATGACCCCTATCCTATGCTACACCTGACATGAAATGCCTCAAATACAATTGCCGACTTTGACGTACTGAACACGGTTTTCAATATAGGCTCTGATAAAATGCACTGATTTGGTGTCTATTCGACTGCGTAAAGCTTACAGGGAGTTTTATGTGCAGGCATTTCATCAAAGGCATTGGCAAAATCTAAAAACTGTCTGTATTTGTTCCCTGTTATTAACTGCTAAGTCGTTATATTAGGCAATAAGCTGAGTGACAGTAAAAACCTTCCATAAAACCATGCTGGACTCCAAACAGCATGTTGTCTTCATCTAGGTATTGTTTAGGGTGCCATCAGATCACATGCTCTAGCCTATTGCAGCAAATTTGGGTCAGTGAGACCGGACGATGATTTTGCACGTTCAGGGGATGCACCCGCAGTGTTGGAAGCAGGTGTATTTGGTAATGAATGGATGGACACACAATATGCTGTATGGCCAACAATAGTATATACTTTATGAATACTACTTGGCCGGCAGTTTCACAGAGGATATGTTCTTGTTCAAGACCAAGAGCCAAGCCAATAAATGTTCCACAGTGGCCTGCAGCAGCATTCATTTGATGATACGGCACACATCTCTCCCAATGGCACCGACTGTTCTTACGATGAGTCACTTATTGCTTGCGAAACCCATCCGTTCACTATAACTTTGAATTGAAACCATGAAGCAGTCCTTTAGGGCACCAGTTGGAGTGCTAGAGTATAGTTGAGGCAGTGGAGTTCCATAACATAAGGCACAGTTTGCGCCAGAAGGCCATTTCACCTTCTGGCGCTGATCTTGCACAGCAACTAGCCCTTCTGGCAGTGTCGAACCTATGTCAATCTTCCTTTCATTTAGATTATTCAAGCCAGATTTGGCACAATACCATAGTGTAGTTTTAACTGAAATGGGCAATTGATATAGCTGACACCTGTTTATGTGCATAAATAAGGCATTCGGGATAAAAAGACCCCAACTGTTAAAGTAATGGTCAACCCTTTGCATACATCACGGTATAAGGCTGTTTATTGATGGTATTGCTCAGCACTCATTAATAATTGGAAAGTTTCATCGTCAGCAGGTACTGACAATATTAACTCTAAATTACTAAAGAATACTGTCTCTTAGCAGGTTTTTATTCCATATTTTTCATCAATCTTTAATGACTGGTCAGATTCCACAAGATTGGAAACCGCCAGTCATACCAATCATCAAAGACGTCAACAAAAACATGGCTGAAAACTACTAACAGATATTGTTGACGTGTATATGCTATAAAATGATGGAACATGGCATGGTGCCACGGGAGGGACAAAGACTACGATCACCAACAAGACATGAGACGACGTAGTGGGGCTAACCTAAAATTTGACCATACCGGTTTTAATCGGCTGTGTCTTCTGCAGAGTAATCATGGTCCTATTTAACCTTATATCTCTGCCCGTTTCATTTTTGGTGGAGGTACTGGGTATTGCAAAAAACAGAACTCTGCAGTGGGCTTGTCCTCAGCCATCCTACCATGCTGACAGATGACCAGGCCTTGCGAGCATCACTGTCGGGTCCCATCGGTTGTTTGCGGCAACACTTTTGTATACGATAAGCCATTCTTCGATGTTGACTTTGTCAGTGCCGTTACTAGAGAAGGTGCCGGGGTTGCGTGGATGGGTCAAGATGACTGACGGTTGCGGTGCTGCGGATGCTGACGGCATGGGTGTGCAAAGCGCTGACGCGAAGCGCGGGAAAAGTTGTGGGAATACGAGAGCATGGAAATTTTGACAGAAGAGGACAGTTTAGAAAAACTCAATACTTTTATCAGTCCTTGAACTGCTTCAAAGCAAAGTTGGATTTGATGGTGGTCGCTATGAGGTAGCCTTCTCGTGGAAAGAAGATTGTGAGTAGCTAGACAGCAAGAGAAGCTTTAAAGCGAGTTTAATAGGGATTTCGCTGCGGAATATGGCTCAACCATTAAAATTGACATGCCTTGCTGAATGTAGACCGGAAAGAAGTGGTGCACCATGTCTTGTATTCATTACATTCCACATCACATCATACGTAGTGAGTCAACAACTGCAAGAGTATGGATGATCTTCGAAGAGTCAGCATATAGACCTCACTTGTGCCACCGAACAAATGCTTAGAAAAAGAACCTAATCTTCTGACTGACTTTGTTGCTCCTCCCATACGTTTTTGGATTAATTGAACTGCTTTGACTGCCGATATTTAAAAAAGATCTTGGCAGATCGAACTGTAGCTTGATATCTTTGAATGTGATAGCTTGTGCATTACAAGAGACTGCAAATTTCAGTGACGAAAGTACTCCTAAACCACCATAATAGACCTTACACAGAAAGCGGTACACTTACAGAGCATGAAGACTTCCTCAATCATAAGACACAAAGTGGCTAACCTTGACTTTGCAGAAATGTGCCAAAGCATAACAGTATAATGAGAGACGTGCAGCAATTTCTTGTTGCCCCAAGATTAGCTTATACCTACTATGGGATATTGGCCCGGAAGTATGCAGCTTTACAAGTGTTATTAGGAATGTTTAAAAAGAACTTACATTAGAGTGTAATTTCAGGCCCGACTGCATCCCGTAAATTCATCCTTCATCACCATCAGGAAGATATGTGCACTAATGTTTTATAGTGTTGCTATGCGACATACAAATGCTGACTTGCATGAGTTTATTTCCCCCTCTTCAAGCATGCATCCATGGTTTAATGGGTAGAGCATCGAGCTTCTGTTGCTGGGCACACAGTTTAATGGCATTTTCACTGGTCGATCTGGAGCGGCCGCTGAAATCCTCGAGCGAGCGCTCGGGTTACACAAATCTGAATCGGCCAGCGGAGCGCAAGAACGCTCCACGGGGGATCACACAGGAAGTCTGCGTACACCTCACACAAACTGGTTCCGGAAACCATGCCCAACTTCTGCTCTGTACATTCCCATGGCAACCAAACTCGCTGTCCCCCGTGTGTAATTTGATCGCAGCAGTCAGAGTCCGTCATTTCCATATCGCGCCCACAAGGATTGCGCATGGACAACGTGCATAGAAGGCTTCGCACGCACCTGCGTCACCTCGTAATCGCTGTCGTCTGAGCTCTCACGTTAAACGAGCTCTGCAGCAGCACAGAACGCAGCCATTTTGCGAAGCACACAATGTTGTGCGTACCAACCGGGTAACAATTTCGCTTGAAGACGGAAGTGACGCGAGCTATTTCCGCCCGAATCCGCGCCTCGGCGGCAGAGCAAGTGAGAGTGATCCGGCGCGAACTGAGTTGATCCGAAACAACCAGTGGAATGCGCGAACCCGATCCAGATCGACCAGTGAAATTCGGATTCTTTGCCGCGGAGCAAGAAATCTTGCTCCGAATCGACCAGTAAAAAACGCCATTAGTCTAACCAACGAACATTTTTGTTTATTTTATTTCTAGTGACGAGAACTCCAGTGAGCCATGCTGACCAAAATGGCCAGAGACTGACAAACTGCAAAGTGGGGGAAGAGGTAAAGAAAGCTATCACTTTAAAAGCTTTGCTACAGATGAATATCAAGAAAGAAGAAAGATACTGTGCAGTGAGTCGAGAATGATCACAGCTCTTTGGGACTGCAAAAAGCCTATTCACGCTAAATGTCATTCTGCGGCAACACTTATTGGTGTAAAGCCTGCTATAAGGGACAACCAGGCTATTAGCCCAATCTTTCCATTTACTTGGCCTCCGCATTACACCTGCAAAAGAGGAAGAAGCATGACAACTCTGCAGAGAAGCCCCGATTGAGTCGATGGGTATGCGGCTGAGGAAATGGCCATCGCAGTCTCACCATGAGCTAATTGCTGCAGCCAATGTAACCGCCATTCCTGCTTGAAATAATGTGGGACCCTGTGACACAAGTTTTGTCAGTTTCCTCAAGATATTTGCACTTATGTTTCTCCAGACAGAACACAAACCATGCAAGAAGTCTGTTCTGTAGACGGTATGAATTTTTGACCCCCTTGGCATGACTGCATATTTCAGTATTTAAGGGAAGCTACTGTTTTAAGAGCTGTGACAATGAAAGATTGGTTGAGACAGCGAGCCGCGAGAACTGTAGAAAGTGGGGAAACTGGTGCTCAGAGCTGCATCGTATTCGTGCCCAGGCTGTCCATTGTTGGGTGAATGCTGAGCCAGGAAATCAGACCATTCAAGTGCACGTTTTGTAATACCAAGTAGAAAGCTTATGGAGCCTGCACATTTTTTCAGGTATTTTTAACGTCAGCGCATGTCCGTGGCTTGTGTAATGACCAAATCAAGAGTACCAAATATAAAGAAGATCTTGCCACCGAGACTGCAACTTTCTTGCTAGGAACCAGGTTGGTGAAGTTCATGATTAGCTCCCTCAAGGCATAAAATAGTTTAACAGGGATAGGCGGGCTAGTTGGTGGTCGAATTGGAATGCATCATGTAACCGCGCAAACAACAAAGGACAAAGAAGGAAACACACAGGACAGGCGCGGAACTTCAACTGAGATTTACTCCGGGAAATCCCAGATTTATACATGTATCATAATCACACTTGCTAATCATCAGACAACCATCACTCGACGTTGGCATGCGGGCGTGAGTGGCATAAATTTGCATGTAAATATTTGAACTCTTTATCACTCAGTGACACTGAAGAGCTGCTTACGCAGCTGCCAGATTGCATTTTTATACAGTAAGCTTCATAGATTTCTCGGCTCAGTTGTGACGCAAACATCTTCAAGACTTTAGTGTCGCGGAACCTAGGCGTACAATTACGACAGTGGCGACAATGGTCAGCCAATTTGCCACCCCCTGCCAATCCTTCTACCCCTGCACGGTGCTCCTGCAGCAGGACAGACGGGACAGTGTCTAAATGTCAGACTGCAGGAGCCTGTCCGCAGTCTGTCCACGCCTATACTGTGTGTTTCCTTCTTTGTCCTTTGTTGTATGCGCGGTTACATGATGCATTCCAATAAAATAGGTCTAACCCTTTCGAACCAATTCTACAGTCACGCTGCATTGCATCAGAGGATCACCATTCCAGTGGCAGCATTTTGTTGGCCAGCAGAGTGTCAGAAATTCAATGCAACTCTCACAAAACAATTGCATTGTTCAACAGTACTGCTCTCAAAGGAGGTTTGAGTGGAAACTTATTGCAGAAAAGGCAGCATGATAGTGAGGCTTTTGGGAGAGGATGTTAAGAACTGCAGTTCCAGCCTCCAAAAGGTTCTCAGCGAGATGAAGCTGATGCCTCAAGAATTTGGGAGTGTTGTATAAGGTAAAGGCAGTAATAAAACGCAGGCCTCTAATTAAATGTCCTCATCGCCAGAGAAAATGGAAGTAGTTATTCCAGTCTATTTCTCTAATGGTAAGCGACTCAAAAGGCTTTCTCTATCACAAAGAAGAGAGACATTTCAATTCCAAAATCCAGTGACGAGAAGATACTGTTATGGCACAGTTCGGTGATAGGGTGTCTACCAAGTTGACATTTCCAAATTCCCCGATTGTTCCAGGTTTTCCCTGAGCCCCTTTGGAAAATTCCCTGAATGAGCCAGAACTTTGTTTTATATCAAGGCGGGCTGACACCATGTTGCCCGATGCTGTCACTCTCAAGTAAGCATGTTGAAACAAAAAATGATTTAATCCAGTTTGAATAGTAAGAAGTAATAGCTATTTTATTCAAAAAGAAAACAGAAAGAAGGTGACAGTAAAATGCACAGCGGAAAAATGGTAAAACCCATTCCGAATCGAGTCGAACATTTTCAAATACGAATGGAAAGGAGATGCATACAGAAGTAAATGTTTTCAAATATGAGCTATTTCTATCTACTGATAGCGAGCTCATCAGATGAGGGCTGAACTGTGTCACAAGATTCTCATTCAGCAACTGGGAAGTCAACCTCACGTGTCCTGACACTCTCAGCCCGTACACAACATCTCAGTGTTGGGTTTCACTGCTTTAAAGAGTTTATTTTGGTTTGAATGAGGGACACCTGCATCTCGGCGTCAGCCAACACTGTTTTTTGAGCTCAAGCTCCTTCACAGAGGCGGCGGCAAGCTTCCTTTCTCGTTAATTCCTCAGTGCGTCGGTCCTTTCTGTTCTCATCTTCCTTGCACTACACGTGCACTCCATGGATCATTTGACGCATCTGCTTGGTCAGTTGTACAGTCAACGTCCGATTTTTCGGACTCCCTATGGGCTGCGAAAACATCCGAAAAATCGGGCATTCCAAAAAAAAATGAATGCATGTCTTTACCTGCCCTTAACTCTTTTGCTACCACGCATATTAAAATCGATCACAGGGAACTGATACTTTAGATCGCAGATTTCGACACGGAGCTGTTTCATATCCACTTCATGCCATTCAGGCACTGAGCTTTCCGAACCAGTTAAAATTTTCGCGCTCCGGTGATGCGATTTTTTATGGACCTTTTTGTGAACGAATGCACGTATGTTGTAGCGGAAAGAGGAGTGGCCGTCACCTTCTGTCGCATTTGAGAAAAAATCATGTCGCTCACGATTACACTGCACTAGCATCAAAATTTTGTAATAAAATGACTCCCAGTATGTCAAGAATTAAATTATATCACCGGCTTTGCCGTCCACCAATGCTGAGCGGTGATAATTAACCCAAAATGACCCCAGCGGTTTACTAGTGAGCTTCGGTTTGGAGTCCGAGTCGTTTTATTCCACCAAAGTGTATTTCTGAAGGTCCGCCGCATGTCTAGCATGTGGACGTGGCACTTTCGACCAGTTTCCAAGAGCATCGGTTTCGCTTCTCTTGTACATTCAGGCAAGGGGCGCCGCCGGTGTCACTGTGTAGTTATTGAAAGTGGCTCCCAACGCGTCATCCTGCGCGGCTGCGTCGCGAGAAAAGCGCCGTGCTCGAAACTATGCTGCACCTGTACTTGAATTTAGTGATGAGGACTCAAGCTATGATTCCAAAGATGAAAGCAAATCAGATTCAAGCTCAGATGGCTACGATATTTTGAGTCAGCATGGGACATCCGCAACTGTTCACTGGCAAGCTTAGGTTACGGCCTTGAGCGGTCTCCTTCCTAGCGCGTACTAATCTGCCGACCTTATTGTACAACCTGAGAACTCCTGATTATCTTCAGAGTGTATACTTCGCTTGGTTATGATGTGCTGCCATCGGCAGCCAAGAAACTTCTGTTCACGCCAAGAAGGCCACCCATAGCACATCTTGGCCCAGCACTGCGGATAAGTGCAAGACAGTTTGCAAAGCTGTGGGATTTTTTCTACTCTTCTCTGCAGAAGTGATAAAGACAATCAGCAAAAATTAAAGCAGATATGCTTGGATGCATAATTTTGTAGTTGCCTGGCTACGCTGGGAGCAATAGGTCCTGGAAGAGGTGCATGACTATAGACAAACTGGTGAAGTACATTCCCTGGACTTTTGATCGGACCATCCTCAGAAGATGCCTAAAAGACGAAACTGCAAAATGTGCTCCGAGGACCGCAAAGATGAAAAAATAGCAGACACTATTCCTGGGTTATTTATCTTTGAAATGTATATTCAGAATTTCCTTCGATATTAATATCAAATATCGTTTTTTATTGTTTTTATCAACTGGCAGGAAAAATGGCGCTTTCTAGAATTTTCGTCTTACCTAAATTTTTTTTTGGTTGGAAACGTATGTTTTTGGAAAGAGAATTTCATTACGCGCAACATGCTATGCTGCAATGTGCACTGGAATATTATTTGTAGTGGTAAATATTTTTTTCCCGAGACCTATAAAAAACTACCATTTTCTCGTGGCAAAGAAGGAGTTAAGGGCTCAAATTGCCACAGGCACGTCCGAAAAAGCTTTTAAGGCCTGCCAGTACACTTATTAGGCATATCGGTGCTCGTAATGTGACAGGAGACGAGGGTGCACGCGTGTATAATTAAGGAATACATACTGCGTTCCGTGACAATTTCCCCTTCCCGCACTTTTTATGCTTCACCGCGTAACATTTCTGTACTGAGGCGAAGCTAACTTTCGGAGATTGTCATTACGCAATGCGCTTTGCTTTGCGAGCTTCGAAGCCAATCGCGAGGACTACAAAGGCGGAGTCGGTGCCATTGCTGACAGCGGCGAATTCTTTCAATGAAAAAGACGGCACCGCACGGCAAGAAGGTAGCGAACGTAGAAGCAGCTATGATTAACGTTGCGCGGTGGTGGCTACTGCTGCCAGCGGATCTGTGTGCGACAGCACCGGTTCGAGGCGGCTAGATAATCAAAATGGCGGCGTTGGTGGCTTATTAATGCCAGTTCAGAACTGCAGCCAGGGCAACATACATTGAGTCTATGGAGTACGTGGTGGTGCTGTGAAGCCATGCGAATTATTGGCCATGTCCAAAAAATCGGGCATCTGGAAAATCGGTCGTTAACTACTCTGGCAATACCACGTGCCGATGACACGGCGTCAGTGACGATTCGTTGAGATTCCTCTTTTACCGGAGCCAGCATTAACACGACTTTTGTTCCCTTTCAATAATATTCCGGCTAATTTTCCCTGGTAGAAGCACAAATTCCCTGAGTATTTCCAGACTATTCAAATTCCCTGAGAATTCCCGGTTTTCCAGATTGGTAGACACCCTGATTGAGCAATATTGGAAAACATGGCAGAGAGAGCACCTACTGAGCCACCATTCTACACACCATGCAAGTGTTCAAGCTCAAGCTTCGAACAATCTAGATGATGGAGCTTGTGCTTGTTTATCAAGATTAAACATCATGACTGCTATTGAAGACTGCGCAGATTGCAGAGGTACATTGAGGACATTATCAGAACATAAAAATCTGTTGAATTAAGCTTTTAAACTCAGTAACACATACACCTGTCCAGCATTTTCTTTAATTGAGCTTTTATCGACTCGGCAGACTCAATCTACATGCATTTCAGGGGCAGAAGATAGCGAATAGTTTTGCTGCTTCTTGTGCAAGCATAACCATCAGCTCTAAGAAAACTAAGAGGGACAGCGTCCGCTATGAACTCTCTCACAGTACTATGGTTGATTTGCTTGAAAATTTGTTCTCGCAACGGCCATGGTATTTTGTACCCTCTCCCTTTCAAGAATGACAGAATATCTGATTGAATTAAAAAGAATTACCATACTTAAGAACAGCAAGTCCGCAGAACTAATTGCACAAAAGGTGTCATGGATGCTAATCAAGCTACAAAAGACCTGCCTAAAAGTGTACTTGAAATCAGTGTAGAGAACATGCAGACAGAATGAGCCACTGCTTTTTACTAAAACAAGACTTTAGCTTCTTTGGTCCAGCTTTTCTAAAGCTTATATTTTGGCTGCCCCATTGCAGGCCTTACGCTAACTTTGAATCAGAAGGATACCAGCACCATACAGTCAAAATGAGGACAAGCAGAGCTCTACAATCCTTGTCATTACATGCCGATGAAAATAATTTAGGACCACTTCCACAACTGGGAAAGCTACATGCTTGACTATGAAGGTACAGATGCCAGCTCTATCCAATACACAGATGTTTAGCGGGCATTGGACAGTCAAGGCAGCTGCTGGCACCATCCTGCTCTCCAAGTATTCTCCACTGATGCATGAGCAGAGTGGCTGAGAGGCACAATCCTGGACTGCCAATCTGTTGACTGCGAGTTAATGTCCTTCCAGCAGAATGAGAACATTTCGTTCTTCGTAGTTTCCTTGTAAAGGATTTTGGGATAATAGTGATGGGACAGGCGGAGGCACCAATAAAGATCAAAACAAGCAGGGGAGTTCTATATCTCCTTGCATGTTAACATTTTGTACAGGGCAGCCTACTTAAGATGAATTTTCACACACGTCGCTAAAGAAATAACCTCCACTGCAAGCTGCAGAACTGCTGGCACCATAGTTGCAGCAATGTAGGCAAGAAATCAGAAAATAATTTTTAGCACTTCCTTCAAAACTTAAATAGCTGATGAATAAGTGTCGCAACAGGTGCCATTGGATGACAATACAGTTAAACCTCGATAAAGAGAGGTCAGTAAGATCTGCACTTCGTTAGATCAAAATTTAGCTAAATTGAAATTCAACCTTTTCACTAAGTACTGTCGCCAACTGATTCTTTTTTACTCAGAAGGGGCATAACGATTCAACTTGACTCCATTTCCCCATTCCCCCTTTTCCTAACACACCAGCATGCCATCAACTTGCCTAATAAAGCTTTTTCCCTGTTACATTATATTAGCAGTAAAATCGTCTGATAGGTTTCACATTATTTATCTAGGAATTTGTTGTTTTCTTCAGCATGTCGAAGGCAGCTTCTCTGAACTTCAATCATGGAGAGTGACCTCTGTGTGGTATCCTGAAACAAGCGGCGAAGTCCTTTATGTCGCGCCAATCAAGATTGCTTGCGCGATGCTAACTGGCCTTGCCCACAGAGGGTAGAGGGTGTTGCATTTAGTCAAGGCGTTTAGTACCACTGCCTCTACCGGTACTAATGCTTGTCATTTTGCACACGAGGTAGGGAGCATTGGTCTTTGAAACTGCAGAAACAACCAGCAGCACACACCAAATCCGGTATTGAAACAGGCGCGGATTCGGCGCGATTGGTGCTAATGTTAGACAATTCCATTTGCAAGGGAGGCCCATTTTCTTACTCCATACAATCCTCGGCTCAAACATGTAGAAAGGTGTAGAATAATAGGTAGCGTCGAAAACACGCGTGTCTAAATCAATGAACACCTATATGTCATACAATGGTCGCACAAGAATCCCTCACGTGACCTGATCCTAGGTGCACACGAACGAGATGTTCATTTGAGGGATCGCCAGCAGTTTGTGTGCAGGCGCGAGCATTCTAGCCACCCTAGGCGCGAGTGAGAGCTGGCGCGAGAGAGAAAATCTACGGGCTTTTGCTCCTTGAATATATCTCGGCCTAGGCACCACAGTGGAGGTTTCTGGGCACGTGTTGTAGCATTTGTCCCCTAAACGTGCCAAAATTAGGAAGTGCGGTCGAGTTTGTTTACGCTCTGCCGCTGTCTGCCCGTGCGTTGAGGCTGTGGGCCCGGACAGACGCCCTATTTGGTGATCGCTGTGTCTGACGGGGCAAGGTTCTGACTGGTGTTGTATAAGTCGCGGGTCGCTTTTTTCGTCGCGACGATAGATTGTAATTTTTACAAGCACTGCTCCAGAAGAGCACATGTAACCGGCAAACGGAGGCCTCAGGAGAGCACCTGAGGTTATAATAAAGCAGGTGGCGCAGAATCTCCAGGGCATCCAAGGGCCCGCGATAGCGGACAGCCGATCTAATACACCACTGGCACGCGCAGGCTTCGGCGAGCCCATGGTCCGGTCCGGGTTCTAACTTTGGTGTCTCCGTTGCCGCTTTGGTGTCATGGAGGCACCGCCAATAATACGAAATAATGACGCGTTGATTAGCAAAAAAACACGATTGAATAAATATGTTTACGTCCAGCCGCCAACTGGTGACGCTATATATATAAGGTCAGCAGTACTGCGCCCCGCGACTTCTGCAACGCCAGTCAGAACTTTGCCTCTGAAGGTACGTCGGACAGACTTTCTCGCGCCTGCTGCGCTGGTGCTGAGTCATGCAGTCATCGTCACTGGCGGCCTTCCAGCCACTTGCGCTCAACCGCAATTGCTAAGGCGCGTTGTGCCTCCTAGATTTTCAATCTATGTGGCCCGGGCTCTACTAAGGTCGCTACTGCTCCCACACAAACATATGTGATGTTATTTACAAGGTACATTGCCGTAAGGCGCG
Organism: Dermacentor albipictus; assembly: GCF_038994185.2. Lineage (NCBI taxonomy): Eukaryota > Metazoa > Arthropoda > Arachnida > Ixodida > Ixodidae > Dermacentor > Dermacentor albipictus. Next base: position 65,930,804 of record NC_091829.1, on the reverse strand, counting down.
AGGAAGCTATATCCGCCACGACTGACTTAGCACGAGCGCTGCAGCTTCCGACACAGCGGTCGCCAAATCTAGCGTCAGTGCCTGCTGCTTCACCTATTGCCGGAACGCCTAGGGACAAACGCCTACAACATGCGCTAACCCAGATTTTCTCTCTCCCGCCCGCTCTTACTCGCGCCTGCGCAATAAGGACTGGTGATCCCTCAAATGAACGTCTCGTGTGGTGGCGTCATCGTGGCATTGACTGCACCCACTGCTTCTTATGACACGTCAATGAGGTCCGAAACCTTTATTCAAGTAATAACACAGGTTTTAGTAACGTAGGTTTAATAAAAAGTATAGTCTGCTTCTTTCGCAAGAAATTGCACATTAACTATGTTTGACGGTTACTATATGTACATTAATAGATCCAGTATCTACACTCTTAGGCAAAGTTACACTCTTTTGGATAACTTTGTCTTTGAGGCACTCACCCGCAGCAAGAACGTCATCCCTCTGTGGTGCTTGAAAAAGCATCCTGTGTACCTTGCTGTTCCACGAATAGTGAAGAAAGCTAGCCTGACCACCGCGGCTCTCAAGCAGATCACATTGCAACTTTTGCATTAATTGTTCATACGCTAATCGAAACCATGCTTACACGGGTGGTTCCGTCTCGGAAAATTTGACGGGCGCCATTTTTGTACCATCTCAATCGGTCGTCATCAAGTTTACGACTTCACGCGTAACGACATCTAGAGGTTCCGAACTGGCCGCTCTTCGCGCTGCTGTCGAATATTACATTGAAAAAGAACCACCCAACAAAAGGGAAATGTTTTGTGATTCGAAAGCAGCCCTCCAGAGCTTGCGAAGTTTACGACGTGGCAATTATGAACAGCTGGTGTCACAAATCAACGAAAATTGCCATTGCGCTTCTGAACGAGGACATGATATCATCTTTCAGTGGCTGCTGGTACATTGTGGCGTCATTGGTAATCACCTCGCCGATGACGCTGCCCGACGTGCCCAGGCTGGCGCACCGACACTCCTTATACCTTTATCGAGAGTAGACGCTGCAAGAGAGCTTCGCAGTCTCGCTCGTCCCATCACGTCAAGTTACTGGCATACACCACAGAAATCTAAGTGTCGTTTATACAGCCTCGACCCATCACTGAAACTTAAATTACTAGCGAACCTTTCACGATGTGACGCAACACTGCTGTGTTGGCTGTGGGTAGGAGTAGCATTCACCAACTCCTGCAGCTACTGTATGGCGGACTCACCAATGTGCGTCAAGGGCAAGTGTGAAGAGACCGTCAGTCATCTTCTGTGCCACTGTTCTCGCTTCGATAATCAACGTCAGACTCTCCAGTGTGCCTTGAATAGACTGGATTACAGGTCATTTACGGAAGCGAAGATCTTGGGAGCCTGGCCTCACAGTTCATTAGCCCAGGAAGCAGTTCGAACGCTTTTTTACTACCTGAAGGCAACATACTTGAGTGCCCGACTATAGACATCCTACACCTAACTTTCTTCTCTCTCTCTTTCACTCCCCATTCCCCTCCCCACGTGTAGGGTAGCAAACTAGACTCAGTCTGGGTAACCTCCCTACCTTTCCTTCTTCCCTTCTCTCTCTTTGGGGTGTATCTCTGCCACACAGCGATAATCATCATCTGCCTTGCTTGCGTTTCCTTTCGTGAAAAGGCCGCGCCCGCTACTTTCCTGTCGGGAATGCTATGTCCATAGAGTTTCTGACTATACAGTGAGAGACACTATGGCTATGTCATGCTGATAACGCGCATGCCGTTCATTACTGAAAAGTACCGGGCTCGTCATGTTAAAGAAAGGAAATGTGAAGAAGACAGATGACGATTATAGTTGTGTGGCAAAAGGGTGTAATTTTGCTTAAGAGCGTAGCCGCGTTGAGCGCCCCTAGCAGAAAAAAAATACAAATTAAACTATGCGACCAAATTACAGTCCCTCCCCTTGCGCGCTTATGTTGGAACGCGCCGCGGTTGATTTTTCGCCCTCTATGGCGACACTATAGAACTTGGGAGTGTGCGGGGCCTGGTACGATGCCATAACTGCACGCTGCATTGCAGCCACATCGTTGGAATTGTTCCGTAACATGTCGATGAGGGCCTTTGTCAGGCTGCCCTTCCCTCCCAAAGCCTTTGTCACCTTTCTACACAAGGTTGCGCAGTGCTGTCCACATCCTCTTCTGGACGTGGTTCAGGCATTCCTCTTTCGAAATGGGGACCAGTCCACAAACATTTTCTTGCGCAAGGGCAGAGAAGGTGGCGCTATCTCCTTCAGACACGAGCGTTGTGTAACGGAGGTTGTGCTTTGGCACCGAACGTGAAAAAAGGATGACAGCTGCGTCAGCCTCCATCCTCCCAGATTTTAGAGTCAGTGTTTTTCTGGCACACGTAATCCTCTTGCCAGCTTGCGTAGCCTGGGTCTCCAGGCTTTGGTCCTACTTGACAACCAATGCACTGGTTCGATAAAACAATGGCGTCCAAGGTGAGGCCCGTATGATATTCAATTCAATTCGTGTGGCCACGCTTGTGTTATGTTTCGTCAAAGTTTACTGTGACATCTCTGCTATATGGATCCATTTCTTTGTATGAATGAATGAACTTCATTCGCCTTTTAAGAGAGGGCAGTGGCCGGGGGGAGAGGGAAGTCTTTGTAGGTGGTTTTCACAGCAGAAGCAGATTCTGCATATACCTCGTCTATGCACTGCGTCTGTGGTTCCCTGAATTTCTTCAAGTGCTTATTCTGAAAAGTCTTATGATGCAGGCCACGATGGGACACGTTCATCGCTGCCCAAAAGTCATTGAGGGCTGTTTGTCCCTTCCCTATCTGTTTTGTTGCCACAATGGCTCTTATATTCGCGTCAAAGGCCATTGAGTCATCCTGACGAGAACTCCACGAGCTTGCAACTACTCCACATAGCAGCTCAAGCTTTGTTGCAAGTCCAAGTTGGGTGCCTCCTTGAACCTTCATCCCAGTTGCGAAGCACCGCTGGCACGGGGTCCCGGATAGCAGGTCGCCTAAGGCGTCCACTTTCACAACGAGAAATTTTTCGCCTTCACTTGTAGCGGTGGCAGCTTCAGGATCGCGCTCCATTGCTTGAAATTTTCGCTCCGTCGCTGACATAGCGCCAAGTTCTCGTTGCACAGCAGCGCGTTTTTTATCCGCCGCCTCTTTCTCCTCACACGCCAGGAAACGTGTTTTCAAGTGCACAGTGGACAACGTGATCGCACTGTCCGAGGCAGATGAAAGAGAGGATGTGGAAGCCGCTATCGATGAGCACGAGACACCAGGCGCACCTGTCGTGACTGATTCTTGCGCAGGTGGAGCAGGAGTCACGTTGCTAGAAGCGTCGACGCAACCACGCTCTTGCGTAGATGAAGCAGAACCTGCCCCACATCAGTGCGATTATTGTCGGCGCGCGGGCGAGCTTTATAGAACGCTTCCTTGCACCGAACGCGTGTAGCGCCTTGAGTTTCTTTGGGCGCATCGTGGCCGACCGCACAAGAATCGGCAGGCTAAAGGCAACGGTTTCGTAAAGACGGTAGAAACTTGGAGAATATGCGAATGGCTGCAAACATAGACGATGGTAAGTGGAACGCACAAAGGGCGCCGGCGATGGAGGAGCCGAAGCAGACGACGGTCGGACGTATTATCCGGGAGACCACTAAGTAATCGCACGCAGCAGCCACTAATGGGAGTCGCGGGCTCCCCCGGCCGTCCTTGAGGAGCGCCGCTCTTCGCCCAATCAGCTTCGCGTTTGAAAGCTCTCGCGAGCCCTCCAATCATGAGCGATTTACGCCTCTCCCGCGTAAGGTCCCTCTATAATTTTTAAGGTAGCGACATAGTAGCGACATTAAAACCCCTTGATAATTTTAGAGTAGCGACACTCTCCTACTCGCGCCGCTTTCCTCCTCGATTCTCCTCGCCCGCCGGCTGCGCACGGCACGCTTTTTCTCCTGGGCTCCCGCGGACGGGCCGCAGTATTCTATGGAAGCGTTTTGGGCCAGTTGCGCGCCCCAGTGGTGAAAATTTTGAGAAATGCTTATAATTAACAGCATCGATAATGCTGAAGGCAACATTTATGAGGAGGCTGGTTTTTTTTTCGTTTTTTCTAAGCCGTACGAACGGGGAATAGTGATGTAAGAGGACCCATGAATACTTTGTTTAGCGCAAAACGACAGACACAAGAAAGACGACAGGACAAGGCGCTACTCTCAACAGAGTAGCGCCTAGAGTAGCGCCTTGTCCTGTCGTCTTTCTTGTGTCTGTCGTTTTGCGCTAAACAAAGTATTCATGGATTCGCACCAACTAGCCCGCCAACGCATTGTGATGTAAGAGGACCTCTGAGGCGAGTTCTATACACCAATTTTTCTGCCACATGATGAGATGCTTTACTTTGTGCGTATAATCTAGTATTGCTTGTGGCACATCCCTTTGTGTGTGGCTAACTAAGCGAAAGCCTTTCGCGCTGTGAGCTACAGAAAATATCACGTAACCAAAGGCAAACTGGTAGCGAACCAGAGCATGTGCAGCCGTGTATAAGAGATGATTACTGATTAACAAAGTAATGATTGATTAGTGATTGGATAAAGATAAATTAAGGTTATTACGGTTGAATAAGGCGTATTAATGATAATTAAGGTGAATTAAAGTCGTTGAAGGTGGCTTGAAGGTAGATAAAGGTGCATTAGAGATTATTATGGTGGATTAGGGGGATTACAGTGAATGAAGGACTAAGGTGGATAAAAGAGCATTAAGGTGCATTAAGGACGAATATGGTGGAATAAAGTCGATGAAGGTGGATTAGGGCGCATTAAGGAGAATTATCGTGGATTAAGGTGAATAAATGAGGATTAGGTTGGATTACCATCGATTAAGGTGGATGAAGGAGGATTCGTGTGGATTAAGGAGGGCTCACTTTCACTTTATTTCCTTAAAGACCCCTCTTCGGGGTATTACGTAAGGGTTGGGTTACAAAGAATATGACAAACAAAGAATATCGAAATGTTACATGGCATAATGTGAGGCAATTCCTTCTATGAAGGCAGATATGAGCTGGGTATAGAAACGATGATGTGCGCAAGGCCATTCCAGTCTGGCTGTTCTAGGGAAAAAAAGAAGATCGTCCACACGCGCGTGTGGACGAGCTACGTTTAAGGAATGTCCTATATGATGGGATATGTGTGATGGTGGCAAGGTAGATGCACGATTGAGTATGCTGCGGTAGAATATGTGAAATAATGATAAACTGGGCAATTAAACGGCAGTGGGAAAGGGTTTGTATGCCAGATTCCGCTTTCAGCGAAGTTACGCTGACATCGTATGAGAAAGCGGAGTGAATGAACCGGATGGCCCGATTCTGAAATGCCTCAAGGGAGGTAATGAGGGAACTCTGGCGAGGGCTCCAAATGACTGATGCGTCTTCTAGTTTGGGTCGTATTAGTGTCTTATAAGCTAATAGTTTCACATGCTGAGGTGCGTTCTTCTGAGGTGCGTGACGTCATAGGAAACCAAGTGATTTGTTAGCTGAAGAGACAACGTTAGTCACGTGCACACACCAGTCCAGATCATTTGAGACGGTAACACCCAGGTACTTATAATTGTGTACACACTGAACTTGTTCATTAGTGATTTCGTATTGAAATGCCAAAGGGTTAGAACGGCGAGAGAACGACATTGCTTTACATTTAGTAGGGTTTAGGACCATTAACTAACGTTGACACCAATTTTGAATAATGTTTAAGAGTCTTTGTTAAGGGCAATTTCATCATTATCGTTAGTAATTGAGCAGTAAATGACACAATCATCAGCGTACATGCAGATTTTGCACGACACGTGTAATGGTAGATCATTAATGTATATTAAAAATAGGAGGGGGCCTAGTACAGAGCCCTGGGGGACGCCTGACGTTACGGGTAGGGGCTCAGTCAGAAGTATTGTTATTGACGTACACAGACTGCATGCGATTAGTGATGAATTGTTCTATCCATGTTAAAACTGCAGGATGTAGATTTAACCGTGAAAGTTTTAGGAGCAGTCGTTGGTGAGCTACTTTGTGGAATGCTTTCGAGAAATCAAGGAAAATTGCGTGAGTTTGTATATTAATATCGAGATTTTAGTGTAGATCGTGAAGAAAAATAGCCAATTGTGTTTCGCAAGTTAGTCCCTTGCGGAATCCGTGCTGTGATTGGTCAAAGAAATTGTTAGTTTCGAGGAAGTTAATTATATGGGTGTATATGACATGTTCCATGATCTTACAGGGCACCGACGTGATGGAAATGGAGCGGGTATAGTTCAAAGGCAAACTTTCATTGCCCGATTTGCAGACTGGAACGACCTTGCTCATGTTCCACTCTTTCGGGAGGTTTCCAGAAGACAATGACTGTGAAAACAACAATAGTAGGCATGCCGCACATATAAACTTAGTGCTTTTTAAAAACTTGGATGTGATTTCGTCGAGACCTACAGATGACGAAAGTTTAATATTATATATTATATTTTAAATTCCATGTATCAAGAAAGTGATAGCCGGCATTGTAGGTAGAGACGGCGCAAGAAACGTAGGTAATGGAGTGTCTGGTTCTTTAGTGAACACAGAAGAAAAGGTTGTATTAAATGCGTTAGCAATGTCCGAGTCTGATAAGATTTCACCCTGCTCATTCGGTAAGGAGATTATGCGTGATGGCAGCGGGTTAATGATTTGCCAAAATTTCTTTGGATTATCACTTATCATGTTAAAGTGAAATAAGGAGGATCAGGGTGGATTAAAGTCGATGAAGGCAGATTAGGGTACATTAAGGAAAATTATCGTGGATTAAGGTCGATGAAAGAGGAGGAAGGTGAATTATCGTGAATTAAGACGGATTAAGGAGAATTAATGCCGATTAAGGTGGATGAAGGATTAGCTGGATTAGGGTTTATTACAGTAGACTTTCAAACTTTAATCCTCCTTCATCAATAATAATCCACCCTAATCCTCCTTATTCCTTGTTCATGCACCTTAATCCTCCTTAATGCACCATAACGGTCTGAATACTCCTTCATCCAGCCTAACTTACCTTAATCCACCTTAATCCTCTTTCATCCACCTTAATCCTTGTTCATGCACATTAATTACCTGCTTAATCCACCTTAATATACCCTAATCGACCGTAATCCTCCTGCACCCACCTTAATCCTCGTTCATACACCTTAATCCTTATTCGTGCACTTTAATCCTTCTTAATACAGTCTAATCCACCTTAATTCAATCACTAATGAATCATTAGTTAATTTGGCTAATCATTCTTGTAGCGTTCCTAACTAGAACGGCAACAGAAATGACATCATCTAAGTGAGACGGGTGTCGTCCGCCATTTTATTCCAACTTCTTCCTTCTCACTTCTCCCCTAGCACCTTCCTTCGTCTTCTTTCATGCGTCCAGCGCAGACCGCTTCACTCTTCCGGATTTCTTTTAATTACACCTCCTGGGGTAATACTTGAATACGTTTCCAATAGCGGCGCACTCCGTTTGGCCCGAGGCTCCGGCGTACCAGACATTCTTCAATATTCCATGCTGGCATGCAGTCTTAATAACTTGAAATGGTCCGCAATATTTTGAATTTGAGGGCACAGCTCCTTTCCTTACAAGGACATAGTCTCCAGGCTGTATGTCCGGTATCTCGCTACTGTGCCTTTTATCAAAGTTTCGCTTCATGCGGCGCCTGTAGATCTCCTGTTCTTTGACAGTTTTCCTTACTTCCGCAAGTTCGAGGTTCTCTAGGAGACCTAGCTCACGATCTGCAGGAAGTATGGGCGCTGTACCTGAAGTTACAAAATGAGGGCTGCAGCCTAAACTCGTGGTGTATGATCTGTTGTGATGCTTCACAGCGGCCTCGAGACAGCACTTCCAGCCACCGGCAAAGTCTGGATACATCTTCAGATACTGTTTGATGTCTCGTATGGAACGTTCCGCTAGGCCGTTTGCTGCCGGGTGGTATGGAGAAGAATACTTTATCATGATGCCGTGCTCCTGGGCCCACTTTGATAATTTGGCACTCCGAAAAGCCGGCCCGTTGTCGCAGACGAGCGTCTTTGTGTGTTTAAAACACTCAGCTTTGAGGAGGTCTATTACGCTGTTTGCGTCTTCTTTGCCAGCTTTAGCCGCAATCGTCCGTGTGCACTCATCTATGGAGAGCAAGAAAGCTTGCGTTCGCTTGACTCCTTCCCCCTTCTTTTTGAGCTCCGCGAAGTCCAAATGAATTACTTCGAACGGGATGCTTGAATATTCAGGGTTTGTCATAACGTCTGTCGATTGCTTGAATTTAACTTTGTTCACCTGGCAGAGGTGGCATGTGCGGATGTAATGGCTGATGTCGTTTTTCATGCCCGGCCATGTGAATCTCATGAGCAATTTCTTATAAGTGCGCCAGAAGCCATCATGTCCACCCGATTCAGGGGTGTCGTGGTATAGATGAAGAATCCTTGGAATCATAGTTGGTGGTACGTGATACCTTCCATTGATAAACTGGAGCTCTTCTGTACCTTCCCATAGCTTAATATGATTGATTGTATCTGGATTATTGCTTGATTCCTGTACAAGTAATCTTGATAGTGCGTCAGCGTCAGTGAGGAGTGGGCCAGGACGGTGCGAAATTACGAAATCAAATTGTTGCAGATAGTTCACCCATCTAGCAATGCGGCCTCTTGGCTGGGCCATGCTCAGAAGTTGAGTCAATGCTTGATGGTCCGTGAAAAGTATGAATTTGGCACCTTCCAGGTAAGTACGAAAGTACTGCACAGCTTTTAAGACGGCCAGAGCTTCCTTTTCTGTGGTACAGTAATTGATTTCGGCGGGTTTCAGGGTATAGCTGTAGTACCCCACGACGTAGTGTTTGGTTTGATCAGCTTGTTTGGATGGCTTCTGGTATAGAACTGCACCGGTAGCATAATGTGATGCGTCCGTGTTCAGCACGAAAGGCAAGGAAAAATCCGGTATTCGCAAGATGGGGTCCGACGATATTAGTTTTACAAGCTCACGATAGACAGCTTCGCACTTCTCGTCCCAATGAAAAGGCACGTCTTTCTGAGTTAAACGTGTGAGGCACCTTGTTCTCAGTGCGTAGTCTTTGATAAACGCCCGGAAGTGTCCTGCAAGGCCAAGAAAAACGCGCAGGGAGTGCACATCATAAGGCTTTACCAGCTTGGAGATTCTCTCTACCGATTCTTGCTTGGTGCTTTTAGTCTGTCCATCAAACACCCTGCCAAGAAATACTACGGTATCTTGAAAGAACGCACTTTTCTTGAAGTTGACTTTGAGTTGGGCAAGACTGAGGGCATGAAGAACTTTTGAAAGATGACTACGGTGTTCGTCCTTTGTCTTTGAGTAGATGATGATGTCGTCGATGTACACATTGCAAAATGTGCCCAGGTAAGGTTTCAGAATGTCCGTCATAATCTTCTGAAACCACGCAGGGGAGTTTTTCCAACCAAATGGTAGGCGGTTGTACTCAAACAAGTCAAATGGGGTTATGAACGCGGTGTACTTCTTCGTTTCTTCACTTAGTGGAATCTGCCAAAAGCCCTTGCAGAGATCTATTCGTGAAAACCAATGGCAACCACCGGTTTCGTCAATGATGTCGTCGATTCTCGGCATTGGATAAGGTATCAATTCAGTTTGACGATTGAGAGCCCGGTAGTCTGTGCAGAGGCGGAATGTCCCGTCTTCTTTAGGTGCAATAGTGATAGGAGAAGCAAATGGGGATACAGAAGGCCGGATGATACCTGCGTCTAACATTTCTTGCAACTCCTTTTTCAGCCACACCTTTTTATCTCTGGACATATTATAAGGGGTTCTACGAACCACTGTTTTATCTGCGAGCTCGAAAGGAACGACATGGGATTTCATTGCTGGAGGGTAGCTTCCTATGCATATAAGCTCTGGGTACTTAGTCTTGATGTCTTCGTGGTGAAAAATTAGCCTTGATACACTAGGTTCTTCACCAGGGTCTTCTTTTCTTATCGTGTCTTCGGCCATTACCTTGTCATCCCAATAGAGGTTCATCTTAAGTTTTTTCATGTCTGGACGGGACAAAAGAAAATCGTAGGTGACATTGGGAATGTCCAATACGTCACTGGTAATAGCATTTCCTTGAAATTCAATAGCCAGGGTTACCCATTCGCTATGCATGGTCACTGACCCATCGTAGGCTTGGACACGCAATGTTCTACCAGCGTGCAGACGACTGGCATCCACTCGAGTCTTGTTGATAATAGATACCGAAGCTCCACTGTCAACGAGAGCCTTCACTTCAATGCCATCTACCTTAATGGGGGCGTACAATAAGCTTGACGACACCAAATATACTGTCTCACTGAAGCTCTTCTTCTGGGGCTTGTGATGCACGGTAGACAGATTATGTGGAAGTAGGTTGCCGTGAACTGCGGTAATTGGTTCTTCACCATCCTCACAGTCATGATTTACGCTTCCCAGAGATTTGTTTATGAAGCTGTGTTTACATTCAGTTGACGGCAACGACTCTAGATTGGAATCAAGTTGCTCTGTTCTACCATCTGGCTGTCTTCTCGATGTAATTCTTGGCACTGAGGTCTGTAGAAAGTTCAGAAGGTCATCAAACGTTCTTGGACCTTTGAGCTGGACATGACTACGGATCTCGATACACAACCCTTGCGTTATCAAAGCTACAACAGCAGAAGACGACAGCTTCGGTTCTGCAGAATACAACAGGCGACGCTTCTCAAGACAGTACTCAAGCAGAGAGCCACCTGTATAACTGAACCGCAGTGCCGCATCCCATCTTTCTACTGCGTTGCCTTCGAAAGCCCCTAAAAAGTTGCTTTTCCACAGTTCCCAACATGTTGTTCCATAATCCATGAGTTGCACGTCATACCATTTTCTGGCTATACCGCCCAAATAGCGGCGCATATGCAAAATCTTTGTGTCGTCGGAGTGCCACAGATTCTTGTCACAGGCGTACTCGAAAAAACACAGCCAGTAGTGTGCATTTTGCGATTTTCCTTCAAAAACATCTGGTTCAACAATACTTCGTGCTGACTGCTCTCGACTAAGCGCTTGGACGAAAGTTCTCATTATTTCGATCTGTTGCATAATGTTCCTTTGCAGTTCCATAACACTCAAGTCTAGGCTCACCTTCCCGGCAGGCGTTTCCTCTTTGAGGGTGCCACGTCGTATGGGTTCCAGAACGAGTTCGCTCAGTGTCTGCAGTTGTAGATTCACTGTCACCGATCCTGTTTGCACGAGGGCTTGGCGGCTGATTGCAGCTTGTTGCAGTACCACGTTGATCAGCGCGGTAGAACTAACTTCAAGAGGAAGGTCCGTCGCTGGCTCACCGTGCACTTGGTATCGGGTGAACACAACAGACTCTGATGACGCCTGGTCGACGAAAAACGTCACCCGCATCGCTGGTCTTCGAATCCTGTCGGCTGCGCCAAAATGTAGCGTTCCTAACTAGAACGGCAACAGAAATGACATCATCTAAGTGAGACGGGTGTCGTCCGCCATTTTATTCCAACTTCTTCCTTCTCACTTCTCCCCTAGCACCTTCCTTCGTCTTCTTTCATGCGTCCAGCGCAGACCGCTTCAATTCTTATACAGGAGTGGACATGCTTTGGGTCGCCTCTGGCCTTCCTTACGTCACGTGATATTTTCTGTTCACAACGCCCCCTTGAAGCACAGAGATCTAAAGGCTTTCGCCTTAGAACTAAAAAAAAAACACAAGGTGGACTAGCTAGCGCTCATCACCTGCAATACCACGGGTATACTTGCCACAAATTTTTTCAGGGCTTGCATTCATTGTATCTGACTGACGCACAGATCGACGTAAGCTAGAAATAATAGCTCCACTACAAGCCGCTATTTCAATTTCCAGTAAAACAGGCAGCAGATCCTAACAATCATGAAAAGTGCCATCGAGAGGCTGTATCTTCGCACATAATTGTTCACAGCTGAAAGCAGAATCGAAAGTGCTGCGTTTCCGACAGAATAACAACAGCTGACGACGTGTATTTTAAGCACACTGAGGACAACCGCATTTTTATGCAACGTACAAATTGCCGCAAAATAAACGCTGGTGAGCAGGCCGGAAGAATGAGAAAAAAATGCAGCATTACCGGATGCTTTGCTACGAGCAATAAGAAAGGTGCCTCAGCTCGCAAACAACGCTGTTCTGTGTCGCAACAAAGTTATTTCGACCAATGTTATGCAGCCACTGCTTCCTGCGCAAGCCGTCACACTTTCCATGTGGTATCAAAAAAGGGCATAAGCATCTTCAGGCTTCTTGCTGCAGTTACATGCGCAATAGCAAGGCATAGCGCAATCACATAGAGCAGGAAACACAGCTTAAGACGTTCGCTGCGCCGAGCTAATGGGGGTGAGGACTTACGGAGTCGCCATCTGTCGGAAGCGCCTCCCTTGCGTAGTATATGAGGGATCATGCGGCCCACTTCTCACAGGTTTCGCTTACGGCGCTCAATAAAAACACCACGCGGCAGCCCTCCTAGACATTTGTGTAAGTACTCTCAAAACGAGGGAAGTTTTTGACTGTCGATATAATAATCTTGGACAAACTGAAAGCACAGAATCGTTTACAGACGCTCTCTTTACCGAATACGTACAATGAACGCCACTGCGCGCGGTCACCGCGATGGAGTCTCCCGAACCGGCTTCTTGCGTGAAAGGTAGGCAAACGCTGAGAGAAAACTGTGAAATATGTTCTTCTAGTGGGCTGTTTGTATAACAGAATGGAGCATAGTAGAATGAAGCCTCAATGCACCGATCGCACGGGTTCGCAGCAACCGACTGCGCGTCTGCATGTATGCCCGCGGGCAATGTTTTGCTTTCGCTAGAGCGCGTTTTCGCACCGTGCTGTGAGCTTTAGACCGCAGCATATGAGCATTTGACAGTACACTAGCAACCATTGTTGCGTGGACGCTATCAGAACTGTTCAAAAATAATTTCGGTGTAGAGACATCGACGCCTACGGCGACTGTGATGTGCCGTCGCGACGATTCAATCTTGTTTTTTTGTCTTCTAAATTCTTTGATATTTCAATATTATTTCCCAAGTTGTGTCGCACTGTATGTTTATCGGTCTTCTCGGCGGGCGATTTCCCTCTGCTTCTTTTTCGTAAGCCAGTGCATTAATTCATAACACAAACATGACAACATGTCATGCTTTTTAATGGGCGTCTTACCGCTCTTTTTTGGTTCCAGTGAACTTGCCAGTATCTAGCATCAACCCATTCATAGACCAAACCGTCATGACATTATCCGGGCAGCCGGCGCGGGCAAGCTTCTCAGTACGCGTTTTCTGCTACACACCGAACATCGCAGTCCCGGCGCCGTAGCAGAAATCTTCCTCGCGTCTGTGCTTACTGCATACCCGAGTTGCAGCCGATGGCTGTCTGCCTGTTCTAAGTTTCGCCAGCCAAGCTTCACGCAGCTCCTTGTCCTGCGGCTACGTGTGAATAAGGCTGACACCAGGCTTCGTTGCGTGCGTCCGGCACTGCGGCACCGAGTAGTAGCATACCATGCTGCACGCCTCCAAAGGCAGCCACCACCTATTATAGTACATTCAAATGTTGTCAAGCAGACACCCAAGGGGGTAAAGGCTCGCCACTTAATCAGAACCACAGCGCAGCTGGGACCTTAAACCTTCGTTTTCAGATCGCTTCGGCGCTTCTGAAGCAGCCGACGTAGCCGCTGTGTCCACTTGATCCCTCATGCCACGTCACACCGACGGTGGCGCCAGCTGTTCCAGTGGTGGAACTCGCCCCCAAAAGCGCCGAGCCAGCCGAGCTGAGAAAAATGGCGCGAACGAAAAAGAAAAACAAGCAAAACGCAAGGTCTGCGCGTTCCCAAGGGCAACTACAGGGAGACCAATCGTCGTGCAGAAAAACGTGGGCAAAACTGGTTGCCGTAGGGGGGGGGGGGATTGGACCCACAAGGGGTGAGGAGGCCGCGCGGCAACGGCAAAGTTCGAAGAGTGGCGGTACTTTCAAATTATCGAGGGACTTTAAAGCGACATCTGCCGCGCGCGCCACCTAGGAAGTAGCCACATGCGTGGAAGAATATGTCGGGGAAAGAGGCCTTGAGTGCTCAACGGAGAAATCCGAGCTTCTGAGAATTTCACGGGGCAAGAAAAGCAAAGAAAGCCTTAACATATGGCTAAAGGGGCAGCCGATACTGGAAAGCCAACAAATCAGGATCCTTGGAATGTGGGTGCAATCCAACCAGCGCTGCACCCACACGCTGAAAACACTCAAGCAGTCAACAACCCAAATAGCGCGCATGATCACGCGGGTGTCACAAAAGAGAGATGGGATGAAAGGAGACACACATAAGCTGGTTGGCAACCTGGTGGTTAGCAGGGTCGCATACTCACTCCCGTACTTCAACTGCACCAAACAGGAAATACAAGAAGCGGACACAATTTTACGCAAAGCGTACAAAACAGCACTTCACCTGTCGAACAATACATCGACGGAGAAACTAATGGCACTTGGTTTAAGCAACACCTTCGAAGAACTAAAAGAAGCCCATAGTATCGCACAGCTCATGAGACTCCAGCAGACCAAAACGGGAAGGGAACTGCTAATAAGGCTAGGCTTCGCGGAATCAATCAAAGAAACCCAAAGAACGGAGGGTATTCCTGATGAATATCGGAAAACATACACTGTTAGCCCCCTACCCAAAAACGTGGACCCAAACCTTCACACGGCGCGAAGGGACGCAAGGGCGAAATACGTCGAAAAGTACCTGGCCACGAAAAACACAACAGTATACACAGATGCTGCAGTATACGCCAAGCAAAGAGGCACAAACATAGTAAAGACAGCTGCGATAGTAATAAGCCAGGACTACAAAGAGATCAGCAGTGCGTCAATGAAGGACTGCTCGGTAACGGAAGCTGAGTAAATAGCCGTAGCTCTAGCGGCAGTGGAGGGCTACCGATCCGAAAGGTCTTTAACAATACTCACCGACTCGCAAACTACGTGTCGGAATTACATGAACGGCAGAATAGGACGCAGAGCGCTTCACATCCTCCGCTCCTGCAGGGCTAACAACAAAGTCAGGCATACAATTTTCTGGGTACCGGGACACGCTGGAATAGAAGGGAACCTAAGGGCGGACAAGGCAGCTCGAGAGCACACAAACCGAGCGGCCACAAGCACCGACTCTGAGGAACCCATACCAGTCAACCCAAGCTACTCAGACATTTTGAATTACTATAAGGGGGTTCGAATCAAATACCCTCCACCCCACAACAGCCTAAATCAGCATGAAGCAACCTCTTGGAGGAGGCTGCAAACAGGATCATATCGAAACCTAAACACACTAAGCAAGATGTTCCCCACCCAGTATAGAGACATTTGCCCCTGGTGCGGGGCCAAGCCCATCTTATATCACATTGCATGGGAATGCGTTCAGAATCAACAATTCCTTCAAATAAAAGACCCGAGTGCGGAGCAGTGGGAGATGGTGCTCTCCAGCAGCGACCCGAAAGTCCAGCATGGACTAGTAAGGCACGCTCGCCGAGTAGCCACCCTCAGTGGTGCCCTGGAATAGGGGCGTCGACCCTGCGCAGATGGGGAATAAGACCGTGAAGATGGCCGACCACATCTGCCACCGCTAATTTCTAACCAATTAGAGCAAATAAACTTTTCCTCCTCCTCCTCCTGTAGCAGACGGCGCCCCCGCTAAACCGCGGCATTCATGAGGTGAAAAAATATCTGCACATGCGCGGAAATAAAACCTACTGGTGCCTGACTGTGGTGAAAACGAAAGGGCCCGAACTGTTAAAACTAGTCCTTTAATTTCAAATGAGCGCTGAAAGAAAAAACGTTCAAGAGAGCTGAATGAGTGCTTGATCGCCTCGATTTCGCATGTTTACAACACAGAGTCGGAGCCGAAGACAACGCGACACGTATTTCGTGTCCATCCGCGCGAGGCATGCGCGAACCTTGGTGATTGCTTGCGCTTAAAGGAGTACTGACACAAAATCGAGATAACTTGCGAGATCGATTTAGGTGGTCACACACACACATCGTCTACAGAATATCAGCGGCGAATATAGCTTAGAACATATTTAAAATCAATTTTAAAGTACGTGCGCGCAGCCAATCGCAAAACGGAGCACCTCGCGACATAGAGTTTCTCACTACATTACCTAGAGGAAAATCTGGCGCTGCTGCGCTGTGGTATGCATGGGAATGCCGGTATATTGTGACTTCGGATTGGCATCGTTCTCGTAGAGACAGGACACCTTGAAGACGCGCTTGGCAAGTACCGTTCCGTCTGTCACACTGATTAATGTTCTACTAAAGTAGCACGTAAAAAGCTGTTTTAGCATTATTATTACGCGAAAACATGTTTTGTTTAACTATGAGAACTTGTTATTCTGTGTACGACTACATGTTACGTAAAAAGTATCAGCGGGCCGTTAAAGTTGGAGGACAGACGACAAGGTTCGCGCTCGCTTTGAAACAGTTGGTCGTCTGTTCTTGCTTTTCTTCGCTTGGTCATGCGTTGTGTTACGTTTCGCCTACGACGCGCGGTATAGCCGGCGCGGATGCAACGGACGCCGGGGCTTCATTCAAAGCGGCGGACATTTTGGCCCGTTCAGCGCTGCCGCGATGCCTCCCCGCCAAGCGCGTCCAGGCATGTTTCGATGCCACGTGTATTCGCGTGTGCGTGTGTGTGTGTGTGCATGTTGGTGCCCACACTTGTCAAAGTGCGGCAGCCGGGGAGAGGAGCTCTCCAAGTGTGAAGCGAGGAGGTCTGACCGGCGCCGGCCCGGCGGATGAATCACTACACTCGTCTCAACATGTCTCTCAGCTTGTCCGTGCCCCGCCGTCACGTGGCCTCATCCCGTGACCTTCCTCCTTGCCCTCGACTCCGAGAGTATAAAAGCAGCTGCCCCCGGACGCCAAGAGAGAGGCTCCGATTTTTTCCGTTGAGTTACGTGCTCTCCCGTCTCTCTACTTCGGTCGACCTGACCGGCCGCTCTTTTGCAATGCTAGAATAAACAAGTTGTTCTGTTAGCAGTCGACTCATGCTTTGCTCGGACCTTCGGATGCTTCCAGTTGTGCCCCAGGCCGCCAGGCCAACGCTACACTTGGGGCTTGCGACCCAGATGCAACAACTCGTGCCAGCGGTGCGATTGCAACAACGGGCGTCAGCGCTGAGATTCCAATAGTTTTGGGTGAGTAAAGATGTAATATGCGTGAATGGAAACATTTTATGAAGATTTTACTTTGAAAACGCGTTATTTGCGTGGCCATATCCACGTTTTAGACGAAGCCCCTTACAACACCAGCCAACACGAGCCTTGCAGCCACATATACCTTCATTCCCATGACGGCACGGTGCCCTCTTAAGAACCTCCCATAGACGGTGGCGCCAGATTACCCTCTAGGTGTTATAGTGAGAAATTCTTTGCCTCGCGACATTGACATCATGGTGGGTTGTCATGGTGGGGTCGCCGAGGGGAAACAAGACGGAGCCGGGACGGACGGATGCCGACAGCTAAGTTCTATTTCTATTTTTATTTCGAATTGCAGCGGCGGGAAATCTGAATGGAGATAGGGCCAGCATAGAAACGTAGGTTGCAGAGAATTGGAGCACTGCGAAGCCAGGCGAACACTTAGCCAAAGTAGGGCGATAAAGTATGTCATGGCCAACACATAACAGTTAGGGCTAAAAGTGTTTTTTTCTTTGTCCTTTTTTTTCTTTTTTCCTTTTTCCCCTGGTTATTGGTTTGGTTATTTTACTAGCTCCCTTTGTTCTTCTAGAGATTGCCAGTGGTCTTTATTATAGTTAATTTTTCCCCTCGCTTTTACACTGTTAAATAACAGCAGGATAAGAGAATTCATGGGACGGCTGGCTACAAAAGCCAAGGAGGAAGGCGGGGACCTCGTACAGTGTGAGAGGTGTGAACGATGGTGTTACTTGGATGAAACGACATTCAAAACCGTAGCGGAGGCGGAAGGGAATGGCTTCGTGTGCAGGCTGTGTAAAGTGATTGAGAATTTGGAGAAGCAGCTAAAGAGTGAAATGGCGTGGACAAAGGAGGAACTCGAGAAAAAAAACGAAACGCGCTAAGTTTGAGGAAAGGGTCGAGAGGGAGTGGGCCCCAAGAATGGAGGCTGTAGAACGGAAATGGAGTGAGGAGCGAGAGAAAGGGCAGCAATTGGAAAACAAATGAAAGAGATGAGAGAGAGAGAAGCTGAGAGGGAGGCACAGCAGGAATTAAAGGAAAAGGAAGCGGGAGGATCACCCAGTGGAGCAGAATGAGGGGAGGACACGTTAACGTGGGGACTGCGGGAGACACAGGTACAGAGGGATGAGACGACAGGAGGCAGAGAAGGCGAGGAGGCAGGGAAGACTCAGCCGACAGAGACAGGAGGGAGGCAAGATTTGCTTGAAGACAGAAAGGTCTGGGTCGTTGGAAGCTCCAACGTATCGGGAATGCAAACAGCACTCCTCAGAACAGTGCAGTATGACAGACGGGTGAAGGTCGAATGCATGCCGGGGGCTCGATTCGAAGCTGTGGCGGAGAGGGCCAAAAACAAACTGAATGAAAACAGAGAGGGAAGAAACCTGGTAATTTTGCACGCTGGGGTGAATGACGTCCTGCAGAATAGGGGGCGAATGCTGGGCAGACAGATTCAAGAGGGAGTGGCCAGGGGCGTAGCCAGGGGGGGGGGGGCTTATGGGGCTTCAGCCCCCCCCCCCGAAATTTTTTCGTGCTGTCCATGAACCGCCGACCAAAGCGACCCCCGGCGCCGGAAATCACTCTGGATTTTGTCTAGAATGTCTTTTTGACGCCCGAAAAGACATTTAACCGCGAAGATTGCGAACTCGGGCTGGATTTCGTGGCAACGCCCATACACCGGGAGTGACATAACGCCAAGCAGTCCCATCCGAGCACAAAGTTTCAAGGGCGCTTTGATGGTGAGCGGGCTCGCCGCGGCATCTCACTGAGGCCACGGAATCTATGGAGCGCATGGATATCAATTGCGAAACTTTATGGGTATAAATCTCATAAACTCTTGATGTGAAAGGTGCATTGACATTTCCAAAGTTGTGCTTTAGATTTTCAATTGCGGAACTTTGTGGGTTTAATGTTGTCATAAACATTTGGCGCCAAAGGTCTACTGACTTTTCTAAAGTCTTACATCGGAACATACAACGAGATAAGCCAAATCAACACACTAGCAGACGAGTTGACAAAGCAGGCAGCGAGGTCCAATGAGACGAAGCGTTGGGGTGGTTCATTTGTGCCATCATGTCACATAAAAAAATATCAACATTTTTTTTAACCTACGCCAGAACATCCATGTCAAGACACTAAAGCCAGCCAAAGTAACTACGTTCTTATTTATTTTTTCTACTATGACTTCTATTCGCGAGGACACATTGAGCCTCTTCAAATTTTTTTTTTTTTTGGTTCTCGCTACCCTACCCGCGGGCTGCCAGAGCCAGCCAGAGCGCAAACGTTTTTCTCGTATGGCCCCGACCACCGTGCGGTGCACTTCGGTGCGCGTTCGGTTTGCTCTGGCCGAGTGGATTTTCACCAGACAGAGTTTTGTACGCTTTCTGGCTAGCAGACGAGAAAAAAAAAACAATGGTCGCTCGCCGCCATCACTGTGGGGACTCGAAGGATTGCACCGCATTCCTTGAGCGGAACCTTTCCGGAAAGTCTTGTTTCGCCGCTGTAGGATACTGAGCAGTATGCGTATGGTTCTCAGTGGACCAAGCGTCTCATGTTTTCTTCGGTATTCCTTCCGTAGCCCCATTAGGTGCCCGAAGTAGGCATTAGATTCAGGCCAACATACTTTCCTATGCGTTTTTTTATTCATTTTGGTGCCTCTGCCTCACAGAAAAAAAATACATTGTTGCGGCGCAGCGAATAGTCGCATGGTGAAAGTTCGATTTTGATACTTCTTTTGCGGAAAGTAATGGGCGACGGGACGCTTCAGTTGCCGGATACGTTTATTATATTATTGCGAAAGCAATTATATGGACACTCCAGGCGCATTCCTGCCATCGCCCTCATGTTTCGTATAAAGTCCAAGGGTGATAACATCGTGACCACGCGCTGCATGCTGTATGTGCGAGTGAAAGCGTAGGAGGGGAGTTGGAATGGGTGAGCTGACGATGGTGGCTCAGTCTTGTGTGCGCAAAGGAGAAAAGCGGGGAGCAAGCGCGCCACCTTCCGTCGCGCGCAATACATCGGGGGGAGTGGATGGAATGGGGGCGGAATCTAGGATTCTGTGAATCTATGATTGTGCAATATGTTTATTTGCATTGTTTGACGCATTATATAAAGTTACTTCTTCTTACATACATAGACTCATTGGAGACTTATACGTATACTTAAATATCTTGTTGCGAGGTTTTGTGTATACATGCAGTGAACATTGTTTCCAGTGACACTTTTTGTCCTTTATCAAGCCGCATTTTCGCATTTGCATATCCCATTGTATCTTTGCATTTCTAATGTACGAGGGTGAGTCAAATGAAAGTGAACCTACCCTAACCGCGCAATAATGGTTCGGTTCATTATCTGCGAGGCATGCGCGCAGGAGAACGGCATGTCTCATTTACAAAAGTGACACGCAGGTGTGAAGATAAATGTTCTTTAATGCTCTCATAGACTGGGTTGAGTATGGTTGCGTCACATAATGGACACTTCAAAAGTTGAACAGCTCGGTGTCGCGAATTTTTTGACAGCTGAAGGTGTTTCCAAAACAGAAATTAATCACCATATGACTGCTGTGTACGTTAAACACTGCATTTCATTGACCACTGTGAAGCGTTGGAGCAAACGGTTCAAAGGACGTTGCAAAGACAATGCAAGACCGGGCCATAACCATCGTGCAATCACCCCCCACACAATTTCAAAGGTTCATGAGCTGCTGAAACAAGAACGGAGGATAAGCATCGATGAACCGGCAGACCGTCTGAACATCAGTCACGGTTCGGTTCACGCCATAATTCATGAGCTTCTCGGTTATCGGCTCTTTGGTGCGCAATGGATCCCCAAGATTTTTATCCATCGCGAGAAGACGGAGAAGTTTCGCGCTGCCTTGACTCATCTGATCGGGTATCACAATGAGCATGACGACTTCTTGTTTGCAACTGTGATCGGGGACGAACCTTGGTGCTACTACTACGAGCCTGAAACACGACCGCAAAGCTTACAGTGGAAACATTCGAATTTACCACGCCCAAAGAACGTAAAGGCCATCATTTCCCCTGGAAAGGTGTTGTTGACTTTTTTTTTCGATCGACAGGGTCCATTACTGATAGAATTTGCTAAATATTGAGAGGCTATCAATTGTTTCCGATATTGTGAAACGCCAGAACGGCAGCGTGTCGCAATCAAGAACGAACAACGTGGAAAATTGACGAATGGGGTCATCTTGTTCCACGACAATGCCTGTCCCCACGTCGCTTATGTGGTTAATACAAAACTTGCAAAGTTCAAGTGGGAAACGCTGCAACATCCGCCACACAGCTCAGACCTGTCACCTTGCGACTTCTACATTTTGGGGCAACCGAAAAAACAGAAAAAGCAGCAACCCAAGGAGTTTTATAAGACGGGAATCACGCAACTCGTTAGTCAATAGGACAAATGTCTAAATTCTCATGAAGACTACTTTTAAATAAAGCACCCCGTTGTTGGCTCATTCATTTGACTTGCCCTCATATATCTCGCAGAACTCCTGCTTTTTATACGTGCTCTCTGTCGCGACTATAACTTCGGTGCAATTACGATACACGACAACGGACAGCTACTCCTGCGTAATACATTGGAACAAATGACAGCGTCATTGAGATTTTTCACTGGCCATTGCATATATACAAGAACGTAAGCACGGTTCTTGAATGACAAAATTTCATTAACATATTTGTCCTCAACTTGTTCAGTTCATTGCCTTTTAATTTTTCATATCAGCGGCATGCACTGCTTTCCTGGTTTCGAACTGATATAGTTCTAAAGTTCATGTGATATTTTCTTTACTTAATAAATAGACAAAAAACATGGAAGCATTGAAGTCAGTTATGTTGGGCACAATTTTTGGCACATACGAGTACAATATTTTATGAGAAAATACATATTTTACTTGTATTTACAGTGTGTAGCTTTCAAGAATTCGTTTGCAGCATCTTTGGCAATGACAATGCAGTTATTATTCATGTATTTGATCCTTCGATAAATTGTTTAAGAGGAAGCTTTAGCTCGGGCCCAATCCGACGCGGCCTATTCAAATACTTGTAAAACGCAGAAACGCTTTTCTGAGATAATCCTGCTAATCGCTTTTATTGAAATTGGTTGCATTTGAGAGAGAAAGTTAAATCCTAGTGTCTGTTGGAAACAGAACTTCGATTTAGGGCCTGAATTTTGTTTAAAATATTTAGGAAAATTCGAAAGTTTGAAAAAATAGAAGCACGACGTTTACAAACTAATAGCTATATGCATGAAGAACAGATATTGTGGTTCTGTAAACGGCATTTATTATAACAGTCAAAGCGGACAAGTTTGCTGTGTCAATTTGTATCTTACGTGAATTGGTTACGTTGTGTACAAGTGTTCTGCAAAAGCCGTATTTCCACAATACTAAATTTTTTTGAGATTCATGTGTAACATATCTATTTTGTCCGCTGTAGATGTACTATTAGATGCAATTCACAGAATTGTGATATCATTTTTCATTGTTGAGTCACGGAGTTATAAACTTGATAGTTTCGTTTTCTGAAAATGTTCAATTTTGGCCAATTTTTAATAAATAATTGACCACCTAGATGAAAAATTCGAAGCCAGTAGTCACTAGAATTAAACTTTTTCTTTTAAATGTAACAAACCTCCTCAAATTTGGTGAAGTGGTTGCAGGGAAAAACGAATTCCCCTTCTCATCATCATCATCATGATCAGCCTAGTTACGCCCACTGCAGGGCAAAGGCCTCTCCCATACTTCTCCAACTACCCCTCCCATATGAATACAATTCCCCTTCTACATGTACTTAATAGGAGCACTCGAGCTAAAGCTTCCACTTAAGGAGGAGGCTGAGCCGCAACGTGCAGCTATACATATATATACATATATATATATATATATATATATATATATATATATATATATATATATATATATATATATATATATATATATATATAATATTGGGCCAGTGGCGTAGCCCCCCCCCGAACAAAATTTCTGGCTACGCCACTGGGAGTGGCGAAATTAAGGGCGACCTCTGAGGTGGTGCACATTGCCCTATGTACAGTCCCAGAGGTCAGGGGACAGGGCCCTTTCATTGAAGAACAGGTAGCGGCGGATTAGGGAGTTGGGGCGAGCCCTCAGGTGCGATGTGGTGGAGGGGAACAAAATGATCGGAAAAACTTCCCCCCTTTCGGCCCGGATGGCATTCACTACACTACACCAGCGGGATGGCAGGTAGGAACGAGGGTGGGTCGTAGGGCTCAGGCTTTTTTTGCAGGCACGCAGGGCAACCCTGCTTGCCAAAACATAAAAGCTAAAGGACAGGGGAGGGGGGCAGGACAGGAGCACGGAGGAAAAAGAGGAAGAAGAAGGCAGTAAATGTGGGGTTCTTCGACATGCAGGGGGGAAGAAATCGAATTAAGTGGGACGAAATAGAAGAACAATTACAAACGGAAAATTTTCAGGTATATGGAGTTGCCGAAACCCATTTAAGAGATGAGGAAGAGCCACCATTCATTGCAGGATACACCTGGGTAGGGTGCAACATAAAAAGGAAAGAACGCAGAGGAGGAGGCTTTGGGGCGCTGGTGAAGGGACAGGACTGGGAAAGGGTAAGGGAGAGCTGCAGTGAGCACATGTGGCTCAAGGGCACCGTAGGGAATGTTGAGACAATCCTGGGAGTTGTGTATCTGAACACGGGGAATGAGTCGAAAGAGGAGAATGCAATACATTTCAAATGTATGGCCAAGGACATCAGGGAGTTAGCTATGAAACGGGAGATAATCATCCTAGGGGACATGAATACACATTTGGAATACTTTGACGGGGCGACAGATGCAACAGGGCAGTTGTTAGTAGATTTGTGTGAGGCTCATGATCTTGTGATAGTTAATACTGAATTTAAATGCGACGGGAAGATAACATGGGAAAGAAATAACACCCACTCGACAATCGACTACTGCCTAATGTCCCACAAGCTGTATGAACGATTGGGATGTATGGAAATTGATGAGGAAGGTACAAAAAGCCTGGGGAGTGATCACAAAATAATCAAAATCAGTTTTGGAAGGACAGTACCACTGGTAGAAACTAAAGAAAGGAAAGGTATGAGCAAATTGAATGACAGGCAGCTACAAGAAGTGGCGAAAAACATTGAAAGTATGGTATCCAAGCAACCGCACAGGGCATGGACATACGACGAGTTAATAGGTATTTTTAAACGAGAGCTAGAGAAGGGATAGATTAGGAAACTAGGAAGTGTGCAGGGAAAACATAAACCGAAAAGCTGGTGGGACCGAGAAGTTAAGGAGGCCAAGAGCAAAGCAAAGATGCGTGCAGAAAACACAGAGCAGCAAAGAAAAGGGGAGCCACACCAGAAGAGGTGGAAACAAAATGGGAGGACTACCTTGCAATGAAAAGAGAAGCATTGGCATTAATTCAAGCCAAGATAGCAAAAGTTGGGGTACAGTGGTTGTTAGAGATACGAAAAAAAGACAGAAATGCCTCTAAGAAATTTTGGAATCACATAAGGCAACAGAGTAAGAAGACAGAGGTGGTTCAGCACTCGCTGACCACACCAGAAGGAACAAAGGTAGACGGAGAGGGAGCTCAGGAATATATTAGGTTAACAATAGAGGCAGCATTTGCAGAGCCAGTGGGTAGCGAAATGGAGAACAATGACAACAGCAGGACAGAATTAGAGGAGGAGTACAGAGGGATGACAAGTTAGGAATGGGACAGAATTGAACGCAAGGTCCTCGTGGGAACAGCGACAGGACCTGATGGCATACCTATGAAATTGATAAGCATATTAGGCCAGAAAAGTAAATTAAAATTACGACAACTTATTGAACAAATAGTAGTAGGGGGAGATGTTCCACAGGACTGGAAATCAAGCAGAATGATATTAGTTTACAAAGGTAAGGGAAGCAAGGACAACATTAAATCCTACAGGCCAATAACTCACTTCAGTCACATACAGAGTGGCAATGCAGAGGTGAAAAAGAGAATGGAGGAATGGGCAGAACGTGAAGAGATCTTGGGAGGACTGCAGAATGGATTTAGAAGGAACAGAAGGCTAGATGATAATTTATTTGTTATAACACAGTGCATAGAGATAGTGGCAGCCAGGCAGAAACCGCTACGGATAGCTTTTTTAGACATTAGAGGAGCCTATGATAATGTAAACCGAGAAAAGTTATAGAGCCGATTGAGGGAATATGGTCTAGATAGAAAGATGATTGGGTTCCTACAGCAAGTTTATACGGATAATGAGGTAGAGATAACATGGGTGGGGGAAACTACAAAGCCAGCTAAAATAAGAAGAGGTCTCAGGCAGGGCTCTCCATTGTCGCCCCTGCTTTTTATGATTTACATGAGCCAAATGGAAAAGAGACTAGAACAGAGCACAATAGGAACCGACATAAGCTATATGCTGGAAGGGCAGAAGGTAGCTCAAGTACTAGCCGGACTGATGTATGCAGATGATATTGTACTGCTTGCTGACACCCGAGTAGGGCAACAGGAATTAATGAGCATATGTGGAGAGGAGGGAGAAAAATTGGGACTGCAATTCAGTAGAGAGAAGTCTGGGATAATAGTATACAATGAAGAAAGGGGGGAACCATTGGAAATACAAAGCACTAAGATTGATCATGTTGAAAAATATAAGTATTTGGGCATATTGACACGTGTACTTATCTTTATCGGGCGACCACGTTTAGCCGCCTAACAAATGTTATCGCACAGCGCGGGACGCGCTTGCATGTATCCGAACTTTCTGGAAAGTTATCGATGCTTCTATCCGCTGTCTGTTGTCGCCGAACCTTGTGTTATCTGATTTCATCGCTTGACGCGAATGGTGTAGAACTTTGTAGAAGGCATGCGGGTCCCAACGATTAGTCTGGA
Organism: Dermacentor albipictus; assembly: GCF_038994185.2. Classification (NCBI taxonomy): domain Eukaryota; kingdom Metazoa; phylum Arthropoda; class Arachnida; order Ixodida; family Ixodidae; genus Dermacentor; species Dermacentor albipictus. The sequence goes on along the minus strand of NC_091829.1, from coordinate 65,904,636 downwards.
ACATTCGATGACTGCTGTATAAAAGCCAACGCGCTTGACCCGTTGATCAGATTTTCGACGATCGCCGACTGTGTTCGCCGCTTTCGTTGTGCTATAAGTGTAGCCTGTTTTGTGGGCACAGGTTCGCCCAATAAAAGCTAGTTTTGTATTCCACCGTTCTGCTTCTTTCTTCACCGTCACTACCACGTGACATCTGCACTACCACGTGACAATATGGCTAAACGAGGGCAAAAAGTACTTGGAAGAACAGGAAAAAATTATGATTGAAAAAGTGAAAAGGAACTCGGCTGTAATGAAACACAAGGCACTGTGGAACTATAATAGGTACGAGGTGGTTAGCGGCGTATGGAAAGGGGTTATGGTACCTGGCCTCACATTCGGAAATTCAGTACTGTGCATGAAATCGGAAGTTCAGGCATGCATGGAAACGAGACAGAGAAGTGTAGGCAGGTTGGCCTTAGGAGCGCACGGAAACACCCCTAATGAGGGAGTGCAGGGGGACATGGGATGGACGTCATTCGAAGGTAGAGAGGCAATAAGCAAGCTAAAATATGAACAGAGACTCCCAGCACTGGAGGAAAAAAGGTGGGCAGGAAAAGTGTACAAATATCTATACATGAAAAGTTTGAACACGAAGTGGACACTCAGAACGAGGAAGCTGAGGAATATTATATACCTACAGCCGAGGGAGGGGGTCCAACGTCGTTCTAGTATGGGAAAGGAGGTGAAGAAGATGGAAGGAAAAATGTGGGAAGAGTGCTCGGAAAGCCAGCGCTATCTATGTATAGGTCACAAAAACAGGAGATTAAGAGAGAGCTCTTATTTGATAACTCGCGAGGCAGCTCACTATTATTCGAAGCTAGGACGGGGGTTTTGAGAACGAAAACATACAGGGCTAAATATGAAGACGTGGACCTTTTGTGCACAGCTTGCGGAGCCGAAATGGAGACCACAGAGCATATAGTGCTGAGATGCACAGACCTTCGCCCGACTCTGGCAGAGGGAACAGTGGCAGATATGGAAGGGGCATTAGGTTTTCACGGGGAACGAGGGCAAATAGACGAGAAAATAGTGGCAGTAACGAAGGGGAGGCTAGAGGATTGGTGGAGGAAGTCAAGGGAGAGATAATACCATAAATCGGGGAGATAATGTTTTCTATGATTTTTTAGATAGTTATTTTGGGGCGCGGAGGATATGTTATGCCGCTGAACAGTTAAGCTGGCATCCTTGGTCTGCAAAGAATTCAATTTTATTTTATTGAGTTGTGAGGATGCCTCAAAGGCCAGACTGCCACAGCTTAATTTACGTCTTTGTGTCCACACTCGCGTCCACTTCTTTGCTCAAGGAAAAACCTACCGGAAAGGCTTGATACCATTTCGTGGAGTTTTCCTGTGGCTGTTAAGCAGCACATGTAGCAATCGAAGAAATCGTTCGGTGCGCACGTAGACGTGCCAGCACCTTCTTTAAGTGCTCCATGTGATCGTTCCAGCTGTTAGAAAAGGTGGCCACATCATCTAAGTAGGGGATTGTGTAATCTTGTAGGTCTTTCAAAACAATATCCATTATAGCGAAATATTTAGAGCGCACAATCGACAAGGACACAGTGAAGTGGAAGAAAGTCGATAAGATTTCTATTTCTTTTTGTCTACTCGCAGTCTATAGACGGTCTATAGAAAAAATTTGATAAGGTGTTTGTTTCTTCTTTGTCTACTTCCCCTCTATATGGACTACCTGCAGACGAAAGCTGATACAGTTTCTATTTATTTTTGTCCATACTTTGTCTATTGACTCTCTATATTCCTGTCGCTGTTAAGCAGCACATGTAGCAATCGAAGAAGCGCACTGAACGATTTCTTCGATTGCTACATGTGCTGCTTAACAGCGACAGGAAAACTCCACGAAAGGGTATCAAGCCTTTCCGGTAGGCTTTTCCTTGAGCAAAGAGGTGGACGCGAGTGTGGACTCAAAGACGTAAATTAAGCTGTGGCAATCTGGTAAATCAGGGTAATGGCAACTCGAAGTTGATGAATATAATCGTGAAAAAACAGCGTTTGTGACACCTGACGGGCTTTATGAGTTCAAAGTTCTTCCCTTCGGTCTCTGTTCCGCACCTGCCACCTTTCAGCGGATGATGGATGCCGTGCTTGCTTACCGCAGCTATCAGCGCTGCGCTTGTGCAACAAGAGTTGTCAGTATAAACAGAAACAGACTAGCGCCGGGGTTGCGGTGCCGTCGTGCGTGAACCAGTGCCATATCATCGCGTTCACAGAGAGTGGGGGGTATGGGAACTCGGAATTGCATATTATCGACTTTCTTCTATAGACATTCAATACACCGGGAGTAGAGAAAAAATAGAAACCTTGTCGACTATTGTCCATAATATAGAGAGTCAATAGACAAAGTATGGACAAAAATAAATAGAAACTGTGTCGGCTTTCGTCTGCAGGTAGTCCATATAGAGGGGAAGTAGACAAAGAAGAAACAAACACCTTATCAAATTTTTTCTATAGATTGTCTATAGACTGCGAGTAGACAAAAAGAAATAGAAATCTTATCGACTTTCTTCCACTTCACTGTGTCCTTGTCGATTGTGCGCTCTAAATATTTCGCTATAATGGATATTGTTTTGAAAGACCTACAAGATTACACAATCCCCTACTTAGATGATGTGGCCACCTTTTCTAACAGCTGGAACGATCACATGGAGCACTTAAAGAAAGTGCTGGCACGTCTACGTGCGCACCGAACGATTTCTTCGATTGCTACATGTGCTGCTTAACAGCGACAGGAAAACTCCACGAAATGGTATCAAGCCTTTCCGGTAGGCTTTTCCTTGAGCAAAGAAGTGGACGCGAGTGTGGACTCAAAGACGTAAATTAAGCTGTGGCAATCTGGCCTTTGAGGCATCCTCACAATTCTTCGATTGCTACATGTGCTGCTTAACAGCGACAGGAAAACTCCACGGAATGGTATCAAGCCTTTCCGGTATTCTTTTCCTTGAGCAAAGAGGTGGACGCGAGTGTGGACTCAAAGACGTAAATTAAGCTGTGGCAATCTGGCCTTTGAGGCATCCTCACAACTCAATAAAATAAAATTGAATTCTTTGCAGACCAAGGATGCCAGCTTAACTGTTCAGCGGCATAACATATAGAGGGCATTCCTGGGTAATATTGCCAAGAAGGGAGTTTTGAGCTTAATGCACACAGCACCTATAGCACATGAAAACCAGCACTTTACTCATTTTTTAGACACCGCAGGGCTTGCGCTAATTCTGGTCATAGCCTATTATAATTTCTACCATATATTGCCCTTGTCATGACAAGTTATTTTTATTGTCCTACAATATATATTCCCTCTGTGCACAATCAACATCTGCCAAGGACAACAGAAACAGTATGATTGCCTGCAGAATTCTCCATCTGCGGAGGTGGCTGGCTGATTGCCGTATTAGATGCTTTGTGAGCTGGCATTGATGTGTAAACCTCAACTCATCTGCAAGCATACAAAATAGGCTTTGGGATACTTTTGCCACAAGAAGAGAGAATAGAATGACTGTTGCCTGTGACATATGGCACATACCCATGACGAGGGATCGGCTAGGATTCCCCATGAATACAACATCAAATAGCTTTATATTCCCACTAACTTGATAGTACATAACACTGATATGTAACAAAAATAAACAACAAAGTAACTGAAGAACGAACCGGTCTACTACGATTGAGCCACAAGGGGAAAGATGGAAACATTTGTGTTAATTGTATGAAAAAAATTTGCTAAAATGTCATCTTCCCAGCAGCAACAATATGATCATGCACAAACTAGCATTGCTCTTCAGGCACACCCCAGGCTGCTCACACCATTTTCTATAAGATTTGAAGCCCAACAGGCAAAAGGGGTGAATACCTTCAGCATAAAAGAAGAAAGTTATTCTATTGCATATCCTCACATGAAACACAGTAATATTGTTACAAGCCATTTTCACACATTGAAGGCATCAGCAATGTGATGAACACAATTGAAGCACTCATGTTCTTACTTCCATTGCAATACAAACCTACACTTGGTCATATGAAGGTGCATGTGCCAAATTCAACCGTGTACTGTTATGAGGCACATGGAACAGACATTCCAAGGAAGTGAAATATTTGTAATGCAGTTACTTAATTTGTCCAGTCAGAAGGGCAATGCGCTAAATACAAAAAAAACCTACAGGCCCACTATGCAATGCTTTTGCCAAACTATCCAAAACTTCAATGTGTGCAAGTCCACAATGACCAGGAAAAGAAGTAAACAAATTTCTTGAAGATGGAATGAAAAAGAAATGTTGCAACAATTGAGAAATGAGTTCTTTGCTTTCTGTTGGCACAGGGGTAGACAGTCGGTGGGCACAATTTGAACTTGAGCTCATGGCAGTGTTGCAGGGGCAAATACCACTCATACTTCCGAGAAGCGTCAGTTACAATGCTGAGTTGGAAGGGAAGCTTTACAAATACTTCATCGGAAGTTCAAGCATCTACCAGTAAGTAGTTGAGCATGACTAGGGGAAATATGATCAATTTCACAAATAGCACCATTCCAAAAGAACTGGCACACTGCATTGATTTCTCAGGTGACAACTATTTTTCGAAAAGCTTCTGCGCGCGTTAGTACAACCTGAGGCAGCTTAAATCTAGGTCACATGGAATCGAAAAATACAGCAGTGGGTGTAGCACTTAAATTTGCTATCTCGCGAACATGAGCGAAAACTTCAATTTTAAAAGGTTTGCTCGAAAGGAAAACTCACGGCCGTAACGCTGCTGCCTATCGTCAGTTGTGTGAATAAAAAAAAAACATCTGCACGATCAATAGACACTTCATCGATATTTGAAGCAGATCGTTAGTGGATATCCAGAAATGTACACTGGATAAGAGCGAAACATCTAACCGACTGACTGACGGAAGTAAGGCTCACAGGATAAGTTTTCTCTATCTGCGTTTTTAATGCAGAATTTACTGTTCTTCCTCGCTCCTCGCATGACGTGATTCTGGGGATTGACTTTCTGCAATTGTGTGGTGCGAATGTTGACTGCCGTACGGGAGAACTCAGTGTCGACACCAGTGTTTCACCTGTGCTCTTTGAAGGTGAAGCTTGCCCGGAAAATAAATATACATCACGCAAAGGGCTGGACGACTTGTGCAAAAAATTAATGTTTTTTTTTTGATAAAGTGCCTAGTTGCCTCCACTCGTTTGCACCACGGAGGTCAGATGCTACTCCGACCGACCGCGTTAAAAGGAAGCAGACCCCACACATTGTGGGCGATACCCACTCTTGAATCACGTCGAAAGCTGCTACGGCTTGAACTTCTTTCCCTTCTTCTCAACAAGAGGCTAGAAATTAAATCATCGACTTACATACGCCTTTAATACCACTGCACAAGAGGCAGCAGCATCCGGACTCACAAACACCCTGTTATGCTCTAACTGACACGTTTAAATTTTCTTTTTTTTCGCAGAACACTATCAGACTGGAACAACAGTTTACAGACACAGTGTGACTGAAAATTGAATAAATTTGTAGTTGCTTGTTCCAAATTTGTTCTGTTTTGTTTGTATGCGTTCTGTTGCCCCTCTGCTTGGACCGAAAGGTTTGCAGTAAGCACTAAATAAATTTTTAAAAATAATAAGTGGATAAGCCAGCAGATCGCACGCCCTGGGAAACCAATGTTGTGCAAACCAGTATGCGGAGAGCCCACCATGTTAACGAAACCAACATGACAGCACCAAGACGTAGGCGGCTCTTTCATTACCTACATTAGATGCACGTAATCGCATTCATGTCACGACCTATCATTTATGTTCGTCATACACTCGTATCCAACTATGCCAATTTCGGTAAACACCAAGATAAAGAAACGAACATGAGAGCACCAAAACCTAAGTGGCTAGATAGATAGATACTGACAAACTAGGAAATGCTCTCCAAGAAATGCTTCGAATTTAAAATTAATAACTTAGTCGCACCATGGAAAGCCTCTTTTTATAATTTAGTTCAGCTCGTACAGTATACCGGGTGTAGCTAGTCCTAGCGTTGCCGACATGGTGGCTACGGCTGCCAGCGGATCTGCATGCGAGAGCGCCGGACGCCTGCAACGTGGCACGGTCTCCTGCCACACAGGAAAGCTTTGGGATGCTGTGTGGTGAGTTTGCGATGTTTCCAATTGCATTTGTTGGTCGTTCACTGTTACAGGGGAATGGCACTGAAATCTGCGCAGTCTTTTGTCAGATGCAGCAGTGTGTAACATATCTTTGTGCCCCTCCTTGTGAGACTGTTCCCCGGTAAAAGTGAGCTTGATTGTTTATAATGCATTCTGATTGTTTGGTGTAGTGTTACAAGCTATAAAAATGCAATGGTTATGCCACGAGTCAAACCTCTTGTGTGATTGTCCAGGTTATGCAGAGACATACCTGCTGTATCCCCATGACTGGGTGAGGTTGGCAGCATCTCAGTTTTACGGGGAGATTGTTTCCTATGATCTTTAGATAGTTCTTTTGGGGGGAGGAGGCGAGTGAAAACTAGTGTAAGGAGAAGAGGATATAAAGAAAGGGAAAAAATAATAGGAGGGGAAGCAAAAGGCTAGGTGGCGCCAGCCGCCGCCCGTTACAAAGGGTGTAGCCGCCATCCATCCATCCGTAAATAACCAAGAAAACGCTACGTCATGTGGCTATGTCACGAATTTTCGTTGGCTGCCATGCAGCTTACAAAAACCCGTTTCCGATAGATGGATGGATGGATGTTATGAGCGTCCCCTTTGGAACGGGGCGGTGGGTTGCGCCACCAAGCTCTTGCTACTATACTGTCTAATATTCTACCTAGGTTAAACAATGAAAAAAGACAAAAAAACACTATGAACTACCACGCCCAAATTTTCTGATCCCCTATTGCGAACTGTGCCTTTGTACGTCTCCGTCTTTTGTCGTTTCCCTACTTTTCTTCCACCAAACCTTCAGTCGCCTCTTACTAATGTCTATTGCGGACATGTTTGCTTTACCACTGCTCCCTCTGAACCCAAGGGCTTCAAGGAGGCCAGTGGTGCCTAAATCGACCGCTGGGTAGACGTCTTCACATTCTAATAAAACATGCTCCGTAGTTTCCCTAGCTTTACCACAGCAAGTACATGCTTCTTCTTCCTTCTTATATCTCGCTTTATAGGTGCGTGTTCTAAGACATCCTGATCTCGCTTCGAAAAGTAATGAGCTTCCCTTTGAGTTATCATAAATGGTTTCTTTCCTGATTTCGTTTTTTCCTCTTAAGTAGTTACTCATGGCAGGTTTCTTTTCCATTGCCGCCACCCATGAGATTAATTCAGCTTCTCTGACTTTCCGCTTGAACTTTGTTGTTGTGTTGTCCACCCTACAGGCCGCATACTTGCTGGTAAGCTTCCTAGTTCCTTTCCTCCACTGTGAATCATTGTTTTTCCTGTACAGATACCTCAACACTCTCCCAGCCCATTTGCTTTCTTCCACATTCCTCAACCGTTCTTCATACTCAATTTTACTGCGAGCTTCCCTCACTTCAAAACTAGTCCAGCCCATATCACCCTGCACAGCTTCATTTGTAGTCTTCCCGTGAGCGCCCAATGCGAGGTGACCCACTGACCTTTGGTTCCCGTCGAGTCCTGATTGTACCCCGGATTTATAGCAAACAACCGCATTTCCAAAAGTAAGTCCTGGAACCATTACACCTTTCCACATACCTCGGAGGACCTCGTACCTATTGTATCCCCATAGCGCTCTGTGCTTCATTATGGCTGCATTTCACTTCCCCTTTACTGTTATGGTTTTTTCCTGTGTTTCCATATATCCATTGCCTTCGTTTATCCATATACCAAGGTATTTATATTCTGTTACCCGAGGTATTTCTTGGCCCTGTATCTCCGCTGTCTGTTCACTGTTTTCATTGAATACCATAACACCTGATTTTCTAACACTAAACTTCAAACCTAAATCGTTGCCTTCCTGTCCACAGATATTAGCCAGACGTTGCAAATCACTTTGCTTGTTAGCCGTTTCCTGTTGTACAGCGCCATCTGTAGTCGCATACTTTAGTTCACGATGCCACCGCCACGCTTATTTCCGTTGCACTGTGGAAGGTACAGTTTCCCTTCTCTAAGTTTGTATAGGTGTTCTGTGACTGTACATCGTCCTTCGAATAAAACGTTCACACACACACCCAGGCACACACCGCGCGCGGTACGAAACGTGGCCAAACACGCGCAATGCAAGAGGCAATCAAGGCGGTGCGAACGAGAGATGGTAGAGGCGCATCACCCGCTAGTTCAATTTTGCCCCGCATGCGGCGCTATCAACGCCGGCGCAGCAGCGCCGCTCGCGGTGCCGTTCTTGTCTATCGCTCTACTATAGATAGCTCTACGTTACTTTCCTCGCATAGTTGTGCAGTTACCGACGGTTCAGTCCTTCCGTCCCAATTCTGTGTTCTGGTTAGGTTCTGGTTGCCGCGCGGGGTGCAAAATAACTTTTTGCCCTCCTCCGGGAAGAAGAAGAAGTGCTAGCGCAGCGGACGCACTTCGCGACGGCTCTGCCTTAATTAATGTTTTCCGCTGAATTATCGAGTCAAATACCTGAAAACCGACCACTATCGGATAGAGCAAATCGGCCCGAACCCAGGGACACCGAGACCCGGGGTGAGCGACCATTTTTGTAGATTTTTCGAAGTGAGAAGCCCAGCTAAGCTTAACGCCGACTAGGCCTATAGCGGAAGCCTACCGGCCCCCGGTAGGGCGGAAAACGGTGTCGCAGTGTAAGCCAGAGGTTCGGAAGCGCTTCCGAAATGGAGGTAGACGAGGCAGAAGTGGGGGAAACCCTGAATACCAAGCCGAGAGAAGAAAGAAATGATCCCGCGACCCGAGCCGAGGACGGCGACGCGGATGGATGGATCGAAGTTACCCACAAAAGAAAGGGCCGCGCGAACGCTACCCAAGAGGCGGACAAGCAAGGCACCCGCTGGAGAAGCCCGACGCGCAAAGGCGGGAAGAGCATAGTGAACAAGATTCTACGAGCAAGCAAGATGCCCAGGCTACCTAGAGACGACATCAAGATAATCGTAAGACCGAGAGACGGGCTGAACATCAGAAACACGTGCAGCGCCAGCCTAGACGAGGCGATACGCAATGAAGCAGGAGTGAGCAGCGACGAAATCATCACGATCTGCCCCAGCCACACGCAAAACATCTTGGTGGTAAGCACACCTGACGAGACGACGGCGACTAAGGTCGCCAAAATCAAGGAATTAACAATCAACGGGAGGAAACACACGACCAACGCGCACGTCTCGGCACCAGAAGAGATGGCCAAGGGGATAATCCGCAACATTCCCCTCAATTACACACAAGACCAGCTCGTGCACGCACTGGTGAACGTGAGGAACCCTTCCCTGGTGTACGCCAAGAGACTGGGCAGCACGACCACCGTGATACTACTGTACGAGGGCAACAGGGTCCCCGCGTGGGCGCACTTCAACAGCATCATGATGAGAGTATCCCTCTATCGGAAACAAATAGACTTTTGCAAGGAGTGCGGCAGGCTCGGGCACAGACCCGATGTGTGCCCCAGACCGGACGACAAGCTGTGCCCGGCGTGCGGTAGCAAAAACCCGGCCAAAGACCACGAATGCACACCTAAATGCAAGCTCTGCGGAGATGCTCACCCCACGGCGGACCGGACTTGCAGGGCTAAATACAAGACGCCGTACATGGTAAAACTAAGAAGATGGACAGCGAGAAGAAACGAGGAGGAACTCTTGCGAGTAGCCGGCTCACAAGACCCTGATGGCGGGGAAAGCAACCACACACAACCATCTCCCGCACCCAGATCCAAGTCCAGCTCTAGGTCCAGATCCAGATCCACGTCCAGGCCGGGAGCGCAGGGACGACCGTTCTCGAGGTCCGGGGACAGATCCAGATCTAGGCCGGGAGCGCGGGGACGACCGACCTCGAGGTCCAGGTCTAGGAACAGGGACAGCACCGGGAGTGGGTCCATATCCACCTCAAGGGGGACGAAGCCCGAAACGAAGGGGAAGAAGCAAGAACAGACGACACTAGCAAAGGAGAGCTGGTCAGACGTAGTGGCCAATCGTGAATCGGGAAGGTCCGGCAATACCAGTAACGATAGGGGCAGGTATGATCACATAGAGGAAGGCGTGAAGGAATATCGAACGGAAAACCAGCTACTCAGACAGGAGCTAGAAAAGGCAAAAAAACAAAACAGCGAATCAGCCAAAAAAAATTGACGAACTACAGAAAACACTTAATGAAATACTTACCAAAATGCAGGCACAATCGTCGCCCCCGTCAGCCGCCTTCGCCTCCGTCTCCACCCCATCCAACGAAGCCAGGGAGGAGGAAGTGGATATGTTAGATGTAGCACACCCACTGGGCGCCAAGCGAAAAATCCCGGAGACCAAGACCAACGAACAGGTCGCTTCGGTACAGGAGGTCAAGAGACCCCGACCTAGCACAAAAAAAACTGACGTCCTTGAGGACATGCTAAACAAACTCTCTGACAAAATGGATAAAATGTTCGAGATGCTGGCGGCGCGCATTAGTGACAGCGAGGCAGAGAGGAAGGCGCAGGCCCTAAAGTACGACAGGCGGCTCGCAGAGCTGGAGAAGAAGCTCTCGTAAAGATGGCGGGCACCAAAAAGGGAAGACTCGTCATCTGGCAGTGGAACTGCCGCAGCTTCTCGAACAAAAAAGCAACAATGACACAACACATTAAATTGACCGCAAAAAGACAAAAGCCCGACGTAATCATTCTCCAGGAAACATTCGACCACGCCAAAATTGCCGGGTACGCCACCCACAAACAACGCACAAAAGGGACGGGAAGGGACATAGTCGTGACCACATTAGTCAAAAAAGGACTGGTCGCGATACCGAGAATTATGAGAAAAATTACGGACATTAGCCACATCCTCATAGAAGTCGTACCCCGCAGCAAGAAGGAGAGCAGCACTTTCGTTCTGAACGTCTACAGCAGCCCATCCAAAAAGGGCCTAACACACAACTTCGAAGATTTAATAAACGAAACGTTGACCATCGCCGGCGACAACAGGCTCATCATCGGAGGGGACTTCAACGCTCCACACACGCAGTGGGGCTATGGACACTCGTCCAAGAAGGGAAAAAATCTGGCCGACCTCATAGAAAAGGCCGGCCTAACCCTTCTCAGCGAGCCGGCCTCACACACCAGAGTGGGTGCGGGCCCCCATAGGGACACCACACCAGACCTAACGCTATGCAGGAGAGCCTGGAAAATCACCTGGGAGAACACCTTCGAGGACCTGGGGAGCGATCACAGGATACTCAGCATTGCCCTAGGAGAGCCCCGCGTCACGAAGGGAATAAAACATAAGTTCCGGCTAGTAGACTGGGACAAATTCCGCAAAATCAGAGGCGAAAAAGAACAGGGACCCATAATAAACATAGAGGAATGGAACGGAGAGCTGCTACGAGACGTAGAAAAGGCCACGACCGAGATGGAGTGGGGCGACTGGGAGGCTCAACGCGAACATGAAGACGACGATAAACGGTGGTGGTCACTCTCCGCGGATGGACAGCAGGCTCGCGCACCTCGTACAAGCCAAAAAATCCATCCAGAAACGGCTGCAAGGGCAAAAACACAATAGAAATCTAAGGCGCAAAATCGCGGAAATAAATAAGACCATCGAAGCACACTGCGCCCAGTTATGCAATCAGGATTGGGACGAGGTATGCGACGCCATGGACGGCAACATCAACACGGGCAAGACGTGGAAGATCCTCAAGCACCTGCTCGACCCGTCGGGAACGAAGACAGCGGCGAAAGCGGAAATGACCAAGCTCAGACACAAGTACAAAAGAAACATCCGTGAAATGGGTGATGAAATCGTCAAGCTCTACCTTGAGAGACCTCCAGCCGTTGAACACCGGAACTACTCGGGCTCTCCCAACGAAGACCTCGACAGAGATTTCTCCCAGCAAGAAATCAAGGCGGTCCTGCAGACCATCAAGACCAAGTCGGCTCCGGGCCCCGACAAAGTGACCAACAAGATGCTCCGGAACCTGGACGACCAGGCAACGAGCCGCTTGACAGACTACATCAACGAGTGCTGGCGGAACGGCGGGATACCCGACGAACGGAAGAGGTCCGACGTGATCCTCATCCCGAAGCCGGGTAAACCCTTAGAAATACAGAACATGCGGGCGATCTCTCTCACTTCCTGCGTTGGTAAAGTGATGGAGCACGCTTGCCTGAGTAGAGTTAATGGCTACCTGGAGTCAAACGACCTGTACCACAGCAACACGATTGGCTTCAGAAGAGGGCTCTCTACACAAGACGCAATGATACAACTAAAGGAGCAAGTCATAGATACCACGGGGCGGGGCTTGAGAGCAATACTTGGACTTGATCTCAAGAAGGCCTTCGACAGGGTCAAGCACACGGCCATACTCGACAGAATCGTGCAACTCGGCCTGGGCGAACGAACATATAATTTTATCCGAAATTTCCTTACGGAAAGAACAGCCAGAATCAGACTGGACGAGGAGGAGAGTATCCAGGTGGACATGGGCAGCGCTGGCACGCCGCAAGGGTCCGTCGTGTCACCGATGCTCTTCAACCTCGTCATGATCGGACTATCGGAAAAACTGGACCGAATAGAAGGCATTAATCACACCGTTTATGCAGACGACATTACGATTTGGACCACGAAAGACGCAAGTGAGGGTGATATGGAGAACAGACTTCAAGGGGCGGTGGAGGCAATCGAAAATCATCTAGAGGGCACCGGACTTGAATGCTCACCGGAAAAATCGGAACTGCTGCTCTACCGCCCCAGGAGGTCCGGCAAACCGTCCAGAGACGTAGCGGAACTACACAAAAGGGGAATCAGATTAACCACGAGGAAAGGCACGGAGATACCCATGGTCCAAAAGATTAGAGTCCTGGGTCTCTGGATCGAAGCCAGGGGAACAAACACGGAAACTATAACACGCCTGGAAAAGAAAGTCATGGCGGCCATTCGGCTAATACAGAGAGTCTCCAACAACAGGAGGGGCATTAAGGAAAGAAACGTCGTACGGCTCGTTCAGGCCTTCGCGATCAGCCACGTCGCGTACGTGGCGGCATTCGTCCACTGGAACAAGGCCGAGAAAGACAGGATCGACGCGCTCATTAGAAAAGCGTACAGAACAGCACTGGGTCTCCCCCAATACACAAGAAACGAAAGGTTACTACAACTCGGGGTGCATAACACGCTGGAGGAGATCGCAAAAGCACAGAGAATAGCGCAACTTGAAAGACTCTCCGGAACCAAGGCGGGCAGAGAAATCATGGAAAAGATCGGCATAAACTACCACGGAATGAACGGCCCCAAGATGCAGATTCACCCAGACGTCCGAACCGCAATTAACACGGAAAATATCCCGAAGAACATGCACCCCGTGCACAATGTCGAGCGAAGAAAATGCCGCACGAAAACGATTCTCAAAAATCACGGCGCGCGGGAGGGGGTGCTCTTCGTAGACGCCGCGCGGTACCCCCGAAACAGGGACGACAATGGTGGTGTCGGCGCTGACAAAGGTAACTCCCTCTTCGCAATGGCGGTCGTATGCACGAAAGGAAAGACCGTGACTGCGGGCTCCGTAAGGATTAGATCGTCGGAGGCAGCGGAAGAAACGGCAATCGCATTGGCTATAATCAGCGGTCGGCAACAATACAGAACAATAATCAGCGACTCGAAGACGGCTATTAGGAATTTCACAAAGGGCTGGGTCTCCACCGAGGCGGCCAAAATCCTGAACCACAGAGCAGAAGACTTTAAGAACGGCACAATTACACCCAAATACCTCAAATGGATCCCGGCACATATGGGAGAAGTTACCATGAATGCCCCTCCCAACCTCAACGAGAAGGCCCACCGAGTCGCGCGAACACTAACCCACCGCGGCACGGACAGTGACGGCCCAACACCCCGCAACCCTTGTGGAAGAGGAAAGGACTGCGGCGGAGGCGATGGAGAAGACGGAGGAGGCGAGGACGACGAAGAAGCGATAAAAGACGACAGGGACAGACTGGTCACGTACCACGACATACTGACACACTACACGAAACAAAGAGAAGCATACCCACAACCCCACAAACAACTCGACAGGTCTCAAGAAACAGATTGGAGAAGATTGCAAACCAGAACGTTCCGAAACCCAGTACACTTAAACAGAATAAATTCAACACAATATCCAGACGCAAGCTGCAAGCTCTGCAAACACGAACACGCAGACATGGCACACATCTTGTGGAAGTGCACACAGATCGGTTCAGTATACGTAGAGGACAAGATAGAACCGGACCTTCTCGAGGAGCGATGGCTAAGCGCTCTGACTAGCTCAGAACTACACGACCAATTATGGGCTATCCAGCGGGCCCGGGCAGCGGTGGCAAGGCTATGCCTCACCGCACACAATGCCCGGGTGGCCTGAGCCCGGGCTGGCAACCTCGCAGGTCCTTTTTCCATTAAAGTTTTTTCCGCCCGTCCCTCCTCCGCCCGATTTCCGCACCCAACCGCACAGCAACAAGACATTTCGGCCCTCCCCAAACGAAATTATCGCAGCAATGTGCATAGCACAACAGGCGAAACGCGCGCTCTTCGCCCGGCGCGCAGGAACTTTCATGGCGGCAAAGGGGCGAAGCAAGGTCACATGTCATCGATCAGCCTATCGCTGGCATCGTCGGCAGGATCAAAGCCTTTCTGTACTTTAAAATTATTGAGGGATTTTACTTCCGCGCTCCCGCCGCGGGTGGCGGGGAAAAGAAAAGCACAAGAGTGCACGAACACCAAAATGGCGGCGCTCGGGGTAACGGTGGAGAAATGGCGTTCGCGCCAAGTGGGGGTATTCTGATTACTCGTTCACCGCTCAAGGGCTGCTGCGGCTCGTTGGAAACTTCATTTGAAACATTTTCGCCATGTGTTAGACGTTGATATCTACAGAAATGGTAGCTTATAAGACATACTGCCCGAATATGTGGTTTTCCAAAAATCGACTTTTTCGCGATTTTTCGGTTTTAAAAAGCCCCCCGCCCCCCTAAATCTGGGTGGTACTCAAAATAAGCTGTAGGATTGTGTGGGGCAGTTACACACAAACCGACTTCTTTGGCATGCTCAGCGGCATGCTGCAGTCTCGGCACTAAGGCTGATAGGCTAGCTGCTACCTCCATAAGGCCAAGCAGGCTGGAGGGGTTGGCAGATTGGTTCAGAAGAGGATGATTCCATCAACAATTTTCAACTTTTGCTAGCTGATCTTGACCTCACCGGTCGGAAAGGCCTTGGGATTCACTTGGCACTGCTCCCCAGTGTCAAGAAAGCCTACCTCCATGGGCTCAGGTGGAGCACTCGAAGAGTCAGGAGCCGGAGAAGGTGGCTGTCTTTCCAGCACAGTTATTGTGAAATATTCCCTGTACCAAGCCATACATTTGCAGCAGGGCTCTAGGAGTTCGAGTAAAGGGTCGGGTCAGCAAAGCCATACTAACATCTCCCATCAACCAGAGGTAGCGCATACCAGCACCAGTGAATTGCATCGCCCTAGTTTACACATGAAATCTATGCACTGCGAGACAATTTTTTAGGTTCTACTTAGATTACCTTGTCCCTTTTTTCAATATTACACATGATTCAGAGTAGATTGCATGTGGACTGCTGCAGTCATGGCACTTTGTGAATGCATTTGCAGTTTTCTCATTTATATTGATGTTATCAAAGCACTTTGCATTGTTTCCCATGACAGGAATGTGAGCTATGCCCATATCGCTGGCTTTTGAAACATCTATTTGAGTTCAGGATGAATAGCCTGACTGGACAGCAGAGGAAAGCTAAGCTGACTCTCTCATACAAGCACATTCGTTTAAGGTGAGGGCTAGATTGTTGTGTTTATCTCTACTGCTTGCCTTTTTATTGTTATGCACCCAACTGCAGTAACCACTTGGTCAAGCAGTGCATATAGAATGACTGTCTTTCATTTAACAAATCTCTTTTAAGTAGGTTATAGAAATAAAGATACAAGAGTGTGAGGACCATACTAAGGTTGCATGTGCCATTATGCATGTCATTTCTTCCCTTCCAAATAATCGAAAATAAGTCATTGTTTCTTCTATCTTATCTGGGGGGAAGAAACGACACTGAAAGGGTTAAGGATGCATAAAAATTGAAGGGCCTTCAGTCCACGAGAACAATGTTTTATTATGAAGCAATTTTCAAGATTCTCAAAGGTCTACAAGGATCTTTATGAGCAAGAAAATTTCATACCAGTGCATTTAGTATCACTAAAACCAGTTGAATCATAGTAGGAATCAAAAAAGCACATAATTGCATAATTTTAATTCCTGAGAAAAGGTTGTTTTAGCTGCATTACATAGCAATAGTAAATAGCCACTCAAATTCTCTTGAAGTGTTCAGTACAATAAATGCGAATGAATTGAAACATTACATGCTATTAGTGGAAGTATTGAAATATCAATAATTAACAAAACCCAATACTAAATTTTATTTAGTGTGCTGAAACGAACTTGCACAACTGATTTAGTAAAGAGCAGTTAAACGCTTCAATCCAGAAAAAAGTGCTTGTCTGCAACAAAGAGCTTAAACATCATAATAACGAAAAGTGAAAACTTACAATGTTTCATCCTAGTATAGAGCTACAGGCCTACACACATGCAGAGCTTCCATGAAAAAATTAAAGAAAACATGAAAAGCACGAAGGAACAATGAGGAGTGCACACAACTCAGCGCTGCTGCACTGCATATGTGGTGCACTTGTGGTGACAAGGTGCCTATTGAGATGGCTTTTAAGTCCGAAGGTTTGAGGGTAGAAATGGCACTGAAACAGCCTCTTGCTTATGTGGGTTGTGCATGTGTCAGTTCAGTGTGAACTTCTGCAAGTAGCTCTGAGGACATGAAGAGCCCTGACATGGCGTCTCCCCGAGTGGATACAGAGGTGATCCTTCACTACGGACTTTGTGTGGACAAGCAGGTGTCGGCACAGTGAATACTTCCACGACAAGTTCGCAGGACATGAAGGACCCTGAAACAACCTATCACATTAGTGGAAGTGAAGTTCAGTGCAAACTTCCATGAGTACATTCGAGTACATGAAGAGCATTGACATGGCTTCTCACTGAGTAGATGCACACATGGTCCTTCAGTAAGGACTTTTGAGAATTGCTGAGGGCATGCAGGGCACTCAAATGGCCGCCCGCCTGAGTAGCTGTTGGTTTAATGCAGACTTCCACAAGAACTTCTCAGGACATGAACAGCTCTGAAACAGTCTCACTTTAGTGGAAGTGCAGGTGAACCTTCCATGTCAACTTTTGTGAGAAGCTCAGAGGGCACGATGGGCATTGAAATGGCTTCTCACCTCTGTGGGTGCGCACATGCTGGTTCAGATTAACCTTTTGTGAAAATCTGAGGGCACAAAGGGCATTAAAATGGCTTCTCGCCTGTGTGGGTGTGCAGGTGTCGGTTCAGAGTACTCGTTTGTGAGAAGCTTTGAGGGCACGCAGGACACTTAAATGGCCTCTCACCTGTGTGGGTGCGCACATGCTGGTTCAGAGTACTCTTTCGTGAGAAGCTTTGAGGGCACAAAGAGCACTGAAATGGCTTCTCGCCTGTGTGGGTGCACAGGTGCTGGTTCAGCTGACTCTTTACTGAGAAGCTTTGAGGGCACGAAGGGCAATGGAATT
Source organism: Dermacentor albipictus (assembly GCF_038994185.2). NCBI lineage: Eukaryota > Metazoa > Arthropoda > Arachnida > Ixodida > Ixodidae > Dermacentor > Dermacentor albipictus. The sequence goes on along the minus strand of NC_091829.1, from coordinate 65,886,866 downwards.
GCTTCTCGCCTGTATGGGTATGCAGGTGTCGGTTCAGAGTACTCGTTTGTGAGAAGCTTTGAGGGCACGCAGGACACTTAAATGGCCTCTCACCTGTGTGGGTGCGCACATGCTGGTTCAGATTACCCTTTAGTGAAAATCTCTGAGGGCACGAAGGGCATTGAAATGGCTTCTCGCCTGTGTGGGTGTGCAGGTGTCGGTTCAGAGTATTCTTTTGTGAGAAGCTTTGAGGGCATAAAGGGCACTGAAATGGCTTCTCTCCTGTGTGAGTGCACAGGTGTCGGTTCAGAGTATCTTTCTGTGCAAAACTCTGAGGGCACGATGGGCATTGAAATGGCTTCTCACCTGTGTGGGTGCGCAGGTGTTGGTACAGATTACCCCTTTGTGAAAATCTCCGAGGGCACGAAGGGCATTGAAATGGCTTCTCGCCTGTGTGGGTGTACAGGTGCTGGTTCAGAAGACTCTTTAGTGAGAACCTTTGAGGGCACGAAGGGCAATGAAATGGCTTCTCGCCGGTATGGGTGTGCAGGTGTTGGTTCAGAGTACTCTTTCGTGAGAAGTTCTGAGGGCATGATGGGCATTGAAATGGCTTCTCACCTGTGTGTGTGCACAGGTGCTGGTTCAGAGTACTCTTTCGTGAGAAGCTTTGAGGGCACAAAGGGCACTGAAATGGCCTCTCGCCTGTGTGGGTGCACAGGTGCTGGTTCAGAGTACTCTTTCGTGAGAAGCTTCGAGGGCACGAAGAGCACTGAAATGGCTTCTCGCCTGTGTGGGTGCACAGGTGCTGGTTCAGCTGACTCTTTACTGAGAAGCTTTGAGGGCACGCAGGGCACTGAAATGGCCTCTCACCTGTGTGGGTGCGCACGTGCTGGTTCAGACTACCCCTACGCGAAAATCTCTCAGGGCACGAACGGCAATGAAATGGCTTCTCTCCTCTATGGGTATGCAGGTGTTGGTTCAGAGTAGTCTTTTGTGAGAAGCTCTGAGGGCATGAAGGGCATTGAAATGGCTTCTCGCCTGTGTGGGTGTGCAGGTGTTGGTTCAGGTTATACTTTTGCGAGAAGCTTCGAGGGCATAAAGGGCACTGAAATGGCTTCTCTCCTGTGTGAGTGCACAGGTGTCGGTTCAGAGTATTTTTCTGTGCAAAACTCTGAGGGCACGATGGGCATTGAAATGGCTTCTCACCTGTGTGGGTGCGCAGGTGTAGGTTCAGATTACCCTTTTGTGAAAATCTCCGAGGGCACGAAGGGCATTGAAACGGCTTCTCGCCTGTGTGGGTGTACAGGTGCTGGTTCAGAAGACTCTTTAGTGAGAACCTTGGAGGGCACGAAGGGCAATGAAATGGCTTCTCGCCAGTATGGGTGTGCAGGTGTTGGTTCAGATGACTCTTCAGTGAGAAGCTTTGAGGGCACAAATGGCAATGGAATTGGTTCTCGCCTGTATGGGTGTGCAGGTGTCGGTTCAGAGTACTCGTTTGTGAGAAGCTTTGAGGGCACGCAGGACACTTAAATGGCCTCTCACCTGTGTGGGTGCGCACATGCTGGTTCAGATTACCCTTTAGTGAAAATCTCTGAGGGCACGAAGGGCATTGAAATGGCTTCTCGCCTGTGTGGGTGCACAGGTGTCGATTAAGACTACTCTTTTGTGGGAATCTTCGAGGACACGAAGGGCACTGCAATGGCTTCTCTCCTGTGTGAATGCGCAGGTGTTCCTTCAACGTAGACTTCACCATGAAGTTCCTAGCGCATAAATGGCAATGAAATGGCATCTCACTTTTGGATGTACAGGTGTTGCTTAGAATAACTTTTTGTGAGAAGCTCTGAGACCACGAAGGGCATTGAAATAGCCTTTTGGCTGTGTGAGTGTGCAGGTGTTGCTTCAGCTTGAACGTTCGCGAGAAGCTCAAAGGGCACAAATGGAATTCAAACACACGTTGGCTTGCATGGATCCTGGTGAGCACTTCAGATCACAGTTTATCCATCCAGACACAGGAGTTACAGCGGTAGCGGTATCCTTCATGAAACTGCACCATCTGCATTTGCTGGACAGCTGGAATGCTTCAATGCTGCACCAAGAAAACAAGACAGGTTACCTGAGTAATGCTTTTCACTTAAAAATAAAAATTGAATTTTGATATGCCAAAGAAATGAAATTACATAGATATAGTGGTAAAGATCAGCCCTTTCTTTATTCAATGTCTTGGTAGTGATTTCAGATCAAATCAGAGCACAGCAGGTCAACCATTTGGTTTGGAAAATACAAATATATTTTTATGATTGCTCATGGCCAAATTTATGAAATTTGCGCAAGTTTTTGCTTAAAACATTGTTTAACTGTAAGATATAGTAAGACTGGGAGCATGGTATTAGTGCAACAGCCCAAGCATTCAGTAATACTATCATGGGCCTGATGACCAAATTACGAACAGCAGCACTTCATCTCGAACTAGGTTTCATGGTACTGTCTGTTGTGGTAGATAGTTACATTTCTGAAATTTATAAATGCTGCCGACTCACTTGAGTCCAAGGAGGAATGAATATACAGAAAATGTAATCAAGGGACAAAAAATACAAACATTTGAAAACAATATTATAGCCAAACAATACAAATCACAAATATGACAACATATCTACTTTCAACAAGCTCTTAGGCTATTCATTCCATTCTTTGTCTTAGAAAAAATTACTATCTATAAACATTATTCACAGCACATAGGTCCTGTATCATTCTACTGTGGTACTGACGAATGCTGGCACAAGAAACAGGACACAGGTCAAATTATTTCATAATGCTGGACTCTGTTGTACACTAAATGCAAAAGTTGTAGCCTGTCTAGTGCATCTTCCCTGTAACTATTCAAGATGGAGAGTACTCAGCATCTGCAACACACTATCAGTTTTTCTGCAGAAATTGCAGATGAACCTAACTTCTATTTGCTGTAATAACTCTAATTTAACAATATTTTATTGGCATATGGATCCCGCAAAGCTTATGCATATTCATAGCTCGGTCTGACAGCATAGCAAATGTCCCTATACATTTACCTGTATAGGGGCTCCTTTGAAATTGCGACAAAGGTCCATGAATTTCTGAGAGCGCTCATGCAAATGTTTTCAATATGCTCATCCCACCTCATGTGTTCAGTTAGAATTACCTCGAGGTACTAATAGGTAGAAACATGTTAGGTGTTGTTGCCAATAAAATAGGGAAAGTGTAAAGGTGTCTCCTTATTGCTTATCTTTATAACAGTACTAATCAATGTTCAAGCTCATTTCCTACCCTTCACACTAGTGGCAAATCTTATGGTTATTGCTGAGCTTAGTTTTATCAGCTTGTGATTTAACTACCGTGTACAATGCATCCAATCATATTTGCTGTCATTGACTATTAGGAACAGAAAAGGTCCCAAGAATGACCCCTATCCTATGCTACACCTGACATGAAATGCCTCAAATACAATTGCCGACTTTGACGTACTGAACACGGTTTTCAATATAGGCTCTGATAAAATGCACTGATTTGGTGTCTATTCGACTGCGTAAAGCTTACAGGGAGTTTTATGTGCAGGCATTTCATCAAAGGCATTGGCAAAATCTAAAAACTGTCTGTATTTGTTCCCTGTTATTAACTGCTAAGTCGTTATATTAGGCAATAAGCTGAGTGACAGTAAAAACCTTCCATAAAACCATGCTGGACTCCAAACAGCATGTTGTCTTCATCTAGGTATTGTTTAGGGTGCCATCAGATCACATGCTCTAGCCTATTGCAGCAAATTTGGGTCAGTGAGACCGGACGATGATTTTGCACGTTCAGGGGATGCACCCGCAGTGTTGGAAGCAGGTGTATTTGGTAATGAATGGATGGACACACAATATGCTGTATGGCCAACAATAGTATATACTTTATGAATACTACTTGGCCGGCAGTTTCACAGAGGATATGTTCTTGTTCAAGACCAAGAGCCAAGCCAATAAATGTTCCACAGTGGCCTGCAGCAGCATTCATTTGATGATACGGCACACATCTCTCCCAATGGCACCGACTGTTCTTACGATGAGTCACTTATTGCTTGCGAAACCCATCCGTTCACTATAACTTTGAATTGAAACCATGAAGCAGTCCTTTAGGGCACCAGTTGGAGTGCTAGAGTATAGTTGAGGCAGTGGAGTTCCATAACATAAGGCACAGTTTGCGCCAGAAGGCCATTTCACCTTCTGGCGCTGATCTTGCACAGCAACTAGCCCTTCTGGCAGTGTCGAACCTATGTCAATCTTCCTTTCATTTAGATTATTCAAGCCAGATTTGGCACAATACCATAGTGTAGTTTTAACTGAAATGGGCAATTGATATAGCTGACACCTGTTTATGTGCATAAATAAGGCATTCGGGATAAAAAGACCCCAACTGTTAAAGTAATGGTCAACCCTTTGCATACATCACGGTATAAGGCTGTTTATTGATGGTATTGCTCAGCACTCATTAATAATTGGAAAGTTTCATCGTCAGCAGGTACTGACAATATTAACTCTAAATTACTAAAGAATACTGTCTCTGAGCAGGTTTTTATTCCATATTTTTCATCAATCTTTAATGACTGGTCAGATTCCACAAGATTGGAAACCGCCAGTCATACCAATCATCAAAGACGTCAACAAAAACATGGCTGAAAACTACTAACAGATATTGTTGACGTGTATATGCTATAAAATGATGGAACATGGCATGGTGCCACGGGAGGGACAAAGACTACGATCACCAACAAGACATGAGACGACGTAGTGGGGCTAACCTAAAATTTGACCATACCGGTTTTAATCGGCTGTGTCTTCTGCAGAGTAATCATGGTCCTATTTAACCTTATATCTCTGCCCGTTTCATTTTTGGTGGAGGTACTGGGTATTGCAAAAAACAGAACTCTGCAGTGGGCTTGTCCTCAGCCATCCTACCATGCTGACAGATGACCAGGCCTTGCGAGCATCACTGTCGGGTCCCATCGGTTGTTTGCGGCAACACTTTTGTATACGATAAGCCATTCTTCGATGTTGACTTTGTCAGTGCCGTTACTAGAGAAGGTGCCGGGGTTGCGTGGATGGGTCAAGATGACTGACGGTTGCGGTGCTGCGGATGCTGACGGCATGGGTGTGCAAAGCGCTGACGCGAAGCGCGGGAAAAGTTGTGGGAATACGAGAGCATGGAAATTTTGACAGAAGAGGACAGTTTAGAAAAACTCAATACTTTTATCAGTCCTTGAACTGCTTCAAAGCAAAGTTGGATTTGATGGTGGTCGCTATGAGGTAGCCTTCTCGTGGAAAGAAGATTGTGAGTAGCTAGACAGCAAGAGAAGCTTTAAAGCGAGTTTAATAGGGATTTCGCTGCGGAATATGGCTCAACCATTAAAATTGACATGCCTTGCTGAATGTAGACCGGAAAGAAGTGGTGCACCATGTCTTGTATTCATTACATTCCACATCACATCATACGTAGTGAGTCAACAACTGCAAGAGTATGGATGATCTTCGAAGAGTCAGCATATAGACCTCACTTGTGCCACCGAACAAATGCTTAGAAAAAGAACCTAATCTTCTGACTGACTTTGTTGCTCCTCCCATACGTTTTTGGATTAATTGAACTGCTTTGACTGCCGATATTTAAAAAAGATCTTGGCAGATCGAACTGTAGCTTGATATCTTTGAATGTGATAGCTTGTGCATTACAAGAGACTGCAAATTTCAGTGACGAAAGTACTCCTAAACCACCATAATAGACCTTACACAGAAAGCGGTACACTTACAGAGCATGAAGACTTCCTCAATCATAAGACACAAAGTGGCTAACCTTGACTTTGCAGAAATGTGCCAAAGCATAACAGTATAATGAGAGACGTGCAGCAATTTCTTGTTGCCCCAAGATTAGCTTATACCTACTATGGGATATTGGCCCGGAAGTATGCAGCTTTACAAGTGTTATTAGGAATGTTTAAAAAGAACTTACATTAGAGTGTAATTTCAGGCCCGACTGCATCCCGTAAATTCATCCTTCATCACCATCAGGAAGATATGTGCACTAATGTTTTATAGTGTTGCTATGCGACATACAAATGCTGACTTGCATGAGTTTATTTCCCCCTCTTCAAGCATGCATCCATGGTTTAATGGGTAGAGCATCGAGCTTCTGTTGCTGGGCACACAGTTTAATGGCATTTTCACTGGTCGATCTGGAGCGGCCGCTGAAATCCTCGAGCGAGCGCTCGGGTTACACAAATCTGAATCGGCCAGCGGAGCGCAAGAACGCTCCACGGGGGATCACACAGGAAGTCTGCGTACACCTCACACAAACTGGTTCCGGAAACCATGCCCAACTTCTGCTCTGTACATTCCCATGGCAACCAAACTCGCTGTCCCCCGTGTGTAATTTGATCGCAGCAGTCAGAGTCCGTCATTTCCATATCGCGCCCACAAGGATTGCGCATGGACAACGTGCATAGAAGGCTTCGCACGCACCTGCGTCACCTCGTAATCGCTGTCGTCTGAGCTCTCACGTTAAACGAGCTCTGCAGCAGCACAGAACGCAGCCATTTTGCGAAGCACACAATGTTGTGCGTACCAACCGGGTAACAATTTCGCTTGAAGACGGAAGTGACGCGAGCTATTTCCGCCCGAATCCGCGCCTCGGCGGCAGAGCAAGTGAGAGTGATCCGGCGCGAACTGAGTTGATCCGAAACAACCAGTGGAATGCGCGAACCCGATCCAGATCGACCAGTGAAATTCGGATTCTTTGCCGCGGAGCAAGAAATCTTGCTCCGAATCGACCAGTAAAAAACGCCATTAGTCTAACCAACGAACATTTTTGTTTATTTTATTTCTAGTGACGAGAACTCCAGTGAGCCATGCTGACCAAAATGGCCAGAGACTGACAAACTGCAAAGTGGGGGAAGAGGTAAAGAAAGCTATCACTTTAAAAGCTTTGCTACAGATGAATATCAAGAAAGAAGAAAGATACTGTGCAGTGAGTCGAGAATGATCACAGCTCTTTGGGACTGCAAAAAGCCTATTCACGCTAAATGTCATTCTGCGGCAACACTTATTGGTGTAAAGCCTGCTATAAGGGACAACCAGGCTATTAGCCCAATCTTTCCATTTACTTGGCCTCCGCATTACACCTGCAAAAGAGGAAGAAGCATGACAACTCTGCAGAGAAGCCCCGATTGAGTCGATGGGTATGCGGCTGAGGAAATGGCCATCGCAGTCTCACCATGAGCTAATTGCTGCAGCCAATGTAACCGCCATTCCTGCTTGAAATAATGTGGGACCCTGTGACACAAGTTTTGTCAGTTTCCTCAAGATATTTGCACTTATGTTTCTCCAGACAGAACACAAACCATGCAAGAAGTCTGTTCTGTAGACGGTATGAATTTTTGACCCCCTTGGCATGACTGCATATTTCAGTATTTAAGGGAAGCTACTGTTTTAAGAGCTGTGACAATGAAAGATTGGTTGAGACAGCGAGCCGCGAGAACTGTAGAAAGTGGGGAAACTGGTGCTCAGAGCTGCATCGTATTCGTGCCCAGGCTGTCCATTGTTGGGTGAATGCTGAGCCAGGAAATCAGACCATTCAAGTGCACGTTTTGTAATACCAAGTAGAAAGCTTATGGAGCCTGCACATTTTTTCAGGTATTTTTAACGTCAGCGCATGTCCGTGGCTTGTGTAATGACCAAATCAAGAGTACCAAATATAAAGAAGATCTTGCCACCGAGACTGCAACTTTCTTGCTAGGAACCAGGTTGGTGAAGTTCATGATTAGCTCCCTCAAGGCATAAAATAGTTTAACAGGGATAGGCGGGCTAGTTGGTGGTCGAATTGGAATGCATCATGTAACCGCGCAAACAACAAAGGACAAAGAAGGAAACACACAGGACAGGCGCGGAACTTCAACTGAGATTTACTCCGGGAAATCCCAGATTTATACATGTATCATAATCACACTTGCTAATCATCAGACAACCATCACTCGACGTTGGCATGCGGGCGTGAGTGGCATAAATTTGCATGTAAATATTTGAACTCTTTATCACTCAGTGACACTGAAGAGCTGCTTACGCAGCTGCCAGATTGCATTTTTATACAGTAAGCTTCATAGATTTCTCGGCTCAGTTGTGACGCAAACATCTTCAAGACTTTAGTGTCGCGGAACCTAGGCGTACAATTACGACAGTGGCGACAATGGTCAGCCAATTTGCCACCCCCTGCCAATCCTTCTACCCCTGCACGGTGCTCCTGCAGCAGGACAGACGGGACAGTGTCTAAATGTCAGACTGCAGGAGCCTGTCCGCAGTCTGTCCACGCCTATACTGTGTGTTTCCTTCTTTGTCCTTTGTTGTATGCGCGGTTACATGATGCATTCCAATAAAATAGGTCTAACCCTTTCGAACCAATTCTACAGTCACGCTGCATTGCATCAGAGGATCACCATTCCAGTGGCAGCATTTTGTTGGCCAGCAGAGTGTCAGAAATTCAATGCAACTCTCACAAAACAATTGCATTGTTCAACAGTACTGCTCTCAAAGGAGGTTTGAGTGGAAACTTATTGCAGAAAAGGCAGCATGATAGTGAGGCTTTTGGGAGAGGATGTTAAGAACTGCAGTTCCAGCCTCCAAAAGGTTCTCAGCGAGATGAAGCTGATGCCTCAAGAATTTGGGAGTGTTGTATAAGGTAAAGGCAGTAATAAAACGCAGGCCTCTAATTAAATGTCCTCATCGCCAGAGAAAATGGAAGTAGTTATTCCAGTCTATTTCTCTAATGGTAAGCGACTCAAAAGGCTTTCTCTATCACAAAGAAGAGAGACATTTCAATTCCAAAATCCAGTGACGAGAAGATACTGTTATGGCACAGTTCGGTGATAGGGTGTCTACCAAGTTGACATTTCCAAATTCCCCGATTGTTCCAGGTTTTCCCTGAGCCCCTTTGGAAAATTCCCTGAATGAGCCAGAACTTTGTTTTATATCAAGGCGGGCTGACACCATGTTGCCCGATGCTGTCACTCTCAAGTAAGCATGTTGAAACAAAAAATGATTTAATCCAGTTTGAATAGTAAGAAGTAATAGCTATTTTATTCAAAAAGAAAACAGAAAGAAGGTGACAGTAAAATGCACAGCGGAAAAATGGTAAAACCCATTCCGAATCGAGTCGAACATTTTCAAATACGAATGGAAAGGAGATGCATACAGAAGTAAATGTTTTCAAATATGAGCTATTTCTATCTACTGATAGCGAGCTCATCAGATGAGGGCTGAACTGTGTCACAAGATTCTCATTCAGCAACTGGGAAGTCAACCTCACGTGTCCTGACACTCTCAGCCCGTACACAACATCTCAGTGTTGGGTTTCACTGCTTTAAAGAGTTTATTTTGGTTTGAATGAGGGACACCTGCATCTCGGCGTCAGCCAACACTGTTTTTTGAGCTCAAGCTCCTTCACAGAGGCGGCGGCAAGCTTCCTTTCTCGTTAATTCCTCAGTGCGTCGGTCCTTTCTGTTCTCATCTTCCTTGCACTACACGTGCACTCCATGGATCATTTGACGCATCTGCTTGGTCAGTTGTACAGTCAACGTCCGATTTTTCGGACTCCCTATGGGCTGCGAAAACATCCGAAAAATCGGGCATTCCAAAAAAAAATGAATGCATGTCTTTACCTGCCCTTAACTCTTTTGCTACCACGCATATTAAAATCGATCACAGGGAACTGATACTTTAGATCGCAGATTTCGACACGGAGCTGTTTCATATCCACTTCATGCCATTCAGGCACTGAGCTTTCCGAACCAGTTAAAATTTTCGCGCTCCGGTGATGCGATTTTTTATGGACCTTTTTGTGAACGAATGCACGTATGTTGTAGCGGAAAGAGGAGTGGCCGTCACCTTCTGTCGCATTTGAGAAAAAATCATGTCGCTCACGATTACACTGCACTAGCATCAAAATTTTGTAATAAAATGACTCCCAGTATGTCAAGAATTAAATTATATCACCGGCTTTGCCGTCCACCAATGCTGAGCGGTGATAATTAACCCAAAATGACCCCAGCGGTTTACTAGTGAGCTTCGGTTTGGAGTCCGAGTCGTTTTATTCCACCAAAGTGTATTTCTGAAGGTCCGCCGCATGTCTAGCATGTGGACGTGGCACTTTCGACCAGTTTCCAAGAGCATCGGTTTCGCTTCTCTTGTACATTCAGGCAAGGGGCGCCGCCGGTGTCACTGTGTAGTTATTGAAAGTGGCTCCCAACGCGTCATCCTGCGCGGCTGCGTCGCGAGAAAAGCGCCGTGCTCGAAACTATGCTGCACCTGCACTTGAATTTAGTGATGAGGACTCAAGCTATGATTCCAAAGATGAAAGCAAATCAGATTCAAGCTCAGATGGCTACGATATTTTGAGTCAGCATGGGACATCCGCAACTGTTCACTGGCAAGCTTAGGTTACGGCCTTGAGCGGTCTCCTTCCTAGCGCGTACTAATCTGCCGACCTTATTGTACAACCTGAGAACTCCTGATTATCTTCAGAGTGTATACTTCGCTTGGTTATGATGTGCTGCCATCGGCAGCCAAGAAACTTCTGTTCACGCCAAGAAGGCCACCCATAGCACATCTTGGCCCAGCACTGCGGATAAGTGCAAGACAGTTTGCAAAGCTGTGGGATTTTTTCTACTCTTCTCTGCAGAAGTGATAAAGACAATCAGCAAAAATTAAAGCAGATATGCTTGGATGCATAATTTTGTAGTTGCCTGGCTACGCTGGGAGCAATAGGTCCTGGAAGAGGTGCATGACTATAGACAAACTGGTGAAGTACATTCCCTGGACTTTTGATCGGACCATCCTCAGAAGATGCCTAAAAGACGAAACTGCAAAATGTGCTCCGAGGACCGCAAAGATGAAAAAATAGCAGACACTATTCCTGGGTTATTTATCTTTGAAATGTATATTCAGAATTTCCTTCGATATTAATATCAAATATCGTTTTTTATTGTTTTTATCAACTGGCAGGAAAAATGGCGCTTTCTAGAATTTTCGTCTTACCTAAATTTTTTTTTGGTTGGAAACGTATGTTTTTGGAAAGAGAATTTCATTACGCGCAACATGCTATGCTGCAATGTGCACTGGAATATTATTTGTAGTGGTAAATATTTTTTTCCCGAGACCTATAAAAAACTACCATTTTCTCGTGGCAAAGAAGGAGTTAAGGGCTCAAATTGCCACAGGCACGTCCGAAAAAGCTTTTAAGGCCTGCCAGTACACTTATTAGGCATATCGGTGCTCGTAATGTGACAGGAGACGAGGGTGCACGCGTGTATAATTAAGGAATACATACTGCGTTCCGTGACAATTTCCCCTTCCCGCACTTTTTATGCTTCACCGCGTAACATTTCTGTACTGAGGCGAAGCTAACTTTCGGAGATTGTCATTACGCAATGCGCTTTGCTTTGCGAGCTTCGAAGCCAATCGCGAGGACTACAAAGGCGGAGTCGGTGCCATTGCTGACAGCGGCGAATTCTTTCAATGAAAAAGACGGCACCGCACGGCAAGAAGGTAGCGAACGTAGAAGCAGCTATGATTAACGTTGCGCGGTGGTGGCTACTGCTGCCAGCGGATCTGTGTGCGACAGCACCGGTTCGAGGCGGCTAGATAATCAAAATGGCGGCGTTGGTGGCTTATTAATGCCAGTTCAGAACTGCAGCCAGGGCAACATACATTGAGTCTATGGAGTACGTGGTGGTGCTGTGAAGCCATGCGAATTATTGGCCATGTCCAAAAAATCGGGCATCTGGAAAATCGGTCGTTAACTACTCTGGCAATACCACGTGCCGATGACACGGCGTCAGTGACGATTCGTTGAGATTCCTCTTTTACCGGAGCCAGCATTAACACGACTTTTGTTCCCTTTCAATAATATTCCGGCTAATTTTCCCTGGTAGAAGCACAAATTCCCTGAGTATTTCCAGACTATTCAAATTCCCTGAGAATTCCCGGTTTTCCAGATTGGTAGACACCCTGATTGAGCAATATTGGAAAACATGGCAGAGAGAGCACCTACTGAGCCACCATTCTACACACCATGCAAGTGTTCAAGCTCAAGCTTCGAACAATCTAGATGATGGAGCTTGTGCTTGTTTATCAAGATTAAACATCATGACTGCTATTGAAGACTGCGCAGATTGCAGAGGTACATTGAGGACATTATCAGAACATAAAAATCTGTTGAATTAAGCTTTTAAACTCAGTAACACATACACCTGTCCAGCATTTTCTTTAATTGAGCTTTTATCGACTCGGCAGACTCAATCTACATGCATTTCAGGGGCAGAAGATAGCGAATAGTTTTGCTGCTTCTTGTGCAAGCATAACCATCAGCTCTAAGAAAACTAAGAGGGACAGCGTCCGCTATGAACTCTCTCACAGTACTATGGTTGATTTGCTTGAAAATTTGTTCTCGCAACGGCCATGGTATTTTGTACCCTCTCCCTTTCAAGAATGACAGAATATCTGATTGAATTAAAAAGAATTACCATACTTAAGAACAGCAAGTCCGCAGAACTAATTGCACAAAAGGTGTCATGGATGCTAATCAAGCTACAAAAGACCTGCCTAAAAGTGTACTTGAAATCAGTGTAGAGAACATGCAGACAGAATGAGCCACTGCTTTTTACTAAAACAAGACTTTAGCTTCTTTGGTCCAGCTTTTCTAAAGCTTATATTTTGGCTGCCCCATTGCAGGCCTTACGCTAACTTTGAATCAGAAGGATACCAGCACCATACAGTCAAAATGAGGACAAGCAGAGCTCTACAATCCTTGTCATTACATGCCGATGAAAATAATTTAGGACCACTTCCACAACTGGGAAAGCTACATGCTTGACTATGAAGGTACAGATGCCAGCTCTATCCAATACACAGATGTTTAGCGGGCATTGGACAGTCAAGGCAGCTGCTGGCACCATCCTGCTCTCCAAGTATTCTCCACTGATGCATGAGCAGAGTGGCTGAGAGGCACAATCCTGGACTGCCAATCTGTTGACTGCGAGTTAATGTCCTTCCAGCAGAATGAGAACATTTCGTTCTTCGTAGTTTCCTTGTAAAGGATTTTGGGATAATAGTGATGGGACAGGCGGAGGCACCAATAAAGATCAAAACAAGCAGGGGAGTTCTATATCTCCTTGCATGTTAACATTTTGTACAGGGCAGCCTACTTAAGATGAATTTTCACACACGTCGCTAAAGAAATAACCTCCACTGCAAGCTGCAGAACTGCTGGCACCATAGTTGCAGCAATGTAGGCAAGAAATCAGAAAATAATTTTTAGCACTTCCTTCAAAACTTAAATAGCTGATGAATAAGTGTCGCAACAGGTGCCATTGGATGACAATACAGTTAAACCTCGATAAAGAGAGGTCAGTAAGATCTGCACTTCGTTAGATCAAAATTTAGCTAAATTGAAATTCAACCTTTTCACTAAGTACTGTCGCCAACTGATTCTTTTTTACTCAGAAGGGGCATAACGATTCAACTTGACTCCATTTCCCCATTCCCCCTTTTCCTAACACACCAGCATGCCATCAACTTGCCTAATAAAGCTTTTTCCCTGTTACATTATATTAGCAGTAAAATCGTCTGATAGGTTTCACATTATTTATCTAGGAATTTGTTGTTTTCTTCAGCATGTCGAAGGCAGCTTCTCTGAACTTCAATCATGGAGAGTGACCTCTGTGTGGTATCCTGAAACAAGCGGCGAAGTCCTTTATGTCGCGCCAATCAAGATTGCTTGCGCGATGCTAACTGGCCTTGCCCACAGAGGGTAGAGGGTGTTGCATTTAGTCAAGGCGTTTAGTACCACTGCCTCTACCGGTACTAATGCTTGTCATTTTGCACACGAGGTAGGGAGCATTGGTCTTTGAAACTGCAGAAACAACCAGCAGCACACACCAAATCCGGTATTGAAACAGGCGCGGATTCGGCGCGATTGGTGCTAATGTTAGACAATTCCATTTGCAAGGGAGGCCCATTTTCTTACTCCATACAATCCTCGGCTCAAACATGTAGAAAGGTGTAGAATAATAGGTAGCGTCGAAAACACGCGTGTCTAAATCAATGAACACCTATATGTCATACAATGGTCGCACAAGAATCCCTCACGTGACCTGATCCTAGGTGCACACGAACGAGATGTTCATTTGAGGGATCGCCAGCAGTTTGTGTGCAGGCGCGAGCATTCTAGCCACCCTAGGCGCGAGTGAGAGCTGGCGCGAGAGAGAAAATCTACGGGCTTTTGCTCCTTGAATATATCTCGGCCTAGGCACCACAGTGGAGGTTTCTGGGCACGTGTTGTAGCATTTGTCCCCTAAACGTGCCAAAATTAGGAAGTGCGGTCGAGTTTGTTTACGCTCTGCCGCTGTCTGCCCGTGCGTTGAGGCTGTGGGCCCGGACAGACGCCCTATTTGGTGATCGATGTGTGTGAAGGGGCAAGGTTCTGACTGGTGTTGCACAAGTTGTGGGTCGCTTTTTTCGTCGTGACGATAAATTGCATTCTTTACAAGCACTGCTCCAGGAGGGCACATGTAAGCAGCAAACGGAGGCCTCAGGAGAGTACCTGAGGTTAAATAAAGCAGGCGGCGCAGGATCTCCAGGGCACCTAAGGGGTAGTGGGGGGGTCAAAGCTGGAAGAAGGGCGGCCCGTGCGTTGAGGCCACGGAGGCCGAAGCGTGCCAGGGTGTGTTTGCATAAAAAATTGGCTGTCGGCGACATCTTATACACCCCTGGCACGCGCAGGCCTCGGTGAGCCAACACCCACAGAATAGCCCGGGTTCTAGCTTTGGTGTCCCCGTTGCCGCTTTGGTGTCCTGGAGGCACCGCAAATAATGCGAAATAATGACGCATTACAATTAGTAAAAAACATGACTGAATAAATATAATTACGTCCAGCCGCCAACTTGTGACGCTATATATAAGTTCAGCAGTACTGTGCCCCCTGACTTCTGCAACACAGGTCAGAACTTTGCCTCTGAAGGTACGTCGGACAGACTTTCTCGCGCCGAGTCATCGTCACCGGCGGCCTTTCAGCCACTTGCGTTCAAATGCGGTTGTTAAGGCGCTGTGCCTTATAGATTTTCAATACATGTGGCCCGAGCTCCACTACGGTCGCTACTGCTTCCACACAAACATCTGTGATGTTATCTACAAGGTACTTTGCCGTAAGGCACGAGAAAGCTTAGCACAAGCGCCGAAGCTGCGAGACCGTCTCTCCGACACAGCGGTCGCCAAATCAGGTGTCAGTGCCCGCTGCTTCACCTATTTTACCGCACCAGCAGCCAGCGTCCAAGCGTAAACAAACTCAACTCCATTCCGCAATGTCGGCATGCCTAGGGACAAACGTCTATGACACGTGCGGAGAAACCTTCTCCGTAGTGCCTAGGCAGAGCCATTATTCAAGGTGCAAAAGCCCCCAGTTTCTCCCTCGCGCCCACACTTACGCCTGCACACAAACGGCTGGCGATCCCTCAAAAGAATGCCTCGTCTATGGTCTCACCACGAGGCGTGCTTCATGGCGGCGATCCGCTATGAGATGGCTAGTTGTGGGCGCCGAGTGTGCCGTCACCCGATTGCCGATGACGTCATTAATAAGGCATGTGGCGAGCGCATCCATCAAACTGCATGGGCTTCGAATCAACTGCGCTTGCACTGCTTTGCCTGTGCCGCCACCACTAGAGACTGCACTTTGCACGAGCCACGCATGTTTCCATGTTCACACTTTCTTTCTGAACAACGAGCAACGCAACCGGTGGCATTCAAAACACCTAAAGAGCTGCACTAAAATTTCGCATTAGGGGTTTTTGTAATTGTCGGTGAATAATTTTTTTTTCAATGTCAAGCCGTTGGATATTGTTCGCTATTCCACAATGTGGTATCTGTGCTTTAGAGATATCAATGAGGTGACATTATATGTGCAGGCAAAACATGTCCGCTCATTAGCTTGCACAATTTTAGTCATCGGTCAGCCCTCCTTTCAATCTCTCCCCCTTTCACACAGGACATGCGAAACCGGGTTAAATAGGCAAAGAGAGAGAGAGAGATAAACTTCACTTTAAAACTGAGCGGGAGAGCAACCTCCCAGTTCTGCATGACTGTCCGAGTAGAAGCATCCAGAGGACAATTAGCAAAATGAAAAACATAAAAATATAAATAAGGCCAAGTCGGAAAAAGGACGCTGCTGAAGTATTTCAGAGAAATGACGACATACGGTAAGAAATCATCAATCAATCGTTTCAGCGTCGCCATAAAATGGACTGAAGAGGAAGCGTCGGTCATTAGCCAGACCAGTCAATCGAGACTCACAATCCAGCAAAGCAGCTAACTTCGAGTTCGGAGAATTTTCTATGCCAATGAATAAATGGGAGGTATCGACTCGACACTCGCACAACGCAATGTTGTATCTTCTCCCCCACCTCTCGAGCTGTATATACAAGACAATGTAAAGTGGGGTATAGTTGGTGTTTATTTGAAACAACAGGACCACGTTGGAAGCAAGTTCACTGGCTCCGACAAGCACGCAGCAGGGATAATTAAGGCAACACACACGCATCCGCCTCCTAACGGCTATTACCTCGCTTTGGACACACCATCAAACAACGTCTGCCAACAGAGTATTGCAGCCTTAACAGAAAAATTTTCGCTCTCTCTTTCCTCGTTATTTACGCACAGCTGTGCAAATTTGTGTATGCATAATTGCTGATGGCTGTGGAATAAGCTCCAATAGCTCCTGTGCCACCTGTCATGTAATAAAACAGCAATTTCAGTGAGTTGGTAATTTATCATTTCGGTATATTACAGCGCATGAACACCAGGATGGATGCAAACACTGACACACTCTTGCAGCAGGGGCCCTCCGTCAGGGTTCGCTCTGGCGTTGTGGTATTTGAGGAGCGTTCTGAAGAGCGAGGAGAAAGTTGACATCAACAAGGGACCGAGGCAGGGGTGCCCTTTATCCCCACTGCTGTCTATGACGAGGATGGAGAGGGCGCTAGAAGGAAGTAATATCGGGTTTAATCTCTCATACAAACAGGCGGGTACAGTAGTAGAGCAGTAGCTTCCGGGTTTATTTTAAGCGGACGACGTTGTGTTGCTAGCTAACAAGCAAAGTGATACGCAATGTCTAAGTTAGGTTGATAAGTCTAGTTAGATAAGTTAGGCCTGAAATTTAGCGTTAGAAATCAGGTGTTATAGTGCTCAATGAAAACAGAAAACAGGCAGTGACAACACAGGGCCAGGAAATACCTAGCGTAATATAAATATCTTGGTATATGCATAAACAGAGGCAATAGACATATGAAAACAGGAAAGAATAACAGTATAGGGGAGAGAAATGCTGCCATAATGAAACACAGAGCGATATGGCGATACAATAGGTACGAGATGCTCCGGGGTATATGGAAAGGTGCAATAGTTCCAGGACTTACATTTAGCAATGCGGTTGTTCGCCTGAAATCAGGGGTACAATCAGGACTTGATGGGAACCAAAGGTCAGTGGGACGCCTTGCATTGGTCGCTCAAAGAAAGACTACAAGTGAGGCTGTGTATGGCGATATGGGCTGGACAGATTTTGAAGTGAGGGAAGCTCAAAGTAAAATTGATTGTGAAGAATGACTGAGGAAGATGGAAGAAGGTAAATGGGCTGGGAGAGTCTTGAGGTATCTGTACAGGAAAAACATTGATTCACAGTGGAAGAAAAGAACTAGGAAGCCTACCAGTAAGTATGCAGTCTGTAGGGTGAGCAACACAGCAACAAAGAACGTCAAGCGGAAAGTCAGAGATGCTGAAATAATCTCATGGGCGGCGGCAATGGAAAAGAAACTTGCATGAGTAACTACTTAAGAGGAAAAAACGAAACCAGGAAATAAAACATTTATGATAACTCAAAGGGAAGCTCATTACTTTTCGAAGCAAGATCTAGAAGCATCAGAACATGCACTTATAAAGCGAGATATAAGAAGGAAGGAGAAGCATGTGCTTGGTGCGGCAAAGCTAGGGAAACGATGGAGCATGTATTATTAGAATGTGAAGATACCTTCCCACCGGTTGATTTAGGCATCCAGGCCTCCTTGAAAGCCCTTGGGTTCAGCGAAAGCAGGGGAAAAGTAAACATGTCTGCAGTAGAGATTAGTAAGCGGCAATTGGAAGGTTGGTGGAAGAAAAGTAGGGGAACTACAAACAACAGAGTCATGCAACAACAAAGTTCACAATGGCTGTTCAGAAAGTTTGGTTGTGGGAAATCGTGAGTTTTTCGTTTCCTTTTTTTTAACATAGGCAGGACATTAGGCAATATACTAATAGGAGCTTGGCGACGCGATCCACCACCCCATTCCAAAGGGGACGCTCATAGCATCCATCCATCCATCCATCCATCTATCCTCGTGCCTCCCAATTTTAAGGGTGAATTTGTGTGCAAGTTGCGAGTCAGCCCCAGTGGTGTGCGTCGTTCTTCGCATCCATCCTGCATTTTATTGTATTTTCTTTGTGCCCTCATATATAGAAATGCTTATCATGTGCCGCGATCGTCGAACTTGCAGTCAACATGCCTCGTCGAGCGATATTGTATTACACTTGCGATGCTCATTCCAAGCAGCGATTCTGAAAGCTTGCTTCTGCACAGGGAGTGTCTTTGTGTGGTGGAGCTCGCTTTACTGATTCGTTTCGCAGCTGATAAATGTAGGTCGAACAAAAGGCCGCCTAATGGGCCACTGCTTTGCTAAACAATCAAGTGCCAGCCATGTCCCACCGAACTCGTAGGATCTCAGCAGCCGCGTTTCGCAGCGCGTACCATGCCGATGGCGGTGAAACATTTAGATCCCGAAACGAGAGATGAAACACAGTAATATATATGTATAGGTACGCTTTTCTGTCAAAGGACAGAAAACACTCAGCTCAGTGCATTTTACCCGTGGGTAAACTTGCTCACGAGAAATGCGAAAGTGGCCCAAGACATCAGCAAGACTGCAACAAGAATTTGGTAGGTATCTTGTGTGCCAGTACGATACCTGGGCCCTCTTCGTCCTGAGACAGCCACCCAACCAACTGTTCCATAAGAACATTGAGTACACCTGCAAATGCTACGAGTACATACTTTTAGAAAGCCTTTGCATGTAGTTACCATTCATTTACCCTAAAGGCCACAACAAATGCTTGTACGATATGCTTCTACATGCCTGAAGCAGAATACACGAATGGCCAACGATTGACAAAATGTTTGGAGAGAATTGGCTGCCAGTTATAATTAATCTTGGCGATCGAGCTATAAGCATGAAATAGGGGCTCTCTGAACTAGGAGCTTACCAAAGGGTGCCCTTTCCCAGCACAGTGAAGCCTCGTGACAGACGAGCACGCACATGTCCTACCTAACCTAACCTAACCATACCTAACCCGCGCGGTTGAGAGAGCGACAAATCCCTATTGCCAACACCACATTTTGATGATCACTTCTAAAATCCCATTTGAGACAAGGCAGCGGCAAATAGTCACATAGGCTATGCTGCTTGAACTATAATCAAGTTCTACTACATATATATATATATATATATATATATATATATATATATATATATATAATCATTCGCTGTCGACCTTGCTGGGTGAATATATTGGTATTCCATTACATGCCGAGTTGCCTCCCAATTTTTTCTGCAGAAGGCGCACATGCCTAATTCTGTTGCGAATAGTTGCTCTCGTATTTATGACGTTGCCGTGATGTTCCGTATAAGGTCGAGTGATAACATCGTCGTCGCGCGTCGTATGTGCCAGTGAAAGCGTGCGAGGGCGAGCGATGATGGCGGCTCAGTCCTGCGCGCGCAAGGCACCGGAAGATGGGGCAGGAGAGGGAGCGTTATACTGTGGCAGCTGCTGTGTATGGCGCGGGCGCGTGCTTGGGCCCTGTCTTGAAAGCGTTCTGCGATCGGGACAGAGTGCACAGAGTGCTGATAGCTTCGTGTGCGCTGTTTTCGCCGTTCAGTTCGCGTTGAAGCGATAGGCAGCACGAAGGTAAATTCGATCGCTGCTGCTGCGGTGCTTCCTCACTCCAGCGTATTGAGAGCGAGTTCCCGTGGTCATCGAACGAGATCTGTTCATGTTTGCTTATGCGTGCGTGACGCCATGTGCTTGTTAATTTAGTTAGTAAGCGAATGTGTACGAGTTTATACAGCCGATAAAATTACTATCCTCACTTTGTATAGCTCTGTATACTAATTTGATATCGCAATCGATGTTTCGCCTTAGAGCGAAACTGCGACTTTATCCTCAGGCAGATTGGGGCCTCAAATAGTTAATTGGTGCTCTTTGCGTTATTGCAAAAATTTGCTCCATCGATTTCTGTGCATTTGGAAATCATCATCATCATCATTTATTAGTCCCTTAAAGGCCCCATGTGGGATATTACATAAGGGGCGGGGGGCAAAACAACAATACTATCATCGAAGGAATGGTCATGTACAAAGCACCAAAAAACAACTGAAAAGACACTAAGAAAAAACAGGTTTTTGCATAATTAGTTGCAAATAAGGGTGGGTAGTGACTCGAAATTTCGAAGGGTTTCGCTCTACAACAATGGATTCCGGGAGCAAGTTCTATTGTTCTATTGCAACGGGAAGGAAGGATTTGTTGAAAGCATTTGTAGAACCATGAAAGCGTTGAATACTTAAAGAATTGAATAGGCGATTTGATGAGCTCACGGGTGGAACTAAAAGTGAAGAAGGAAGGTCAGGAAAGTTATAGTACAATTTATGGAATAGGCAGAGTTGCGAAATTATACGTCTTGATGCTCAAAGGGGTAGACCAATAGATAACTTCAAGTTAGTAACGCTGATAGTGTTGTCATAATTTGATGATAAGATAAAACGGGAGGCATGATTTTGAGTAGCATCTAAAATGTCAATCAAGTACTTCTGATGCGGATTCCAAGTAGTAGACGCATATTCTAATTTGGTACGGATGAAAATTTCATGCTAGTTTACGAATCAACGGAGGGGATAAGGATTGGGATCTTTTAATATAGTTAAAGGATCTTCAGGCATCGGCTGCTATTTGTAGAACGTGGTTCCACCAATTTATTTTGTTAGTGATGACGCCACGGTAGCAGTAACTGTCGACCTCAGATAAATTCACATAGCCTGAAGAGTATGGAAATTCGGATATAAAGCGTTTACATGACACATGCATTAACTTGAATTTGGAGACATTTAGTTCCATCATCCAGCATGAGCACCACTTGTCAGTAGAATTTAGGCCATTTTGCAGAATGGGCTGGTCAGTGTTAGTACTGACACGATAGTAAATAACAGTCATCAGCAAATAGACGTATTGTAGATGATATGTCTGTTGGGAGGTCGTTAATGTATATTAGAAAAAGGAGTGGGCCGAGGACGGATCCCTGTGGTACACCCGATATTACTTTGGTAGTATCTGAACAGCGACTGCCAACACAGGTGAAATGGAGGCGATCTGTCAGGAAGCAAATGATCCATGATACGATTAGCAGGTCGAGGTGAAGGCATGAAAGTTTGGACACTAGTTGATGATGACGGACGCAATCGAAAGCCTTTGAAAAATCTAAGTAAATTACATCAGTCTGCAATGAAGAATATAAGTTTAGGTGGAGATCTGTAGTGAATTAAAAAAGTTGTGTTTTGCATGATAAGCCCAGACGAAATCCATGTTGTTTGCTAAAGAATAAAGAATTTCTGTCGAGCTGGGACACTATATGGGAATATATGATATGTTCGAAAAGTTTACAAACAATACATGTGAGATCAGGCAATAATTGGATGGGTTGGAACGCTTACCAGATTTAAAGACGGGGGCTACTTTGCTTACTTGCCAGTCTTTGGGCATAGTACCCTCGCTTATAGACTGGGTAAAAATGATTTGTAATACCTCGCTAGAAATGACGTTAGTGGCTTTTAGTATCTTCACTGGTATGTTGTCAGGTCTGGGGGAGCTAGATATTTTAAGTTTATTGATTAGGCTTGCGATACCTTCAGCAATTACATCAACGGGAGGCATTTCAGTGCTGCAAAATGTTGGTAAAACAGGAATGTTTGTGGAAGATTCACAAGTGAAGAAGGAAGTATGAATTTAAGACATCAGAACGCTTTTCAACTGGAACATGGGACCCATCAAGATTAGTTATGGTAATGTTATGCGACTGATTTCTACTTGGTGCGAGTACTTTCCAAAATTTTTTCGGGTTTACACGGACGATATTGAAAAGATCCTGGCGATAAAATTTTTTGTGAGAAAGCTTCAGAAGGTTGTACTCGCACAGGCAGGTGACATATTTCTTCCATTTCGGGGCAGAACATTTTTTTTGCCACTCTGAAAAGGCACTTTTTCTTCTGTGCTAGCTTTTTTAGTTGGTTTATGTACCAACGCTTTCCCATGACACCACGAATGCAAACAAGGAGTATGTAATTATTAAGCTGAGTAGCTTTTGCTTGTACAACAGCCAGTTTCCGTCAACATACCTTCTGAAGGCAGTTTCATTGAGGTATTAAAAAAAATATTTAGTTCACTGTTAATTTTGGAACAGTCAGCTTTATTGTAGTCCCGTATTAATTTTATTGAACACTGTTTGATTAAAACAGGGATATTCAAATTGAAAAGGACAATACTGTGATCGCTCAGCCCACTGACACATGCTAACGATTGAATGTATTCAAGTTGAGAAGTGAGGACCAGGTCAAGGGTGTTTGGGCCACGTGTAGGAAAGTTTACTGTTTGTGTAAGGTTGAAGTTTAAGGCTAAATCAAGGAAATCTTTTGACTAATGGGATGATACTGTTAGATCGTCCCAGTTTATATCAAGAAAGTTAAAATCACCACAAATAAAATAGTTAGCAAGTGGGAATTGAGAGGTTGCATCTAAAATGAGTGTTAAGTTTGTCGATAAAGGATCGGTCATAATCGGGTGGGCGATAACAAGATACGAGTATGCATGTGCATGTAGGCATGGATATCTGTACACAAAGAATTTCGTGAGTACAATTGTTCAGGAGCCGGCAACTAGGAATGCTGTTTTTCATGAAGACAAGAACGCCACCACCCCTTCGTTCCTTCCTATCGCGTCTGAAAACAGTGTAAGAGGAATCTGCATGCTGTAGCTCAGTGCTATCTATGTCAGGGGTTAACCAAGACTCGGTGAAAATGGCCATGTCTGTATTATTGTCGTCGAGAAGGGCTTCAACGGTATCTTTTTTTTTTTGACATGTAACTGCAAACATTAGCCAGTATAACAGATAGTATGTGATTGCGTGATGCGTCAACAGGGTTTAGTAGCGGCTGGGAGGGAAAGGAGAGTACTGGGCAAGCCTGCAGTGATGGCTAGGTCTTAACTTCTAAAACTGAGTCGGATTGCACGTCATAAAAAAAAAAACTGCCTTTCATTCATATGAAGCTTATCGAAGCGTATATTGAAAGTGGAGGCGTTGTTTTGTTTCGCATAGGCGTACAACTTTTTCCTTGCAAGCTGGACGCGCAACGAAAAGTCTTTCCGGATAGAAATTGGCGAACCTTTAAGCTTTGGCCCCGGCAGTCCCAAATCCCAAATCATCACCCGGCAGACAGAATGCTACTTATCTTTGAGCCGCGGAAGTTTCACTATACTTGGTCGGTGTTTACCGGCCTGGAAACGGCCAAGCCTGTGTGCGCGTTCTATGTCATTTTTGGTGATGGCAATTTGAAGTTTATCTGCACACAGTGAAATAACACGAGACTCTGATTGCTCCCAAGTTTTATCACGCGCATCCTCAACACCGAAAAAAAAGTAGGTTGTCCCGCCGAAGGTGGTTTTCCGAGTCATCGCATTTCTGTACGAGGTTGTTCGTGAAGTGAGTTTAATTATTTCAGGGTTCTCACTGGATACAGGTATCGAGTGGCTTGATTTAAGAGCGTCTACAATTTTCTCAAGGGCGTCGACACGGGTGGATAGACGACCGACCTGGTTTTGAATGGTAGCCTGTGTAGCACGAATTAGAGCGAGCTCAGACAGAACGGTGTTCTGAGAGGTTTCCAAACGGGATAGGACGCTAGCAATGGATTCAAGGGATACCGGAGTGGGAATGTGACCGGGGTTAAGTTCAATGTCCCCAGAAAGGGCTTAGTAAAAGAAAAGTGAGGTGAGCATTCACACATAATGAACATAGCGAGTGGCACAAAATTTTCCGAGTGGCATCAAATGTGTCAGAAGGGCACGACACCGCAATAAACGTTCGGTCACATCTTGCACAAGGTAGGTGACTAACCTGCGCAAACAAAGTCGGTGTCAAGACCAGGCTCGGTGCGGTGGCGTGCCTGAAGTGGTTCCAAGACAGAGGCACAGAGGCTGCTTAAGTAGAAATAGCGAGTCTCCCGCGCAGGCAGTTGCTCGCTGTGGCCAGGCGGAAAGCACGTTTAGGGCTAGAAGTGGCGGGCTTGAGGCTGAATTGGTTGGAACTTGGAAAAGTAAGAGGCGATTGGTGGAATAAAACTAGGGAAACGACAAAAAAAAAACGGAGACGTACAAAAGCACAGTTCGCAATAGGGGATTAGAAAATTTGGTTGTGGGAGTTCATAGTGTTTCTTTTTTTCTTCTGTTTTTTATTGTTTAACCTAGGTAAAATATTAAACAGTATAACAGCAAGAGCTTGGTGGCGCAACGCACCACCTCGTTCCAAAGGGGACGCTCATAATATCCATCCATCCACCCATGGTATCTTCGTTTGAAGGTAGGGGAAGTTGGCAGGCAATGTCATTCCAGTTGCGAGCAAAATATTAGGAAGGGCAGGTTCCACCGAGAAAGGCAGCCGATGTGATTAGAGAGTTTTAGTTTAGGGAACGCAAGCCGCTTGCGCACGCAAGAACTAGGGGCGCCGGTACTGCGCATGCGCAAACCAAACGTAGGGGCCTGAGCATGCGCAGTACCGTCGCCACTAGTTCTTGCGCACGCAAGCCGCTTGCGTCCCCTAAACTAAAATTCTCTATTGACGATAGCAGCAGCGCCTGCGCAAACGAAGTCGGCGTCATGACCACGCTCGGTGCTGTCTCGATAAACATATATGTTGTTCTCTCTACATGTGTGCCACCGATCGAGCGAGTCAAGAGGAATCCCACCAACCTCGCCTGGCCTCGAGCTCCACCACTGGAAAAGCTGGCGCCACCGTCGGCGTGACGTGCTAGGAGGGATCACGTGGACATAGCGGCCGCGTCGGCTGCTTCGGGCGCGCCGAAGCGAGCTGAAAACGAGTTTAAATTCCCTCGTACGCTGCGGTTTTCATTTAGTGGCGAAATTTACCCGCTTCGAGTGTCTCCTTTACAACGCTTGAAAGCACTACTACAGGTAGTGGCTGCCTTTGAAGGCGCGCGACATGGTAGGCTACTGCTCGGTGCCACAGGGCCGGACGCACGTAACGGAGGCCGGTGTCAGCCTTATTCACACGTAGCCGCAGGACAAGAAGCTGCGTGAAGCTTGGCTTGCGAAACATAAAACCGGCAAACAGTCATCGGCTACAACTCGGGTATGCAGCAAGCACAGACGCGAGGAAAATTTCTGCTACGGCGCCCGGTCTTCGATGTTCTGAAAACACGCACTGAGACGCATGCCCGAGTCCGCTGCCCGACTAATGTCATGACGGTTTGGTCTATGAACTTGTCGATGCTATAGATACTGGCAAGTTCAGTGGAGTAGAAAGGCAGCGGTAAGGAGCACATTTAAAGAAAGCATGGCATATGGTCATGTTTATGTTATGAATTAATGCACTGGATTACAAAAAAGGAGCAGCGGGAAATTGCACGCTGAGAACGCCGTTAAACATACAGTGCGACGCAACTCGAGAAATAGTATCGAAAGGTCAAAGAATTCAGAAAAAAAAAAAGATTGAATCGTCGCGACGGCACATCACAGTCCCCGTAGGCGTCGAAGTCTCTACAATGAAATTATTTTTGAACAGCTCTGATAGCGCCCACGCAACAATGGTTGCTTGTATACTGTCAAATGCTCATATTCTGCGGCCTAAAGCTCATTGCACGGTGCGAAAACGCGCGCGCGGGGAAAGCGAAACAGTGCGCGGACAAGCATGCAGACGCGCAGTCGGTCGCTGCGAATCTGCGCGATCGCTGCATTGAGGCTTCGTTCTGTTACGCTCCATTTAGTTATACAAACACTATAAGAACATATTTCACATGGTTTGCTCTCAGCGTTTACCTACCTTTCACGCAAGAAGCCGGTTCGGGAGACTCCATCGCGGCGACCGCGCGCAGTGGCGTTCACTGTACGTATTCGGTAAAGAGATAGCGGCTGTAAACAATTGTGTGCTTTCAGTTTGCCCAAGATTATTATTTAGACAGTAAGAAGCTTCTCTTGTTTCGAAAGTACTTGCAGAAATGTCCGGGAGAGCTCGCGCGTGGTGTTTTCAGTGAGCGCTGACAGCAAAACCTATGAGGAGCGCGCCACGTGATCCCTCATACTACGCCAGCGAGGCGCTTCCGATAGAGGGCGACTCCGTAACTCCTCGCCGCCAATATTCGGTTTAACGAACAGAATAAACCGCCTATGAAACCGCCGCCGACGAAAATCGCACTCTTAATTTCCCAACGTTTCGTCAATTGTCGAACATCGGCCTATTCCCCTTGGAGTGTTTCACACTCCAAGGGGAACACTGCCATACATTTCGAAACTACACAGTTTCCTATATGAAACTATGGCCAGGGTGGCCAGATTGGGCTATTAATAGCCAAATTAGGCTACTCTTTATGCGGGCTGGCGTCGAAAATTCCGAGTTGACTACATGGCTGTGTTTGGGCTATTTTTGCTTGAGGACTTCCGAGTCCCGAGGACCATGTCAGCACTGACAAAACTCGGAAACGCCAGTTTATGAAAGCCCAAAGCTCCTTGCTGCTACAAAGATAAGTAGACGATTTGGAAGGCTGTGTCTTTAAGCAATGTCGGCGCTGCGAGGATATGGTGTTAAGTCATGACGGCCATGTTAATATGTCATTCCAGCGCTAAGCTCTCTTCTTTTTGTTTTGGGTTCAGTGCCATCTGCTGCCGGTTCACGCATGATTGAGTAAGACAAACAGTGGGGCCGACAGCTGTCGAGTACGTGTTCCTTGCTGGCTGCTATACAGCAGACTATTTATTATGTGGACTTACACAGCAGCTTAAGTGTACATACGCATGTGGTGGCACGTCATTTTCACCCATGTTCATTCAATGTCTATCAAAGGTTCCTCAAAGCCTATCGCTTGGTTTTCCCGCAAATCACCGCGTTATTTATTTACCCAGTAACTTTAGGAAAAAATCCGCAAGTCGCTTTAAACGAGAGACGCGACGGTTCCAGTATTTATGTACAGTGTGCATAAAGCAGCTGTTGGGCTCGAGATAATAAATGTCTGGGCAGGCAGCGGCCGACGCATCTAATCTCAGGCCCAGCCACTACCGCTAGACATCGCTGGCTGACTGCGGAGTGCCCCGACGGCTGCCGTTGGCGCGCTCCACACAATGGTGACGCGCACTGTAGTACATGCTCAGCGAAGCGCAGTAGTCTCGACTTTCAAGACCAAAACGAAGTATTCTGCTCCAACATAACGTAGTATCACGGAGTTGTGGGCTAGCAGCAGGAGTGTGAAAAGCAGTGCTGGAAATCCAATGTTCCCCTTGCTGTCGGAGCTTGCTTTGTCCTTAATATCGCTGCCTCTTTTGAACGTGCAGCTTTCAAAAGCGTGTTGTTGAGCTAGGTTTCGTTGATAAAGAGTGATCCGGGAAACACCATGTCGAATGAGACACTGTAATATTAACTTTGGTCTGGCAGAGAGTGGGGATTGCTGCAAAGATTTTCAGCCAGATGAACAGTTTCTGTCGCGTTTAAACTGTGCAGTTCTATATGGTCCAAGTAAGAGAAGGAGTTAACTCAAACGGGGCTAGATTGCACATTTCCCAGACAACGCAAAGACATCCTGAGGTTGTCCGCAGGATGTGGAATCGCGGATATTTGAACATCCTCAGGCCATCCTAAAATGTCCTCAACTGATCCTACTTGGATCCATTTGTCCGTCCAAAGAACATACTGTGAACATTCTTTGGACATAATGCCAGGATCATCTCTGGACCATTCCAGTACCTTTCCAGGATGTGCCTATGCACATTTAAATAAGCCGTGAATGTGATTACACACTGGTGCTGTAAAATGGAATTACATGTGTAAATATCACTGCCGACCCAAATCCATTTCTTTCCCCAAATCGCATACTGTGAACATTCTTTTGACATTCTGCCAGGACCATCTCCGGACCACTAAGGCATGTTTCCAAGACGTGCTCACGTCCACTTCTAAAGAATCCATGAATGTGATTATATGGTGGTGTTCTACCATGGAATCATTCGTGTAAATATCACTGCTGACCTACTCTTTAAATATCTCATGTACACATCACAACGCAATGCGTAACATACTTCTTTTTGCAAAAAGAAAGGCTCGCAAAAGCTTAAATATAAAATTTATTATAAAAAACATGAATACATAAGGCATCACTCTTAATGCGCGAAAAAATTGTCTTCCTGCTACAGCAATGCAAAAATGAGTAATAAACTGTAACTGACTAAAAATGACTAGAAAATGAGGAATTAAAATACAATCTTTAAATATTAAAGAACGGAAAAGTAAAAATGAGTATTATAATGACGAAATTATCGTTAAAACAGCAAAATGTGGGAAAAAAGTCCTCCATGCTGTGGTTGAAACATGCTGCACTTCAGTGAGGCCTGCGTTGTCACTCCAGCAGCTCTAGAAAAGACACACAATGAATCACAGATTCAGCGTCTCTGACTTACTTTTACAAGAGAAACAAGGGAAGCAAGTGAAAAGACATGCCAGTAACTTAACTTGGCAATTCAAGGTGTACTCTTCAATTAAAAGGGAGATTTCAGAAATTAACTCTCAATGAGGAGGAAGTAAAGGCATATACCTTCGTGAGAGAAGGTAAGGCGTGGAGATACAAAACACAAGAGAACCAGACAACACAAGTGCCGTTTGAGTTTTCTGGTTCTCTTCTTGTGTGTTCATGTCCATGCCTTACCTTCTGTCACAACGAACCCCTACCAAACTAACTAGTTCAACTTTCTGTAGTTCTAAGCATCTACCATACTTATTCGATTATAAGGTGAGGGTGCAGTTGGGGCACCCAAGAAAAAAAAACTAGTATGAACAATAATATAAGGTGACATACAGTAGCCGACGAATTATTGAGACCCATCGGCATTCGCTAGAAATACCAAAAAGCACAGCGCCTCATCTTACTCCTGAGGTGTCGGCGGTGAAAGTTAGCAGAATAAACTGAATGACCAGTTGGGATTATATGCGGATGTTGCCTTATGGTGTGGTATCCTAGCAGTGTGGTGCGTGCTGCCACAGAAGCCACATTTGAAGGAGAAATTCACGTAAACCCACACTTCATCTTCATTATTAAATTTTATTTTCAAATACTAAGTATGGAATGTATGCACAGAATACCATACTGGCTCACCCGCCAAAGCTTATTAGTTGCTACACCTCTCACTGATGTCTAAAATTAGGATCACCAGAGATTTGGCACCACTACAGCCATATTGAATAAGTCACTTAATCTATCAGCGTCGCATATAAGGTAAGGGGTAACTTCTAGACTGAGGATTTCAGAAAAAATGCCCCGCCTTCTCCTCGAATAAATACGGCAAGTGGACACTTCATGCAAACAGAAGAGTACCAGCATAAAAAAACCTGTAGCCTGGACGCTTATCCCACTAAATAATGTTAAACTGCCCAACATAATCATGTTTCAGATTGTATTTTTAAGCACTTATCAGATCAGCTGCAGGAAAACCTTTGAATTATATTTAATAGTTAAATGTTATTAGATGAGGACCTAAATTTAATAATTACGAGAACCTATCAGAAGAAATACTCACCTGTGACTTTTTCAGACTGTTTGTTATTCTTTCTAAGCTTCTCCCCAGCGTGTCTGAGCCACGTTTTTACAACGTCCTCAACTTCACTTCTTTTTACAGTTTAAAATGTGCACTTAACACTTTCTGCAACAATAAGGAGATGCTCTGTAGTTATCTTGACAGTCAGTCATGGCATAAAAGAGAGCAGGGTCGTAACAGAAAGGGTAACAAAAGATGAGTGGCTTGCAGTTTAGTTTACACAATTTAATGCTGTATATTAGCTGTCAATAAAAAATATTCCAGAATATACATTTAATTCAGTTATGTTACTTATCTGGCCATGATGGGAGGCAAAGGTTTATGAGCAAGCCAGTGATGAAATATTTTATATAGCAAGAGCAAATAGTGTCTGCTTAATAGTGGAGAAAGATTCAAACTTCACAACTTGCATGTTTCAGACATGTGGCTAGAAACCACACATGGCCTTTGAAGGTGTTGTGTGCACCCAGTGTAGCCCTCCTGATTATATTATCAGCCAACAGGTAGCACTTGTTCAATTTATATTACGCATAATGCACCTATGTGGTTCTTCACAGAAAGTGGCTCAATCGTACACATGCTCTCTTTCATGTGAGCTTATTTGGTATTCAGGCAATGTGCACACGCAGTTCTTGTCGAGACAAAATTAAAAAATGATTATAAGTCAATAGCAGAAGTACTCCTTAAAGGTGTAAGGCGTTGAAGGGCCTTAGAAAACTATCCTGGTGCACCACAGCAACCTGCTGATAGCTACATTATGTGTGTAGTTTAACGCTAGAAGTCCATTTCCCTGCAGGGTGAAGGAGAAGAAACTTGCCAAAAGCAGAAGCAGGATACTGAAGTGTACTTACTATATATCAAGTCGCAGGTTGTCAACGACAAGAACTTCTTCTTTCCTTTTTGTCCGAGCCAACTATATTGAACAGCCACTTCCTGGGTCATCAGGGCTTCAAGAATGCGACGTGTAGACAAACTAACATTTCTTCCTCCTAAGGCAGCGAGTTCCCGTACCTGGAATTTACAAGGTTTTATATACCATTACAGGAATACCAACATTTCAAAGAACACTAAGCAATTTTTTATAGCAGGTGAATTTTCAAGCCACCCACTGAGTGAAAGCGAGTTTCAGGCTGCAGTGCAAGGTTCAATAAAACATGATTGCAGATTTTAAAGCATAAAGAATCCTAAACAAGATTTACATCTTATACCAAACATGCTACAAGTTTCTAGCATGGCACTGTTTTCATCGGTGTTTTATACCTCAGAGGTCAGCGCTTAGTATCTCACAAAAAAGTTCAATGCAATTCCAAATGACAGGCAAAGTAGTGGTCTTGTTTTATTTCATTTATGCACTTAAGCACAATGGCACTGCAAAAACCTTTAACATCACTGCTATACCCTCTTCAGTCTGACTGTCCACACCCATGGACAACTTTCATCCTTCTCGTAAATAAACCGGAAGTAATAGGCTAATATATTTGGTGTAATGGAAAACCGAGTGCAGGTGGCAGCATATGTCAAGCGTGTAATCCTTTTGTAGCAACCTGCTTTTCAGAAGATTGAAACTTTGTACATTATGTACTGCTGTACCATCAATGACAAAAATTATGAATGTGCAGTACATTTCAAATGCCACTAGATATGTAGTCATGCAAATACACAGTGGCATGTAGAAGCTTTGTAGTGGTAATGCCACTAGAGAACTGTAGAAATGGGCTCATTGTCCACGCACACGAGTTGCTGATATGAGTAATTGCTCACACCATCTGTTCAAGGAAACAGCCATTTTCAGGTTTGCAAAAGACCAGTTGACATAAATACTGACTTCGAAAGGTACTGTGTTATGTTGGATCTGAGGAATATACAAGTACACTGTTCACAAAATTAGTCCCTTAAGATATGGCTATTATACATTACATTTCGTTTTTTAAGTGCAAAAAGCCAGGTACATTTCACGCTTGTATATTTTCATTATTTATTCCCCGTGATGTTATGTAATATGTAACCCCCTACGTAATGCCTGTAAAAGGACCTTTAGGTACATGAAGAAAAAAAAAGTTTTTCTACCTGGAATTAAGAACTGCAGCGCACATAAAACCTTCTACATATACAAGCAAGGATACTTGCTTATTTCATACATAGAAACCTGGAAAAAGTTTACCGTGAGATATGTCAGTCAACCTCACGCTTATCAAATTCGTGTATAACAATACTCCACTAAAAACACTTACCAACTTTGACTTCATTGCATCACTTTCTGAGAGGCCTTGATCAAACAGTTCGAACTCCGTGATGTCACAAAATGGTTTTTCTAACAAATCTGCTTCAGGCTGCAGTTGTTGGTCACAAAGCTTTGCTTTTATTACGTCTAGTTGGCTTCCCAGGTGCTCGACTCTCAAGATTACCGTTTGTAGAAGCCTGATGACCTGCTTAATGCCTGAAATTCACGAAGAAAATGCGTGAGGACACTCTGGCTGATAATAATAATAATAATATATGGGGTTTTACGTGCCAAAACCACTTTCTGATTATGAGGCACGCCGTAGTGGGGGACTCCGGAAATTTCGACCACCTGGGGTTCTTTAACGTGCACCTAAATCTAAGTACACGGGTGTTTTCGCATTTCGCCCCCATCGAAATGCGGCCGCCGTGGCCGGGATTCGATCCCGCGACCTCGTGCTCAGCAGCCTAACACCATAGCCACTGAGCAACCACGGCGGGTACTCTGGCTGATCAGTTAATATTCATGCAGTTGTCAGGTTTCGTTTGGTTTGTTTAGTGTGATGCAGTCCTTCATTGATAAACAAATAACTAGCTCGTAGCCAACTGTCAAAATCAGTTGACTGGTGTGGAACTTCAGCACAGTAGTCACCCATCCTTCATTCTTGCCAAGCCCACAAGAATGATTGTTTTGCTATTAAAAGAGCGTCAATAAAGAAATAGAATTTAATAAGCTTCTTAGTGCCCCTTTGCTATATTGAGTTCATTAATTGGGCTCTGGGAACCCAAAAACATTGCTCTGCCAAGCATTCTGTCCACTTTTAGTCAAAACCCGCACAGTGGTGGCACTACATCTATAAGCTATGCGAAAAACAGTGTCAAAAGGTAGCACAGGCAAGTTTTTTTCATAGGGAAATCCGATTAAATTTGCCAAACCATTTTCCTTACTGAAATGCAGCAAATATTTCAATCAGGAATTATAATGGCAGCATGTGTAAAAAGAGGTGGTACTGTATTGTTAAAGTGGCAGTGCCAATCATGTTTCGTGTTAACTTCATGAAAAATGAGGAAAGGCTCTGATGTTACATCGGTGTCACACGGCCACTTTTTATTATGACTTGAGCCCGATCCTGATAGAAATTCTCAACCACAATTGACTCCCTCCCGCAATATTGCAGGAAGGAGCCAATCACAAGAGCCAATCACAACCCAGAAATTCGGTAATGATGGAAAGTGTGCCGTGCAACACTACCATTACTGCACACAATGCAGTCCAAAACATTTCTGGTTATTGCACAGCTCCTCTGCCCAATGTAAACCAAAAGGTCTACATTGCGACTTTATCGCATCAAACAAAATATGCTGACGTTCATACACTAGTCAATAAGCAGCAGTCAACAAGTTAACGGAGTACACAAATGGTGCTCTAGGCCATAGTAACTTTAATTCGAGCCCCAAAGAGCAACTGGCTCCCTTAAGAGGAAGCTTAGCTCGAAGGCTCCTATCTAAATACCTGGGAAAGGAGAAATCGATTTTCTCGGAAACCACTGCACCAAATTTGATGAGGTTTGTTACATCGAAAAGAAAAAGGATCTAGTGACTGTTGCGAATTTTTATTTGTCGTCAATTTGTTAAATAAAAATTGGCAAAAAACGCAAATTCTCAGAAATGAAACTATGATGTTTTTCGTAACTCAGAAATAAAAAATGATATCACAGTTCTGTTTATTGAACCTAATAGTTCATCTAAAGTGGACAAAATTTCTAAGCAACAAATTCATATATTTACACATGGAAAGCAATGATGAACATCTAGAAAAATAATCTATTGATGTAGCGCAAGTTTCCTTAAAGGTTGTGCAGGGCCTTCCTAGAGCATCTAGACCATGGTGTGCATCACTGTCTTGCTTACAATTTGCTCCGTTCACTCTGAATGCATGACTCTAGACAACTTGAAAGATTACTCAATCCTCTAACACATGAAACCTCTGGCTTAATATGAATTCTTAAATGCTTACCATCATCTGAAATAGGTGCAACAGACTGACTTGAATGCCACTTCTCATTGTTCCACTGTGTATTTCCCATTTGGCTTGCTCCTTCGAACGACAAAAAAAGAAAAATACATAATCATGTTCACCAGCAGGCCTTTAAGGTGTGTTACTGCTGAGTAGTGCTTGTGAAAGGAAGTCAGTTGTGTTACAAGACAATGCTTTACACATTTTGGCTACAACTTCAAGAGGTTCTGTAAGAAAGAAAACAGACAATGCTAGATTACATACTTTTCATCAAAGAGTGAGCTGTGAACGATCTTTTAATGCCTGATGATTCTTGCATTGCATCTTGTTCACCTCCAGACTCAGCCTCACCCTCAGATTCTGAAGTCTCGCTAGCACACATTTGTGCACATTGCACTGCGCCTTGATCACCTAAAAAAAAGGAGAGGAAACAAACCGACTCATGTGAATGACTGACAAGCGTCAAATAATGTAGCAAGCAAATCATAAGGAAAATCAGTAAAGATAACTCATTCGACCATCATCAAGAAAGTACACAAAGTACAAGAGCTTGTGTCTAAGACTAAAAAAAATGTAACTGGGGTTTTGCATGCCACATCTGTGACGTGGTTTTGGAGCACATCGTAGCGAGGGATTCCAAGTTAATGTTGACAACATGGTGCTCTTATGATGCACCAGAAAGCCACCGAAGCCAGGGTGAAACCTGTGACCTCGTGCTGAGCAGCACAATGCTACAGCCACTGAGCTACCATGACGGGTTGTCTCTAACACTGACTGATAGGTTTTAGTGTTCTAAAGAAACTGGAAGTGCCAAAGCAAAGGGCTCTTGTAAACCAAAAAAAAGCCAGTGTCCAGAAATAAGACACTGGTTGACAATCCTCAGTCAATCTTGTCTCAATTTTACTTTGTAGATCAAAATGCACGGCCGTTAAAATGCCATTAGAAACTGCTTTATGTTCCACTTTTGCAACAACAGCTTCAGGTACAAGCCATAGTGGAAACATGCCCTGTCAATTATTTATATGCTCCATCCTATGCTGACTGTTTTTCTATAACATGCTATGCTACCAGTAGATTTGTAAAGATTATTGTGCCATTGCCAGACATCATCTTGGAGCAGTTCCTTCTCAATATTCAATTTTTTGCAATGACAGCATTCTTAACATGCATTCCTTATATTATCAAAAGGCACAGACTTACTGCAAACATTGGGATCATTAGCCCTAGATGTTGATGCATGTGATGACTGCTTGTGAATACGTCTCCCATCCCTCTTCTGTGCTTCTAAAATTGAAAAAACGACATTGAAAGGATTCGAGAAACAAGCTACAATTCCTTAGTGTACCAACCACATGCAATGTGATTTCAAAGCTCAGATGTCGCCAGTTTCTAGTGAAAGCAGAGAGCTTCATTTTACATAGCTGTATAAAAATTTACAATGTAGAGGTGAATTTGCAAAATGGCAGGTCACTGCCCACCTGCCAGAGAAACCCACATGTGTTTTCTTTGAAGGTGCAGGCCTACTTAGCATATTAGTGGGAAAAATTATGTGGCATAGAAAAATTAATACGAGGAATAGGGTGAACAAAGCTTGCTAGTGTGAAAAACAAATAGTAAACATACTTTTCATCATAGATGGCGGTGGAAGTGGTAGTCGCTGCACACTTTCCGGACTTGAGCTAAGGGCTCTTCGTTGCTTTTTTCTTTTGCCCCGTCCCAGGTCCACTTCGCTCCCCAAGTCTGACCCATCTTCAGCTTGCTTGAGTTTTTGTCGCGCTGCATCATATGTTCCTACGGAAAGTGAAAAATAATAATGAGCATAAATTCAAGCATTGCCCCAATTCTTCAACTGAATGTAATTTTAGATAAGTTTTCTAATAATGTTACGAGATCTAGAGTTACCATGCAACCTTAAACAAATTGTTGCGCTAGTGCGTATATGAGCTTTCATTTCTGAATGAAAAAGTGATTGTCACCTAGTAAGCATGTAAAACCTACAGTTGTGCCACCAAAGAAGATCTTTCTAAAGTTACTTTTTAGTTCAGAGATGTGTGCACACATTGCAATTTCAAGTACATTGCCAAAATGAACATGATTATTATGTTATGAGACATGCTACAAAAGAATTAGAAGAGAAATATAAAACTTACTGAATGTGTCTATGGGCACACATGGCACGACTTGCCAGTTGGAGGATGGAGAGGCTCCACATTTGGCTAAATACGAAACATTCTTGGAATCCTGTGGCCACAAGCAGACATCGCCATGCAGCCACTTGGTATGTACAAGAGCCACAGAGTTGCCTTCCTCTGGAAACTTGACGCCTGCATATTGATCACCTTAAAGAAAAACAACATATGTATTGTACAATTCTACATACAGGAGTTTCTTCATCATTTACATCTTCAGATGCACAAGAGGAAATACAACCAGCTTCTTTTTGAATGGAACTCGCATGCATTTTTCCGAGACCCATGTCAGAGGCCAACACCGCAGCAAGGAAGGCTTGGACACAATCAATATTCCCAGTGCTGATGAGGGACAGGGTGTCAAATATACGTCATCTTTCTTCAGGAACTTCCTTCCAATTATGTATGGTATACCTCGCGCATTATGGGCAAAGTTCTCCACCACAACTACACTTCCATCAAGGAGCTTGCAGCAGTTATTCCTCCTACTAGTGTCTAAGACAATTCCTTCCGGAAACGTCACTTTTTTGAACTGTGGCCCTTGGCAAAGAGGCACAAGAGGCCCATCTTGATGTTGTACTGTGAGCAGAGGGGAACTGCTTACGGTCATTTTTTTTCTGCACTGAAGCTTCTTTGTTTCAGCAATTCTGTTTGACAGTTGCTCCAGTGGGTGCTGCGGCTTTCTCAGAAGCTTCTTGATGGTGCCCATGTGGCTCTCAAATGGAAATGCACTCCATGAGTCCAGTGGCCCCAAATGTCTTACATCATCTGCAAGGTGGCATAGCCCATGTACATTATGGGATACACGGTGCTGCCCATATATTTCTGCAAAGCCTCTCACAAATAACTTCAAAAGCTCCTCAGCATAGTCAAGCTCGGCAGCTACTGCGCTTTGTGATGCAAGTATGGTTATTGCTACATGAAGACACAGAAAGTTTTCATACATCCCTTGTGGCACTACAGAAAACAACACCAGTGGCCCACTATAGAACAAAAAAACCTGAATTCTGTTGCTTTCCAGCGATCTATGTCATGTAGACCTCTTGGACGTCGATTGAAGTCAGATGGTACAAAAAGAGAAAGCTCTGTTTGCTTGGCTGAAATGCGATTTTGTGCAGAAGCCCCTTGTCTAATCTGCTTGGGACCTCGAAACCACAACAGAAGCAGTTTTCGCATGACTCCTAGACACACAAGATGCATATAATCCAGTGGCACGTCTTTGACCAAGTCAAGTGGCAACTCCTCAAGAACTGTATTGCCAACATGGTGTCGCTCTTGAAATTGGCCTCGAAATGTGGTGTTAGTGCGCAGATTCCCACTTTTTGCCGGAAAGCACACTCTCCCTTCACTGTAGAGGCCTTTCACAGTGCATTTTGTACAGCTGTAGTACCCAGTGTGGTTTCTTACACTCAGGATAAATGCTCGTGCAGGTGCATCGCAGATGATGGCATTTATTCTGATAGGTATAACCTGTGCACCAAAACAGATGCCAGAGCTAATGATTTCCTTAACTTCATCAACAAACTGACGGAGAAACTCATTTGCATCATCTGGTTTTTTTTCTCCAAAGAAGACACCCACAACAAAAGGGTCATGAGATTCGATTTTCTTTACATGACAAAGTATTGTCCAAAATTGTTTTCTAGAGCTCTTTGCCAGAGGGAGCCCATCAACGTGAAAATTGAGAGCAAGCTCCAATGGTACATCCTTTGCTATATCTAGCAGTTCACGAAGAGGTTGCACGATACCAAAGTGGCAGTACCGCCCTCCAGCTATGTTGACTATGTTTAATGACTTTCTGGGCGTTTCTAGCAGCGTTCTTGCTGATCGTGGAAGGCAAGAAAAACATTCATGACCACGCAAGATTCTCAAAAGGGCAGTAACTGAGCTGTGGGAACAGCCGTACTGAATGGCCCATGCTCGTAATTGGTCGCTTAACGGCGCGACATGGTCTACCTCAGGTTGCTCTTCTTGATGCACATTCGTTTGCTTCATTTGCTCCTGTAGGCACTCAGAATCCGAACTACTGCTGCAGAACACGGCGTCGTGCTCGATGCTGGGCCGCTCACG
Organism: Dermacentor albipictus; assembly: GCF_038994185.2. NCBI lineage: Eukaryota > Metazoa > Arthropoda > Arachnida > Ixodida > Ixodidae > Dermacentor > Dermacentor albipictus. The sequence continues at coordinate 65,848,359 of NC_091829.1, read as the reverse complement.
TTGGTCGGATTCCGATGCAACATCGCTGAACAATGAGCTCCCACTAGCAGCGTCAAGTTGATTGCGCCAAGTGCTCTCTCCAGAGCCAGATGGGTGCACATTATTCTGCTCGCTATTAGTTCCAGTTTGCGATGGATTTAGGATCATAAAGAATTCATCTACTCTTCGGTTCCTCAAGCGGCGAAACCATCGGTCACTCGCCGACATGGTGCACAAGGGTACAGTACTTGGCGCTAAGCGTGAACAAGTAGTCGTCTCTAGAATACCGCAACAAACTACTCCACTTAAGGTTTTTATTTCACTAACAAATAAAATGCACTCACCTCCTTTTTCCGATTCCGAGGGCATGCCTCCGAGGAACAAAATACCGCAAGGGAGGTCGCTGCAAACTCTCCTGCGGCAAATACAGAAAACACGCGAAACGCTGACGGCTGACTGGCCTTCTGCTTGACGCTTGGACGTGACTTGACTTTGTTGCATGCACAACGTTGCCAGCATTCGCCAATCTCAAAGGCCTTGTTTTTATGCACAACAAGTGCCGGAACCCTCCGAGATTCCCTTTTGTTGAGAGCCTGCACTAGTCTGCGCCATGTGTACCGGTTCTTCGTGCAAGCAAGCCACTGAAGCACAGCCTAGAAAAATATGAGAAAAATGATGTTTGGGAGCGAAAAAACGTAACGGAAACTCCCCTGAGAAATTATTGGACAGTAAGTAATCATTGTATGGTAAACTTTAAAAAAAAAACAGCAGTTGGCAACTAACACACGTACGGCTCGCGCGGGGTTGTGTTACTCCGCCTGCCAATGTGACCTTTTCAAAATGGCGTCGTGCTTAATACCTCCAGAGCGTCTGCTGTTCTTGAAGAGGCTTTTCATCGGAGGAAGCGATAAGGTGTACAACAGAAATGAACAAAGTATATGAAGTCTGAGTATTTCAATCCTCAAAAGTCTGCGGTACAGTTCATTTTACTGCTGACCCCGTTTTACTCATGAGATTTCACTGCCGACTTAAACTTGACAATAAATAGTTGCTGCGAAGCATGCGTTTTATTTCAGCTCAATAAAAAATTTGGTTTTCACCACTCCACTATAGCATACGAGTGAAAACGTCCAAAATTACGCGCTTATAATTTAGTTTTTTTGATTACCATCTCATTTAGGTAACAGGGAAAGTTTGAAGTACGAACTATTTGCAGCCTCGTGGGGGAACAGTGGCTAGCGGTTATGAGGGCGTGGGATCAGTCTTTTTCTGGGGCGTCCAATCAAGCTTAATTGCTACCTACATTTTAGTATAAGTTTCAGCATTCTTGCCTTGGAAATTTGCATAGGTTTAAGCCTGCTGCAGCTAAACTGTGGGTTTTCGAGGTATTGCGCACTACCACCGAAATCGGCCACTCACCTCCGCTGCCTTGGTCGGCCTGGTATTGCGCTAACACCGGGTTCAGCCCACGTATGGCGCGTTACGTTACCCCATGTATTCCTACGGAGCGCGTAGATATGTGTTAAAGACGAACAGATAGGCAGATTTCGGGGGAAGCTTAGCCGAAGAATGCCTACAGCATCAAAAGAGAGGTGCAGTTCGCCATTTTCCACACAGCGGCTAAGCAGCAAGGGCGGATCGATGTTCCACCTGCACCTGCCTAGCGCACGTCTAGAGGCTACAGACACCATCTATATCAGATATACGCTTATATATATATATATATATATATATATATATATATATATATATATATATATATATATTATTATTAATTAAAGATTTATTCAATTGCCTTATTCTTAATTCCAAGACAGATTTATGCCGGCATGCACATTTCATGGCATAGATACGATGGTTAGCATACATATCGTTCGTTGCCGCAGGCACGTGAACTTCTGTCACTATCACTAATTGACAATGAATATGCTATATATATATAATTCATTTATAATTTTCTGGTTAATAATGTAGGCTCTTTTCAGGACTTCCAGAGGACGTCCCATCACGCACATTTTCGGGATAAAAATGTAGGCTCTTTTCAGGACTTCCAGAGGACGTCCTATCACGCACATTTTCGGGATAAAAATGTAGGCTCTTTTCGGGACTTCCTGAGGATGTTCTGTAAGGTACATTTTCTGGAACAAGATACCAGGTCGTGCTAGGGATATCCTCAGTTCGTCCGCTACGGGATGAGGACATTTTGACCATTTCAGGACATCCTGAGGATGTTTTGTGTTGTCTGGGTTAATCCATTTGTGTAAATCTCCACTGTGAGAATCAACTCGGACTCTACACAATGTATTTTTTATTTCCTTGTTTTACACTCTTAGAAATATTTACACCCTTTGGGGCGTATCTTGTCCCACAACAATAATCGTCATCTGTCTTGACCGCGTTTCCTTTCCTTAACGCTGCGAGCCCGGTACTTCCCAGTCATGAACGGCATGCGCGTTATCAGTGTGACGCAGCTTCTCGAAAGGAAAGTAGCGAGCGCCGAGCTTTCAAGAAACTCGGGCAAGACAGATGACGATTATTGTTGTGGGACAAGATAAGCCCCAAAGGGTGTAAATATTTCTAAGAGTGTAGTCAAGCAGCTTTGTAACGTGAAGGTTGCGATTGCTTTATGATACTTTTTGAACAGTGCATATCATTACAATGATAAGCTCTGTAAATATATGAAACGGTTGTTCCTCCACAGCGAATATGGCAAAGCAAACTCACCAAAGGTTGGTGAATGGTTGCCTTCCCAACGTCAGGATGAGAACCTGTCGATTTTCATACCGTACTCCTGCGGCAATTTTTACCCTCTAAACTATGTGTGTAGGAGTAATTGCGATTATGACTTGCTTTTTATATGCACATACTTTATCACCACTGTAATTCCTCTTTGTTTGTCTTACTATTCACCACATCGTACTTTGCTCAAGCGTATTATGGAGCTGTGATGAAAAGAAAAAACTGTTCGATATACATAATAGGTGTTTATGGTACTGCAGTTACATCCACATTTTATTAGTTTTGCCGACATCGCAGTGTTGGTTGGGCAAACAGCTCTTGCCAGTTTGCAAAGGTTCACATTCTATATATATAGTGTTCTACTGACTTCCTCTTCTGATGTATAGTGCTTGAATTTGTTAGACAAAAGGGTTTAGGCGGTATTGACAGCCGTGCGTGACCCATAAAATAGATTTTGTGTGCTCCCCAGTGGAATTTGTGGGGATGCGCGCCGATCCATGCTTCTGCGATACCGTCTCGCGAGGCCTCGTTCGAACGCGCTAACGACCAGGCGTTGGTCATTCGCGCGTACGGTCCCGCATGGGGCGAACATATTTGCTCGTTATCCCGTCGCGGTGAGTCAGACTTCGGCGATTTGTCGCGCGCCCATCGACATGTTTTGTGGATAGCAACTCGGCTCTCAGGCATTGGTCTATGAAAGGTGCAATAAATGCCCTTGTGATTGTTTGCACTACTGTGTTGTCATTCCTTTGTCGCAAGAGCACGGGTGAGAAATCCACAAATTACTTCATTATTTCTTTTCATCGCACTCGAAGTACGGCACACCGCCCCCTCAGAAATTTGGCAACGCACGCATTCGTGCCTGCATTGATGGAAACTCGCGTATGTACATGTTTTTCATACTGCACAAATCTTGCCAGAGAATCCCTGTTTAAATATTGTGCACTTCAACTCTTTTCGATGCTAATACCACCTGAATTATTGTCAGTGCCGCAATCCAGGTGGCAATTAAAACTATAAGCTTTAATTCACCTCTTCTGTTATGGACCAGCAGGTGGTTCTGTTCCCCACTCCAAGGTGAATTGCAGTCACAATTGCCGCTTCTTCACACGAGGAAAATGCGAGAAGGTTTCAAGTTTTCTCCCGAGTTCAGTGTGCCTCCAAGCAGCATGCAGTGTTTGCCAACTCAGACTTTGCTCGTCAAGCTGCTTTTGAGTAAATTGAGAGAAAGAAAGAGAGCGGAGGGAAATAACATGTTAATTTTTCTATATTAAAGGCATCCCTATTTCGATGCCTTGAGGTCGGGCCACCTCTTGAGCACTCGATCGTGACCAGCTGAATCAGACCCTTGAGATTGGCGATATTTTTCCTGACTCTTGCAGAAAAATGCCTTGAGTAAAGCAAGGCGTGAACTAAAGTTAGCTGAGAACATGGCTCAGTAAATACCAAAAACTTCATGAGCAAATCAGAAAAGAAATTCTTTGGTTCATTGCGGGGAATGCGGGAGATGGAAATTCAAGACGATGAGCAAAACGTGAACAAGGTGAATGCAGGAGCCAACGTTTCGACAAGTGGGCTTGTCTTCTTCATGGCAAGGCAAGCCTTGAATAAGACAAGTCCACTCGTCGAAACGTTGGCTCCTGCATTTGCAACACTTAAGTGACGTCTAAACCCACGTCTGAGTGGCAGCTCTCACTAGAATTCTTTATGCAGATCTTGACGCCAATGTTGTGTTAGGTGCATACGGCAGAAGTAATTTTAGAGCCGGAAAAATACGCGGAGAGATTTGGACACCATCTAAAAGACACCTGCAGAACAACATCATGGTGTACTGGAATAAGCTAGTGTGTCGTCCAGCTGCGAAAACATGCCTCTTTTTGCGATGATGGCTGGGGGGCGCTGGAGCACGGATGAATGGATGTTATGACGGGCGCCATTGGAATGGGGCGGTGGGTTGCATCACCAAGCACACCGGTCTACTGCAGTGTGACCTGTCGCTGCAGGTTGGAGTCATTGCTGACGAGAGAGAAAATAATGGTGCAACACAGGGCCTCCGATATTGACAGTTATGTTTGTCGCAGAGGTCATGCATGTATGTATGGAGCTTGCTGATTGCTTGTTGTGGTTTTTCCTGCCGCGTTCGCACATTATTTATGAGCACGGGAAGCACTGGATTTCTAAATATTTGTGTGCTTGTGCGTGCGTATTTGTTTGTTTTCTTCAGTGAAACCTGGCAACTGCCTTTCTGGCTCATGCAACATGAAAGGAATCCCCTGCAACCCACCAGGTACAGTGCAGGCACTCCTTCCGGGCTTCTTATCGTCGTGTGTTTCGAATGACTAAAAACACTTGCGTGCTTACCGAACAGAACGAGTAGATGAGTGTTTGTTTCATCTTCTGCAACCAAAACGCTGAGCATACGAACAGGAACACTGCATGATCTGTGGTTGGAAACGTGCAAGCTTAGACGCCGTTTCGATATATCCTACCAGTTTGTAGTGTCTCTTTTTTGTGAATTATACTAATCTCAATTGTTTTGAAAGGGTTTTAGTTCATAAATACAGAAAGTTTTGCACAAAATGTTTAAATTTTGCATGCTAGGCACGCTAGTCGATCGCAGCACCCCACTGATGGCGTCCTCACAGAAGCCAACGCTGGCAGAAGTGTCCCCGATTCTGCCATTGTTTTGCTGTATGGACGACACACTATCCCATTCCAGTACACCATAACAACATCAAACGTTTTGGCGATTTTTCGCTCATGAAAAATTAAGGTTTGACTATATTTGAGTTACATTTTGAGATCATTTGGCTATCTTTTGTTGGAACCATCTGGCAACCCTGACTACAGTGTCTTCTGCTCTAGCGTGGACGACTAAAGTGCTTTCGCATTTAGTCGGCAGTGCCGCGGCAAAAAACAAATCGCAAAAGCAGCGTTGCGCTCCCCATAATGCCTCAACCAGATTACAATGGCGCAAGGTGTAATTCCATCCTATTGTGAATGCCAGCGAGCCGAAGAGCAGGCAGCTTCGAAGTGTGAAATACGCGACGAATGGCGGCGCCAGCTGCTTCACAAAACTTTTATCGACACGACTCCGTCTTGCCAGGTGCGATTAGTTTTCTCTACTTTCTGCTTGTCTCTGTGTGCAAACGGGTGGCCCAAAACCAAATTTCTGCGTGACAGTAGGCTCTTGCTGTTGCTTTGTCGTGCGTGCACAATAGTAAGCTCTCGCTTATTACGTGAAATGCGTTACAAACAGGAACAAAATCTGCGTTGCGTTCATTGTTTCGTACTTTGCTAACTGCAGAATTTTTTACATGATCAGTCGCAGTGAAATCACTACAAATCGTACCACGCTTATTGCACATGTCTCAGAACTGGCCTTCTCTGGAAGCATTGGGTTATAATGCGTGTTACCGGTAACTGCTGCATTTGTTGGGGGTCCTCTAAAGTTATGCGAGTCAAAGCAATCACTGCAGACATGCCCCACAGTGATGGTCTGGTACATTTCATACAGTTTTTGCTTAAGTACACTTTACGTCGCTGCAACGGAGCTACGACTGGCTAGCACATCGGTTGCCAAGAATAATGTGCCGAGGCTTACAGATGCAACGAAACTCGCACCACGCACACTTGCTGTAGTGTTGGCGATTTATACGGGGCACTGCCTAGCTGAACTTCTTGCTGACTGCTGTCGAGCATACTAAATCTCGTCAAGACCACGCGAATCAAGACTCTCAATGCTCGATTCATTCCGAGTGATAGAGATTATCTAAATATGGCTTCCCCAAATACACCAGAGTTCATTACTTGTGCTTCATTGCACTATCCTTATAAGAACGCACTCACATGCACTGGATCGGTGAAACACATATTCTACATTGCATTGCCTCTTGCACTTATATGCCAGATATAAGGCACGCATTACGCACGTCGTGGCACAATGTATATAGTAGGCCTCGATACCCAGGAAAACACATGCGCAAAGCCATAAGTTGCCAGCCTCGTTGGTGTTTTTTTGTCTGCAATGTGCACCTTTGCCTGCACCTTTTGCAGTTAACATTTCTAAACTGATGAATTAATAAATATCTACCACATTTGTTTTGGCATTAGTCCTGATGGTTCGTGTTCCTCTGGTACTCGCGCTACACAACTACTGTTAGCTGTAGATGTCAACCCAACTGTACCTGACTACTTCACTGTAGTCAAGTGAACTTCTTTGGCATTGTGTTTATTTACACATGAATGATGATGATGTGCCTGCCCATTGAGGGCAAGGGAGGAGGGGCTATCTGCTGAGCCGGAGGAACATGGCGTGCTTGCACTCCTTGGAGTCAGCTGGGAAGTATTTGTCGTAGAAATCCAGGATGAGTTCTTCCACCTTGAAGCCAAACTTCTGGTACAGAAGTATTGCCGGATTGGTTGCAGATACATGCAGTGTGACATCCTTTCCCATGCACGTCTGCACACAGAAGAAAATGGGTTATATTTGTTGTCCAACCCTTCGCCCTTGACGTGGCACGAAGCCCAACATTCATAGAGCACTGTGTACATATCTGGCTACATTGTGTAAGCGTACGTGTCTTGGAACTGGTCTGCACCTGTCACGTGTCTTGCATAGGTGGTAGATAGGTCTATACTACACGCCAGATTTTGGTACACAGATACTGGCCATAACACGACTGTAACTGGTAGCCAAATACTAAATGGGTGCTCCCTTTAAAGGAAACTAAAGAGAAAAATAATTTCATCTATATTAGTAGATTACCCTTGTACAATTCCAAAAATGCCGCTCTTACATTGAGAAGACGCACGATGAACCGGAAAAGACGCATAAATGAAAGCTGATTGGCGATGCTGTATTTAAGTTACTGCACCACCTTACTGTGATGTCATGGATTTCGATGGTGTTTGTTCAAACGTAGTTCATTTTGTGTCAATGAAGACGGTCTACACTGTATTCTAAAAGAGTCAAAGAAAACCTAGAAAGTATAAAAAACATTTACTGAGCCGCAATGGCCCAGTTACGGGAAGATACCTTGAAATCAGTGATGTCACACTGATGTATTGGCACGAAATTTGATAAATGAAAGTTTGGTCTTCGTTTCCTCTTTTAGTAATCAACCTCTTGCTGGAAAAATAATGACAATATGGTTTCAAAGAATACCTTATCACTGTATACTGACTTATATTTATCTTTAGGGGCCCTTTAACCCTTTAAAGACAAGATATAAAAATACCTGAAGGAAGCAGTCACTGTATTTGCACATAAATAACGTGACCGCAAATATAATGCGAGGGGGGACATTTAGGTCTCTCTCTGTGTGAGGTTGTGCCACAAATAAACAGAAAGCTACGCATAAAAGCGGATGCCTGCAGGGCTTTATTCATCATTATTGTGAACCGCCATTGCAAAATAAAGTGAAAGGATGAATGCTGACGCCTTTGTCGCTATCGGTAAGAATGGTGTTGTGCTTTGCAACACCCACCAATGTTATTGGACTAAGCACTCCAGAAATGTTTGCAACACAATCTAATGGCAAAACTGTTCATAGATTGTGCGATGATGCAACGCCTGACATCAAAGACTGCTCGCCGACACATCTGCTCAATAGTGCTGATCGTCTTGTTCAAGGTTGCAATGAATACGCCATCCCCACATTGATTCAGCACTAACGGATTTCTAAATTAGCAGGAGAAAGAATGCGCAAAATGCACAGTAGCAACTTCCAGTTTGCTGCTCTTGCATGTGCGCTTCCGATAACATGACGCCACAGTAAGAAGCAGGCCATTCTGCTTGGGTCATCAAAAGACGTGAGATGAGGCAGGCAGCAGCAGCCATGCACTGTATTCTAGTTTGGCCATTCTATGCACTGCTGGCTTCAAGGAGCACACAACTAATTGTGTATCGTGAAGGTAATTGCTCTTTCCACAGTTACAGCATGCATACAGTGCTCGAGAAATAAAATGCGACAGAGAAACTGTCAATAGAACTCTCCATACATGCAATTAGTACTCAAAAGTACCATGTCGTCACGCTATGAATCTGGTCACCAAAGGTGATGTGAAAACTGATCTAGGTGTACAAGTCAAAATTAGGTTGACATCACAAGAATGCAGATGGTGGAAATGAAAGTATGCACATTAGTTAGCCGTAAAATGACGTGTTTCATTCGATGAGTACTGTACTGACTCCAAGACATATAGCCTGACAAGAGGCCTCTCCAGGTATATTTGCAGCTTATTATAGTAGAGTCAAGAGGGCTAGCCACTAACTGTAGGACAGAGAAATTATGACCGCAGAGAAATCTTCTCAAGAAATTAAACAATTCAGCAACTCTTTCATATTTTGAGGTACAGCGGATACAGCCATGCATGCATACATGACTTCATGCATCTGACAAAAGCATAAACACAAAGTTGTGCAGTTACCCAGTTACCCGCCGTAGTTGCTCAGTGGCTATGGTGTTGGGCTGCTGAGCACGAGGTCGCGGGATCGAATCCCGGCCACGGCGGCCGCATTTCGATGGGGGCGAAATGCGAAAACACCCGTGTGCTTAGATTTAGGTGCACGTTAAAGAACCCCAGGTGGTCAAAATTTCCGGAGTCCTCCACTACGGCGTGCCTCATAATCAGAAAGTGGTTTTGGCACGTAAAACCCCAAATATTATTAATTTGAGAATTGAACATATAGTGGTGATGAGGCAGATACACCTGCAACTTACAATGCAGCACTTTCTGGCCACTCCCCTAGGTCCATATTTTCTGATACATGTTCATCATGAGCTTCCAATACTCAAGGACACTACTACCATCAAGAGTGGCTGTTAACCAATAAGATATTACTGCCAGCAGTAATGTAAGATGCGAAAGGCGCTGATTTAGGTTCCATTCATAGTATGCGTTATAGATGTTATTCCCAAATTTACCATGTAGATAAAATTCAAAGTGACATGTTGTAGATACAGAGCAATAAATCAACCTTGCTGTGTCAGCTAATTTAATAAAGCAAAAACTTATTAGTTCATATTTGCATCTGACAAACTGATTAATAATTAGTGATCTTAAGTGGCATGCCATTCCGCTGACCCAGCACTGCAATGATGAGCCTCAAACCCATGAACACCTTTTCCAACAAGGATTCCCTTGGAGGTGCCACAATAAACTATCTTTTAGCATTCACAACTGGCTCACGCCAGAGTACCTGAATGAGGTGGTAGAGCATGAACTTGGCAATGCCTGATTTTCGCCACTCGGGGTGTGTGAAGATGAATGGGATGTATGCCTCGTTGAACTTGACATCAGGCACCATGAAGGCAAAGCCCACTACCAGTTTCCTGCAAGGAATTAGAAAGTTTAGACTAAGTGATGCAAACAGCCTGCGTATGCAGGTGCGGATGAACCCACTTATAATGATACCGGTCTTAACAATATATCAATACATAACAATGAGCAGCAAATGCATCGTCATCTTTCGTGCATGTTTTCTATGGAGAAATAAACTGCTTGCTACAGCGCTCTTATGTTGCATTATCGGTTATAACAATTAAATCCGCTTAATGGGTGTGTGTGTGTTGAAAGGGCAAAAAAACGCAAATCCTTGGAAAAAAGAAAAAGAAAATGCAAGCCACCGCATTCGCCTGCATGCCCCACACTTTCGCCGCACCTGCCTTTGTTACTATACACCCTGTGCAGCATGCATTTATCACTCCACTGGCCTCGCACACTCCTCTCCCGTTTCCCTTCAACTCCTCCAAGGTCAGCGTAGTCAATTCGCGCATCGGAGGGGTGGAAAGGAGGCAGAAGAGGGGCGCGCAAAGCCAGCAATGTGATGAAAGCATGCCATGCAAGGTGCACGGCACAAAGGCGGGTGTGGTGAAGGTGTGGGGCATGCCGGCGAATGCAGTGGCTCGAATTATTTTTTCACGCACCCGTCCTCTTCGTTTCCCGGATTTCGCATGGCTTTTTGTTTCGGTGCAGACACATAGTAGCCAGATTCCAATAGTGTGGCATGGGAACATTGCAGTAAACAGTTTTTTACACATAAAAGTTCAGTGTGGCAGCTTCTCATTGTTACATCTAAGTAGTTTTGTTAAACCTTGTGGGTTTAACAACTATAATACATAGCTATAACTACAAGTGGGTTCGACTTTATTTCTTTCTATCTAATAAAACCTTTGGATGCTTGTCCCCTTTGCTTTTTTCGTGCAGCCCGGTTATTACAATTGTCGGTTATAACAACAGGATTTGCTAGGCACTTCAATCCTTTTCCAACAAGGATTCCCTCGGAAGTGCCACAATAAGCTATTTTTTAGCATTCACAACTGGCTCACGCCAGAGTACCTGAATGAGGTGGTAGAGCATGAACTTGGCAATGCCTGATTTTCGCCACTCGGGGTGTGTGAAGATGAATGGGATGTATGCCTCGTTGAACTGGCTCGACATACTACCAGGAGCGGCACGTGCTGGACCCTGAACACTCAAGCCTTCCTTAAAATTTTTTCCACTCATCATAGCATCCTCTATTTTTACAGTGCCTGCCCAATCATACCACAATGCATGGGAGCTAGAGGTTCCCTATACTGGTGCCACATTTTGAGACATTTCATACTTGTTATAGTATGGTCAAGTTATGCTGTGCACTGGCGCCACTGTTCTGCTCCCACATAAAATGCGACAAAATAGGATTGACGTGACTCTGACCATGCCTGATAAACTGTGACCAACTAATGGAAAAGTGGTGCCCTCTATGTCAGCCCAGATTGTGGTGTCACAGGGCAGGCATAGAAAAAATACAGAATCGAGGCTATGACTCAACACTCCACCTTGATTGCAGAAAGTGGAGGGAAGACCTACTTTTTAAGTGAGATGGTCACCGTGCTACGTAATTCTGTTTCTTGAGTCGAAATTTCACAACAAGGCACTCATCATGGCATGGATTGCTGAGAAGCTTTACTGATCTGTAGGGTCCCCTATGTTCAAAGGGCACCAATGCTCTGCGCTTTGCAAAGTTGAGGTCAATTTCAGGCTATAGGGGTTATGCTATGGAGGAATGCCAACCCTATGTCTTACACCTTGATTTGTAAATTGCAGGGTGTAAAGCCATGTAACATAGTGCAGCACTATCAGCTGAAGAGCTCTGTAGCACGGTGACATCTTGGAAGGGGCCTCTAGTTTAACACACTGCATTTCTCAAGGTTTAATATATGTCATGATATGCATGTGGTGTTGCAGAAGAAAGCTGAAGAAGACGACGATGAAGGCATGAGTATAATTGCGCAATGGCATCCGAAAAAGGTGAAAAAGAATTTCCAAAGAGCCTCATGGCGTGAGCTTGGGATGTGGGAGCGGTGCCATTGTGAGGGAGGAAGCCGAGATGGAGGCAGCAGCGGTGGAAGAAGCAGCCTGTAGGACGATGGGGCTGAGCTTCTGCCTATGCCTGGTGCTCCTGAGCCTACGGTTCAACCACTGAAGCTGGTGTATGTCTGCAGGGCATCCAGCAGAGCACAGCCTCTATGATCCTGGCCTACGTTCCTGTCCTGTCGTGACACGTCATCTTGCCGCCCAGCTCCAGCTGGGTACCTCAGCAACAGCCCTCTCGACGCCTGTACCGTTCCAGCCGTGACCTCCTCGGACATCCAACGCCGAATTGTATGGCGAAGCGCGAACTTCCAATGAACTAATTCTGTAGCGTGCAGACTAGTTAGGGACTGCATACTTAGAAGTGTTCCATAGTAATGTTTATTCAAAGGTTTATGTCATTGAATTGATGTAGATATGTTTGCATGTGTGTAAGTGAGAGTATACACTTCTTATCTTATTTTCTATATCAGTATGTATTGACCACGTTCCAGAACCTACTATGGTGAAAAGATTTATGCTGTGACAATACAGTAATGACAGGGGACTGGACGGATGAACAGCCAAGAGGCACATGTTGTGTGCATACTCGCACCTGTAATGTTTTTTTTTTTTTAAAGCTGTTAGCATTGAATGCTGGTCAAAGAGCAGGGCGATTTTAAAATCACTGGGGCACTATAGACAGTTTGCATTGATGTCATCATAGCCACGAGAGGCTGCATAAACAACAAACATGGGAACATGACAGGTTGCGTTTTTTGTGGTGCAAGCACATCATACGGGTGTTCTCTAATGGCTCTGGCACAGGTGCCAGCAGCATTCTGGTCGGGTCTCTATTGCAATGAGGTGGCAGTGGATATTCTGCACTGACATCATCGCAGCCGCCATGACGGTAAACCAGGATGGAGAAAAGTCGTGTCCCTGACGTCTGGTAAAAGCTAGCTATAGAATGTCATTGTTGATGCATCTACAAAAAGAGTGGAGGTAAGAAAGTACATTTTGGTTAAAAAGCAAAGAAAAGCTGAAGCGCATGATCTGAACGGGGTATCTTGAGTGTCCTTAGACCAGTTGTACAAACTGGGGAACACAATGTGGTTCTACTGCATACATACATATTTGAGACCTCAAAAACGTAGAGCCCTTGTGTTATGTTGAGGTAAATAATTAAATATGGCAATTGATTTAAAGTTGCTGTGGTAGAGGTGCCTATCAGGGCAGCACCTATATTAATGCTTACCTGTACATGGCGACACAGCTGAAATCTGGGTACTGGAGGCTTTCTGACACTGCAAAAATGTGAAGAGAGGAAGAGGATTCGGACAAAGATAACTTAGGCCGTATGCACTAGAGTGCACTCTGCCGTAGCCACATACAACACGCATTCCTAATTTAGTCTGGATAGTATGTAGCATCATCATTCTGATAATGCTTGACCATGTGCAGTCAAACCTCGATTTAATGAAATTTGTGATGTAATGAACTATTTTAACTTCCTGATATTGGTTCCATTGGAAACCACATATTATTTCTGACACTGATAGGCTTTCTGACACAGCAAAAATGTGAAGGGAGGAAGAAGATTCGGACAAAGATAACTTAGGCCGTATGCACTAGAGTGCACTCTGCCGTGGCCACAGACAACGTGCATTCCTAATTTAGTCTGGATAGTATGTACAAGTGAAGCTTAGAACGACAGAAAGCTGAGCTAGTTGGTAAGGATTCATTATGCAAACTAGAAGTGAGGCGTGCAGACAGGACACAAGAGAAGAGAAGTGTTGTCCACTTCTCTTCTCTTGTCCTGTCTGCACGCCTCACTTCTAGTTTGCATAATGTACAAGTGCTTAACTGGCCCACAAGACTGCCTTTTAAAACAACATTCTGATAATGCTTGACCATGTGCAGTCCAGCCTCGATTTAATAAAATTTGTTATGTAATGAATTATTTTAATTCCCTGATCTTGGTTCCATTGGAAATCATGCATTATTTTTTTTTGCAATTTAACGAAGTAATTTCGTGACAGTTTTCATTTAATGAAGTTTTCAGCCATTTCAAGCATGTACTTGGAGCCTGTATAGCCAGTATATCTAGCAAAAATGTATAAAAATGTTGGCTGAGGTAAATTATTTCAAGCGTCCTACCGGAAAAAAAATTTTGAGCAGCAAAAACGCCGTCAAAGTGCACGCATTGGGACACCGTGGGCAAGACACCGCTGTGCCATTCGTCGCGTTGATTAACAATTTGAAAAACTTGCGGGGCTCGGAGAAACACGAGAGCTGATGATTCCTTTTGTGCTAAAGGGATGGGGAAGAAGTGAACATGCGGTAACGTGATCAAGAATGCATTAGGGGAAGGGAGGGGGAGGAGCAGGCATGTGGGCATATTTGCCCTCTGTTTGTGGAATGCACGTCTCCTCTTTGTGCCTGTGCATACACGGGCCACGTGCCGTATCTTGGAGGTAATCTTTCTGCACTGCATGCGCTCGTAACTGCACTATTATGGCCCGACCTTCATGCAATTTGTTCATAAGTGCCTACTAACAACATACTATCCACCAGGAATGCTCTGGGCATTTGTGAAGTTGTTTTCGCTACTGAAACTTTAAAACTTCGAATGAACGAAATTCACGATTTAAAGAAGTTTTTTTGCTGAAAGTACAATTTCCTTATATCGAGGTTTGACTGTAGTTTACTCTGAAGAGTTCCGACTATATGAACAAACTGCTTATTTAATCTCAGAGCTCCATACATATTTAATAAACCATGCTTCATTATGTGTGATAAAGTGACTGACAGTATTTGCTAATGTAGTGAATATACAGAATGTGAATATTGTTTTGTATAGTGAAAAAGGCTGTTCATTACTCAGTTAGATTTGCTTTGCTCATTGTTGGTTTTGTGTTGCATTTGATCCCAAAATTTACTATTCGCACTCTTCTATATTAGTGCTGTGCCAAGTAAAGGCATGTTCCAATTCCCTCCAATAAGGAAAATTGTGTACGTTGACATCAAAAGAGACAGCTTTCTGCATGCATTACGGCAATAACTTTTCTCACAGATACAGTGGAAATCTTACAGTCAATTCCGGGCCAAAAAAAGGTTCGGCACATGGCGTTGACAACAGGTATGTGCTGTGGCCGTACGTAGCAGAAGTCGATAGGGTGGCGTTCTGCAGATTGTGTCACAGATTCCTCCTTGAACCTGTTGCACAAATGAAAAATAAAAAAAGAAAGTAAGATACTATTGGGTGAGACATCACATGACCGCAGATCGTGTGAATGCAGCACTTCTTTTTTGTGCTTTGGAGACGAAGTTGAACATTCTTGCCTATTACAGCTGCGTCTCGATATAATGACCTCCGGACAAAACAAATTATTGCATATCATGAAGTAAATATAAAATCTGGCTAGCTTTATTTTATTTTAATGAGCATTTACTTCCATAACAAAACGAAAACTGTAAGATCTACAAAATAATTTGCAGCAAGGCAAGCATTTGTTGACTCGCTGCTAAAAGCATGTATATTCTGGTAGCAAAAATGTCAAATGGGAAGCCATATCAACTTGAAACAGCACATTCCAGGCGCACGTACATGTTTCAGCAAATGGCTTGGCTTGGATGGCCCATAGCCAGCAAGTCACTGTGCCACTTCTGTACGATCACACCAATTACATGAAAGTGCACTAACAACACTCTCAAAGACGTTTTTAATTTGGCACTGCTCACATGGCACCAGTAAGCCGCTGCTAAAAAAAAACAAAGATAGCTACAGAAGACACTTTGCTGACCTGTTGGAATCATCATGGTTGCATTTCTTTCCCACAAAAAAACAAAACAAATTGTGGGATTATTTTCACGACTCACAGTTGAAGAACCACTGCATGCTTTCTTTCAGTAAACCAGCCCGTCAAGGTAATTCCAAAATGAAATGGCTAGCGCACATGCATGGCTATAACTTCAATGGGATTTCTTCTCTTTGTTTATGACTTGCCTTGCATTCAGCTTGTGGGAAAGTATTTCTTCCAAAAGTTTCAGTCTCAGTGGCCTCGCTTCAAAGTCCCTGAAGATGAATGGCTTCAGTGTCCTGGAAGCAAATACACCATGTAAGCTAAAGTTATTTATTTATTTCAAGATACCTCACAGGTCCCATGAGGAGCATTGAGTAAGGGGGGGAGGGGGGCGTCATTGCAATACAGTTGTATGTGTGAATACAGCAAAGATGAGTAAAAATCATCATCACAAAACAGGATTACAGATGAAGAAGATGCAGTAGCGAACAAAACATTGGATAAATTTAGCATCCACACTGCTTGCAGACGTAATCAAACATTGTGTAAGAAAAAGTGTAGTTTAAAGCATGAAAGAGAGAGAGAGAAAAAAGTGTCAGCCTGACATTATATAGATATACAGAACATGGCATACAGAATGACAATTTTTTAGGCCAGAAGCTGCATGGTCAGGAGTTGCCTAAATTTATCTCTGTCCATTTGCATGACAGTGCTGTCAGGAAGGGAATTACACAAGCGGAAGGCTTGTGGCAAAGCTGACATATTAATTAAATGAGAAGTTTCCGTAGATGCGTGTGAAGCTTAAATCATTATTCATTCGTCATGATGTGCAACTTGCACGCTCCAGCAGCAAAGACGATGACTTCATTTGACGAACACATTTATGGAGCAAGGACAGCAATGCCACGTCACGACGACTGCTTAATGCATAAAGTGAAAGGTCAAGTTTCATAAGAGTTATGCTTAACTGCCTATTGTAATTGCGGGAAATTAATCAACTAGCTCAGTTTTGGATGGCTTCTAATATGCAGAATAAGTACTCATGATGAGGAAACCATATCGGTTATGCTAACTCGAGCTGCGCATATACGAAAGTCAGGAAGGCTCATTTTCGGATGTTACATGGGGATTTATGTAGGTTGCGACGAATGTACCCTAGCGCTTTTAAAGCATTAGCACATATGGTTGTTATATGAGAGGCCCAGGAAAGATTTGTTGCGAGATTAATGCCTAGATATTTGTACATTCAAGAGTCATACACTAGATCCCCATTCATATAATAAGAAAAACTTGAGTTAAAGCATTTGTGTGCGAGTCATTACGTTGCATTTATATGAATTAAGTATCACTTGCCAGGCATTGCACCAGTCGCTAATGCACTGAAGGCCACCTTGAAGAATAAGGTGGTTTTCAAAGCTGGTAATCAGTCGGTATATTATACAATCACCGGCAAAAATTCATGTGCAAGAAGAGATGTTATTGGGCAAACCTAAATCATACCTATTCATACCTATTCCAAACTTACACCTGGAACTCTGATCATGCTTCAAGTGCGAACCTGCAGAAATTAATTGACTGATGCAGACCGAGTGCTGTGACCAACTAAAACATCACTTGGATGTGTCATTGACTGATGACATTGCCTATTACTTGCTAAAAATTGCTCGAAAATGGCACATCTGGATGAAAATACAGTGCTGATTGTAATATATTTATACATTACCTATTATTTTTTCTTCATTGTTACTGTTCTGGGAAAGTGGTGTTCTATATTCATTTTTGGTGTCCATATGTGATGTAATAACCAGCAAAGCCCCACAATATAAATACAGTGAAATATCACAGGCACCCCGAGAGCAGTATACAGTGAAACGTTGTTGATATGATTCTGTTACATACGATTTCCCGGCACCAATGTTAACAATCAAGAACACAAAAAATTACGCAATACAGTTACACTTCCTTTTTATTAGTTCATACATTCCTGGAAAACATGACCTTTCGGCACCAATCATCGGCACAGTGCCAAACTGAGATCGCATGATACGTTTTCCAGCCGCTAGATGCCATGCAGGCAAGAAAAGAAGTGAGGCATGTGCGATTGAGAGCAGTAGGTACCTACCATGGCAACTTCTCCACAGTACTCACCCACCCATGTCACGTGAAAAAATCCGGCACACACTCAGTTTCCTTTTTTGGTAGTACTAGCAAATCTCCTCTTGGATTGTAGGAGGTTGCATTCACAGCTATGGCCACCGATCATATTGTGATAAGCATCTTCGCCCATCTGTTTCACAGCACATGTAGCCTAGCGCCATTGGAAGCATACTGCACGGTTCTAATAGGTGGTAACCCAAACATGTCACCATTCCCTGCTACAGGTTACATGAAGTGAGCATCTGGTGGCATGGTATTCCGGCACTGAGTGCTAGCTTGATTCCGCTTCAGTTTCACGTTGTTATCTTAAAAACACTATGCAATAGGAAAATGATGTATGTCATGGGTTGCTCAAGCCCTGCCAGTTCGATGCATGTCAGAATCTCATTATATGTTGGTACGTTAGTGCGGTTAGTACATTCATTTCTCAAAACTTATGAACGAGATTCTGCTGTACTTAAGCATTAAAGTGATACCATGAAAGCAGATAACTTGACTCGTGCTATGGAACCTACTTAGGGGCAAAAAAGATTGTACTCATAAAGTACTCTTTTTGTTAATTTCACGGTAATTTCACGTTGAAACCCCAGCTCCAGTATGCCAGTGCAATGTCAGATATTTCAGCATAATTTTTTATATTTTGCCCATTGTGGCTCAGTAAACATTCTTGATACTTGCCAAGTTCAGTCTTTGGTTCTCTTAAAATACAATGTAATCCCATCTTTACCTATAAAAATTAACTAGGACCAAGCAGGTGCCATCAAAATCCATGTCGTCGTAGAGAGCTGGTGTGTGCACTTCGTGGCATCCCCAACCATCTTTTGTTTCTGCGTCTTTTTTTTTGCCTTACCAAGCCCTATCTCAGGGTAAGAGTGGCTTTTCTTGGTAATTTAGAAGGGTGTAATGTACTAAGAAAAGTAAAACTTATTCTACTTTTTAGAATCTTTTTAAGAAAAAGCCCTCTCAAAGGTGTACGCACACAACTAGTACTTGAATTCTGCTTGAGAGTCGAGCGGAAAAGCTTCGTAGTCCTGCAGTGTTCAAAACGCCACTGCGTAATGTCACTTCTGAGCAGGCAAATGGGAGCACACTGCGAACATGCTCTCACGAGGGCTTGCACTTGTGCAAGCGGTATTGCCGAGACAAGCGCGAGCCACGGCGATGGAACTTTTTGAGAAGTTACACAAGTGGCCTCGTTTGCTTACGGGAAAGTGCTATCAAGAGAGTGGTTGTTACAAGTGCCGATTTTTGCATCTTACACTGCTTACCTCTGGGTGTACGGGCTGGCTATGCACTCCAACTGTTCCTCTTCAAGACCAAGTATGCGCGTCACAAACGACACATGATTTGGAACTCCCGCCATGCGAGCTGTTCCTATAGTCACCTAGACAATGAAAGATGCCGGTTAAACAACACCTCGATCCCTTTCAGCATAGAGAGCGGCTACCCAAAGAAACAACCGAGGCGTTCGAGATAAGAACATTAGATAATGCACGTGGCAGCCATCCTTCGAATGCTTTACCTGGCAGCAAGTGTGTGTACCTGCACACATGTAGCAAGCACAACCAACTTATCCCAGTTTTCTTGTTTTCTGCATGTAAGCAGAGCTGCAGGTTGAAGAAGTACTGGCACAAAATTCTCTTTACTTGCAATTGCTTTTGTGTTAAAGTGAAAGTCTAAGCTCTCTAAGCCTAAGCAAGAATACTGCGAGCATCAGTGTGCTCTAAATAATTTACTAATATAATTGTTTCTATCAACCAGTTTTGGTACATAGGAAGTTAATGCGTCATAATCCAAGAGCTCATCTCATTTCTGTAATCACTGTATCTGCAAAATGTGAGCACAGAGAGAAGAAACCCGCACCATACTTTTTCTTCCCTTATTTGTTAGCAGTATCATACCTAGCCTTACGCTACATGATGTCATGACAATTTTGGTGACACAAGCACAGCATTCCGAAACAAAACTTAGTACTAAATTCAAACAGTATGCATTTACGTTTTCCGTTCTTCGTACTCGTTTACTGCATCCTTTTACATGCAAAAAAAAGTATGCGATATAGGGTTTCTACAACTTCAAAAATATGTGTCTGTGCTCCTTTATTCAGTGTGTGCATTTTTTTTAGTGCTGTTGCACATTTTCAAACTTCGATGACGTATTCTGGACTATTGTATTTATGCGAACCCATCCCAGCTAGCATAGCTTGCCGTTTTTCTCACAAGTGCTCAGACACTGTATTGTGGCACACAACCAATATAAAGAGGCCTGAACATCAACTGAGCAACTTCAGTAGCAAGCAGAATGCACGGAAAGAATCGCACAGCACAGAGACAGGTGCATGTGCATGCTTAGGAAGCAGACCACCCAACCCTGAAAATGCAACGAGAGTGCAAAGATGAGGCTAGGCATCTTCATTCTGTGTTGTCTCGTCTTAGCACTGTTTTGCATGCAAGAATGTAGTAGACTGACCGGGCCGACTTGGTGTCTCAAAACTTTACAACACACTAAGCACACTGTGCCAGCTTGCAGTTCTTAATTTTGAAACACTAACGATGATCACAAAAGTTGCCGAATGCAGTTAGCTTTGCATTCTTTAGCAGCTGGCAAAACATTAGACACACTGCATGGTTGCACAGTGCTCGCAAGGCAAATGCAAAGAAAAGCAAGTACAGCTTTACAATTTATCAAACAGCTTGCGGCATGCACCCTCAATGTAAGTGCAGTGCTGTGCATTACTGCAGTGCATTACTGTTTTCTTGTTCTCATATCAAGTGAAGATGAAGAGTGTGAGTGTTATGTGAATTACGGCACTCACCTGAAATCTGTCCAACACGTCCTTTGTGTTCCGCCTGGGCTGGTGAACTTCCTGTACCAATGAGAGAACACTGATTTAATGATCTTGCCACCACACACAGCAGATGATCTGCTGCCTGACTTGCTAAATTCGGTGCACCAGGCTCATTAAAAACAGCATGGTTTAAGAGTGGGGACCATTCTGTGGATGAAATAAGCCGTGGATAAGAAGCTTGCCCACAGTAGACAAAAATCACTTCTGCTGTCTTTTTCTTTTTGTACATATCTCTATATCAGGCAGTCACACCGGCCCTAAGCACCTACCTTAGCTGCAAAAAGAGAGTGTTATAGCTCACTTTGCCAGGCATGCGGTAACAAAAGTGACTTTTCCACAATTTTCATAGTGACACAATGACAAAAGGACAAAACACAACACAGAATGCAACGTGTTTGTCTTTTGTCATCTTAGCCTCCTTCTATTGTACTAACATCGAAACTCAAGTACCAGCACACCCACACTTTCCCCATCCTTTTTGTTCATGGTTATGTGCTCTATTGCATGCCGTCAGTAGCTCCACCTACCACAGTTGCTCAGTGACTGCTACGTCATTCTGGCACACAGCACGAGTATATAAGTCAGTGAGTCAGTCATGAGTCATATGGAGATTGTCGCATGTGTAAAACACCAGGTGGTTAAAAATAAATGCAGAGCCATCCACTACCGTGTCATGTTTAAGCAAGCGCTGTCCAAAGACACTTTCAAGTGATGTCTTGAAGCTGCATTGCCTTGTAATGTACAATGCCAAAAAAAAATGTGTAACCTCTCTGGATATCAGGTGATCTTTCATGGCAGACCTGTCATGGTTTCTTTCAGCTCACAATGCGTCCATAGTCCAAGAAACTAAACTGTGTATATACTACCTGACTCAACTTCTATAGCCGCTACAGGTATACGAAGGTTGTTCAATGCTTATCCTAAATGAATTACCTACATGAACAAGTTTACTTAATTTGTGAGATAATTACTTGTCTTATTGTCATTAACCTTTTCTTAACACCAGAAACTATCAACTAGCGTGTTGCTAACTGGTTGAAAGTCTGTTTTACTGGCTAAAATCTCCCCATGAGTGTCTACGCCATTGGTAAAACTCGTACAGCTCCCGTATTCTACACAGACTAGACATTTTGGTTATGCTACGGTGAGCAAACTCTTACTTTCCCCGACTGTAGTCCAGGTTCACTTAAGTATCTTTTTGGACTTGTCCACTGTACTGTGGCTGCAGGTGACTTGTACATGTACACTACTACTTTGTTCTTTGTACTCGTTTGTTCTGTACTATCGTAGCTGCATTCACCGTTCATTAAAGCCTTAGCTTTTCTTAGCTGGTTGCTCAGTCTTGCGCTGTTGGTGCCGTCCACGCTGTCTGCAGTGGGGGCCGATCCAGGAGATAATACAGTCTACGTTTTCCATAGGTATGTGCTGCTGGGTATGTAGTTTTTCCAATGGGCGTGTGTCATCGTCGTCTTGCTGTCACCATCATCACCGCGGCATCTCCCAATTCTCACCACAGAGTTGTCGTTGTGTGTCTTTGTCATACTTGTGATGTTATTGGGGCCGGATCACTCCAGACAAAGGGAGAAGCAGCACGCCAAAGCAAAAACACACATCAGACATGTATTGACGTACACAGTACGGATAACGGCACACACGCGTCATAATGTCCCAAAATGCCTCATAGGCGACATGCACTATATGTATCGGTGGATTACGATCGGCCTACAGTTCCGACGGCAGCTTGTGTCGCCGTGTCTTAGACCTCGTTGAACCGATGCCGGCCAGCGGGGACGGACAACAGTGTCGGCCGGCGGGTCGGACAGCCGTGTAGGACGGCCGGGTCGGACAGCTGGGTCGGACGGCCGGGACGGTCGGCTGGGTCGGACAGCCGGGTTGGACGGCCGGGTCGGACAGCTGGGTCGGACGGCCGGGTTTGGACGGCCGGGTCGGACCGCCTCGCGGCGCTCAGGTAGCCGGCCGCAGTCACCGGGTCGCGTCCACAGCTGGCGGGGTAGCCCTGTGGCCGCTCACCCGAACGCTCGAGTGCCCTGGTTCCGGACCGCCAGCCCTCCTGGACCAGTGCCCAGCGGAAGAGCGGGGCGAGGTAACCTCCCAGCGGGCGACAGTGTTGTTTCAGGTGTGGCGTATTGGCGCGGTCGGCGATAGCTCCTATGGGCCAGACGCCCAGCGAGGAAGCTGCTTTTCGTCGACCGCCGAACCTCGCGCACTGCTCACGCCACGAGCCACGGGCCACACTCTCGCGCCATGCTTTTTGAGGCGCCACTGCCGGCGCTCCCAAATTGGTGTCGATGATGATGATGGTCCTCTTCGCCACCGCACGGCGCACTGTATTCATATGTTTAGGCTTCGCACTCCCGCGTACCATATATTATGACAATACCCCCCTTTTCGAGAAAGTTGTTTACAACTATTCTAACACATGGACGCGGGATGAAAAAAAAGAAAAAGGAAAATGATCATGCACGTTTGTCCGATTGTTCATATTAGCACACAACACACTGTTCACAGGGCATTGTACCCAGTCAAAGAACGAACGCACAAGTCTGTTCGCTTTCAACTAAATACTAAACACTTGAGATGTCGCAATGTCTAATCACATTTTGATATATAAACAGGCGATTACGCGCGACTCGACTCAAGTAGTCTGCTCTGACATTGTCACAATCTTTTATGTGGGTAACAGTAAAATAATACTCCTGCAAAAGGAGACTCCAACGCAACACTCTGTTGACGTGCCTGGCGCTCTCCTCTGTGGGCTTGTTTCCGCTGGCCTGGTCCCCGGCGCTTTCTCGACTTCGGAGGGTCTTGTGTCGGCGCTTCTAAGACTTCAGGACCGAACGAACTTGTATTCTTGCATGCACACACAAGCACACACTGACGAGGAAGTGGAGCGGCCTGTACTTTCCCTTTAGCGGTTGTCTTTTGGCACTTGTCGCACGACTTCACGAAGCGTTTTACGTCTCTGTGCACATCTGGCCAATAAAATTCCTGTAGGACACGATCGGTTGTTCTCCTGATACCTTTATGTCCTGCCATGATGTTTTCATGAGCCACTTCTAATACGCCATGTCTAAATGCTTTTGGTATGACCACCTGCTTAAAGGTTCTGCCAGTGGCCCGGTGGTAAAGGCGACACAACAGTCCTTTTTCTTCCACGAATTTGTAGCTGTGGCCCTTTCCCGAGTTAAACGACTTGCTTACTTTCGCAAAAATATGTTTCAGCGTCGGGTCTTTCCGCTGTTCTTCAATGAGTTGGTCTTTTGTTACATCACGTAAGACAATCGTTGGAACGCACAAGGGACGAATCTTGCCTTGTTCTTGTTCTTCAATATTTGCTTCAGCCACGCTCGATACATGGTGAGGCTTCCTAGGCGCCTTATTACGCTTCATCCCTATCGACGACGACTCAGCGTTGGGAGCAGCGGGGTGCTTCCAGTCAGAGTCTGGATCGTATGGTCCTCTGACGCCTGGAAGATTTCCCAGAATTACGTCGTAGAGGGGCTCGTCCATACATGCCACGGTTAATTCTCCTGTAAAGTACGGCGTGTTCATTTGTACGACAGCTTCAGGTAGGTGGCTTGTTGAGCCGTCCAGAAGAACAACTTTGCTCGTTCTTGCCGTCATATACCCCTCTGGAACGAGTTCTCGTCTTACAATTGCGGTATTACAACCGGTGTCTCGTAATACACGAACACTTCTTCCTAGCAGCCGGCCTTCAACCATTGGCATCCCGTCGATGGGGAAAGTTACAGCAGTCCCAGGGTTCTTGTCCTCGCTGTCACTTGATTGGCGAATCTTCTTTCCTGGATGCTTTGATTCTTTCACTGGACGAGTCCGGACTGGTCGAGATTCGGTGAATGCACACGCAGAACTTGGTTTGTTGTCCCCGTACCGAGTTCGGCAATTTCCAGCTGTATGTCCCGTTCTGTCGCACAACTCACACTTCAGCATACGCTTAGGTGGGGCACGGCAGTCAGGAGCCAAATGTCCAAACCGATGACAAAGGGTGCACATAAGTTGCGGTTTCCTGGGAGCTTCAATGTTTTTTCCACCAGAATCCTTTGTGTTATCGGGACCCTTTCCTAGGTTTGTCCAGTTCTGCGCTTCAAGAAAGCGATCCGTCAAGCTAGCAAGTTCGTCAAGGGATTTGCACTCTCGCTCCTTCAAGAAAATTACTAGCTTTGGCTCACAACAACGCAGAAACTGTTCAGAGATCATGTGATCTCGTAGACCTTCATATGTTTTAGGCACATTAGCCATCTCAATCCAGTGGTCAAAATAGGCTGAAATTCTTGCTGCTAACTGTCTTCCAGTTTCGCCCTCTACTGCTTGTGCTTTACGAAACTTTTCTTGGTAGCCTTGAGCCGTGAATTGAAACCTTTGTAGCAAAGCTTTCTTTACCTTCGAGTAATCTAATGAATCGGTGGCAGTCATCCGACCGATCACAGTTAACGCTTCCCCAGTCAGACACATGCTCAAAGCAAGAGCCCATTTTTCTTGTGGCCAGTCCTGTCCTGTTGCTACGCGCTCAAATCGCTGTATATACGCGTGTAAGTCATCGCGTTTCTCGTCGAACAAAGGAAGTAACTTCTGTGGGTTGAGGGATGACGAGGAGGTGCTGGGTGCAGTCAAAATTTCAGAAGCCGCTGCCGGCATATTACGAGCTCCTTCCTGAAGCTGCAGCTTTAGCTGGAGGATCTCGCGCTGCCTCTCGTCAGCTTCCTTGATTGCCTCTCGCTCCGCAGCTCTCTCGTCCCTTTGTTTTGCCTGTTCGGCCTCAATCCATCTGCGAAGTTCTGCGCCTGACAATCCTATTTGGAGACCTATAGCCGTGATTTTCTCTAAATCCATGGTGCCGTCTACTAATGTGTGTCTGCGCTCAAGCGAAACTGCTCCCTTTCACTGTATTTACGAGTGAATCCTGGCAGGCTCGCCAGTTTGTGATGTTATTGGGGCCGGATCACTCCAGACAAAGGGAGAAGCAGCACGCCAAAGCAAAAACACACATCAGACATGTATTGACGTACACAGTACGGATAACGGCACACACGCGTCATAATGTCCCAAAATGCCTCATAGGCGACATGCACTATATGTATCGGTGGATTACGATCGGCCTACAGTTCCGACGGCAGCTTGTGTCGCCGTGTCTTAGACCTCGTTGAACCGATGCCGGCCAGCGGGGACGGACAACAGTGTCGGCCGGCGGGTCGGACAGCCGTGTAGGACGGCCGGGTCGGACAGCTGGGTCGGACGGCCGGGACGGTCGGCTGGGTCGGACAGCCGGGTTGGACGGCCGGGTCGGACAGCTGGGTCGGACGGCCGGGTTTGGACGGCCGGGTCGGACCGCCTCGCGGCGCTCAGGTAGCCGGCCGCAGTCACCGGGTCGCGTCCACAGCTGGCGGGGTAGCCCTGTGGCCGCTCACCCGAACGCTCGAGTGCCCTGGTTCCGGACCGCCAGCCCTCCTGGACCAGTGCCCAGCGGAAGAGCGGGGCGAGGTAACCTCCCAGCGGGCGACAGTGTTGTTTCAGGTGTGGCGTATTGGCGCGGTCGGCGATAGCTCCTATGGGCCAGACGCCCAGCGAGGAAGCTGCTTTTCGTCGACCGCCGAACCTCGCGCACTGCTCACGCCACGAGCCACGGGCCACACTCTCGCGCCATGCTTTTTGAGGCGCCACTGCCGGCGCTCCCAAATTGGTGTCGATGATGATGATGGTCCTCTTCGCCACCGCACGGCGCACTGTATTCATATGTTTAGGCTTCGCACTCCCGCGTACCATATATTATGACAATACTATTGTTGTCATACAGTCATCATCATCTCAATGTTGTCACGATGTCTTCATCATACCACCTTTGTCGTTCCATCGACATCACTTTATCGCAATCATGCTGTCATCATTCAGTCGTAATTATTATGCCGATTTTAAGCCATTGTCGTAATACGCTTGTGTCATACGCCATAGTGGTCGTTCCATCATCATCATCCCATTGTCCTCATGCTGTCGTTGTCATAACGCCTTTGGCTGTGCCAGTGTATGCTTTGAAGGTTGGAAGCGCTGAGCATCAGAGAGGGGCATAGAAGTTTAAACGAGAATGTTGTAAACCATCTTTTGCACTCAACTGTCAAGGAAGAAGCAGGACATACAGACCCCAAGCGATTCAGTGAGCTCGAGATCAGGAGCGAAAATGCCTGGTCCACACCACAGGTAACACTTAAACATTCGTGTTATAAAGTCGTAACCATACTACGAGTTTCTTTTTACTCTGTTCACCGTCTGCATTGTTTGTTGCACAATAAAGGAATGTTTCTGTACAAAAACATGCCCTCTACCGAAATGAATTCCGCGGAAACCTGCAAAGTGGTAAAAGACAACTGGAGCTTTTTTTTTTTAATCTAGTGAATTATGAAATACTTCCTTTTGCATATGCCTCATGTTGTCAACAAGGCTTATACAGGAGAGTTTGCTGTTGTGCTAGTTGGTTCATGGTATATTTGAAATGAAGACAGTGCAAAGAACTGGACAAGAAAGAGGCACAGACACAGCGCCGTGTCTCTTCGTTGTCCCACTGTTTGCACTGTTTCCATTCCAAATGGCTTACATAGTACAAAGGTACATGGAAGCAATAACACCTCTACTTGACATCTTACCTGCTGCAAATCTTTGTCTGGCCGACGTGAAAGCTGCCCCACTAGGGCGTCAAGGTCAAAAACTGGAAGATTCCGTGCTCGCTTGATCTTAAAAATGATACAGAAAGAAAAAGACTAAGTACTAAAACAAGTGGAGATATCAGAATTCTAGTGGCTGTTTGTTTGCCTGGAGTACCAGAAATGCCAGCTGCCACTCCCCCCCACCCCCGCCCCTCACATTTACTCTGAATTCAAACTTTCCTGCGAGCTTTCCCTTCATACTGCCATAATCATCCATGCTCGCGCCTTGCTGGAAATTTACAACACAGCAACACAGAAAATTTACAAGTGTCTTGATGAGTTCAGGCTCGCTTTAATTTATCAAGTCGTCAGCTCTCTTGGTCAAAAAGTCGAAGGGGGCGATGCCTGTTTTCGTTCTGCACCACACCTCCTATTTTGTTTAGGCACCAAAGGAAAGTAAGATGCCTTTGGCTATTTCTCCTTTAATTTTTGGCTAGAGCACACAACGAGGAACAATAAAACTAAATAGTTAATAGATTTTGCTTCAATTGCACAGTGCATATGTATGGTGGCTGTCAGTACTCTTTCCCTTCCTTACTGTTAGCAAGAGGGGGCTCAATGCCGGCGCCAGAAATTGTTCTAATTAAAGCTTTAATTGATTAATCGATCAATCAACCTGTCCTAGTGTGGATTTCTGTCGGGTTTTGTGGGGTTAATAGAGCACTGTTGACAGTAAAAGTGGCATGTGTTTTATAATTTATCGATATACTTACTAAAGGCCATTGGATTTGTGTTTATAGTGCATTTAATCAGCTGGCAACCCTCAGAGGAAACACTCCATAGGAAGAAAGTAGCTTGTCTATTTTGTGTAATTACATTCGCACACACTGACATGTTACATGTTACGTGTTTTAATTTAAAGAACCACAGATGGTCAAAATTAATCCGGTGTCCGCCACTACGGTGTGCTTCATAATCGGATTGTGGTTTTGGCAAGTAAAACCCCATAATTTGTGTTTTAACATTACCCATGTACATGTCCTTCCTGTTATGAGCCTTGATGGGACCGGCAGTATTAGTAAATTAATTGGAGTTTTCTTGCACACTTACCTGCCTGACAAGGAGCTTCCTTCTAAGCCTCTGTGCTTCGGGGGGAAGAGGAACTTTCAGGGCGTACTTCTCTATCTGGCTCAGCAGTTGGTGCTCCTCATAGATGCTCATGGGGACACACCTGCACGACAGATAACAGAAACAGCAGCGACTCACTTGCTGGGCTTGTGTTAGCTTTTGCTTTCAACTTGGTGGCGAACTTTGTAGGCTGCTGCCTATTGGCCATTTTGTGAGCATATCTATGCATGATTTGCATATCTATGCAGGTAATTTTAAGTTTAGAAAGAAAATTGTCTTTCTTGATTGTGATCTCCGCGATGACCGAGTAGCCACTCGGCACAGAAAATTTGCAGAGGCATTCCCAGAAACGTAGTGTACTGTGATTTGCTATTCACAACATTTGATGATTTGATGATTTGAAATCTGTGATTTGCATATTCACAACAGCATCATCTGAAGATCGGAAATGTTTTGTTACCGTGCTCAACCAGTGTTTCAGTTCCCTTTAATGTTTGCCTTTTAGTCACCCCTGAAAATAAACTGATACCAAAAGTCCACTGACATCTCCCTGGATCTCCTTGCTGAAGAGCTATCCCGAGGTGCACGCATCCTTTTAAATGCAGGCCGAGCAGGATGCTCCATGAGAAATAATGTCGTCACCTTTTGGCAGTGGCAATGCTATGATCCACCACCAACCGTAATCACTTCTGCAAGGGAAATGCTATGCATGCACAAATGAGTTAACTTTTAACTCCAAGTGTTCATCACATGGTGTGGTCGTGTAAAGAAATAGAGACATTTTGGGAAAAGTGCTGACCTTAGGAGGTAACGTAATTTGAGGACTGGGTCCGGCCACATGCTGTCAAAGAGAAACTTTACTTATGGAGCTTTGCATGAAGAGCCTCCATTGCGAGCCACACTTAGCCTGGTCTGCCTCACATTTACCATTACCTCAAATAAGCCTCGAGCCATCATTTTAATACTGTACTATTCTTGCGCTGTCCGACTTACTTTGGCTTCTTGGGTGAGGCTTCTTCTTTGATGGTGGCCTGCCGCCCTCTTTCGTCCATCCTGTGCTTTCTCGCAGTCCCCGATGCACGTGAGTGAGATGTCTCTGTTGAGCAGCTCTCCGAGTCGCTCACTGGTTCCTCCTTGATGCTTGCCACGGATCCGTCGTCGTCATCAATGTTGCCTGCCACAACCTCTTCAGTTGCAGCCACTTCACCTGCAAAAGTGTGGAAGCTGTCTCGGTGGATGTTTCTGAGCCTTTTCTTTAAGACAAGGTTTCAAACTTGCATTGGGAATTGTGTTACACTGTAGCATTTCATTTAGTATAAGGAGAAGAAGAGTTGCCTAAAGCTTATAAAACATAAAACTAAAAAATGGGGGGGGGGATGATAATATTTTCACATGGAAGGGACTAGTGCAGGCAGGCAAGCAGGCGAGGAAGACCTTCGTCAAACATGTACAGCTCAGCTTGGCTGTAACTGTGACGCATAAGGTTGAAATGCGATCTTTAGGTTAAAAGAAATATCCTTGTACAATAATTATTTTTCGCTACTATCAGTGCTTTTTTACTATCATGAGTACCGAAGAAATATTTAGGCAACTTCCACGCAGATTTATCTCGGGACAGTGTGAAAAGACTGCACGTCGAGACGGAAAAGACAAGGCGGCACTGGCTATCAATTGAATTTTTATTGATGAGAGTAACCTATAATATGGGGCGGTACACAATGTTGGTGACAATAAAACAAATGCACAAAGCATCAACAGAAACAGACACAACACTGTGTCTTCAAGGCTAAAATACTTCTAGAGCCATTTCTTTCTTTCAGAGGGTGATAGTTGGCTTGCTTACCCATAACTAAAAAAAAAAAAAAGAATATGGAGTTTAACGTGCCAAAACCACTTTCTGATCATGAGGCACGCCGTAGTGGAGGACTCCGGAAATTTCGAACCCCTGGGGTTCTTTAACGTGTACCTGAATCTAAGTATACGGGTGTTTTCGCATTTTGCCCCCCCTCGAAATGTGGCCGCCACGGCCACACATAACTCAGCTTCTTTGCCTATATGTTAAGCCTCAATTATTTCGTCATGTTTTGACCGTGATGCCTGCACAATATTACATTGTTGTTAAAGAAAGCAACATAGCCACATTCTTGGCTATGCGCACCTAAGTGCAACATTACCTTTTCTTTTTTTTTACTGCATCCTTGTGTTCATTAAGGTGCACACCCACACATTGCCTGGTATTGCGGACGCCTTGTCTCCGTGTTCCATTTTCTCGCGCTGTTTCGAGAATAAAGCAATGCCAACTTGCCAGATTTTCGGTACTACTACTCCAAGCAGATATCTGAAGCAACTACGCAGGTTGTGCAATGTAGTCATACACGCCAAGAGCTGCCAGAGCCAAAATTAGTACTCACCATCGGTCTGCAAGATGCCAACAATCTCTTCAACCTTGGGAGACCTCACGCCAAAGTAGCTGGCATCCATGGTAGCGGCTTCTTGGACGTTGAAATCTTCCAGGTCCAGCATCTCGTCATCTTCAACCTCCACTTTCACTGGCAAGAGGCCATCTGTGAAAGCATGGGTGCATGATATGCACACTACTGAGACAGGGGGTTCGTAGGAATGTGGAGACTTGGCAGTGGCCAACAGCAGTCAAACCAAGGGAAACCTCAGGGTTCATTCACACTATCAACTCGCAAAGACTGGGCAACCAAGTTGGTCGCAAATGGTTGGTTTGATTGAAAAGGAATCGTCAAGGGTCAGTTATTCATTGCTTGATTTTTCAATTGCACGACTGCAGCTGTAAGATGACTCAACTAACCCACGACAAAGGAGAAGGATGTCTGTATCCGTTGACACTTATTTTACGTAGTGATGGTGGTGCAAGCTGACGTGAGCAGCATCAATCGCGACACATTTCGGCGTGGTTACGGGCAGGTTGCACTTGCTGGTGTGAACACTGGTCATCACGAGTAACTCCTCGGTCACCAATTGTGGTCAGTCGTGCAACCCCTGTCAATCACTGGTATGAATGCACACTTAGACTGAGGCCAACATTTTAATAAGGGGAGTTATTTTCATCAGGAGTGGGACTTGTTCTTGCTGTAATGACGACAGGTTTCCCTGCTGAAATGTTGGCTAGAGGCTGAGGCTTAACCTTGTTCAACCCAAGATGATGAATGCGACTGTTCAAATTATCCAGCAAATATTTGAATAAGAATTCGCGTGACCTCAGAAAATTTACGAATTAGCATTCAGGATTTTGAGTAAACCAACATTTATCTGGCTAGGTTTGAGCGGACACAAACACAGCTGACAGTTGTGCTACAATAATTTACCACCAGCAAATTAACTGCAGCTAAAGAACTTTGCACAACAGCAAAATACAGCAAAATGCAACTGTCTACTTTTGCAGTTAATACAAGAAAATAGCATTTTTGTCTTCAAGCTCACCAGAAGGCGTAGAAACAATGTCCACAGGATCACTTGCAGGTTCAGGTACATGAAGGAAATCTTGCCGGAATAGGTCGCTCCCGAAGAGATCGTGGTCAGAACTCCAACTGCACAAAGAAAAATGGAAAAAACGGTGGCAAGCATCTTAAATAGGGCCACCTACAGTTTGGCACAAGTGTCATCAAACCAGACAGCTTTGAAATGTAAACCCTCAGGACAACGTGTGGGCATGCAGCACATGGGAACTACTAATGCGCCGTGTAACGCTCCGATAACACAGACGTGACATGCTCACTGCACAAGTAAGGGCGTTAAAATTGGTTTTACTCAATTGGTATTATACCCCTGACACACGGGCAAAACTAAAGTCCTTTCCAGTAAACCCCTTTTGCTACTCTGAAGGACCCTTAGCAGAAAGGAGTTGCGCCGATGACACACGGCACCGCACTGAACTTCTTTAGGTGGTTCTTCAGATGAACGCCGCAAGAAAAATAGCGCTGGCTGTTAAAGCCACAAGAGAGAAAACATTCTTAAAAAGCTGCGTATTTAATTACACTTAGCTACTGTAGAACCTAAAAATATATTTTTTTCATTGTTGATGGCTAATAATACTTATAGTCGTTTATTTTATTCGACTTTTTGCGTTGTTAGCAGCCATTTAACTTGGTCTAGCAACTATGTGCAGCCGGTGTTTTGCTGTGCGTGCTGTTTATTCTGGTGATGCCCACGTTTCTGTCGTCCTTTTTCATGTCTATGTCGTCCCTTACATTCTGCGCGCAGGCGTAACGCGTTTTATTCAATATGTTATTCCAACAACTGTGGTTTTTTCTTGGTATTTCCTGCGGGCGCTGATTGTGCAGTCTCCATCTCGCGACGTGAACACATCACATGCGCGCAGCAAATGACGACGACACTGCCGGAATTCAACAGGGCGGCACTAGCGACGTTATGCGAGCGTATGAGAGTATAGCTAGAGGAAATCTTCACTATTTGACAAATTGTATTACCGCTAACAATTAAAACATTTTCGCAAGGTAAAAGAAATACCTATGGGCACCGTAGTTGTGTGGCAGGTTTCCTTCTATTGACGAGTTGTGCACGCTGTGTGCGAGAGTAACTCCTTTTCCACTCGAAAAGTAGTTGCATGATCTTTTTTCCCGAAAAGGAACTTTGTGGTAAAGAAGATACTCCTTTGTCGTGTGTCACTGCACTTGAACGCCTTTCCGGTAGATGTCCCCTTACCTAAAGGACTTTAGAGTGCCCGTGTGTCAGGGGTATTACACGACTTTTGGGAGGACATCAGTGCTCCAAGATGATGTGCTTCCCAATGATTATCAACTGTAAAAGCAACGAACAGACACAAGACAAGCGCCATATACAGCGTGATAACCTCTATTCACAATGTCGATAGTGCGAGACGATAGCACTGCACGTGTTCATGTTGCAGGGCTGCGGCTGATGCCTAGGAAGGGATGTGTAGCCTATGCACGAATAGTAATTTCTGGAATACTTCTTAAAAATAATTACACCTGCATTTTGAAGTGTGGTCATGGCACAATGATATACAGTATTTAATATTAATGATGCTTACTGTAGTCATGGTAACATTCTTTGTACAAATTGGCTGTGAAAGAAAAAAACAATCACTGAAGTAGGCTTGTCTCAACAAAACATTC
Organism: Dermacentor albipictus; assembly: GCF_038994185.2. Lineage (NCBI taxonomy): Eukaryota > Metazoa > Arthropoda > Arachnida > Ixodida > Ixodidae > Dermacentor > Dermacentor albipictus. Next base: position 65,814,563 of record NC_091829.1, on the reverse strand, counting down.
CACTGTGGAGGAGCCATCTCACATGAATGCTTTTCAAGGAGTTACCCACATGCAGTCACTTTCAAAACCATATTAAAATTTGCATATAAAGGTTATCATACATAGTTTTAGAAAAGTGGAAAACGACAACAACAAAAAAACCCAACTACAAGCTGCCACAAACGAGCTTGCAAAGAAAATGCATGACATATGAAAGTCTAAAAAATATTACTGGAAGTCCTCGGGTGTCATCAGGCTGTCGTGCATGTCGAACGATGAACCTGTTGTGTCATCGTACGAGTCTACAGGCTCCGTCTTGATGCAAACCTTCTCGGGAGTGCTTGAGTTTGATGAGTCTGCTGCAGGCTGTGTGAGAAAAGACTCAATGAAGATAAAATATGCATCACATTTTTCTGCCTGGAGGCTTTTTCTCCCAAAAATATTTCTCAACTCAAACGAAAATGCCACAATGCTGAACCTAAATGCTTGCACTTTAGAGTTCACCTAAACCATTATTTTACAGCATTTAAGTGAGTCATCAATAAATTAATAGTACTGTGACTCAATGCCAACCGCATAAGTTGTGTATCTAGGTTCAGATGAAAAGCGAAATTTTGAGAAGCATGCACCCAGTTAGTCACCACTTTTACAGGATAGTACATAAAAATGTCGGATATGTTTGAACCGTGCTTGAATAGAACATTAAAAATATTACTGCAGTATTAAATGTTGAGTTCATGATGCCAGTTGCCTGGTTGTGCATCATGAATTTGTTACAAGAGAACACAGATTCTCTTAGTAGCACTTCACCTGTATAAGCTGTGTATGACTATGCTTTTGGAAAGCTGTTGAATGGCTAAAGTATCCAATTCCTCTGAGATACACAAGATCGCAGGAGTACCGGCACATACATTTTCAAATTTGTAGAAACTCTACCACATGCATCTCACATGCAAAAGGATCACACTTAGCAAATACGAATGTTTGTAAGTGTTTATAAGACATACTATTATGATTACTAAAGTTAGTATGTTCCACATCCACCTGCCATGGCTCTCAGTGGCACTAGCTAACACTCCCAGGGCTAGATCTAGCACACATAAATACCCAAGTTGGTGGACGTATTGATGGCCGTCGCTGTAGCACAATTGGTAATGCATTGCACGTGCCATGTGAAGGTTGTGCGTACTGTCCCCACCGGCAACAAGTTATCTTTCCCTCCACTTTAATTTCTATTTATTTTTCATTATAATCTACATTTCAACATCAATGACAGCTACTTACCTCTATGCTTTCCTCGGCTTTATCTGGTCGTGATTAACAAAAAATTGAGCCCCTCTGTTTCCCTTCTTCTCAATGACTAATAATAGCCGCACGTGATCTAAGCAGTAGGATTTCAAAGAGGTAGAGGTGCTGGATGCATTGCAAATGTCATTACGTGACGAGGTTGCCTTTGAATGTTTTTATACCTCGCACTCAACTGCACTAGATGTGGCTATCTGAAAAAGTGAAAATGTACAGACCTCGAAAGTGTGCAAACACATTCCTGCATTTTTGTTAGTGGTTTGGGCCTCTAGCCCAGGTTTGTTCCATTCATTTCAGTTTAGTCATACTATGGAGGGAGCAATACCTTCAGAAAGAACTGCAGGCAACTTCCAATTGGCCAACAATAACACGTGTGCATATTGCTATGAACAGTTCTGAGCAATCCCTCACCAATGAATTAGTGCGCCTCGCTCTCCCAGTCATTTTTCTTTTCTAACCTTGGTGAGTAGGGACCGCTTCTCCTTGAGGTTTATGGCTGCCTGCAGGGAGTTTGCAACAGTACGGCGGCGAGGGCCATCCAAAACTGGTGGATTCTCATCTACCGCTGCTGCAGGATTCATCTTTGCCTTTCGGCACTTTGCCAGCAATGTGTTAGGGCCCTCTGAAATGAAGCAAATTGAATTAGTATGATAAATTGATTCATGTCTGAATGCGGCATCATGGGCTGAAAGGAACACCGTAAGGCCGAGTTCATAAGTTCCGAGTTCATAAGTTCGTAAGGCCGTAGGCCCGAGCTCATTTTCAACACAGAGGATTTTTTCTCGGGGAATTGAGAAAAAACAAAAAAATATATAGGAGCTAGGTACTTCAAATTTTTAGTGACACACAGTTGACTTCACCTAAACAGCACGTTGACAGAACACAATTCTAGAGTAACGACAATGACATCTATGGGGTATGGTACTCGTTTATGTCCTCCTGCTCCTCTTCATCGTCATCCTGTTTTATGCCCACTGCTGGATGAAGTTCTGGCGATAATTCTAATCGTTGTACTATTGTGAACTAATGAAATTTTGTTGGATGGCCTTAAAGGGGTCCTGAACCACCCCTTGGGCTTGGTGAAAAAACAGTCCACAGATAGTATACGCTGCTGTGAACATCTCAGCCAAGATGCAGCTGCTATCGGCCAATAGCTAACATCAATAAAGAAGGGTGTTTGGATCAGTGCGCCAGTTTGCTTATGCCTACTGTTACTGTGTATATTTATTGATGCAGTTTAATAAACAGGCTGCAAGCAAAACCTTTCTTTCGAATTTCGATAATAATTACACATTCCGGAACAAGCCGACTATGGTCTGCTAATGCTCGGCCGCGGCCCCCTGTGAAGGAACTAAACTTCGGCGACCCTGCTATTAGTGCCGTAGCTGTCGGGTCTGCTTAATTGCGACTAGTTTTGAACACTCAACTAGCCTATAACCACGCGAAACTTGTCAGACTACACGCACTCTTGCCAGTGCATGCTCACTCCTGGCCCCTCCTGGTTAGACGCCTTGGCAGAATTTGCTTCGTATTGAGCTATTGACAGTACTTCAAAAGGTGCAAGTATTATGTGGCTACCATCCTTCGGTCAAGCTGGCGCAGGACAAAGCCAGTCTGCACCACCTAGCACAGCCAGGCTGGAGCATACGAGGGCGAGTGGGCACTCAAGCCCTGTCGTGCACAAAGCAAATGCTGTGCTTACGCGCTGCAGTTGCATACGCACTGCAGTTGCATATGCACTGCAGTTGCATACGCGCTGCAGTTGCATATGCACTGCAGTTGCATACGCACTGCAGTTGCATATGCACTGGCAATGAGTCCACTGGCCGAGTGCACTGCAGCTCACTGAGAGGCGTTTGGTGTGTCGTAAGTGCAAAAATGAGAAATAGTGGCATCTATGTGAACATTAAAACCAAATTTGAACTGTGTGCCACGGTGATGCTCAGTAGGCGGAGCATTGTGGGCACGTCCTGCTCTGCCATAGCCTTTGCAGTGCAAGTAATTGAAGAAGGAACGGAAGCACCGCTAACGTGATGTTTGATTGCCAATAACTCTGCTTCTGCTGAATATTTACATTGAAGTACAGTGAACACTTGTTAAGACGGACTCGTTTAAGACGAATTCTCACATATAACGAACAACATGGGAATGTTCACTTTGTTTTCCATAGATTCAATGCAAGAAAAATAAGAATGCTCAAGACGAACTGACTCAGATGTGCTCTTCGGTTAGGACGAACATTCGGAGTGACTACCACCGCTTCCGATCCCTGAGGCTAGGGTGCCTCGATGCGCCATGCCCAGGGGCGCGCGCATCAAGGCACCCTACTAGAGGCTTGCGGCGCACAGCGCCCATGGACAGAGGAGGAAACAAAAAATTTGGAGGACGCTTAAGCTTCGTCTTTAAGAGTGGAATCCAATAGCATTCAAAGATCCCTGACTGCTTTTCACGCTTCCTGGCAACTGGAGCTTATGAAACCACAGAGTTTATCGGGAAACGCTGGCCGCAAATGCTATGCACGAAGGTGAGCTTTGTGGTAGAAACACAGCCTCTTGCGTAGGCCGCGATGCGGTGGAGGCAAGCGCCAGCTGGAGGTATTGCAAGGAACCGGGCACACCACTCCGGGCCCCCAAGACACCCATCGCACCGGCATGCATAAAATGGAGGACGCCGCGGCCAGTTTATGTGTATGAAGGGGTTTCCTTGAGTTTTTATGTAACAAAATCGTTTTCTCGTATAGTCAAATTACAATCTGACAGCTATCATGTATGTAGGTTGTGTGTAAGTCATAGTTTACGATTTTTCCACGTATTTTATCTTGAGAAATTCAATTAGTTCAGTAAATTCCTTGCGTCACACGGAGGGCCTGGGTATGGATGGTTAGAAAATCTTTTTGCAGGACCGACGTCCAACGTGGGAGGCCGACGTAGGATTTTCTGCAACGCGGGCTCCTTAATGCTATCGCGTTGAGAGACAGTGACGTTTCACTTCATGAAGGCGGATGACACGCACGCGATACAAAGCTATCAGTGCTCGGTGCGCCTAGACTGTCCGCATCGCAGATCGTATTCAAGATGGGGCTCACGCGGCCATGCCATATGCAGCTGCTGGCGGAGTAAAACGCCCCTTGCACAAACATTTTCCTACTCACTAAACTAACACATCACACTCTGACCGCAGACGCTCGCTTTCAAAATGCTGGCGTTTTGCAGCAGCAGAGAGCAAAGTGAATCTCGCGCTCTATATTGCTTCAACACAAGCTGAGCAGCGAAAACACAGCGCATGCAAAGCTATGAGCCATCAGCCCACCTAGACTGTGCTTCCAAAGCAGATCGCGTTCAAGATAAAGCCCACGCGACCGAAGTACAACACCCTCCTTCATTCCCGGTGTCATGCGCATGAAGGAAGATGGCGTGCTCCCCCTTCCCTCTTTCCTCCTTAGCGTAGGCGAGATAGAGCCGCCATCGTCAGCGCTCACCGTCACTAGCTTTCATGCGCACACACAGCGCATGGCGCGCGAGGATGATGTTATCCCAATACGAACCCGATACGCCCGTATCGCAAACGAAACCTGTAGCAACTGCCAAAGTAGGTCAACCCAACGCACTTCCTCCTACCTTCCTGCTCCACGACGCTTCACCTCTTTTCTTCTTGTCCAATTCGCTTGACGTCACCGAGACTTTCCTCTGGGTTGCATTGCTTTGCCGTGTGCTCGGAGCCTGTACCGATAACCTGTGAGATGGCAGATGCCTGCTTTAACTCCCTAGTGAACTTTTTTCAGCAGCATGAAGTCATGGAAGGACTTTAAATGTCATTAGGTGAGATGACATCGTTTGTGGCTGCTTGCCAATCAGCACAGAAGTGCCAAACATCCATCATGGACTGGATGAAATTAAGCAAGAGTACCACTTGAAAACAGGTTTCTATGAAGTTCAGCAAAATTAAACCCTTTCCTCATTTTTCCCCCGTTCTAAGTCTTTTGCATTTATCGTATTGAAGTAAGATGTTTGGATGCACCTGGTAATGTTGCCAATTCTTCTGATAAGACGAAAAAATTTTCATGGTTCAGTTTGTCTTAAAGGAAGTCTACTGTACCTTTTGCGGCATAGTATTTCTGAAATAGTCTAATTTAACGTCAAGAGCATTTCTAGACTTCGATAAAAGGCGGTTCAGGGCCCATTTAAAGGGCAACTCCGATGATTTTTTTTACCATGTCAAGGTAATGAAATATTTAGGTTCCCAAGACCCCCCTGAAATGCGCCTGATAGTAGAATTGTTTTGCAAGTCTGACATTAATTTTAAATAAGCAAGAAAATGCAAAAATGAAACTGGGACCTGGTTGAGCAGCTGAGCGAGTCTCTTCATGTGACGTCACGAGAGGCACACCAGCGGGGCAAACAAAAGCAGCGAAGAGCAGACGCTCAACTGATTCGTGACTGCGCCCAACTTTCGGGTGACAATGTCAGCTGCCGCGGCTGTTTGGATGCGCACCCAAAGCTTGGCACCCAATACAATGCCACATTACAACACCACAGATTGGAGAGACGACAATATCCACCTCCACACAAGATCCTCTCGTGCGCAGATGCTGTAGCATGACAACAATTACAAACTAACACATACCCCCATTTAAGCAGACTACACGAAATACATCCTACACTATACTGGTACAAATGTCCCCTTTGTAACGACTACGCCTCCCTAAACCACACCACATGGGGGTGCCCCAACGTAAAGGCAGCCCCACAAGCACCCAACCTGATGCCCAAGTAGTGAGAAGCTGTGCTGACTAGCTCGGAGCCTCGTGACCAGCAGCAACTGGTGCGGCGTTCCCGGGAGAGCAAGAGCAGCAGGAGCCCTGGACTGAGGGCGCCTCCCCACACAAGCAGAAGGACACCTGCTTTTTTTTTCAATAAATGTTTTTCCTCCTCCTCCCAAGTGTTCTTGCATTCAGCCCCCATTGGAATGTGGCTGGGAATCGAATTAGCATTGTTCTCGTGCTGAGCAATAGAATGCCCTAGCCACTGCAGTGAGTTACGAATGACATGTGAGAAAGATCATTCAAATGCAAATGTAACAAAAGAGGGTATGTGTTGATGAATTTTGCACGGAGGTGCAACTTTTTTCCGACAAAGAACAGTGTGTTGCAAGCTGATGTTCTGATTGAATGAACACTCTAATGAGTCTACATCAAGCACCATTGTTTGATTCCACTGTTGTAGTTTGAATTTTCTTTCTCAGGTTTCATTTGTCGACAGCAGTATGGAATATGCAGTTCTGAAGAGCGTTCTTTCTTTTACTTCTTGTTAGGCAGGGGAAGTGTACGATAAACGGCAGAAAAGCTCTTTACCTTGCACACATGAATACCTTAAGTTATCAGGGCATCTCAAAAAGCCCTCTACAATCGACCCTAAAATTTGAGCCACAAGTGTGCATGTGTGAAGAACCTTGCAGTGCATGCTATTGCCACCAAGGAAATACTGTCCCCTGGAAAACTGATGTGTTACCAAAATCAGCAGGCGATGGGGGCTTCATTGAGGTCAGTGTCCACCATCCACTTTCTCCAAGTTCGGCTGATCCGGAACGAAACAGGAGTGGACAACCAGATGACAGCACTCCAGCGACTGTGCCGCGAAATGTAGCTGTCCGCTTCCTGTGGGGCCATTTATGTTGCCCAAGAGTTAGTGAACATTGTAAAACATTAAATGAAAAGCTACCTGAGTGTGCCAGACAGAAAATAACATGCTATGTGTATTTGTGTTAGTTTCTAATTTTGCACTGGCATGCTACCTTAATAACTTTTTAGACAGAATGATGACCCCTGCCCCCTTCACAAGTTTGCACGTGGTTGTGGTCGTTATTCAGCACTGTCTAAAATGTCTCAGCGCTAACATACCGAGAAACAAGTGCTTGTCACATGCAAGCCGAAGCCATATGCTTGACTGATCACTTCTACATTTGCACTTCTACATTTGCACAAATGTCCAATGTAATGTCTCACATGGACAAGAAGCATTCTGTCAATGTCATGTCATGTCAATGTCATGTGAGAACTATGTGGTGTGAAAGCAAGGCTGATGGCATGTGTGCCATTCCTTTAGTTATAAGCACTTTCCCTGGCATAGCCAGTTAACCTGGACTGAAAGTGATATTCTCAGCAGTGGTCAACCGGAAATATGGGCCCTGATATATTGTGTCAAGCACCCGGATGCACAAGACAGGAGCTGGTGAAGTTATCTTTATTTGCCTTTTCAAAGCTACTTGCACAAGTTTACACCAATTTGTCAGACTAGCTGGCTTTAGAACATTACAGGTGGAATGCTACTTAAAAGATTAACTCCTCCACAAAGATTTTGTGAAAAAGGCTGCTGTGCAGGAGCCAAAATGTCAGTTGTGCTCGCTTTGAACCTTCAGGTCTTCTTATGTAGTAAGCGCTCGTATGTTTGCACAACTGTGCCACTAAGTATCATTATGTCTGACAGAATGACACCACAAATAACTAAAGTACAAGAAAGAGGGCTGTAGCACATATCACACAAAGCGCATTCAGTACAGTAACCTTTAAATGGGACAGGAAAAAGGAAGAAAGCCTAACTTTTTTTATCACCTAAGTCTTCTGCGTACCTTGATTCTCCAAAGAATATCGTCCAGTGCCGGTCAATGAAGTTGCAAATGTGCTCCCGCCAGCGGAAGTAGCCAAGCTTTCCGCTGGCGCCAGTGACGTGGAGGTTGTAGAGGGTGAGCATGATGACCTGGATCCTGCAGTCACATGTCAGTGGTGAGAGGTCACTCTAACCAAAAGCAATCGTCATGTTACCGCCTGAGCAAGTTCTGCCAGAACGGAATGAAACGTAAACTCAAGAAAGCAAACTAGAAGGTTCTTTTTCCCCCTCTGCATCTGCAAGCGACACTTGTGCCATTAGTCTTCACTTTGTTAGTTTCAGGTCTAGAGCATGCTTAGAGCCTGTTGGCAGCGTGATAACGCCCCTAGCAACTTCTAGGTATTACTTTATTTCTTCCTATTAACATTTTATTCCAGGGTGATAGCACAGAACTCTTTCATCAGATTTGATGGCTTGTGTCCATGCGTTCTCAATCACACATACATTGCGTACGCAGCACTGGCTGTGCTAGCACAGCCATTGCTACAGGTACAATGCAGTGGACAATGTATTGCAGGATTCCAGATGAATCTTCACCACCCGGTGTTCGTGAACACGCACTCTTAACCAAGTGTATGAGCGTTCTCACAATTCTGCCCTCATTAGAACGCAGTTGCAACAGCCGGGAAATGAACCCGTGGCTTCATTCCTGAGCTTCAATCACCTGCAGCCCTCGAGACACAGCAGTGGGCTATGAAAGGGGCAGGTTTGTACAGATAAAGCTAAGCAGGCATGCAGCGCAGTGGAAAATGCCATAACTAGTCAGCCACTGCTGCGGGTTGCGTTGAGAATTGTTTAAGAAATGTTTTCTGTTGTGTGCAAGTCAGTACCATGTGAGGACACCAGTGTTGTATGTTGGGATCATGAAACAACACGAGGGGAATCTGTACTTGCCACTGGTATTTGGTCATACAATGTGAGCACACACATAAAACAAAATTTGACCCTTAACAACTTTGAACCTGGAGCAAAACCTTGTGTTATACAGTAAACTCTCAATTGTACGAACGTCGATTTAACGAATATTTCAGAATAACAAGCTTTTAGAACATCCCTGGCAGTTTTTTTACGCATTTAATGCAAAAATCTTTCAGTTAAACTAATTTCTGAATTTTCCTTGAGCGAACTTGATCAGTGGACCCGGGCTCATTTTTTAAGATCAGTTCAATGAAGCTTTGTGCTCTGCAGCGCTGGCGTAGCCGATACCGGCCACTCCCATATTGCCCCTCCAGCGGCGGCTATGTGCACTGAGCTGGTTACCTGTGCTGAACTATTAGGTCTGGAAATTGTCTCCAGTTCTCGTCCCGAAGAAGGAGAGCGCGACGAGGAAAACGCAATGGCCGAGGCAGCTTCAAATCCTGTAATTCTAGCTGAGGCTGTAGGATGCTGTGGAATGTTGCGAGACTTCGTGTCTCAGCAACAAGCTGTGCCAGAGGAATTGCACAAGAACATAGACTCTCTGGACAGCTTTGTTACTTCTTGTGCTTTAAGAGCACCAGTGCAAATGAAAATTAGATTTTTTTTTTTCAAGATGAGATAGGCAGCAAAGTAACTTTTACACATTTCGTATGTACTGATGTACACCCGTGAACAAAGGTATACAGACCATAGGGTCGCTGAAAAAACAGAATTTCTTCGTAATTAACAGGCATAAATGAAAAAAGACGAGTGCACTGGAAAATTCACCACGTCTAGTTTGGACTGCAGTCTTTAGTTTCAAGTTGCACTCACGGGCAGAGGCGAAAATCAGTTTTATCACACAATCCCCGGTCCGTATAGTTTTGCTCATGGGTGTACATAACTCCATAAATTGCATTTCACACTTTTGACTCGATGTCTGCTGTGCCCCATGCTTTTGATATTCTAGTGAATATTCAGTTTAGTGAGCTATTTTCTTGGGTCCCTCGAAGTTCACTCGAGTGAGATTTCACTGTATGCGGGTTTATGGCACATGCACCAGCCAGTTATACTTGCAGATTCTCTTTCTCTGTACTTTTTAGGATCCAAATGTGTGCCTTCATTGGTCTCTGTTCAAAAGATAAAAGCTATATCTATGCCTGTGGAGGGTTTACCCTTGGCCTTTAGTGACGTTTCTTTGTGGCAATGGACACTGTGCAGTTCACGCTTCGCGGGGAGGACTGACGGTGAGAGGGCTCTTTAGGTGAGGGTCAAAGTTCTCTATACTACTGTATGCACACACTGTGAGCTAGCTGTCTTTCTTGTGGACATGGCTACTGCTCGTGCAAATGGTGTGTGACTGTGGAATATGTTTGTTGCCACTGGGGCATTCTGTATGTGCCTTCGTAACTTCCCACGAATTATTGCAAGCAATATAGGGACGGAGCAAAGGTGCCACGCACTCCTACATTCTTCATGCGCTCCAGAGTACCACTATGGCAGGGCAAGATGTGACCTGCTAGCTGCAACCCTCTCGCCCTGCTAAGCTGCCCTGCTGCACGGAAACCGTGCCTGCAGAATACAAGAGGTGCTATGGCAGATGACTGGGCACTTTCCATCATATGGACATTAAGTTGGCACTACTTTTCAGTATAAACGCCACTCATCAGTCAGCAGTGTACTTCTTTTCAAGCCCTTATCCTTCCTGCTGCAGTCACAATCCTCCTGACCGATCCATTGGTTGATCTACATAGTTTACAAAGTAGCTTTAACGATTATATCAAAATCGCACCAGTCGCTTCATTACGTCTGTTGTGAATTTTTTTACCCTGATCGCAGCATATTACTACAAGAAACAGTGGTTTATTATTTATTAAATTATGGGGTTGTACATGCCAAAACCACTTTCTGGTTATGAGGCACGCCGCAGTGGAGGACTCCGGAAATTTTGACCACCTGTGGTTCTTTAACGTGCACCCTTAAGTACACGGGTGTTTTCGTATTTCGCCCCCATCGAAATGCGGCCGTCATGGATGGATGTTATGAGCGTCCCCTATTGCTGTTATACTGCCTAATGTGCTACCTAGATTAAACAATAATAATAAAAAAAACTATGAACTCCCACAACCAAATTTTCTGATCCCCTATTGCGAACTGTGCTTTTGTACGTCTCCGTTTTTCGTTGTTTCCCTATTTTTCTTCTACCAATTGCCTCTTACTAATCCCTATTGTGGACATGTTTACTTTTCCACTGCTCTCCCTGAACCCAAGGGCTTCAAGGAGGCCAGTGGTGCCTAAATCGACCACTGGGCAGATGTCTTCATCATCATCATCATCAGCAGCAGCCTGGTTACGCCCACTGCAGGGCAAAGGCCTCTCCCATATTTCTCCAACAACCCCGGTCATGTACTAATTGTGGCCATGCCGTCCCTGCAAATTTCTTAATCTCATCCGCCCACCTAACTTTCTGCCGTCCCCTGCTACGCTTCCCTTCCCTTGGAATCCAGTCCGTAACCCTTAATGACCATCGGTTATCTTCCCTCCTCATTACATGTCCTGCCCATGCCCATTTCTTTTTCTTGATTTCAACTAAGATGTCATTAACTCGCGTTTGTTCCCTCACCCAATCTGCTCTTTTCTTATCCCTTAACGTTACACCTATCATTCTTCTTTCCATAGCTCGTTGCGTCGTCCTCAATTTGAGTAGAACCCTTTTCGTAAGCCTCCAGGTTTCTGCCCCGTAGGTGAGTACTGGTAAGACACAGCTATTATACACTTTTCTTTTGAGGGATAATGGCAACCTGCTGTTCATGATCTGAGAATGCCTGCCAAACGCACCCCAGCCCATTCTTATTCTTCTGATTATTTCTGTCTCATGATCCGGATCCGCAGTCACTACCTGCCCTAAGTAGATGTATTCCTTTACGACTTCCAGTGCCTCGCTGCCTATTGTAAACTACTGTTCTCTTCCGAGACTGTTAAACATTACTTTAGTTTTCTGCAGATTAATTTTTAGACCCACTCTTCTGCTTTGCCTCACCAGGTCAGTGAGCATGCATTGCAGTTGGTCCCCTGAGTTACTAAGCAAGGCAATATCATCAGCGAATCGCAAGTTACTAAGGTATTCTCCATTAACTTTTATCCCCATTTCTTCCCAATCCAGGTATCTGAATACCTCCTGTAAACACGCTGTGAATAGCATTGGAGAGATCGTATCTCCCTGCCTGACGCCTTTCTTTATTGGGTTTTTGTTGCTTTCTTTATGGAGGACTACGGTGGCTGTGGAGCCGCTATAGATATTTTTCAGTATTTTTACATATGGCTCGTCTACACCCTGATTCCGTAATGCCTCCATGACTGCTGAGGTTTCGACAGAATCAAATGCTTTCTCGTAATCAATGAAGGCTATATATAAGGGTTGGTTGAATTCCGCACATTTCTCTATCACCTGATTGATAGTGTGAATATGATCTATTGTTGAGTAGCCTTTACGGAATCCTGCCTGGTCTTCACATTCTAACAAAACATGCTCCATCGCTTCCCTCGTGGCCGGGATTCGAACCCGCCACCTCGTGCTCAGCAGCCCAACACCATAGCCACTAAGCAACCACGGCGGGTCAAGTAACAGTGGTCAGAAACACACAATTCATTAAGATGTAGAGAATTCATTTAGCTCCGAGGACTGCTCTGGATCACCAAAACAGTCCTTCAGGATTCTCAGGCGGCTCCGTAATCGACAATACCTCGAATCAACCAGCAGGACTTGGGTGAGCAACAGCTTCCAACATTAGTTACCATTGCATCTTCAGGCGCTCCAGGACTTCTACGTTATCAGGGGTGCATCGGTCGCAGGTTAGCTTGAAGAATAGGTCGCCGACAAGTGTGCTACGATGGCTGCTTTTCAGACACCCTGGAAGAGTCGGTAGCTGTCAGTTGCTTTGCGCGGTCACACATGATCCACCGCTTCGCCGAAAAAAAGAAAAGTTTCGTTCCGAACTTGCCTGAGTGGAAATAAAGCTTGCACCCAGTACACTGCAGCATCATCGTACGGTCAACGTCCGCTGTGTTGCAGTAACAGTGCAGAGAGTCCATGGCGCAAGATTTCAGCGCCGATCTGCTTGAGGGAATCTGCCGAAACTATCCGTCCGGCTCGGTTGCCGCCGAAGCGGGCATGGATACTCCTGGATCAAAACTGAAATCTAGATAGTCTGTCTCGGAAGCGATGTCAAGGCAAAAAAGAAAAACGCGATTTAACAAGGCGAACCCATTCAAACGACCGGACGACTCTTACGGAACCACGACGTACGGAACTCCACACGACGACGCGCTCATGTAGGCTGCCATCTTTGATATGCTCACCTCGTGGATAAACAGAAACCAACGGAAGAGGGCGTTGGCGTACTATTTGCTTCGAGCAAAACAGTGCAGCGTTACTCCAGTTGCAAAATGTTCTCTATCACATGGGACCTCCTGCGAGCAACATAACGCGGCGGCTGCTCGTGTTTCGGCTTGTTTTCGTGCATCAATTTTCTCACAATTCTCTTAATGTGAACGCGTAATACGCTGTTACCCCGCCGCGTCGGGCGTCAAATGAAAGACCATGGCAGCGGAGGACGTGGAAGAAGTCAGTGCTTTTTTTGCATCTTTCCCGACTATATGCTTGCGAAAACTGAGCCCAATTTTGTTTTTGTTTCTTCTCTCTGTCGCACCGAGCTCGGCGCGTCTGGTTTCCAAATGTGCGGGCAGAGGCTATCGACTGAACTCCTTCGGCGAGATATCCGAGAGTAATCGCGCTCTAATCTTTCCCTCGCCCTCTCCCCGTTCTTTTTGCTGCCAGCCGTGTTTGTCTCGGGCGGCGCTTATCAACTTTCTCCCGGGCTCCGTTCTCGCAAAGCGCACCCGCAAGCTGCGCGATTGTTTCTCGCTCTGTCGCCGGTAGTTCGGCGCCTGGATGTCCGAAAGACACGCTACAACAATGCCCTTTTGAAAGCTGTTTTCTGTGCTCGCGCCTCACGTTGTTGTTTCCGGAGCTCGCGGCTGCGATGATGTGACCCTTAAGTTGCACGTTGATCGGTTCCTGACCGGCGCCCGCGATGTTTGCCGTGTCCAAAACGCAGGGATCTCCACCGACGCTGGAGGCGGACTGCGTTTATGTGCAGATGAAGAAACAGTACCGGGTGTCGAGGTACATCAGGGCGCAGTGGTTTGTCAACCAGATCGGCAAAGTCATCCAACTGAAGCATCCCTGCGAGGTATATGCGTGTCTTTTGTCGTCTGGATTCTGTGTTCGTTCACTGTGGTTCGTAGCAGCGCGTGACTTCTTGGGTGTGTGCAGATTTTTTTCATGCTAAGAATGTACTGTTCAGTTGGTCAAAACATGCATTGTGAGCTTTTCGGGACAACAGCTTGTGTAGACTGTTTGCTGCGGTTATTTTACAATGTTTTGTTTGATGGTAATCAAATGCACTTGTCCAGAGGTATCATGCTCATTACGCTTGCACCAGCGTTTGCAGGTGTGCCACAATATTGTCACATTGTAGTGACAGACAAGAGCGCAGTAGCAAAACTGTGAATGATGACATGAACTCTTTGTAGGGCAAACTTGTGCCCCTAAAAGCAAGTGACACTCAAAGCACAACAATAGCAGCGAACACAGTCGGCGATCGTTGAAAATCTGATCTGTGAGTCAAGCGCATTGGCCTTTATACATGACTCGTCGAAGGTTCCAGCGTAATCGCTGGTGCTCGCGTGCCTTACAGGAAGTACTACACAGTTTGCATAGTGCATACAGTTTGATTACACAAGGTTTGGCGAGAACGTACAGAACAGATGGAATCAACAATAACATTCGAGTTAGTTCCAACCATGCAGGCGCATCTTGTGCTGAGCGATAACTTTAAGTTGTTGGCGGGTGAAATGTATTCCCCGAGAAAAGAATAAATAAGCACACATGTCAGTATTTTGAGTTGTTGCTGGTAGAAACATAAACCATTGGAAGTCTGTTCTCACTCAAAGGTCCAGCTACTTGCAAAGAGGCTATGGGTCAAGTTTTTTGGCTTTATGTCAAATGCAGTGCAGCTTGTGTACATGGCATTTAAGACCTTGACCTAAATATAGGCCAACTTGCTTTGTTGCAACTCCTCAACTAGCTTGCGAGATGGGACACTTTGCAATTTGCTTCACCACTGCAACATGACATCGTGTGTATGTCGCCACTCATTTCATCCAGTGAAGGCTTCGTGCAAAGTGAGTTCATAGCATTCCCTGCACTTGTGGGAAAGGTAGTTGACGGTTTGTGCAACTTCTTACAAGTGCGTGTACAATTTCTTCGTCTTATGGAATGCCACCACTTTTTGAGACACACTGAGAAAGTCCAGTGGCCTTACTTTCCCTAGATTGCCTTTGCATGCATTGATGGCTAGATGCATGGCCTTTGTGTTTAACTTTCTCATTCAGTCAATCATATGGCTGAACTAATTTATTGCTGTAAAAAATGAAAGCATCAAGTCTCTGTGGTATTCAGTTACGCACGGGTCAGGTATGACATCTGCTGCCATTTCCGACCACCTCTGATGCTCACCTTTTTTATCGGCTTGTGCCAACAATTGTTACTCACGGACATATGTGTAGTGGTGATAAAAAGGAGGCATATCCACTAGTGTCGAAACTTACAAACCACATAAGCAGGCTACATTCGGGTGCATGCATCAGGATGTATGCTTGTAGAGCAAAAGCCTCCTGCTTGCAGTACTTGGGACAACAGTGTGTTCCCCTAATTACAACTTTCGAATCTGTGCTATAAGGAACCCATAATGGAAAGTACTCTTATCGTAATGCACACAAGTAAAAAGACATGAAGTGTGCGTCAGGACTTGTGCGATTTTCGGGGTGGAGGTTGACTGCAGTTTATCAAGTAGGCACTAAAGGTGGTAAATCGTAATGATAAAAAAAAAAAATTCTGGCACTTGCTCTGCACCTCGAAATCACTAATTCACTAAGGAAATTTTGATTGAAAGCAGTAGATCTTCTGAGGAAACAGTAAAATACGTGTCATTCACTCTCATGTGCTGTGCTCGTGGTCCTGGAGGCCATGCCCCACTAAATGCTACTGGCCACTGCATATCAGAGGCCTGCATAGAGTTTGCACTGCACTTCCACAACGAGCGGTGCAAAGTGGTAGCATTATTCTAGAAGAAAATTCAGTCAACAGCATCTTCTGATATGTTAAAGCACAGTGTAGTTATAGTGAATTATGATCAGGACCATGGTTGCAGAGATGTCATCTGAGAATTGGAGCTATTTTGGACACATTTAGTTTCTTTCTTTCTGTAAAAGCCCGGAAGAGATTATATGTATGTAATAGCCGATTGTGCAGGAATGGAATAAGAATGGCATTGAGCTCATTTTGGTGAGGATGGAATGAGAATGAAATGACTTTGTTTTCATGGATGTAATCGCTTATGGCACTTAGTTGCTTATGGTGCATTCAACTAGTCACGTTCAAGTGGTCTCATGATGCGATATATATTCAGCTGGTCGAATTCGAGTGCTCTGAACATGTTCACTTGGTTCATTCCGAGTGCCTTCCTCCAGCTTGGAGAGCTCGGAGGGGCTCACCTTCAAGCTGGGAGCATGACGGAGATCCAACAGAATCTTGGTCATGTGGTTACTCTGATTCTCTGGAAGCAGCTGAATGGTTGGCTGGGCAGGCTTTTGCTGGCTTTAATATCCATAAGGCTCCGCATCGCTGCGGAGCAATTCAGAGTGCGGTAGGAACCAGTCGAATGTCCTATTACTTTCACCCTGGTGATGCCGCATGCATCTAGAAGAACGCAGATATCTTCCACAATTTATGCCACGCTGTATAGAGCCCACGAAACTTCATGTTGCCAAGGCTCTTATTGGATTTGACATTTACCCCCCCCCCCCCTCCCCCTCCAACACCTACTAGGTGCTCATATCAGCTAGTTCAGGCGAAGTTTGCCAGGGTGTCAGTCCTATTCTCCTCTAGGAATGTTGCCAGGCTGGCATGGGCCTTTTCACGAGACCTTGAGGTGCTCTCGGAAAATGGCACTGCAGTCTTGGAGTCTGTTGTGAGCACCAAGTTCCTAAAGGTAGACAGGAGCCGGCGGGTATTATGTTCCACCACTCATTGTGTTTTGCTTAATCCTTTTGAGTCTTTTGTTATTCGTTTATTCTGCAAGTTTCAGTCGGATAGATGTGTTTGAAAATTATATGCAGCAGCATTTTATCTGTATTGGCTTAAGATTGCTTGAACATGTCCATGCAACATGGTATCAATCTCCTGTCTGTGACACACTTCCTCAAGTTCTTTGATGCAACACTGAGCAATGTAGCTCCCAACCTTACAATTTATCCTGTTGTTTGATGCAGCAGTTCAGACGGCGAACAGAGCAACTATGATGCAAATGTGCAAGGGCTTATCCACACTGATGACTCGCAGAGGTCACGAGACCATTTGTCGTTAATGGTCACAACAGTCTAAAAACGACTGTTTCGGTTCAGGAGCAGGATGTCGGTACACGCTGACACTTATTTTACGTTGCGATGACGGTGCAAGCAGGGTGAGCGGCACGTATTGCGAGAGATTTGGGTGTCGCTATGGGCAGGTCGTGCTTGCTGGTGTGACCTCGGTGACCGTGAGTTGCTCCTTGGTCACCAGTCGTGGTCGGTCGCATAGTCTCTTTCGGTAGCTGGTGTGAATGTGCTCTAATATGTTTGTCAAACTGCTGTAATGCATTCTTTACAGAGTGACATCGCAGAGGAGGTCGAGGTTCTCTCAGCTCTTCCGAGGGACAAGCCAACTGGATGGCGACCGAACAGGGCACATGAGTTTGCCTATTTGGTGACGCCGGCAACAAAGGTCACTTTCCTTGCCAAAAAGTACCGCTTCGTCTTTTGCCTTGACCTCAGTGTCTCCATCGCAAATGTGGTGAGTATGGTTGATTTACAAACTGTGGGGAATGTGTTTCATTGTAGTCCAAGCAGTGGTGGTAGGGGGGGGGCGTCATAAAATGGTTACGAGTGTCTTTGATAAGAAAAGTACAGAAAAATACGACATGAGGATAGAAATAATCGAAAGGTTTAAACAGTACCACGCATGGGGAGACCGAGAGCAGATCAGCTGAGCAACGGTGTCTTGTCAGTGACGTAAAAGGACCTACCTGTATTGATAGAATAAAAATTTCCTATATGAATCATGGGTGAATGGTTTGAAGGATGGATGCGGTTACAAATAATATGGGAAGAATTGTACCAAAAAACTCCAATAACTTGCACTTCGTATTATTCAAATGAGGTCTGGACCTGCTGCGGCAGCTCGCAGTCTATGGCATTCTGCTGCAGGGCAGCGAGGTCATGGGCTTGATTCCCAGATGTGGTGGCTGCATTACGATGCTGGCAGTATACGATGACTCTCATTTACTGTGCTTTGGGTGCACGTCGAAAGAACCTAGGCTGTTTGAAATTATTCCGGAGCCCTCTGCTATGGCACCCCTCCTAACCCACTGCTCAATTTTATTTAGGAGGTTATACCCTAACACTTGGTCTGGTGTTTCAGAGACATTAGAGGGTTCCAGCTTGTCCGTGAACTTTTTACCATCTAGGGGTTAGCAGGTTATTGGAACCATGTGCGGGAGTGTTGCTTCTGTATACTTCTCTGGTAATCCGGCTAACTGCAAGTGTTAAAAAGTTTGAGGGCTCGCTAAAACTCTCTGGTATTATTATAATAGGAGTTGCACACAGCTTGGTGATCTATTCGGATTGTGCCAACATTTAGTTAATGGAACCTGAGTACGCTTGGATTGTTGCAGCCTGCACCATAACTTCAAGATAGCAGTGTAAGCTGTTTGTCTATATCCCCAAGTTTTTCTTTTTTCTTTATTCATCGTTGTTCCGTGTGTTGCGCTTATCTCAGCCAATATCATTTTGGGGGAATTTCCATTGTTTTCCACAGTTAAGGTTCGTTGCTACACATTGACCCTTGTGCTTGTGGAGGTTGCTTGTTTTGGCATTCCTGCTGCCCACTCATTCATTAGGGTAGGCGACCGACATGGACTGTGCACTTTGTGTGTTACCTTTGCATCACACTGTGCGGCTTGTAGGATGTCTTGTGGGTTTTAATCTTTGCAGGACATTCGGAGTGAAACATTCCTGTTTGACGAGGTGTTTGCAACGCTTTCGAAATGTGTCGAGAAACTTGTAAAGCCTGTGAGTACCCCTTGGTTCTGTATAGGTAACACAAATAAATAGAGCCGTGTGATTATTTGTACATTTCATTTGGCTTGGTATTTGATCCTTCAATCGAATGGCTGCAGTTTGAATTTAAGTATTTCTTAAAATATTAGTTTTTGAATGAGCTTACACTAATACAGGGATGATTGCCAAGTCAATTTAAAACAAGGTCGATGTTATTTCCTTTTCTGAATTATGAATTCGTGGACAAGAAATATGGTGTCAGCTGGCTTAATTATGAAACTGTCAAGTAGGTCTGCATCGTATTGGAGAACTATTCAAAAAGTACTTGATTTGGTGCTGTTGCAGTAACATTTATATATTTGGCTCATTAGCGCATTTTTTTTATTCATATTTTGCTTGGCACCATCAAAATTTGATTCGTATTCTGTTCAGTCATCCAGTTCTTATTTGATTCAGTTTCTGAGATTACTGTTGTCATACTCTTGCATACTACTTTCCCAAGCACATAATCTTTTAAAGATTAAAAATTGCTTAATGCGGAACGAGGGGCCAAATTATGTGCAATTGTGCTTGCACATTAGTGACAATGCTGATCATATTCATGCCCTTGCCTATCATATGTGCCCTCTATATGGTATGTAAATTCTTGTATTGTGTATGCAAATGTTTTTTTGTCTTGCAACTGATGTATCAGTCTATCTATACTACTGTAGCATCAGGGCAGTGGATAAATAAAAAAACATATTTCTGAAGCATAAATATAAGCTTTGGGATGTGCATTTTCAATTAAGCTATGCGCAGGATGCTTTGGTTCTAAAAAAAAAAAAAAATTGTGGAATGCTCTTAAAACAAATGTTCTTTTTTTCTTTGCCCTGTGTGAAATTTGCATTGTTTCCGTCAAGACTCATTGGAAAGCTTTGTTGAGCGGGAATCTTACTTTCACATGACTGCTGTACCGAAGGTGTGACAAAACTGAAGCATTTCAAGTACAGTAGAACCTTGCTGATGTGTTCACAATTTATATGCTTGCAATAGAGAACATTGGAAGTGCCTCACCTGGCTCGTACAAATCAGATCATGAATTTTACCTGATAATGGGTTACCTTTTAAGGCGAAGCTTTTGTAGCCTCCTTCCCCCGTCTTTGGTGTCCATTTCTAACCACTATCAACTTGCTCCGAGTGCGCTGCCCATGTGAACATTTACGTCGAGTGAAAGCTGTCGCTCAGTAAAAAAAAAAAAAAAAAAAAACTTGTGTGATGTTCAGGGTATTGGACCTGGTTTTTCCCAGCACAGATGCCCGATGCTCTAACTGTTAGTCCTCGAATGCATGCCTAAAAGGTGCAATAAAACAACACCCTTATGATTTCGTGCAAGCCAGTGCTTTGAGATGCTTGGCACATTAGCCGCGTTGCATAGTGGCAATTTACTTGTAAAAAGTGAGTGCGCGCACTTTCTAGCTGACGATAAAAAGAGAAGTCACGGGATGTATTTGTTGCCAGAATTTGCTGCACGTATCGCATCATACCGTGGCGCATTTCCACAAAGCCGAACACGTCATGCCCTGTGATTCAATGCATTTGAATGGTGAATAAACCTTCCCATTGCTCTGCAAGGTCTGCCATGGTGGCTGCGGAACTGAGATATGCAGTTTGCCTCTTGATGTAATGTGCCATTTTTGACGCGCTGGCTCATGTAAGCTTCGCGTACACCGATTCCCGTGGTGCATGGGATCTGTGTAAATTTTTTATCTCATTTTTCTTCTAAGTATATTCACAAATTTCTCGCTAAATTATAATGTGGATGTGTTTATTCGTTTTAGTTTATGGACAGGCACGGTGCTTTGACACTGCTGGTGTAGCATAGATCACTTGCGTCATTATTGGTTCCTGGAACCGATAAGAAAGATAATAAACAGGTGACATTTTGTTCCTGTGCCTAAATGTGTTGTTTGCACAATGCAGCACGCCACATTGCACAGTCACAATTTTTCTAAATGCGCATAGCCAATTTATTCAAGCATGCTTTAATTGTGCTGTGAATCAATGCACTAGGCTTTTTTTTCCCACAGCAGAGTTGTTAAGGGGAGTTTCGCAGCCATTTTCGTGCGGTGAAGGCTGACGTGCGGGGGTTTGCTCGGCCCCAATCTGTAACGCAACCTGCATAAAAGACATTAGTTATCAATAATCATAGTGAAGTAAAAGTTACTTTGCATACACCTTACACAAATAGATAACACCTCTCTTGCGCTGCTTTTTTAGCCAGTAATCCATAGTTTTTGTTGTCGTGTCGTGTTTTACTGGCTTCATGTTGGAGATCAGCTAAGAGTTTGTACGGCTGCAGTGGTAAAGGGCCGCCAGCAGTGCAGCCTTCGTGGGAGCCCTTAAGCAACTGTATCACCAGGACATGAGTGAGAATGTGTAGGCAGCAGCATTGATGAATCATCAGTAAGAAGAGCCAGAAAACGTACTCCTGTCTGAAGGGTGTGAGAACTTGCTTATACTGCTTCACTGTCCTTGATGTGTCAGTTGCTCAGATTGGCGTACGTCTGCGATGGATGTTCTTACAACTTATTACGGCTTCCTGTGTGCAGTTCAATGTTCCAGGGAGCTGTGTGGTGTTCCAGCCCGAGATCTACGTCACTGTCATTGCGTACATCCCTCACTATACCCCATCGGTGCAGCAGGTGAGCCGTACACATTTGATGACGGTACAAAAGTCTGAAGTTGGGGTGGTTGATGTGCTTTCAACCTTGCGAAAACTACACGTGCCTGAACAAGAAAGACAATGAATTTGCCTCATCTCTTTCGTGCTTTGTCATGTGTGCTGTTTCTCATGCTTAGGAATAGCCCAAATTAGATGGAGTGTTAGATGCAAAGGAGCTGCTTAACACTTGCCTTGTTTGACTTAACAATGCACATTGTGCATTACAGTAAAACCTCAGCAATTCGACTCTCGTTCATTAGAAAAATCGGATCATTTGTACTAGTCCTCTGGTCCCAGCAGGTGTTTGCATTATTTAGTGCAATCATACTCTCATTAATTCAGAGGTATTTGGCTGCACCTTGCTTAATTCAGACAGCTCTTGGAGCTCGGCGAGCGCAGAGTGCTGCAAATGTGTGACGGAACAGAACAAAAACTTCGCTAGTGATCAATTGAAACAAAGCGGTGGAGTCCACATTTCCATAGTCATCAGCAGAAATCATACATGAACGACAGCACTACCGGAACACTTCATGTCTATCTGTGCCTTTGAAGCCTTTATTCTTGTGTTTACTGCCTCGCATAACACCATGTCGGCTGTGTGCCTTCACAGCTGTGTAGTCGCCATCCATGATTGCGTCAATAGCGACTGTGGTTTTGTCCACAGAGGTGTTGGCCAACAGTGCTTTTGTTTTGACTTGGCGCAAAGCTGTTGCGGATCAAGAGCACCAGATATATCGTGATGGACGGACGATCTGTTGGTGACCAGCTCACTTGTGAAAAAATAACCGGGGTGTGTGCATGATAGTGAAAAGCGTGTCTCTGATGAAGGCACGTGCTGCGGATGCACTGCGAAGAAAGTCGCGAGGCCTTCGCCACTGCAAGAGCCAATCAGGCATGAGGTGATGAGGATTGCACTGGTTTTGCCCAAAATAGAAACAGGAGTTGCTTATTCGTTCAGTAAATAAAAGCGTGTTGATGTAGTAAGCATTTGTTTATTGTTTTCTTGATACCCTCGATAATTCAATATTTGGTTAATTCGGACATTTTTCAGTCTCATGAAATCCGAATTAACAAGGTTTTACTGTATACTGTTACACATGCTTTTACATACGGCTGAACTTGTGAGCAGTCCAGAGGACAAACTGAAAAACTTGTGATCATTAATTCCTCTGCTTCCTTTTGCTGAGGAATGACAGTCATACCTTTGGGTTGTTAATTCTTTGTGGAGAGCTCTTGTGGTTGCAAATGCTTGCAAGGTATGGGAACTCCATGCTACCATCTCCCTAAGAAGTTTCTTGTGTGTCCTTGTGCTACCTCTGCCCTCTGGTAGTGTCGGCTGCATAAGTCTTGTGCCATCTCCCATTATGTATGCAACTGCAACATGATTCTGAGATGGCGTTTTAGAAATTCAATTGTGTAACTAACATTTCCGAATGGGGCCTGGTGAGGGGCCCTGTAAAGAAGATATGTAGAAGGATTCGCTGACCGCTTGCACAAGGTACGTCCCTGCTAACAACTGCTCCTTCTCCTTTCATGTGTGGGTACGTGTCACTGTTGAGTTGTACCAGCAAATGTTGACGGACCTGTTGATCCCTTCACAGATGTACAGGTAAAACTCAGTCTAACAAAACCCGATTTTACGAAGTTCTCAATCTAACGAAGAAATTTCCATCCCTTGGCAAGTACCCATAAGGTTCAATGTTGTTATCAACCCGAATTAACGAAACTAGCTCGCATTGAACCCGATTTAATGAAGCTTTTTCAGAAACAAATGAGTAAAAAAAAAAGCTGTGATTTTTCTAGTTTGGACGCAAATGGGTTTTTCTTCAAATGTGCACTCGAACGCTATCATGATTAGACATCTGGGCACCCTAGTCACGGCGTGAGCTTTACTTTGACAAGGCTGCATGCTGCACCCATGCACGGAACAATGGACTCTGCTGTCGCTAGCGCTCTTACATACCAGATGACGCTAGGGTTGGCAGCAGTTGGGCTGCCCTCGCTGCCTTTTTACACGCGCAGGCATGGGTTAGTGGCAAATATACTGCCACGCTACTTTTGGGTGTCGCTACTTTACAATTTTAGATTTCGAAGGACTGAAAAATCTCTTACTCAATATTCCAAACTTCCCGATTTAACGAAATAATGTCATGTGGTGGTGACGTTGAAGAACACAGTAGCAATACTGTGAAAGACAAAACTAACTTTTATTGGGCGAACCTGTGCCAACAAAAACAGGCTACACTTGTAGCACAACGATAGCGGCGAACACGGTCGGCGATCGTCGAAAATATGACCAACGGGTCAAGCGCGTCGGCTTTTATACATCAATCATCGAATGTTCCAGACTAATCGTTGGGACCCGCGTGCCTTACACAATGTTCTACACCATTCGCGTCAGGCGATGAAATCAGATAACGTAAGGTTAGGCGACAACAGACAGCGTATAGAAGCATCGATAACTTTCCAGAAACTTCGGATAGATGCAGGGGCGTCCCGCGCTGTGCGATAACATTTGTTAGGCGGCGAAACGTGGTCGCCCGATAAAGATAAGTACACGTGTCAATAATTTGAGCGTGGTCATCACTTCGTTAAACCGAGTTTCAACTGTATCAAGCAAAAAAGCTCCCTCAGCAGGGCAAGGAATTTGGTGGCAAGGAAGCGATGGAGGAAATTGAAGGTGGGTATTCACAAGCCAGTTTCCATGCAGCCACATAACACGGTCTCCTGCGGGCATTATGTTGCATAGCAACAAGTTGCTTATAAAAGGGAGAGAGTGCCAGTTTGTTCCACTCGTCTCTCGTGGCAGTTTGAGACGGTGTGACAGACTGCACCCGCCATCGGAATCGGCCCGCATTCCCCAGTCCTCACCTCATAGCAGGTGGGTCTACATATACGTGTGACATTGTACTGCCTTCAGTGTATGTTCAGGTCATGGAGCAGATGGTAATGTTTCTTCGCTGGAGTGCAATGAACGTCAGTCCTCACGCCGTCACCGCCACCACCATCTTGCTGCTGTTGTCACATACATGTTGGTCCATCTGGTAATGCTTTGCAGGACCCCAAATGATATCCAGTGTGGGGTTCTCACCCGTGCTCTTGGGACAAAGGAACGACAACACAGTAGTGCAAACAATCACAAGGGCATTTATTGCACCTTTCATAGATCAATGCCTGCTAGCCGAGTTGCTATCCACAAAACATGCCAATGGGCGTGCGACAACTCTTGTAAGTCCGACCCACCGCGACCGGATAACGAGCAAATATGTTCGCCCCATGCTGAATCTCAACGCCTGGTCGTTTGCAAGTACCATCATGCGAACGGTGGCGCGTTCCAAGGAGGCCACGCGAGACGGTCTCGCAGAAGCATGGATCGGCGCACGCGCGAGGCGTCCACGGCGCTTGCCGACCCGCAACCCAAGAGGAAGAGCTTTCTCCTTTTTGCGGCCAAGTAACCCCGCCGGTAGGCGGTGTTAGCAGCACAACACTCGCGCTATCTTTCGCACTGCGCTTCAACCAGGCCACGTGGCGAAGCTGCATTGCAGGAGACGTCCATGGCATTGCAGAAATGTCATCCATGGCATTTATTCCCACAGTGTGTGGGATCTGCATAATTTTGTTTCTTGGTGACGTGTTTTTTTTCTTTATTATCAATTGTTGTTGCACTGTTTTGTTGTTTGCTGCATTCTTGCACCATGGAGTCCATAAGGGACATTTCTTTTTCTTTCTTTATTGCCTCATAAAGAAAAGTGTGACAGTTTGGAGATGTACTTGAATCCTTGTCGTCTAGGTCCTGATTCAAGGATGGCCATTGACGCCAGACAACTGTGCCTTGTTCCTGAGCAAGGTGTCGACAGGACTGAGCGAGATCTGCATTGTCCTGGCTGAAGCAACAGCGGGTGTTGCTGAACTCCATGATCAACTCCGGGTGTGTACTGTCTCTTGTGAGGATGGTGGCACCGACCTTTGGGAAGACAAACTTTTTCTGGAACAGTATGTAGTTTTACCGGGTGTTCCAGCTAACAAGGAGCAAGTAAAGAAAAAGAGGAAGGGGGAGGCTGGGCAGGTCATAGCAGCTGTGTATTGTTAGCAAAGTCCTAAAGAAGCCTCGAGGATTTTTCATTCTGTTAATTAGTTGCGTGTTATTGACACACATTTTTATGACCACATTGTCAATACAAGGTTTGGTGAGCACATTTGAAAACATCACTTTTTGTTGTCTGTGGAGCAGCTGACTGAAACCAGAGTCTTATTGCACACACTACGCTTTGAGCTGAACTCATAGCACAAGAAACATCCTTGAAAGTACTTGCTGGCAGGTGTAATTTGCCACGTTAAATACACGGTCCAGTTTCGCTGCTGTCTCATCACTGCTTATTGATGCTGCTTCACTTTGCATTTACGACGAAGGGTGCACTTTTGTTTCAAGCCATTAATTGCTGTGTATCGACGCTGCTCTGTTTTGTCGTTGTGAACTGAATGTTCGCTGCATTGCTTGATTTTAGCACATTACCTTAGTTGCTTTTGCCACCGCTCCCCTGATGCGAGTGTACGGTGCACCAACCACACTAAAAAAGACAAAAGCCATGACAGCATTCTGGCATCGTCTGCAGGGCTCTAGTGTTGCATAGGGAAAGGATATGCAAACCGTTATTAGAGGGTTGCGGCTTATCAGTGTGAGAGGGCTTGTGCGATCCCCGCTGCTGTGTCTACTCTGCAAGGCAGCAGTAGCAGCAGCACTCAAAAAAGAGGGTCAAGAAGCAAAGAAAGCGTCACTTTAAATATAGTCAGCATGCCTTCATGCCCTAGTTTAGCTGTTAGCTGTAATCAAGTACTAATGGCAGGCATTCATTGCAGCCTTTTTGGCTGTCAGGTCATCGGGCTCAGCAACGACGGCTAAAAAAAAAAAACTCAACGAGAATGGGCTTCATTTGTATGGCATGGTTACACAGATGGACATCTGAACTCAGCTGTCGGTATCAATCTTGTGAATATGACAACCTAGAATAATCTTGTAAATGCACTTGCGTCGTATCATTCTTTAACCTTCCAGTTGACCATCTCTTCTTTCCGCAACTTGCTCAAGAGTCTCTCCCCTCCATGTGCAAAGTGTGCTGTTGTATGCCTTTTTTTTTTCTTAATGGGCACCATTGGAGGCCTTTGCATTCACCTCATAGAGCCGAAACACCATTCCACACCAGAGAAAATTAAAGCAACTTGTATCTTACCATGAAAAGTATATTTGTATAAAAAAAACAGTAAAACGATAACCAAGTAAAAATAATTTGTACAGTAGTCACATGATTTTTTTTTTTAAATTGCGCTGTTATGTACAGGGACAGAACTGGACAGAGCACACATCACATAGAGCATGAACTAGCAACTGTTTATTTTAGATTTAGATAATTTGTTGAAACATATTTATAGTTACGAAAATTCAGAACTGACACAGGGGACAAAGAAGGAAATGCATGACATGAGCGCTTGTGTCATGCATTTCCTTCTTTGTTCCTTGTGTCTGTGCTGAATTTTTGTAATTATGAATCTGACATTTCAACTAGTCCAATTAGCAGTCTTGATTCAACATATTTATACCCACACGTTTACAAAATGATTGTGCAAAGACAGACAAAGATACAAGTACGCCCATGCGCATTCCTTTTACATCCCCAAGATCAGGTTGGTCAGCCCAAATTACTTAATTAGTAAATAATTTGCTGAACTATCCACAACTGTGACCCCCTCCAGCTTATCATAAACGCTAACATTCTATTTTAAGAAAATGTGTCAGCAATGCTAACTACATAATTTGCTTACTTTTTGCTGCAGATAAATATGCCTCTCTGATATTTCACAAAGATTGATGCGTTGCATCACACTGAGGTTCAGCCTCTGTGATATATCTTCGGAGTCTCTTGCCTAATGCATATCATCTGCTTTGGGTGGCACAAGAATGGTCTTCAAATAAATAATCTGTGGCCATATTACACACCATTGTAACGGTAAATTGAGAAATCAGAAAAGCCGCAAGCTGCTTACACCACCTTGAGTTGTTGGCAGTTCACGAGAAAGACCTTTAATACATTGCCATGAATGCCAGTGGGAATCTCTTCTTTACTTTCCCAGTCTTTTGTCTGTCCAGATGCATATAATATAAAACCGTCACTTCATTGAAAAAATTTGGACCAAAAAGTGTTGAAAGTGGACCGTAGTGTACATTCCATCTGCTGCTTGAATGCAAAGGTGGTATCAGTCTTGCTGTTTGCACCTTCTCGTTGATGAAACAGCTCCAGTCTGAGAAGTTGACAGGAGGC
This sequence comes from Dermacentor albipictus, assembly GCF_038994185.2. NCBI lineage: Eukaryota > Metazoa > Arthropoda > Arachnida > Ixodida > Ixodidae > Dermacentor > Dermacentor albipictus. The sequence continues at coordinate 65,786,484 of NC_091829.1, read as the reverse complement.
CTGTTCGAGGAAAGTGATGAGCAGGCGTGCACGACACCCCTCGTCAACATGGTGTCCTCGGACATGAGCACGCTGAGCATGCTCCGGTACGGCATGCTGGCTCTGCAGCTGCTGCCTGAAAACAGCAGTGCAGGTGAGTGTATTGTTGTTTCTCGGGAAGGTGAACGCCAGCTTCCTTTGAAGTTCATTTGCCATTTCAATATAGAAAAGCTACCATGTGCTTTTTCCATGTGGGTGCACGTTAAAGAACCCCAGGTGGTCAAAATTTCCGGAGTCCTCCACTACGGCGTGCCTCACAATCAGAAAGTGGTTTTGGCACGTAAAACCCCATAATTTTCTTTTTCCATGTGAAAATGTGACACTTAACAAGTGTGAAGATCCGGAAACACTTTTAAGATTTTAACTTTATATTGAAATCGAACCTGGCTTCATCAACATTATTATGGCAAATCAGTTTTGCAGAAGTCTGCTAGATGAAGGCAGTTTCATGAAATAAAAAAAAAAATTGCCATCCACCCGACATTAGCACAAAGCTATAAGGAAGCTCATATGGGTTTCTCTGAAAGAAAGCATCACAGTTGTACTTGGTTTGCAGCTTCCGCCCACTTTCTAATATTCATATATTTTTTGATGCTGTAAACTTCTGTTAATTAGACCCTGATGAGACTGACGACATTTTATCAAATTACCTGGCAGGGCGAATTAAACAAGATGCAGAAAAAAATTCTAAAACACACTGCTGATTCACTTGGCAGCATTTGCTTGATAGTAACACGTCCCCGAAAAAACGCGTGCCCACTTTCTGTGTGTTCAAAGTAGCAAACTAATGTAGAAATGACATTAAACCCCCTAAACAAAGCAGAATTGAAAGCGCGCCCAATTTTTAGCAAGAAAAATTGTCGCACAATAAAGGTTGGTTTCTTAAAGTCAGCTTCACCGCGATGAATGTGTGTTATGCGTCGAAGCTTGCGAACATAGCTATGATAGTTTTGGTTTTGTGTCGGATAAACTGTAGTATGGGAGCTAGCTGGGCGATTCTGTGCATCTGAATTATTATTACTTACAGTGTGCACTAAAAACACGGACACAGAAGCGCTCGTGTTTTGTCTCTTCTGTGTACATGTTTTTATTGTGCGCTGTAATAATAATGTTTGTGTCCGATTGCACCACGCAGGCAATTTCCAGCCCAGTTAAAAAAAAAAAAAATTGTGCACATTGGAATTAGGTAAATACCATAATCAAACATTGTGATTTATGGCTATTGCTTGAAAGTCTTTCTAGGGTGAGCTGAAAATAGGCATTTTCAACCTGAAATGACGTCTGTTCAACGTGTTCACTGTCCACTAAGCCCCGCTGAGACAGAAGCATAAACGGGCTGCTATTGGGGTCCCTATAGGGGTGAGGTACATGTGTGGTGACTGGTAAAGTTCGAATTATCCGGCAAAGGCCCATTGTAGGATTGAAATAATGGAAGTTTGGGCCAACAGATATGCATAAGTGTCAGCCGGGATCGAATTAACCAAAAAGTCAAATTAGCTGGAGTTGAACTAATGGAATTGAACCGTTTTCTATTCGATATTCAGCTTTTACTTTCTTAGTCAATCAATACTCAAATTGAAATCTACTATTTGGTAATTGCGTGCTCCTAATGAAAGGGCTTCAAGTGAAATAAATAGTGTGAAGTGCTAGCTAGCACAGGACAAAATTTCATTGCAGGGGCCATGCTAAATAAGTTATCTATTACTTTTGACCCTTCAGCCATGGTTTACGAGTGAATCTTTACTCATGGCAGACTAGGCAGTGAAACCTGAAGTGGTCGACTGAGAATACAGAACTGGACTGCTAAAAAGGGGCCTGGCATGCACAGCACTCCATCTCACTAACTTTGTGCAATGCACTGAGTGCTGCGGCTTGTGTCAGCCCTCCATTAACGTGTGCCGGCTGCGTGTTCCAAAAAATGGGAGGAGGGCTCACTCATTGTGCGCTACTATTCCTTCAATGATGCTTTCGTTCAGTTGGCTTTACACGGACGGGGATCAGAGGTGGACACTGGAGGAGCCGTTCTTCTGGTTCTCTTCTCCGATTGGTCGATGCAACCCATAATTTTACAGCACTGCATCGAGTCTCTTGGGTGGAGCACAGAACGTAGCACAAAGCTACGAAAAATTGTAGCTGATTGTACCACATTCTGGTGGATGCCGTTTCACTTACCTGAATTTGGCTCCACCATCCGGATTTCCACAACGCTCCCATGGAAAATTGGACTGTTTTTGCAGGCATTGTGGTGATCACAGATGGTGTGATCAGCGTGCCCAACAGCCAGCAGCTGGAGCTCCTCCTCGGCAGCCTGCGGGGCGGCACGGTGGCCTGCTCCTTCTTGCATCTCGGCGGTGGCTACCACGCCCAGAGCAGTCTCGGATATGTACCATACGACGATCTGATGCGCTTCATTGCACGCGCGACTTTCGGTGCCTACCTCAACAGTGGTTGCCTGGTTGGACCGGTCAGTTGTGTCCTGCTCTTGTATCGCTGGTGCTAATTAGATCAGTTAACATTCACCTTTTGAATACGCTGTGGTGGCTTGGATTCTTTGGTGTTCTGTTGGGAATGGGGTCATGGGTTATGTTCGTGGGTCAGTCACATAAAAGATAACAGTGTGTAAAGAACTTCATTAGGTGTTTCTGAGCACGCTCTACAACTGTGCTTTGGTGTTGTTATTATCTAACTCAAATTAGTGAAACTTTGTGTTTAGGTCAGGCTGCAGACATGCTTGATGAGTTTTTATTTTCCAGGACGAAATCGAAGGGTCAACAGGCACAGAGAACATATTCCACAGGGCACTGCTCTTCTGGAGTTTTCAGGAGGAATTCATCAATCAGCGACTAGAGCTTGCCAAAGACGCCGGAATGCAGTACAAGCTGCTGGCTTGCAAGTGAGTGAGCTCAATGGCTAGTAAGAATAGACATTGGTTGTTGGGTCAGGAGGTGACTTACAAAGCTGCTGTTGAGCGTAAACTTTTATTTCAAATCAACAAGATTTGAGTCCGGCGTCCTTTTAGTGGGTCTGGGCACCCGCCGCGGACTCTGCGAAGCGGCTTCCTTGGCTCGCTGGGCGGCCCAGAGTTGTGCTGTCAGGTCAGAGCTGAGCAGTGCGGTCATCCAGCGTGACTGGAGGCTGGCGGTGGAAGAGACGGAGGGGTCGGCACTGCCCGACTTGTTTTTTAGGTCCCGACACTCCCATAACATGTGATTTAGTGTGGCGACCTCGCCACACGATGTGCATCTGTTTGTAGTGTACATGTCTGGATACATGGCGTGCATGAGTCTGGGGTTTCCGTAAGAGTCTGCTTGTAATTGTCTGAAATGTACTGCTTGCGTCCTGTCTAACCTAGCATGAGGGAATGGGTATATGCGTCTTTGTAATTGGCAGTGTGCTGTGATTTCGTGAAAACTGGTCATACGATCCTCCCATGCCCAGACGTTTGCAGTACCCCGCAGGGGCTCTTCCTCCGATGCTGCTCGGTGAGTCAGGCCTCGAGCAACGCCGTGAGCCGCTTCGTTGGGGGTGCTCATTCCAGTGTGTGCCGGGATCCATAGCAAATGCCTTCGGTTATCAACGTCGGCCTCTCCCTGGTGTATGGGATGTCGCTGGAGTATCTGATACGCCTCTTGCGAGATGTGCCCATTTGCAAAATTGCGAATTGCCATTTGCGAGTCACAGATCACGTATGTAGCTTTGGTTTGTGTGAGGGCCAGTGCTATGGCCGCTTCCTCTGCCGCTTCGGCATGTGCCGTGTTCACGGTGACACTCGTGAGGTGGTTGCCTCGGTGGCTAGTAACTGCCGCCACGAAACTCTTCCTGTCTCGATAGCGGGCTGCGTCGGTGAAGACCGCCTCCTTGTCGTTAGAGTAACTTTTGTTCATTTGTTGTGTCCTGGCTTTACGCTTCCCCGTGTGGTGTTGGGGGTGCATGTTGCGAGGCAATGGGGGTACGTATAGTTGCTCGCGTATGGGTCTTGGAATGTCTACTTTGACGCCGTGTTGCGAGTGGTATGTGATACCGAGATTTTCAAGTACGTGTCTGCCCGGGCGGGTCTTGGATAGGCGTTGAAGTTGGGACACTTGTTGCGCCTCCACGAGTTCTTCGAGCGTATTGTGTAGGCCTAGTTCTAAGAGCTTGGTGGTGCTAACTCCAGGCGCAAGTCCCAACGCACATTTGTATGCCTTGCGTATGAGCGCGTTGAGCTTGTTTTTTTCCGCAACCGTCCAGTTGTGAAACGCTGCTGTGTACCTTATCTGAGAAATGACGAAGGCTTGTATGAGTCGGATGACGCTTCCTTCGTGCATGCCCACGTGTTTGTTGGTGATGCGTCGAATGAGCTGCATCGTGCTGGTGGTATTTGTCGTTATCTTGCGAAGTGCTTCGCCATTGCCACCCTTATGCTCTATCATCATTTCTAGTACCCGGATTTTCTCTACTATCGGGATGGGTAGGCCATTTGATGCCGTTAATTGGATCTTTTGCTTTTCCAGGGGTGTGTAGCATTTAGGTAGGCGCCCCTTTCTGACTGGTCTATATAGCAGCAGTTCGAATTTTTCGGCCGAGCAGGCGAGTCCCGTGCCCACGAGGTAGTTTTCTGCGCATTGCCTGCTGTTGACAAATGTTCAATATTGTTGTGCTTATTGTTGTTTTATAGCCTCAGCACAGCTGCTCTTATGTGGTGTGAAACATGGCATTAGCTGTTAGTTTTTTTTATATCCAAGGCATTGACTTTAGAAATTCAATGCTTAATGTTCTGTGAACAACACTTATGTGCTGTTGCACGAAGGGATGTAAGAGGATTAAAACTCAGTCATCAGCACTCCACTAAACTTCGACAACTCATTTGGCCATCTGATGCAGTCTACAGCCTCTTATTTGTGCTTTGAACACTTGTGTTGACATGTGGCTGAACAAGTTTGTTCTGTGGGGCCTATCTGTAAAGTGTAACAAAACACTCACCTGCTGGTCGACTCAGTGACTCACTCATTCTCGCTGTAATTTGCTCACACTTGTGAATCTGTGAAATGAATGAACCATTGCATTAACAAAACGCTTTCATGCAAACTCGTGTACTTGGCTGCTCACTCGCTTTCGCACTTGCTCGCTCAATCTCTTGCGAGCTTTCGAGCTCACTCAAGCTCACTCACTCACTCGTTCGCCCGCCCGCCTGCCTGCCAGCTCACTCACTCACTCACTCACTTGCCCGCTCACTCGCTGGCTTGCTTGCTTGCTTCTGCCTTGATTGAGTGCCGTTGTCTCGATTTGCCATGGTTCCTTGCAGGGGCAACACGGCATTTGAGCCGAACCAAGGTTGTATGCCGCAGCTGCGCAAGAAGAACTCAGATGGCAGCCTCAACACGTCGTTGTCAAGTGTCCTCTCCTGCAAGCTTCGTGAAGGCTACGCCCTGCGGAGCATTTCTACGGCCAAAGGTCAGTTGACGTTACAGCATCCACATGTGATCTATACCTGAGAATGACCACACTACCATGCAGTCACATGTGGAGGCATTTTCCAGCTGTTTTCCTGTGCTGGTAGAAAGTAGAAATTCTGAGTAAAAGGGAATGGTGGCCTTTCCGAAAATCAGCGGGCAGTTGGAGTGTGTGTGCAGTTGAACCTTGGTATAAAGAGCCTTGATGTAACAAATTTTTGGATATAATGAAGTAAATATAAATCGTTTACTGATGCTTTATTTCAAAGCCGATTCTGCTGCTTATAATGAAACTAGAAATGCAAAATCCGAGGAAATGTCGGTTACAGCAAAGCAAACATTTGTTTGCTAGCAAAAATAACTACAATATGTATCTTGGCAGCAAAAACGCCAGGTAGACAAATGCGTATCAAGAGTAACTTGATAGATTTATTCTCTAAAAAAGAAAAGTGCTTGTGTTCTTCATGTCTTTCATTCTGTTCCACGTGTTACACGCTAGTTTAACCTTCTTTTTTATTGAAATGCTGACTGGCCTAAATGTCTATCCTTCTGGACTTATTCTAGACACATTTGTGAGTTCTGGTGAATGGCTTAGCTTGGCTTGCCCACAGCCAAGGAGCCAGTGTACTGATCTTGTGTAATCATGCCAATTGCACAGCTGCATATTAACGTCAGCGCAAAGTGTATGTTTGTAATGTAGCATTGTTTACGTGCTCTGTATTGGTGCAGAAAGCTACCTGATGGACCGCCAATCTTTGCTGACTCGCCAGGGGCATCATGCTTGCGTCTATTTCATATATACCATATTGCAAACTTTTATATGATATATTTTATATAGATGTGACTTTGTTAAAACAAGGTTTGATTGTATTAGACATGACTTTCCTAACTGCAGAACTTCAGCAAACAAATGGCAGGTCTCCTCAATTTCACTGCAATTTCACACGCACGAGTGTTTTTAGTGCAACATATGATAGCATACATGTTGCATGATAACATGCGAACTTGTGTTGTGTAAGTGTGGTGGGGAGCTAATGTGCTTGTAGCATATGCAGATGCACTGCCTATGTTGGTGATTCCAAAAACTATGTGCAGTAAACATCTGGTAATTCAAATAGGGTATGTTTCACTTTTCGGTTAACTTGATTCTGGCCGAAAGTCCTGGCTGGTGCCCATGCATTTCTATGGGCCCAAAGTGTCGTTATTTCGATCCTAAAATTGGCCTCCACCAGATAATCTGAACTTGACCAGTCGGCACACACATGCATGACCTCTGTGGTGACCCCGATAGCGACCCCCTTTAGGGGCAGCATCTGCCTTGGAAGAGATTATGGGATAGCGAATGCATTAAACACACGTCGTCTCTCGTTGAAAATGCCTTTCTTTGGCTGTCTCTAGGAAGATTTTCAAAGAATAACCCTCGCTTACAATGTCTGATAACGATATTTTTCTGTTTCTAACACGTGCTTTTTTTTAGACAATTGGGGCGAAAATTGCTTGTACGGTGTAATCGGACACGATGCCAAAACAGCCTTCACGGCGTTTGTGTACTTTACCGCATAACACCAGCACATTGCAGCGAAGCTGACTTTAAAAAACCGGCCACTGTTGCGCAGCATATGTTCACCCCTTGTCCGTTTTCCTTGCCAGAAAATCGGGTGCGCGTTAGAGTTATGCTTTTGTTTAGGAGTTATGTGTCATTTCTACATTAGTTTTCTACTATGAACACAAAAAAAGTGGGTGTGCACTTGATTTGGTGGTGTGTTGTAATAGGGAAATACTGTGAAATGAATTGGTAGTGTGCATTGTTGTTTTTTCTGCATCTTGCCTAATTTTGCCTGCCAGATAATTAAGTCAATTTCGTCAGTCCCTTTAGGGTTGAATTAATGGAAGTCGATTGTATATGTGAAATGCTTTTGTCGTCACATCACAGATCAAAAAGCACTGTGCCATCATTTCACCTGGCTCATAAAGCTCAGATGGTATCTGTGTGACTTCTTTCAAACTGATGGCTCCAATTCCTTGGTTTTTCAACAACAATGACAGTAGCAGTAATAGTAGTAGTAGTAGTAGTACTAAATTAGCAAGCTATTGCTGATAGGCCAAGAACTGGTCCAGCAAGTGCAGTCAAATGAATAGCGATAACAGTATGTCAAATGAAGAGCCATAACAGTACCTGATGACATTTTGTTTTATTCCGATTGCCTTTTTGTGGTAAATTGCATTGCAGGGCATAAATCAACAGCAGTTTGCAGGAACCTTTTTCTTTTTCTGTAACTTTTGTTTAGGAGAACTGGAAATCAAGCTGGTGCTTCCGTGGAAGTTCGATGTGAACATCGAGTATGTTGTCATGGTACCATGGCAGTCCTCAAGCAAGAAGTAAGTTGTGAAATTTGTGAATTTTCTTTAAGCATTTTCTGTTGAAGATCATTTACAATTATCTTTAATCCAGTAACATTTGAGTGCTCTCTTCGATAATACAATTGAGAATTTGTTGGCAATGATAATGCCATTTTAAATGCTGCCATGATTCCATGTTGGTTTTTATTGTTACAAGTAACAACCTTTTATTTTTTTGCATCTTGCTTTACATTTGTATTTTGCACAGTGGGAGTCTAAGTACCTAGTTATTCGTGTGTTAAACCCATTGGCATAGTTACTATTGGTGTGCTTGCTATACTGTTATGGGTGCAGCTTCCTGTCTGTCTGAAATATGTCATTCCATACATGAACAGAATTGAAGATGCTGCCTGCTATTTGCGAGATCCCTTCAGAGTCCTTGAAGTGTTCCGTTGTTGTTGAAATGTTGCTCAGATATTTCCTTGCAAAGACATCAGACAAACTACTGAAGGTGCTCTCAATGTTTTGTTGTGGACAAAGAAATGCAAGCTAGACGTTATTACACCTCTTACAAGTAATAATTCAAGAGTGTGATTTCTTGTGGCTATTGTCTCGTTGTCAAAGATGGTGCAGGTCTCAAAGTAAATGTACCATCAGTCTACATTGACATCTGAACAGGAAATAACTGATCACAGTAACTGTTATGCATAATTACATGGAATTGGGATGTGCAATTGCTCTGTAGCCACTTTTTAAGCATGAAGCACACTTAACATACACGGTAGAATCTCAGTAAATGAAAATTATTAAAATGGAATGGTCACTTATATGGACAACTGCATTATTATTGGTTGGTTTTTCCTTAAGGCCAGTGCCACAAAAAAAGCTCAAAAGCTGGTTGAGCCTGCGTCTAGACGTCCTCATGCACAGATCTTCCTAGCTGGACCCTTCTTGCAGAGACGCAAAGAAGATACCTCCCTGGCAGCAATGGTTGATATCAAATTAATCTGCTCAAAGTTATCATGTGTGTTTCATAATTTGCCTGCTTATTTGCCATAGTGACTTAGTGTCCATAATGTTCCAATGCCGAGCACAAAGTCCTAAGTTTGAATCCCAGCCATGACGGCCACATATCGATGGAGGCTGAGTGCGAGAATGCTCTTGTACCATGTTTTGGTTATAAATTAAAGAATTATATATTCCTCAATTTTGTCTTAAATTTTTGCCAGTGCGTTTTGTACAACTGTGCGACTTGTACATGTGTAAAGCCATGTGTGCTGGTGCGACTAGTAGGCCTACATGCGTTTGTTTTTATGTGTCCAAAAAAATGTGCATGGCAGCATTGTGAAAAGATCAAATCTTGTACTAAAAGTGCAGCGAAACGTTGCTGCAGATGTTAGCTCCTGGGTCTCGCTGTGTAGGTAGCGCGGCAGCGGCAGTGAAGGCCGCCAGTGTGGCCTCGGTTAATATAGGTGCCTCCGCGACAAAAGATCATGCGTACTAATTTACTGTTAGTTTAATTTTTCCTAATGAAAAGGTTAAACCCATCGAACTGCAGCAATAAACAAGTAAAGAGTGCCACAGATTATTACTCATACGTTGTGGCACCCGAAATGCACCTGTTACAAAAATCGCCACTTAGTCCCACCACATCATCATCAGTTGCCCGTACGAGAAGTAGCTGCGCTTCCAGCTTCCAGTTGCTGTTTCACTTTTATATGCACATGTTCGGGCTGCTTCAGGTGCGTTGTGATCCTTCTCGTGTTCGTCCAGAGCACGTGACGCCGCAGAGGCAATGCCAGCGTGGTGCTTACAACATTGTGTAAAAGTTATTCAGGGGCAGACGATGGTTACCTGGCTGGCTGAAGCGGCTGAAGTTCTTGATAGCGCATCGGAGGTTAAGACCTTTGATTCATTTGAGTGAAGTGCAATAAATGTGTGTTTTCTGTGCCTAAAAGGAGTGTGGGTCTAGGTTTTCTTTTTTAAGCTAGAATAGGCAGCTCGTAAAAATTTCGTGTTTGGAAATTTAGTGCCCCGCAATGGGTAAGTACGGCATTTCATGATGACTGAACTTGTGTGCTTCATATTATTATGCAGACCGAATTAAAATAGGTGCATCCTATATACTGGTGCAACTTATATACCAATGTTTTTCTTAGAGACTCACAGAAAGTGTGGGGCTGTGGCTCATACAAAGGTGCGGCTTATAATTGGGAAAAGATAGCACTACTGGATAGAATGAGCTTGTGGCCCCTAACTGTGCTGTGTCTCGTAGCCTGTGTGTTGTTTGGATGTTCAAGCATATCAGTCAATTAATGAATCAATCAACCAGTCAGTCAGTTTGCCAGATAAGGTGACTGCTTATTAAATACTCGATAGGGTAGTCAGTTACTATTTTCACTGTGTGTGAAAGAAGGGAGCAAATATTTATAAGATAGTGAAAAACATGTAACTTATTACAAGTGACCAATCTCCAATAACACTTTACATTGCAAGTATATTGAGAACACGTTCGTGCATGCAATGTGTCGGTAAAAATAGTTAGTGAGAGTTGAGAGTGGCTGGTGTCAACGTCTGCAGTCGAGATTCGTCGGGGAGTGGCTCACAGCCTAAGCAGCGGGCGGGCTGCAAGTTCGAGGTGTGCGTGGAGGCCAGCTATGACTTCCTGCACGACGTCACATGCGAATACTTCAAGCCCAACAAGACCCGCAGCCCCTTCCGCCTCATGGTGGCCCAGCAGTACTGGAACGCGCTTAAAAAGTGAGCACTGCCTTTTGCAGCCTTTTCTTATAGATGGTTTTGCACGCACCATAGCAGCAGCAAGCATGCAGTCTACTAAGCCGTAAAAAAGCGTGTTTTCGAGTTGGTTTCATGTACTGTATGGAAATTTCTTTACATTTTGAGATTTAAAAAAAAATTGCATAGTGCTTCAAGACTGACAGTCATATATGTATGTATGGCAAACTGGTAAAATTGTGATTACGTGCATGAGAATAGTGTTAAAAATCTGCTGGCTTCTGTTCTAGAACACTTGTGGTGCTTGGCTTATCTTTCTTGTCCACCAAATTTGACTGGCTATGTGTCAGTGGACAAAACCAGAATTCGTGCAGGTCCCTGTGTTGTACGCAGTGAAAGGGCTTATACCTGTGCCCACATGGGCGCAAAACCACTGTGTGGGCTCAGTAGACGAACCATTGTTCCTTTGACCGTCACAGATTTGACTGAAAGAAGTTTGAATGTGTTGGTGGCCACGCCAAATTGCATTTCCCGCTTTATTTTATCCATAAAAAAATTTTCGATCAAATGGTAAGGCTCACATTTTTGGTAAAAGCCAGTTCCAAAGTGTGCCTTGAGACAGTGGCACACGTCTGATTTTTGTAGTGCTTGTTTTGGGAAGTAAATGAGTTGACCTTATCTCTGAAAGAAATTTTATTTCACACTTTAAATAAGATGCAATTTTGGCACAGGAAGGTGGAGCCGAAATCAGAGGGTTCAGTTTTCTTTTTTTACTGACCTATTGTTAAGGCTATGAAACAAAATTTAAATGAGCTGTTAAATGCCTAACTAAAGTATATGTTAGAATTATTTGAACCTACAAATGTCCAACATTGTGTGTGAGCTGGTTTTCACTGAAAGTGCAAGCCCAGCCATTTGATCAGAAAATTGTTTTTATGGATGAAATAAAATGAGAAACACAACTTTGCGCATCCACCAACGCATTCAGATTTCTCAGTTGAATCTATGACAGTTGAAAAAAATCTTTTTCACTTGGTAAAGAATGGTCCTATGGTGTTCTGCCCCACACAAGGTTGTGGGTGTGATTCTTATATGCAATAGCCACATTCTGATAGGGATGGAATGAAAAAAATACTTGTGCGCTTCTATTTAGACATATGTTAAACAACTCCAGCTGGTTGAAATTACAGATTGACAGAATAAGGAAATACTCACCAATATATTCACAAGCTATGCACTTGCTTGCACTCATGTGCCCTCACTCTCGTCAAATACTCACATACAAACTTGCGCCCAATCATACTCCACCAATACAGTCTAATTTCATTAATTCGAACCTGTCGGGACTGGCGAAATTGATTGCGTTATCCGGCACGTCGAATTAAACAAGATATGGGAAAAATGGCAAAACACACTGCTGATTCGTTTGGCAGTATTTACCTGATACTAGCATGTCCCTGAATCAAATGCACACCCTCTATGTGTCCAAAGCAGAAAAATAATGTAGAGATAGCACCCGCCATGGTTGCTCAGAGGCTATGATGTTAGGCTGCTGAGCACGAAGTCGCGGGATCGTATCCCGGCCACGGCTGCCGCATTTCGATGGGGGCGAAATGCGAAAACACCCGTGTACTTAGGTTTAGGTGCACGTTGGTCGACCCAGGCGGTCGAAATTTCTGGAGTCCTCCACTACGGTGTGCCTCATAATCAGAAAGTGGTTTTGGCATGTAAAACCCCATAATTTAATTTTTAACATAGAGATAGCATTGAAGTTCCTTAAGAAAGGAGAAATTTAACATGAACCCGATTTTTTAGCAAGAAAAATGGCCAAGGGTCTAGTATGTGTAGCACAGTGGTAGCCGGTTCCCTAAAGTCAGCTTCGCCGTAATGCAGCCATGTTATGCGGCAAAACATGCAAGCGTCGCGAATGCGGTTTGCGGCTCAATTTTCTTAAAGAAATAGAAAAAAAACAGCACACTATAATCGAGTAAATACCTATATCATGCATTGCGAACTACTACTATTGCCTGGAAATCTTGCTGGGACAGGTCGAAAATAGGTGATTTCAATGGGTGATGACATTGCTTTCAACGCATTCACTGTCCCTCAAGCTCTTCTGAGACAGATGCCGCCAGTAAAGGGATGGCCAAGTTCGAATTATCTGTTGAAGGCCAATTTTAGGATCATAATAACGAAAGTTTGGGCCCATAGAAATGCATGGGCACTGGCTGGCACCTTCAGTCGGGAATGAATTAACTGAACAATTGGAATTATCCAGAGTCAAATTAATGGAAGTCTGCTGCACTGACTCGCATTCATTGTCACTACCATTCACACTTACAGGCACCCACACATATTTGTACTTGTATTCACTCACCGACACTCACCCACATACATACTCGTGTCTACTCACACTGGCCAACAGTCACTCACGCTCACTCTCACGTCCACTGAAGATCACCGTCACTGACTTTCATTCGAATTCACGTTAATCGGCACTCATTTCCCTTTATACTTGCATTCACTCATGCATTCAATCGTCCTTTGTCACTCACTTAGGTAGTCCATGTCATGCCTGTGATACGAGTGGGAAGTGAAAGTGTACTCGTGAGTGACCATGCATACCTACGGCTGAAAATAATCTGGCACTCATCACCACAGGCATCTCTCATACATAGCCTGTATGTTGTTTTAGGATGTCAAAGCCCCAAATTTAACTTGATTTGATTTTGATGTGGGGCGCAAAAAATGACTATAAGTGTTTTAAGCCTTAAAGTTATGTCACTCATTTGGTGCCATTTTGGGCAAACTGAACAACATTAGCCATAGTTCCAGTCTCTATTTGATGTGCTTTACACAAGTCACTTGCCCATTAAATGTCACCTCTTTGATTCCATTCCTTGCCCAAAGTAATAATTTTTCATTTATGGTGGCAGGTTATGTTTCTCATCCATATGAAGTATCATTAAGTGTCAATATGAAATGCAGTTGAAATGTTTTTCTTGTATAAAAAATTATTCAGTTCATAAGATGTTAAAAAATTTTTGATTGGCTGAGGCTCTTTAAACAAACGTACAGAAGCCTCACTATAGGGTCCAGTGACACCCATAGTCATATGCAAAGTGTCCAGTGGCCATAAGAGCTGCTTCTTGTGGTTTGTTTGGGGGGGAAAAAATAATAAAAAAAAGTCGCTGAGAAAAAAAAAGTATCAAGTGACAAACACACTATATAGCTTTTGTGTTCCTGCAGCATCTCGAGTACAGACCAGCTCCTGGTACACCTGCACTCTTTCAACCAGAACCCCGTGTACTACTCGGTGCCTGAAAGTTTCCGCAATGGTGTCCCTGTGTTTGTGATGCCTCCTAACTCTTCAGGCCATCCGGTCCTCTCCTCCAAGTGAGTGACGAGTCATCTTACCTGTTCACCTGGTATTCTCTGTCCCCCATGTAAGGTTCAAGGCATTTCGTAAAAGTTTTGGTACGCATAGTGTAGTTTGAATTCTTGTGCTGTGTCCAAACTCTGCCTTGCCAGCTGCGACCTTCGCCCCATTCTCGCAAGTGTACGTGAGATGCGTGCCGGTTACTGTGGGCCACATTCTTGGCAGCAAAGGAAGAGATGATGCAACTCTTCAAACAAAAGGCATTTATAGCTCTTGTGTGCAAAATGCTAGCTCGCCTAAATGTAAAAAGTGCCTCAGAGATACTGTGCTGAAAAATGGAACATGTTCAACCGAGCATGCAGAGAAGTTTCCAAAGCATGATTGAAGGGGCATCATTTGCTGGTGCCATCCCACAAGCTGAAGTGTGTCCAAGTGATCATGTCTACACCTCTGTGGCCAAATTAAAATTTACCCTAAGATTGTTCTGTGATGCTGGCCAACGATTGTACAGTTAGTCCATTGGTATGCGCTGAGGTCTTAGGAAGCCAAATAGAACGAACCATATGCATCAAATTATTTGCACATCGGTGTTACCTATGTGGTCGGGCAGCACCATAAACGTTGAAGTGCTTGCTCCACTTCCCTTCGTAATGGCCAGAAATGTGACAAGGTTCTACTGCACATGAATGCTGTTTAATACCTAGTGTATCTGGCAGAAAAGTGGAATTCTTTCACATTAATACAGACAGTAGCAGGCTTGTACATGTCACAAAAACTAACTGATTACAATTACTTCATACAATTCAAAATACAATTCATTACAGTGACCAATTACTGCCCCACGACAATTACTGCCTCGCAAAAGCAATTCAGCAATTGATAAGAGGAAATTGTTACTTTTACATTACTTTGCTCCCAAATTTATTAACCCGGCACAAGTACAGCAAACAGAACAAACTGGCCTGGCTTTTTCAGTGCCCCCTCTGCAGCCCTTTGCGTGTTGTTCATCTTCAATAACAGTGATGTTTGAAAATTTTTTTGTCATCTTTTCATGTTCCATTGTGAGGGCATTAGCAGCAACATTGAAAGCTCGCTCAATGTGTGTGCTTGGAAAGATGAGCAGTATTGCAGCGTACTAACACCGAACAGGGAAATTAACAGTTCGGAAACTAAAAGATGACGAAGGGAAGAGGGAAGGAAAAAGGGAAGTCTGAGCTCACTGAACACGATTGTTCTGACATTCCGCATGTCGTGAATGCAGCGTCGACCATACAGGCCATGTGGCCTGTCTTTACGATAAGAAAACAAGTACTGAGCGTAGGGTTTGCCTGTCTCAACATGCGTATCTGTGAGGCTGCTGCATCTTACAGTTGTGGGTGTTCTGTAGTAGTTCCCACCAAATTCAAGTGCTCAAAGCTGCGTCACGCGTTACAGCTTGTCTCATAAATAAAGTGACTGGTTACGTGCAATTAATTGCTGAAAAAAAAAGTAATAGAATGACAATGAGTGTTACCGAGTAAAAATGTAATATATCAATTACAGAACTTGAAACATTGATTACAAGACTACATGAAATTGATTGCAAGTAATTAATCACATGTAATTCATTGTATGCAAGTCTGGACAATAGTGGTGATTATCCTTTTTGGAGATAAAATGGGCACATTAACTTTTTTGCCAATATGCCAGCCCTTCATTTGGCGCAGTACAATTTCTTGTGGCCAACATGCATGGCTGTATAGCGTGAAATTCACTGGAAATGCTTACATGGTTTCTAAAAGGATGCCTGTGGAGCCCTTTAAGGAGAGTTAGATAATCTCATTAATTCTGGACACTTTACTAATGTCCTGCACTGCTCTCACACTTCTTAGGGTGTGCCCTCGTGATAGCATTTTGCTTTGTATGTGTTTGTTTATTTCAAGTACTGCGGGTCAACTCGGCCTGTGCACGAGGTGTAGTGTAGACATTCTATACAGCTACTATCACAGTTGTCATAGTAACGATACAGCACCACCCTGCTGTCGCATTTGAATGTTTTTCAGGGAAGCATTTGGATAGGCTGCCTGACTTATTGGTTGTTTTGGAGTGAATTAATTAATTTATGTCAATTTAGTTGCAACAGGTCCTACAGAAATAGTTGCAAACTGGCCGTCTTACCTTTCGCATTTCTACGGTGGCTGCAAAGAAGTGATGGGACTGGTTTTTTTTTTTTTGGTTTGCAGTGTGAAGAACAACAGCGCGTACGCACCTTTTGTGGCCTTCTGGAAGCCAGTGTGCATGTTGGACATCAGCATCTGGTGGGTTCCTGGACTGGCATCTGTTCACCTCCTAGCAGTTTATTTGAAACCAGCTATGACGACTGTTGTTTTGAGTGTTAATTCGGGAGCTTTCTTTCTTTTCTTTGTGACTATGTAGTTAGATCAGTGTTAGTGTTATGTCACTACTAAAGCCTTGAATTTAATGGGACGCTAAAGAGAAAAATAGTCTGAGCTGCATTAGTCAATTAAATTAAGTTAACCTTCTACAATACCAAACTAGACTCTCATATGGTGATGAAGAAAGTTGGTTGGGGTAAAAGATGTTGGCCCCAGCTCAAATTATGGAGCATTGCATGCGTCATGCAGAGTTTTAGGGTTTGGCTTCCACTGGTAGCAGGTTGTTTTTTCTGCCACCTTCAGTTAATTTTTTTTCTTGTAAATATACATTTCAGTATATATAAAAAAAAGTTCCCCTATGCCTTTGTTACCTTCATTGTCTGTCTGCTTCATGCGGTCATTACTGAACAAGAAATCAACCCCCTCGATTTCTGTCGTTATGTGCAAATGCAAAAAACATGCCACTCTTTGGTTCTTGTTCCTTCTTTTAGCTTCTGAAAACACTTGACGCCGTGTCTGTCAAATCGCAGTAAGTTATCTTTAACGACGAACAGTGCCTGTGATCTGTTCACAGCAGCACCCATCACTGATTGGTGCTGCCTGTTCGAAAATTTCGATGGTTGCTTCTGTGCAGGCAGCGCTGGATGCATATGCACCGGGTGGGCATGCTCCTGGAGCACGACCTGCCGCTGCCCAAGCACCTGCAGCAGCCAAACAGCAGTGGCCGCTACGACTCTGTCCAGTGCCGCCAGGCCCTGCACCGCCTGTTGGCCCTGCTCCGAGACCGTTCCAGCTTCGTGCTGGCCGACGGCCATTCTTATGTCACCTTCCTCGGGTGAGGGTGGTCTCCCTCAAATGCCACTCGAGAGGAAGCTTTTGCTCGAGGCCAATTCCATTTTCAGTTTCCCCATGGATATACCACACGTAAAACACAGAAATGCTTTTATGAGACAACCGCCTGACCTTTTTCAGTGAAGTTTTGCTGCATTTGTGAGAACAAGTGGAATTCTGGGGATGCTAGGAAGCAGAATTTTGATTTAGGACCTCATACTTTTCACAAATATTGCCGAAAATCAGTAAGCTGAAAAAGGAAAAGATGGCCTGAAGTTTACAAATCCAATTATGCATAAAAAACGGATATTGCAGTTCTGTAAGCTGCATCTGTTAGAGCATCTCAAGCAGACAAATGTAATATACTCGAAGAACATTGTAATGAAGTTGCATCGAACACAAATATACCTTCATAATATCCTATATTCGTTATAAGCTTAGGTGCAAATATTGGTTAAAAAAAAATATGAGGTGTATGCGAAAGAAACGCATACAGAGGGTGCCTCTGATGGGCCATCGAAGGGTCTCCTGCAGATTTTGATGACCTGTCAACAACTTGCAGTGCCGATATGAGGCGCAGGAACAACAATAAATTAGTACATACATGTGCTCTGCAAGCACTCAGCTATGCGATCGGTATTATCGCGTGGTATTGGCATGTTGGTTTGCCACCTGCGGTCCAATGAAGCCTAGCCCCTGGCCAAAGTGTGCACGCCACAGACAGACGTATCAGGCACAGAGGAGACCGCACGGCGATTTGTATCCCTCTACTATGGCCGTCAGTCTAGCCCATGCATCTGATCTCATGCTTGATTGCCGATGAGACCCATAAATGCGAACATACATATGTTCGGTTGCTGGTGACATATGAACATACATATGTCACCAGCTACTCTTCTAGCTGCACGGCTTAGGCTACTACGCCTAACCAGTGCTGCTTCGCAGTGAGTCTGCAAATGAAGTTGCAGTTCCGTGTCAGTCGACATGGCAGCAACTTTGTTCACAGCTGACCTGTTTGCGGCACTGCACGCGCAGTTCAAGCTCTACACCCCATGTGGCGTCCGAAATTTCAGTTTTTGTTGTTATGCATCGGTGCTAGGGGTAGGTGGCAGGGCTGCAGGAATTGTGAAGGTCCGAAAAATAAAGTGAAATATCTATATATTCTAGAATACATATTTTGAGGCAGATACAAACAAAAATTTGCTTTGCTATAACCAACACCATGTCGAATACTAAATTTTTGGTTACCTTGTAGCAGGAGAATACCAGTGAATTGGAGCATAACCAACATAATTTTTTATTTACTTTTTTACATCCTGTAATTCATTATATCCATGTTTATTATGCCAAAGTATGACTGTATTTGTATGACTTCACTAAATCTCTTTCTTAAATTTTTTATTTGCCAGCAGACACTGAAAGCCTTGTGATTTGTTAAGACTTCAGAACTTTGTATCTCTTCATTTATGTAATACTTCGCATCCATGCAGTAAAAGATGTCGAGTTTATTGAAGTGCTGAATGTCGTGTCATTTGCAGGGAAGGTGAAAAGCCGCCAGTGTCGTTCTATGTGACTCGGGTGACCTACAAGGCGCCCTGTGTGGTGATCCGATTTGCCTTCCTGGGTGGCACACCTGGAGAGCAGCGCAATGTTGTGAGTTCATGATTCCGTCAGATGAGGTCTGTGTTGTCGTGATGGCTGCAGGTGGTGGGGCTGCAGTAATATCATACCTGGCAAGCTTCTCGAAGTAGCTGTGTAATGTGTGGTGTCAAGTAAAGGGTCTCCCGGAAATCATATATAATCACCGCATATACGTGAGAGATTTGAAAATGGATACCACCAGAGAAAAATGGAGCTAGAAGGCACCACAATGTGCGGGAATGAGTGTCTACAACCTGTGCGAAACACAATGCAGATAGCATGCATGTATGACAGCGTAGCAAGCTGTCATCACCTCTCGTGTCACAACACCTCTTAAGGTGAAAAAATGCATAAAAACATTAGAAGATAATGCTAGAAATTATGAAGACCTAAGGTTGCTGTAGCCAATTGGCTGAGCAAGATAAAAGTCCTCAAGTGCCTCTGTTGCAATGTGTCAGGTCCCCACAGAGGTGGTGGTGAGCACCCATTAACTCCTTTTTGTCATCTGCTAGCCAGAGATTTGCCAGACTCCACCAGATGCCAGACTCGACCAGATGCCAGACTCCGCCAGATCAAAATCGTACTGGTTGTTTCTGGCAGTCCGTGTGTAGCCAGAACAGTCCAGTTCGATATAAATTGACTCGCAGCATGGTGCGCGGAAAAGTTGAAAAAAAAAAAAAAAACGAAGGCATTCTTGATCAATTGTGATGGCCATTGTGATGACAATATTTTTTGTTACCTGCTTCTTACGACAACAACAACTATTTGTCATTATTTGGGAACATTTCACTTGGTAAATGTTCACTTGGGGTAAGTGTTCAGTAAAAATGAAAAAAAGTGAGTAGGTTTAAATGAAGAATGTTATGTCCTGCTTGTCACTTTTATTTATTTTGCTTGCTTTTCATGCTCGCTGCATCTTGAGCTGGCAATCACCATGTGTCCTGGAAAGGCTGTGTGCAGGCCAAAGCTGACCGTGCGCTTTCGACAAACCAAACAGTAGATAATTCAATTTGTGCATTGGACTGTTTGAAAAGTTACTGCTTGGTTCTCGCTCGCATATTAAAGCGAAAGGTCATCAGGATGAGCAAGAGCAGGCTCTCAAGACTGCCTTTGATATTTCATGTCTGTTCTGGTTGCCTTTGCAGATTGTGAAGGACCTGACTCAGCAGATCCTGAGCCTGGAGTTGAGCAAGCGTGTTGCCAAGGATGCACACTCGGATGGCGGCCTCTGCATCCGGCCTCCTGTGCCACGAACCTACCGAAAGGCCAGCTGCTGCATCCTCTTCCGCAAGCCCCTTGAAAGGATCCTAATCAGGTAGATTGTGCGCTCCCTCCCAGTGGACTCGAGTTCAGGGAAATTGCCATTCCTTGTGTAGTTAGCATTGTTTAGGGAAGAGGCAGACAACATTGATGAAGCTCCCCTAGGCTTGTGGAGGAACTTTGATGTGAAGAAAAATTGCCGGTCACTTATTACAGAACGCTACAAACAAGCCAAGTGTCAGACATTATAGGGGATGAAAAGATCTTTCCGTTGTGCTTTCTGGGCACACAGGTGAAATCACCCATAGTTGTAGGCCATACACGAGCATGTAATACTAACTAGCTGCTATGAGCTAACCACACTAATGCTATTCACCACCTTAATGTCTCGATACGATTAGCAGCGCTGTACATAAACCCTTGTTTGTATGTATACGCCGAAAACATACCAACGTTTAAATGCAATTGCAGTGAATCCTCGACCCAGTTTCTACAGAATCTAATGTACAGTAGAACACCTCTAACACATTTTCCACGGGACTGCGAGAAAAAAATGTAACGCCTGGGAAGCGTATTGTGTGAACAGGGGCCATATTCTGTAATGGTTCACTTTGGAACTGGTTCGCTCTCACAAACGCCATTGGTCGGCGCTTTGTTGCCGTCATCCCTGGTGTGACAACAAATTTCGTTGTTGTCACACAGGTTGTCAGTCATCTGAAAAGGAACCCGTCGTGTGCTACGAGAGAAACCGCGGAGAAGTGGTCCGCTCGAGTGTTGCGCGTGGTGGCGAGCATGATCTTGAGGGTTGCTAGGGCAACCGTGGCCGTCTGCTAGTCTCGTCTTGGTGTGCGTGACGAGAAGGATCCCGGTAGTGGCTTCTTTGGTTGTGTTGCTGGCGAGCGTTGGCCAAAGACAACGACGTGACGGGTGGCAACGGTGCGACGCGTACGACATGAGTGAAGGCGAGTTCCGAAGGCATTTTAGGTGCCCCAAAAACAAAATGTGATGGATTTGCGACGAGCTGGAATATTGCGGACCACAAGATTTAGTATCATCGACACTGCGACGTAAGTGCTTTGCAGCTTACTTTTTTTCCTTTTTTTTTTTGCTACGGGTTGTTTTCAGCAGTGCATCTGGAATGTAGAAGCTATTGGGTTGTCGCGACTGGCTGACAGTTTCGACTGTCAGTCAGTCGCATCATTACCGCCATCGCTAGGGTTATTGCAGTGGAGGGAAAAGAAAGAGGGGTGTGAAATTTCTCTCCACACTGCAGGAGAAAGCCACAGTCAGGAACGTTTCCTTGACCGCGGCAAGATTCTCGAAGTTGTGGGATGTGTAAACGGAACTCTCATTGCAATCGTTACGCCCTAAGAAGCTCAGCCGCGGCTAAATGAAATCCTTTTAGAGCCGCAGCCTACACACAGAGAACCGCTTTGATTGCTTAAAGTATGGCACACCACCTAGCAACAAAAAAAATAAATAAAGCAACGCACATAAAATTAAACCACTAGCTGTCTGCGCCAGAAGCTCAGTCATTACTGGAAATTAAATGTGCATGTGTTGTATGCAAACCAATATTTTTTTACTGAACTAGCAACATCCTTCAATTACTATATCGTCCCTAGAGTACAAAAAAAGAAAAAGAAAATGACGACGTGACTTTGTGACAGAACACCACTCGTTCATTGGTCTCCCTCGCGCCACGACATTCCACTCTTTCTCCGAGTGACGTCACCTTGACGTAGCAGCCATACCAGGCACGTACCCAGGGGGGGGCCCGGGGGGGCCCGGGCCCCCTCCGAAATCAAGTGGCATACCCCCCCCCCTCCCCTCCCCACCCACGCCACCACTCCCCACACATTCCTAAAGCGCCACAAGATCAATATTGAGACGTGACAGCTGTTCATCGGTCAGCATTATGCTGCCTTTTTCACTCCTTTTAGACGGCGGTAGTTATCGGCACCTCTTGTAATGTGAAGGACAGGTTTCTCATAGATTCCGCACCCGCGCGATTAACTCGCGATGCGTTCAGTTGTCACCATCTGTTCAACCGTCACGCGCATAGCTGTTGCTTTTGTTAGTTCAACCTTCTTTGTTTAGGCTGATCCTGGGACCAGGAGAGGGATGCGGCTGTTACTCAGCTGGTCTGTAGTCTCATGGAACGAGTTGCGGCCGGAGAAAACGCCAATTGCGTTTAAATTTTCCCTTTGCTTCATTATTTTCTTGAGTTACGGCTCGCCGCGACGCTGGCAGATGCCCGGAACCATATACACGTGATATGGGTTAGATAAGGTGGGAAATAAAATAATGTGAAAGAGCGTCCATCATGAAACCCTGCAATAACCCTTAAACCCATAAGCAAGATGACTGTCGCCCGTTACCTCGTCTGTTTTTCCCTAGCTGTATAGCACTTTTCGTGCAAAATTGGCAACTGGAAACAAAAATCGCAAGGAGTTGAGAAATTAAGCGATATACTAAAGGAGAGAGCCAAGGCAACAACCAAACTGCTAGCAAAAGCGAATAATAAAAAAGTTAAGCGTTGTTTATAAGACTATTTATGGATGAAAATCTTTTTATTGAAAAATGAAGTAGAGAAAACACCGCCGGAAGTGGACAACAATTACTTGTTTTGAATGACGCTTCTACAGTTATCGGTCGAACCGCCTCACGTAGCCACTTCTCTGCTGTGCTTATGTGGGTGTTTTTCTAACCTTTCGCGGTGAGCGCAGTGCGTCTAGAATCGCAGAGTCCTGCGCTCTACGCGGTTGCATGGGACTGGCGGCCGCACAGCGTTACGCAATTCGCGGAACTGTCGAAACTGATCAACAAGGCGAAAATAACTGATATTCGAAACCATAACATGAGAAACACTGAAGAAGCCGTAAAAAAATGAACGCAGCCTGAAATCAGTAAAAAAGAAACCTGGCATAGGACAAACCATGATGTATGCACTAAAAGATAAAAAGGGGAACATCATCAGCAATCTCGAAGATATAGTAAAGGCAGCGGGAAAATTCTAAGCTGATCTGTATACAGTATCAAAAGGAGTCACGATACCTCACTTAGAAACAGTAATGAACAGGATACAGAAACTCCTATTTGACAGAAACCACATTTGAAACCCACATTTAAACCAGAAACCAGAAACCCCCATTTGACAGCTTCTCCAGAGTATAAACACCTGATTTCCCTGGCATAGCGAATCTTGTTACACAAAGATGCTTGAGGTCTGCCTCACCAAATTACGCTGCCGCATTCCCTCCCTAAATTTCAATTTATACAGGTCGGGTTTGGTTCCCTCTCCCCTTTGTTCTTTTTGTGAGGAGGAGGAGACGATACAGCACTTTCTTCTATCTTGCCGCCACTTTGCTGCGTTAAGAAAAAGATTGTTGGAGATACCTTTTCGACGAATTGGCCTGGACTTGACAGAACCTGCAATTCTTTTGTTCGGGGCGTCCACTTTGGGATTCAGCCACAGGGATGCATGCTTCGCTGTCCAAACATTCCTTACAGAATCTAAACGAGTGCCCTGCTAAATTCTATTTTTTTATTACTTTTAAAATAATTATTCCTCATTCAACAGCACCTTCCTGATTTTATTTTAGCCGGTAATTCAACCCTATTTAATGCTATTCGCATAGATATTAGGAAACTTATGCTCTATATTATTTTGGAATAATCCACCCATTTCTTGCCCAATCCCCCATCGTGGATAGGTGGCACACGTGCCACAGGCTACAACAACAACGACAACAAAGGAACAAGAGATCAGGATCGCCAGTCGGCCACTAGAGACTGTGAAGGAGTACGTTTACCTAGGCCAATTATTCACAGGCAACCCTGATCATGAGAAGGAAATTCACAGAAGAATAAAAATAGATTGGATCGCATACGGCAGATATTGCCAGCTCCTGACTGGAAGCTTACCATTATTATTGAAAAGTAAGGTGTGCAATCAGTGTATTTTGCCAGTGCTGACATATGGGGAGAGACTTGAGAGCAAGTTAAGGACCGCGCAAAGAGCGATCGAACGGAGATTGCTAGGCATAACGTTAAGAGAGAGAAAGAGCGGATTGGATCAGAGAGCGTACGGGTATAGACGATATTCTAATTGACATCAAGAGGAAAAAATGTAGCTGGGCAGGTCATGTAATGCGCCGGTTAGATAACCGTTGGACCATTAGGGTTACAGAATGGTTACCAAGAGAAGGAAAAGGCAATCGAAAACGACAAAAGGCTAGACGGAGCGATGAAATTAGGAAATTCGCGGGCGCTAGTTGGAATCGGTTGGTGCAGGACAAGGGTAATTGGAGATCGCATTGCAGGGAGAGGCCTTCGTCCTGCAGTGGACATAAAACAGGCTGATGATGATGATGATGATATGATGGTGGTGATGATGATGATGATGATGATGGTGGAGGTAGTGGGCCCCCCCCGAAAAAAAATCCTGGGTACGTGCCTGAGCCATACCGAACCGGTTCCAAAACAAACCGCTACAGAATACTGCCCCATGTTATTAAAATCATGCAAATGTACTGCTAAATGCACTATGCGCGGCTCAGCCTCCAATGGATTTACAGTCGCCAACTGTTAATGTGGACTCAATGGGGACTGCCTAAAGGCTCAAAGTATACAGTAAACGCTCGTTAATGCGAATTTCATGGGGATGCTATGAAAATTTGAATTATACAAAATTCAAACTAATGAAAGTGGGAGAAGAATAATTGCTCGGTTAAGGCGTGTATATAGTTTGACATAGCGGGAGCACGTGCGCCCATATACTATGTCACATTGACATGAACAACACCCTCTATAGTTCGAAGCACTGGCGTAGCCAACGTAGCCGGACATGGCCAACGCAGTCCGATGTGCCCTACGTTGAGATGGCTCCTGCTCCATTTGCAAATTCGTCGTGCCGACTGCGCTAACCCACAATGCATGGAGCACAGAAAAAAAATTTTGCAGTTTCATCCGAAAGGTGAAGCATCGATTTCGATAGTAAATTAGTAGATAGCTATATGAAGTAAGGATAGTAGTTTTATTGGCCGTATAAACTTGTAAACATTCGCTTATTAACTAAATTAACAAGCGCAGTGTCACGCGCGCAGGTAAACATGAACACATCTCGCTCGATGGCTGTGGAAACTCTCTGAAAAATGCTAGAGGGAGGAATCGCAGCAGCAGCAGCGAGCAAATCGATATTTGTGCATCTCTCGCTTCAAGACGAATGAAACATAGGTAGCATTATTAAGGTTCTAGCGTCGCTGATGTGTGAAAGTCAAGCACACCTGTTACAGAGGACTTCTCCGAGCTACACAATTTGCTGAAATGGCCTTCGCCCTTTCTCTGATTTCTACAAAGGCACGAGAAGATTCCGAAGGACATTCTTAGCCCCGTTGTGGCGCTTATGGACGTGACACTGGCGCACCCGCTTCTGCACACCACTCCGCATCTGCACCGGCATTCTAGCAGCGGGGGCAGCGGCTCAGCGGCACGCAAGGGAAACGGCATCACCACTGTGGTGGACCCGACGGGCCAGCTGAGCCGGTATCTTCACCACCGGCGGTGGATCTGGACTGTGCAGCGGCTCCCCAGTGTGCCCCTTCCCCTGCACGCCATCACCCGTATCCTCAAAACGCTGGCCAAGTGAGTGAGGGGGCAGGGGCAATTGATAAAAGAAACTGAGCCATTTGGGTACAACCGCGCGATGTAATCAACAGAGTGGTAAAGACAAGTATGAGAACAAAAAGCACTTTACAAGCACTGACCCTAACTCGTGCTCTATACCAAGAACGTGTTCTAATGTTTTACCTGCAAACGCAAACTTCTCTGCAAGGCTTCTAAGAAAATACCAAAATGTGCCAACTCAGTTGAAATCATTCAGTTGAATGGTACAGAAAGTTAGTTGAAGTAATTCACCACGCAGATAAAATTTCAAGGGATGACATTAGAAATTGGCTTTGGAACCAAAGGGTAATACAATAGGTGGCACTTTGTTCACGTAAAATGTGTACCTGCATATAACTGTTTCCCTACACGAATGTACAGTGAAGGTTTCCTGCTTTAGGATGCCAGTTTCAAATAGGTATGTTGAGACTTAGCACTGGCATAAAAGAAGTATGAAGATAACAAACAAACTATGCATTTAAGCAAACTATGAAGATAGATTGCCTAAATCATTTGAAATATGTTCTTTCTTTGCGAAAGAACTGGCAATCTAAAGGCCATGAGTTGGAGATCCCTCCCCAGTCTTTGACTATGGGATCTCCTAGATTTAATTTTTCTGTACAAAATTTCAATCGCATCTATAAACTGAAACTGAAAACTGAAACAATAGTCCAGTGGTTCTGTAATGCAAATCTTTGTTTATTTGCAGGCGGTCTAGAGAAAATGTGCTTCGCATTGTGCTGTCTCGAAAAACAAACTACTGCCTCATTTCAATGTTTGCAGCTGATAAGTATATTTTTCTTGCTTTGCGTTCTCTGTGCAGGATGCGCCTTGAAGAAGGTTTTCATTTTGCCCACTCAAGCTCAGGCATTTTGAACATGGCCCTAGAGATTGAAATGAAGGTGAGCCGTCACCATAATTCGTATTTTTCATGCTTTGCTGCTTTTTGCGACTTGCATGGTAATGTGACTTGCTGCCTTGTGTGAAGCTAGTGTGATAGAGATGGATTTAAACAATAGTTCTAGAACTGTACTGAAAACCTGGTTAAGTAATTTTACCTCCAAGTCCAAGCTTCTTTGCAAAGCTTTTGAGAAAACACTAAAATATCTACTTTGCATCCATTCTCGGAAGTACGGAATCTGGGACCTTTGCTGTAGACTTTTAATGTGCACCCACCAAAGGGCTCATGTGCTTCTTGAAGACACCTGGGCTAGATGAGCACTTGTGACAATCTATTTTCATGTGTACAACTTGCCCTCTGCACATAAACCACACCCCCACTTCAGCACGGCATAAAAAGAAAAATGTATCCTCATCTATTGCCTGCACATATAACTGTGTAAAGCTGCAGCCAAGCTACTACACAAAAGCGACATGACGCGTTTGCAAGCACATACGCACACACAAAATTATATTCATATTCACACATAGTCACTTGTTTGGTGCTTTCTGTCCACACGCGAATTCCAAAAGACAGACCAACTTAGTACACAGACCACCTTAGTACACAGGCATGCAGACCCAAACGTCACTTCAACAGCCATCAATCAGGCCATCATAGGCCTAACCGGCACTGCTTTGTTGGGCGTCGGTGGCTAAAGTTACAGTTTGGTGCCGAATCAACTCGGATCTATTTGCAGCAGCCGCATGATACTTCGAAAGCTGACTTCCTCGCCAATGAAAGCGAGTGTACAACACGGCACCAACGTTGTTCACGGCCACCGTATTTGTGACACACCGTATGACAGCTTCTCGTTTCCATGCCGTCTGTAGGCACTCGTCAGCCTCTTTTTTTTTAACCTTCAGGCAATCCCTCACAAAACTAGCTTTACCTTTACGGCGTGTGCAAAGGTGTTGTGTGACTAATACGCTGACCACCCGGCTGCAGACATCAGCGCAGATGGCAAATGGACATGGAGAGGGAGGTGTTTACACACCCCCAGTGAAATGACTTTACATTTACAGTCGCCGACCGATTTACCAGACTCCAAAAATTCGGACATGCCCGATTATTCGGTCAGCTTCGCAGCACCGCCATTCTCCTTATAGACCATAATGTATAACAACTGCCGAAAGTTCGGACACCTTGCAACCTCTCGTCGGATTTTTCGGACACTCCTTGAGCCAACTCGGTTGAGAGCACCATGCACCGACTCTGACTGGTGCATGGTTCGACTTGCTGAACGCCATTTTTGTTTTGAATGGAGCTTCCTTGCTGCCCCACGAAGTGGTGCTACTGGAAATCCCCGCTCATCATCCTCGTTTCTGCCTGGTTAGATAGAGTGGCTCTGCAGCAGTTCCGGTTTCAGCTTAGTAAGCCATGTCAAGACAATCCAGCAGCTTATTTGTTTCTTCGCGCAAGACGTTGCGAGCAGGCCGCGTTGTTCGTTTGTGTGACTGGTGTCGGCACGGTGGTGTTTGCTTTGTGTGCTGTGTCAAGGTTTCGGTGATCCAACGCGGCATACGTAAACATCGCGTCAAGGGTCTAATGGCGCCGACAGTGCCCGCGCAAACTGCGCTGGGGAATGCCGACAAGCGGGTGCCGGGAGGCCTAAGACTTGTCCCCTTCCGATGTGCTCCCTACTGACGCGGAAAATGTTCTGCCGGCACCTGCGCAGTGGTTGCATTGCGATTCCGGACACCGTCTCATTTGACAGTTTCATAGGTGCTGACACTGCTGTATTGACATGCGCAGAACTTGACGACGGCAAGATCATTTGTCAGGTTTCTGCTGCACCGCCGGACGATGACTCTGAGTTGGAAGATGACGCACCATGTGCTGCGCTGCCGTGGCATGCGGAGCGTGTACAAGCAGTGACTGTGCTTTCAGCTGCTAATAGTGACCGTACGACCCTCTCCGAGATTCAGGCTTATCTGATTGTGCGTGAACGGAACAGCGTGCAACGGCGCATTCACGATTTCTTCCAAGCCTACTGCCGAGCCCTAATAAGTGCGTGGAAATAAAAGATTTAATTTTTTTTCTTAATCTGCTTTTTCGGACACCTGTTTATTCGGACATTTTCGCAGTCCCCGTGAGGTCCGAATAAACGGTCGGCGACTGTACCTTAAAAGGTTTGCTTAAACAAATGTCAAGCAGCTGCAGCAATGAAGTAATTCCACCTACTATGACCACAAGGTCTGTGCTGTTGTCTGAAAGATTAGTTTTCACGCCCTCAGTGGTGTGGCCCTGAAAGCAGTCCACGACGAGCATGGGCCTGCATGCAAGCATCACACCGGCCTTCTCCCAGACTGTTTTGATCCAATCATCAACCAACTTACTGTCCATCCAGTTGTCCTCCACATGCACTGCTGCACTGACGACTAACGAAATGTTTGGGAGAGTTTTGTGCTTGAGGATCACGTAAAGCCACAATTTCGTGCCATTGGTGAGGGCACACAACATCACGGCGCAGTGCAACTTTGTGTATCCACCAGTCAGCATGCTTGCAGCAGCTCATCTTCATTGTCGTGTCCGACAGCATCTCAAAACATGCAGGTGGTTGATCAGCATTGCCTATTTGGTGGAAACAGGTAATCATGTTGCTTTCACGAAGCAATTACATAGTGCTGAAAACTCAGAAGCTTCTCCTCGTAAGCAGCTTGCAGTGCTGGCACAAGAAAGCCTGATAGAAAGCCCATACCACTTCACAAAACGCTGAACCCATCCGCAGCTCTCACAGAACTCATATGGTAGGCCTTACTCTCAAGCCAGCTGCCAGGCTTCAACTTGGTTTGTCGCAGTCGATACCCAATGGCCCCGACTTCTTTCTTCAGACTTTGTGAGCTTTGTTTCCAGTTCACGGTAGGTGCCAGTATTGGGGCCACAAAATGATGTACAGTTGCAGTGCACAACTTGAAGCCTATCTCCTGCCCGCTTCTCGATTTCCAACTTATTCTGCAACGCTGACAATTTCCAGCTTTTTTTGTGCAGTAATAGACTGCCATTAAACACAGCTCATGACGACTGAGAAACCAGTTGGTCACATCTGCCTGTGACTGCTCAAACAAAAATGGTGACAGGACAAGCGCAAACTATGGCCAAGTGTTTCTCCAGCCACCCGCGTGTCGGTGCTACCTACCATGCTTGTCTGGAATGGCAGGTTAAAAATGCAGCCATTTGCACTTTTCGCTCTTTAATGACGCTTTTTCTGGTGAAAATCTGTGGCTCACTTGCCCTAAGTTTTTTGTCGGGGCGTAATTTTATTGGCCTGTGCGTCAAAATGGGCAGCAGTGGGGAAATGCGAGAGGGGTAGTCACCATTACCATGGTAGAGCACTGTGTGTATTGCCGCGAAGTTACACCTGAGGAAAAGTTTTGTGCATTATCCCCACCACCACTTTACCGCTTTAGTTTTTGCACTTTTGGGGAAGGCCATTTGTTCAAGAATACGGTGTATACAGAGTAAACATTCATCCGCACACTGAGTCTTCATCCCTCGACCTTGTTTTTCTTTTCCCTTTACCCAAGATGTTACTGATGCTACTTTAATGCAGATTTGTCTGATTACTAGTTAGGCTTACTTAGAGCACACATTAAAAGGTGTGCTCTAAATGTATAAAAAGCAATCGTGTAGGTAACAAATTACAAGTAGTCAATTGATTTTTATGAATTAAATGTTCTGGTAGTCTTTGTAATTGATAAATTCATTTCCTAACCCGGTAATGCTCACTGTAACTCAATTACTCTTTCTTGTAACCACTTGCACGATATAGATTAATTCATTAACAAGACAAACTGTAACTGGCGATGCAGCTTTGAGCTCTTGAATTTAGTGGGAAATGTAGTAGAATGTTCACCTGCATGCCTCGCAGCAGCCTCTCAAATGCACATGTTCAGACAGGTAAACCCCTGTGCTCAGTATTTGTTTACTCATCTTAAGGCCACACCGGACCATTGCAGACAAACTGAACCGGCGCTTCTATGTCTTGATAGCCAGGGCCACATCGAACAATGATGGCAGGAAATTGCCCGCGGACAATTTTTTCAGCTTTTCATTGGTCCTACCAAGTGCGCCTTCTCTGAATCTTGGAAACCAGGAAGCACTGTGCTTCTTAGAGGGCCCAGACACGAGCATTGAGCTATTCAGTGAGCACAATCTTGTGCACAAGGTGTTTGCATTTTACAACACCAGCCTTCTCTCCAGCACACATATTGAGAGAGTGTTCAATGTTGCTGCAGATGGTGTTAGAAGAAAACGAGGAAAGAAGAACTATGAAAATTATGCAAAGCAATTGTAACTGAAAGTAACATTAGAAGAGCTGTAGACGATGCACTGAAAGAGCTAGGCCAGATTATTCTATTTGCTGTGCTTGTGATAAAACTTTGGAGGAGAGTAATGCAAAAGGAATTGATTGCATTTTAGTAATTGCTGAATTACTTTTGCGGGTCAAGAATTGTTCACTGTAATCAGTTACATTTTTGAAAGAAATCACTGTAATTGTAATCAGTAATTTGTTTTTCTCAAACGTGTCGGTACCAAAAAAAACAGCGTACTTATTGTACGGGACAACTTAAGCACACGTTACTAAAGCATTTTTACAGAGAAAGTGTAGGCTAAACAAAAGACTATGTTTTGACAACAGGGGATAAAAATAGAAAGACCAGGGTGTCTACCAACCGGGAAAACCGGGAAAACCGGGAATTCTCAGGGATTTTGAGTAGTCTGGAAAAAGTCAGGGAAAACTCAGGGAATTTGGGCCTCTATCAGGGAAAATTAGCGGCAACTTTATTGGAAGGGTCGAAAGTCGTAATGCTGGCTCGAGCAGCAGACAGGAATCGTAGTGAATCGTCTTTGACGCCCTGTCGTCGGCTGGATGAGTTGCCAGTGTGCAGTCAACGACCGACTTTCCGGATTCCCGATAATTTGGACGGCTTCGTGGCACCGCCACGTACCCCATAGAGTCAACGCATCAGAATGTGTGAAATTTCGGACGGAAGAACCCTTCGCCGTTCCGAATTCCCGGACGTTTTGTCGTGACTGCAGGTCCGAAACGGCAATAATCAAAGGCACCACCGCTGCCGTTTCGATTACTTCGCCACCTCGAACCGGCACTCTCGCGCGCAGATCCGCTGGCAGCCGTTGCCACCACTGCGGCAACGCTAGGCCTAGCTGCTTCGACGTTCGCTATGAAGCTTCTTGCCGTTTGGTGCCGAGTTTTTTATTGAAAGAATTAGCTGCTGTCAGCAATGGCACAGACTCCACTTTTGTGGTCCTCGCGATTGGCTTAGAAACTTAGAAAACACGGTGTGTTGCATAATGCCAGTTCCCGAAAGTCAGCTTCGCCTTTGTACAGAAATGTTAAATGGTTAAAAAAATTAAATTATGGGGTTTTACGTGCCAAAACCACTTTCTGATTATGAGGCACACCGTAGTGGGGAACTTCGGAAATTTCGACCACCTGGGGGTTCTTTAACGTGCACCTAAATCTATATATAAGTACACGGGTGTTTTCGCATTTCACCCCCACCGAAATGCGGCCGCCGTGGCCGGGATTCGATCCCGCGACCTCGTGCTCAGCAGCCTAACACCATAGCCACTGAGCAACCACGGCGGGTAGAAATGTTAAATGGTGAAGCATACGCAAAAGTATTGCAGTGAAGCATAACAAGCGTGGGAAGGGGCTATTGCCACGGAAAACAGTATGTATTCCTTAATTATACACACGTGCACCCGGTATTTCCTGTCACAGTACGAGCGCTGATATGCCTAATATGTGTGCCGACAGGCCTTCGGAGCGTTTTCGAACGTGCCTGTGGAGGTTTGAGCCCCTAAGGGCAGTAAATGACACGCATTTATTTTTTTCCAACTGGCCGATTTTTCGAACGTTTTCGCGACCCCTAGGGAGTTCTGAAAATCGGCGGTGGACTTTGCAACTGACCAAGATGCTTCAAATGGTCCTTGGGGCAAACGAGTGGCAGAAGGAGGACAAGAACAGAAATGATGTACGCATTGAGGAATAAATGGGAAAGGAAGCTTGCTGCCGCCGTTTTGAAGGAGCTTGAGCTCAAAAAACAAAGTTTTGGCTGATGCCGAGATGCAGGTGTCCCGCATCCAAACCAAAATAAACTCTTTAAAGCAGTGAAACACAACACTCAGGCGTCGTGCACGGGCTGAGAGTATATCAAGACAGTTGAGGTTGACTTGCGAGCAGTTAAGAGAGAATCTCAATTGTGACAGAGTTCGGACCTCATACCACTGAGCTTGCTATCAGTTGATAGAGATCGCTCATATATTCAAATATATTCGCTTCTATGTGCATCTCCTTTTTATTCGTATTTGTGAATGTCCGACTTATTTGCAATTTTTTTTCGAGGACACTTTATTTGCTGTGCATTTTACTAACCCCTGCCTTCTATTCTCTTTTTGAATAACATAAACACTACTCCTTAGTATTCAAATTGGATTAAGTCGCTTTTTAATTTTTTTCATGTGCTTACTCGAGAGTGACAGCATCAGGCGATATGGTTCCAGCCTGTCTTGACATGAAACATAGTTTTGCATCACTCAGGGAAATGGGCAAAGGCACTCAGGGAAAACCTGGAAAACTCAGGGAATTTGGAAATGTCAACTTGGTAGACACCCTGAAGACCCTGTCAGCATTCATGAAAGAAGTTTTTTTTAAGCACTGTGCAAAGTTTTGGGTAGTCTTTACACTGTGTGGTTGCAAATTTTGGCTTGTTTTGCGATTTTAGTAATATTTTTTTTCTTTATTTGATTAATTGAATAGATGCAATACACAATCCTGTTTGGACCCATAGCCTTAATGGCTAGTTTGGGGTCCAATAACAAAATAGACATAAGCACTTATTCACAAGTTGGCAAGTAGGTGTTATGGTTCATCTGCTTGTGTGTCTTATTCTGTTATTTACTTTTCATTGGTCCTGACACCTTTATGGCTCACCAGCCATATGGCTTACCAACCATAATGTCCATTGCTAATGATTCATGGTACTTCTCATTTTCAATTAATATACAATGAAGGACAAGAAGGGGAGCTGCATTTTTATTGCGACATATATTTTCTTCTATCTCAGAATACAGTGACAACCGACTCCTCAGAAGCCTCTTTGCTTCCATGCGTGGTGCAGTACATGCTGTTTCCTCCTCACTCGAACACTACTATCCGGGAGAGGTGAGTGCACTTACTGTCAACTTTGCATATACCCTTCATGTAAAGCTGAAAAGAAGGGCAAGAAGTACTGTGTGCAGTAATAAAACATCACTTGTCTCGTGGTGCCAGTTAATGGCTTCGTTGTTATCTGAGTTCATACTGTATTTGAACGAGCATTAGGTGACCCAGCTTTAGTGCTGCTGTTGGCGTGTCATGGTTGGGCCTCGATTTCGTCACTCCATGATCATTGTCAAGACATCATTGTCGTCGCTGTTACTATGCTGTGTCATTGCCGTACAATGCCATCACCACTGTTATTCTGCCACTATCGTCGCTGTCATTGTGTTACCATAGTGCCATTGTCATTGTGCCTTCATCATAATCATGCCATTCTCATTACGTCGCCATACACGCTGCTGTTTTCCTCGTGCCTTCATCATTATCGTGCCATCATGATGGTCGTTGTACTGCCATACTGCCATTGTCGTTGTGCTTTCACCATTATTGTGCCACCCTAATTTTCACTGTCACCTAGCTGTCATTGTGCCTCTGCCATATTGCTGGTGTCATGCCATCATGATGGTGAGGCTTGCTTCTGAAGTGGATTCTCCCCACTGCGCGCAGCCTCTCGGATGACGAGGACAATGAGATGGAGACAGCCGAGGCAGATGGTGAGCTGCAGCTGGTCAGCGAGTGCTGGGTGGAACCACAGTGTGGAGTCGTGGTGAACTGCCCTTTCTCCAGCTCCTACCTGGACGGCAAGCAGTACACCGAGATCCCGAAAGCTGTGAGTGACCCTTGGGCTTTTGTTCCTGGCATTCTCATGGGCAGTGGTGCATGAAAGTCATGCGTGTCCTTTCTTGACTTGGCAAAGTGTGTGTTTGGGTGAGCTGGTACAACAAATTTGGCAGGCTGCAGTTTCTCTGGGTAAACAATTGGCCATGACAGCGGTAGGCTCTTGCAGTAGGCACTTCTCTCAAGATCTTTGCAATGCATACACCATCGCTTTCGCCTGCTACATTATTGGCTGTTGTGGTCTCCGAAATACATGCAAGGACACTACCACCCTCGTGGTCTATGTGGTGCCTAGAAACTTGCACATACGGCCAAACTCATTCATAACTAACTCAATATTTCCGAGAAAAGTGGTCTTTGTATCAGTAGTTGGTTATATGTGGACTTGCCCTTCAAATCACCAAAAAATTAACGACACTGTAGCTGGAGTCAGCACTTGACGATTCGACACTACTTTGGTCCAAAAACAGGATTTTTAGTGCCTTCATTCTTTTTTTTTGTTCCTGGCATTTTTCCATATCTAACTGCAAGTTTACTTAAAAAACGTCATCTAAAGGGCAAAATGCAGTGTTGTAGCCTCTTCAACACGGTGCCTGGTTGGTTCCGATCACCTTCCATTTCAAAACTACAACTACAACCGCCAGCATTTTTCCCTCCAGAGCTTGCGATATATTATACTTGCAGCAGGACATCATTAGATTCTGCATACTATAGCAAAGCATTCTAGTTAACTGGAAGCGGAAACTACTGTGGTATGCCGACATTTCGCCAAGATCTTGCCGCTACGGCTGCAGCATCGACCACGCATGCTGAGAGCCGTGAAGTGACATTTTTTTGTAACCGCCATTGGGAACTGTTATCAGCAACAGCACAAACAAAGCGCTGACAAACTGTACCCACCGACTCTTTGCAACTTTGCGTGGCAGCGGCACATTGTGCGTCCAGTTTGGTCATGCTTCCATGCTTCTAAACTTCGCATGCACCCTCCTTTTACAGCGACTGGGTTTTAACTGTTCGTTGTAACAGCACGGTGCGTTTGAAAATGCTCTTTATATCTGGATGCAGTTTCAGTAGGCCAAATTGGAAAATCTTAAATGTCGTGAAATGGGGTCATTAGAAGCGATAGGTCCTTCTATCTGGGATCGTCAGACGTGGATTCAACTGCGTTACCAAGTGGCAGGGCTGCCCCGGAAAGGCTGTGGTCCCAGGTTTTGGTCCCGGACCAGGAAAGATTTTCCTTCAACTGTGAGGCTTTTCTTTTGAGGAACCCGTATGGGTTTGCTTTATTGCAATTGCTACGAACGGGTGGATGTCTGCTTTTCCATTTATTAATCACTTCTCTCCACCTTCTGGGTTTCCGCAGAACAATTACGTCAAACTCTTGCCGTTGCTTCGAGTTGTTGACAGATTCAACTTTGCCCTGCCACCTGCTAGCCACCTGGTTAGCTCAGATGGTAGAGTAGCTGCCCCCGGAAAGGCGGTGGTCCCGGGTTCGAGTCCCGGACCAGCACGAATTTTTCTTCAACTGGGAGGCTTTTCTTTCAAGAAACTCGTATGGGTTCCCTTTGTTGCGATTGCTACGAACAGGTGGACGTCTCATTTTCCATTTATTAATTGTATTACCAAGTGCGAACGTTACATAGCAGCCCATTGATAACCATGTCCTGCTCCCATGTGCAGATTTCGCAGGGGCGTGAGTTCGGGTTGTGCTGGTGGACAGTTAATTGTGAGGAAGTACCCATTTCGCTACTTTCAGTGCAGTTTTCTGGCATCCATTTAAACCAAGGGTTTTCAAAGTTGCCGGCCTTGGGGGAAACCCACTAGCTTTCCCAG
Organism: Dermacentor albipictus; assembly: GCF_038994185.2. Taxonomy (NCBI): domain Eukaryota; kingdom Metazoa; phylum Arthropoda; class Arachnida; order Ixodida; family Ixodidae; genus Dermacentor; species Dermacentor albipictus. Next base: position 65,750,045 of record NC_091829.1, on the reverse strand, counting down.
AGTGCTGAAGAACCCCTCCCATCTTTTTTTGACCGATGTGCTTATACAAAGACCTAATATGAGGGGTCATTAAAGCATACAGAGAATGGAAAGGGGGAATCTTTCTGCACACTCATTACTATGAGCGCTGAAGTGCCAGCACATCTCATGGGGGAAAGAGGGGGGAAGCAGGAGCTTCCATCTCCTCTGGAGCCACCTAACCAATGTCTGCGTGTAGCCTCCATTCCCCGCAACAGGTCTGTTCCTAAGGACTGAAAAACCAGTAAAGTTGTTCCTGTTTTCAAATCTGGTAATCGTTCTGACCCGTCAAATTATTGTACAATATCACTCACCTGCATCGCTTGCAAACTCCTAGAGCACATTATATATTCAAATGTCGCTTCGAACCTTAATAAAAGCTATTTTTCCTTTTCCAAACAGTGTGGTTTCCGAAAAGGCCTGTCTTGTGACACACAACTGCATTACTGATCTTCACCTCAACATGGATTCTTCTTTTCAGACAGACGTGATCTATCTCGATTTCGCTAAAGCCTTCAACCTCATAGCCCATATTCATTTATTGACGAAACTTTCTTGACTTCACCTTGACCCTCTAATATTATCATGGATTGCGTGCTTCCTGGCTAATCTTTCACAGTTCACTGTTATTGAAAATCGGGAGTCTAAAACTTCCGACGTAATATCAGGCGTTCCCCAAGGGTTGGTTCTAGGTCCTCTCTTGTTTTTGATATTTATAAATGATCTTCCAAATAATCTCTCCTCTACTACACGACTTTTTGCAGATGAGTGTGTCTGTGTCGTTTAGCTAAGAATTGTTTTCAGCAGTGATCAGTCTAAACTTCAGGATGACTTGCATAAAATTGAGAATTGGTGCACTTTATGGCAAATGTCTTTAAACGTTTCTAAACATAAATTCATGCAGATTTCTTGGAAAAGGGTTAACTATATCTATCCTTATTACCTCAATCCAGTTACTATTGAGCAAGTTGATTCTTATCGCTATCTTGGAGTAACAATCACTAACAACTTATCCTGGTCAGAACACATACTTGAGCTTGCTGCTGATACCTCCAAGACTCTCGGCTTCATCAAGCGATCCCTCACTCCTTCTCCCCCTTTCATCTGTTGGCTGGACTATGAAACATTTATCCACATCAGCCTTGAGTATGCATCCTCCACCTGGAGTCCCCATCAAGCTTATTTAATCGACTCGTTAAAAGTAATTCAGAGCCGAGCCTCACGGTTGATCACTTCTAAATATGACAGGAATATTAGCATTACCAGTATCAAATCATCCCTAGGTCTTTCATCTTTAGTAGTGCGCCACAGGATCATTCGTCTTTCTCTTTTCCACAAAATATACTATAATTTTCCGGATATTCATGGTGTTCTCCTTCTGCCTCCTAATCGTACTTCCCGCCATATTTTCAATTCTTGTAGTTTACAACGATGCCACGGATCTACCAAATCCTTTAATCAATCTTTTCTACCATGGGCTATCGAAGACTGAAACAAACTTCCCAAGTCTATTGTCAATGAGAGACATCCCTCAAAATTTCAAAGATAGTCTTACAATCCTTTTTATTACCTAAATGTTTTCTTGCGCTTTTTGTCTTTCCCTCAGGAAGGAAGAGACAACTTTATTGAATCACTAGTCAATGAATGCCAGGAGAGAAATCTCTCCCCCGTTGCCCCTTAACAATATCTTTTCTGTATGTGGTTCTTGGTATATATAGCTGGTCTTTAATTCGGTCTTTATTTCTTGTTCACTGTTATCGTTTATGTCATATCATGCCCTGTAATGTTTCGGGCTGCCTCCCCCTCCCCCTTATGTAATGCCCCATCGGGGTCTTTAAGGGAAAATAAATGATGATGATGTTATTTGTAATCTCGAAGGCCATCACTCTTGATGAGGAACTCACGATAACGCATAGACAAGCAGCCTTTTATTTATACCGTGCAGCTTTGTGCATCATTATGCAGTGCATGCCGGATTATATGGCTTCTGTTCTAGGCCCTGGGTGCCATAAAATAAGTCTTCACACAAGCAAACAGTCGAATGCACAAAATGTTATTTTATTTTTTGCAAAGAAACATCAACAGACACTGTATACACTGATCAAAACTCTTAAGCATAAATGCCCGCGTCGCCCGGCAAGCTGCAGTGCCCCTGGAGCGGATCAAAATGCTTGTTGTGCGTTTTTGTTTTGAAACAAGCGCAGTGCAGTAGTAAGTCAGCCTGTTGAAACTGCGCTGTACCTGAGCCACAAATAACAGGTAAACATGCCCTCCCGTGTCAGTTACAGTGTATTGTATAAATGCGGCCAGTATCGTCGTCCCTCAGCAACAAGAGTCGGCCACGCAGACAAGCGGCTCTCAGCTTGCAGAACTTCTGAGCTGGTTCCCGTTCACGCGTTACAAACTGTGTCGGCGCGCATGAATTAAAAGGTGCTTGGCCTGGCCATCGTGGCCTGCAAATCGTGCAATGATGAGTCTTGTGCGTCGATGCTGGATGGGTCTCCCACTTCTCGCAGACTATAATGAAACCTCATTAAACCGTACCCACTTAAACAGTAGTTCCATTTAAAAAGTAGTAAAGTCAAATTCCCGACTCCGCAGCCATTGAACATAGTGTGTTTTGTGTCTGCATAAACCGTACCAGCTTACTGCGTACGTATCTGTTAATACGTAGTGTTTCCACTTTTCATCGCGCAAACACGGCTGTGCATCGTCTTCATTGTACGGCCCCGCAGAACAACAAGCCTCGGAGATTACAATGGCCTCCAAGCGCCTTGTGTGTTTGTGCGTGAAGTCGCACCAACGTCAACATCATTTCGGCACTGTGCAAGAGTGTGTTGTGGTGTCGTGCAAGTAGTGCAAGCAGGGACTCGTGTTATTGCCGAATCTCGGATAAAAAAAAAGACGCCGTATGCTCAGCATAGAAGAAAAATTAGACATCATTCGTGCTATCGAACGTGACACGAAGAAGTCGGCGCTGGCACGCGACATGGGTCTACTGTTGACTACAGTGTGTGGCATTTGGAATGCGAAGAAGTTGCTTGGCAGAGCTGCTGCAACTGCGAAGAGATGTCGGCTACGAGGTTCGACTTTTCGCCATTGTTGCCTCTGTTGTTGCCGAACTGTCGCCTAGCGACAGTGATGAGGACAACACGGGAAGCGACAGCACAGGCGATTCAGGCCCGACAGAGGCAGAACCTGCGCGTCACATCAGCCTCATGAATGCAATTGTCGCAACGAGAACAGCACCCTGCAATGAAAAAGGCACCTGCGACTTGTGCAACACTACCGCCCTTGTGCACGGAGAATATGCAATGCCAATGAGGAATCTGCCATGCGAGTGTTTGCCGAGAAGAGGGGGCTGGCCACAAAGCTGGCTCGCAGCTTCAGTAAGTTTGAGGCCGCGGTAGTCGCTGTTAGGCTGCCGTGGCATCAAATGAAAATAACACTTTTGTCGCGCGAAGTGAATAAATGCTGCATGTCTTTTTCCCCTTTTATCGCACTCTGAGTTCCCTTTTTGACAGGTAAGTGCGCGATCTCATGCTATTTCGGTTAAGCAGTACAACCGTTTAGTACATACTTTTTCCGAGCTCTGGCCAACTACGGTTTAGCGAGGTTTCACTGTACCGATGTGTGGCAGTGGCATGCGATGGCTTTACTAAATTGCAATGCGAAATTTCTTTTCTAAATTGATAAATTGTGTAAGTCAATGTGAAACGTGGAGATGGGGTTGGATTCGTTCTGACCGCTCGTGAAACCCTAACTTGCCATTAGCAGAATCCCTGCGTACTGCGGAACCCAGTTTGAGACCCCTGGTAGAGCATGTGCTCTGGCAACTTTTTCTATTTCGGCCTTTGGTTGTTTTTTTTTTGAGCAGCGGGTCTGCAACAGTCACTGAAATTGAGACGTCATAATTGCGACAAGTGTATCAGTGACCTGCCAGTTTTGTTTGTGAAAAGTGAATTCAATATGATTGATTTTATGCAGCCTTGATTGTTTGATGGGATTGATTCAAATTGAGGCAGTATACAAAGACACATAGAAGCCTATTTATTAGTGTCACAATTTCATATTTCGGTTGATACTGCCAATTTTTTCAAAATAATGACATAAGTATACGGTGCCGCGAACAAGTTCAAAATGGTCGATGCCATATATTTGCGGTGCTGTCTGTATGTTTACAAAGCACACCAATTTGCTAACTTTCTCTTTTCTCTCATGTGCTGCCACTATGTGGGAATAAAGGGATTTTTTTTTTTCGCATGCCTCTCTCTCTCGGTTTTCATTGCATGGTTTGTTTTAGAGGTAGTTTGCTCCTGCGCATCTATATTCTACTGCTCGCGCATTGGCGCTTGCGGGCAGGTGGCGGTTTGGGTCTTGTTCCGTGAGTGGTTTTGGCTTCTTGCGCTTGCAAAACTGATGGCTATCTCATTACTAATCTTGTTTCTCGCTCGTTTAGTGCTCACAGGGGTGCACTTAGGAAGGATGCCGCCGTGCGTGGTTTCCGTTGCTTTTTTTTATTGAGACTCGCGAAAACTATTGGCTTCTGGTTGGCGATAAGCTGAAGATTAGCAGAAGTTTGTCACATGTTTTGCTTTATTGATGGGCACACAACCAAACAGTTTTCTTGAGTGAGTGCACCTACGCAGTTCGATTACGCTATGGATACACATATTAGTGTAAAAGCAGGAACATTTGAGTCTTGCGAAATAGTCTCGTGTGTGCATTTTCAAAGCCTCGAACTATGTGTATAACAATGCATCAAATTTTTAATTCTTATAAGTCTATTTCCTTTTTTATTGTTGTTATTTATGAATGAAGAGTACATATATACCAATGCAAAATATTTTTTTCTCACTTTACGGTCACCCTAAAAAAGTTACGGTAAATTTTAAAAAAAATAAGTCCCTAAGAAGAATCGGAATCTGCAAAAAAAGAAAAATTAAAAATTAACCCTGGGCGGTCACATATGGCAAAAAAAATCGATCCTCAAAGGGTTAATTCAGTTCATTTTATTTCGACACCATAATGTTGAGAACTGCGGACAAAAAGCCTTTGCTTGGCTTGATGTGGCCTGCAGCTCTTCATAACGGGCAATAGCGGAGCAGAAGGTGAATAACAGGCAGTAGCGGAGCAGAAGGTGAAGTGTTACATACTCAAGGAATGAAGCACAGTACAAATAAAAAGACAAGTAACATACGTAGAAGAAGAATTTTATTCATTCACTTAAGGAAGCAAAGCTGTAATGGGACCTCCTGTTCTAAATAAAAAGAAAAAAATTAGATTAAAGCAAATTCAGCAAAAATATGTCAACAAGTAATTACACAAGACAGCAGAACTAAAGCATGATATAATAGGATACAGAATTACCTCTTATACAAGTTAAAAAGAACAAATCAGGTTCATTCAAATGCAGCAACGAGGTAGAAGTTCTTTCTTTCTTTCTTTATTGATTTATTCAAGACAATGAACAGATTGTCTTAGGGGACACGGCTAAAGGCAATACATTTGCCTGACTAGGCAGTGCCACCCGTACATTGGCAGCAACATGGCAGTGGCAGGCTTTCAGGAGGTCACACATGAAATTAAAGTAGTACACATTTTCAACACTTGAGTACACAATTCGCATAAGAAGAAAGGAAAAAAAAAAGGTTAAAGTTTATACAGTTTTCTAATCAATTGAAGCACGACAACGACAGAAAAAAAAAAAGTATGTACGAAATTTTCCATACCGGTAGCTGAAAGGTTAAAGTTTACACAGTTTTCTAAAAACAACAACAAGAAACATGAACAAAATTTTCTATACCTGTAGTTCAACATTTCTATTAGTCTTCGGATATTAACAATTCTTTTACCGTCTTCTTAAAGCTTTGCTTTGAAATTCCAGAATTTAGCAGGTCCAATACCAAGGGGTAGTCGTTTAGAAGGTTAGGAAGTTGAACTGCTAGTTTTTGATCTCCGTATTTCGTTCTGCAACGTGGTTTTCCTATCAGAGTTTTTCTGAGGTTATAGTTTGTCGTTCTGCCATGGTATTTACTTTGGAAGGAACATTTGTCTTCCCAGAATTGCCGTGAAATTTCGAGGAATAATTTGTAAGTGTGAAGTTTTGATGCTGTTAATATTTTGTATTTGTTATAGTATAGTTTAGTGGTATCAGTACGTTCTAAGTTACCTATCGCGCGCAGTGTGCGGTTTTGGAGTGTTTGAATTGATTTTAAGTTAGTTTGTGTAGTGGTTGACCAAACTAGCAAACAATACGTTAATCGAGAATGTATAAGCGCGTTGTAAATATTGCGCTTCACATTTATCGGTAGCAAATATCGCAACCTATTTAGCACACCGACAGCACGAGCGATATTTTTTCTAAGAACGTCTACGTGCGGTGACCAGGACATATTTTCATGGAATATTACTCCTAAAAATCTGGCTGTTGTTGCCTGTTCCAGGTTGACCTTCTGAAACTGGAGTGTTATCTGAGGGTGGATTATTGTTCCTTTTGACTTAAACACTAGATACTAGATAAGTATCAACATGTACTAATTAAAAATGAAACAAATCAGGTTAAATGAAATGTAGCAAAGAGGCAGAGTTGTAACAAGTACTAATACAAGAAAACAAGTGAGCTGAGATATGGTGAAGCATTATACAGATATAATGTTTGACACCTAAGCAAAGCAAGCAGAGCATTCTAGATTGCATCACCACAGCCACAAGTTGAGTACATATGAGAATGAATGCTTTTTAAAACTGCCTATCTACCATCGCACTGCTAGTGTTAAATTAATGAAGAGTACCCTTCATATCCCATTATTACCTCTTCTCAGAAAGGAATCATGCATTTCCCTTTTTCATAAAATCTACTACCACAATGCATCTCTTCGCCCTCTTTGGATCCACCCTGCGCCTTATTATTCGGCTCATCGTGATCGCGTACATAAAGTTAACGTCCCCCGTCATAACACCGTCGCATGTTCACAATCATTCCTTCCTATGATTTCAGTCAACTGGAATAATCTACCTACATACTTAGTAAGCATCAGTGACCCCACTCTTTTTAAGAATGCACCAATCAACATAAAATAATGTATGGTGGCAAATGGCATAATCACGTACTTATTTGTGAACATTGTCTGCTTGCTAAAGTGTACTCTTTCTGTATTTTCATATTATGTAAGTCTCTGTTTTGGTTGTGATGAATGCATAACTAGTTTTTTCATATCGCTTTTTTTTCTTGCACTGTGCATTCCTTCAACTAATCCTGCATTTTTTACTCTTGGAATGTATTCTCTCCCCTCCCCTCTGCAATGTACAATTATGTACCGTGAGTATATCACAAATAAATAAATAAATAAATATTAGGAGACAGCTTTATGCCAGTTGAAATACAGTTCCAGGAGGATATTGCTGTGCGCACAGAAGTGAATTTACCATAGTTAGTTCTAACTTTATGCATAAGAAGTTGTCAGCTGTTGCAAATCGAGTTTCATTGTGATTGCCATGTTTAGTTTACATAGCTTATGAATTGTGAGAATGCAATGCTCTGGCAAAAGAGCAGATGCGCTCCATCGGGGTGACTTGAAAGTGATGATATCAATGGCCTGGTGCTGATTGTAAGGTACAAGATGACAGCTATATGTGTTGCCCCAAGATGCAATGCAGTTTGTGAAGTGACTGTGATTGAACACGTGATAAAGAGAAAGCAAGGTTAGTAGACTAAAGTTTGGACATACTTTTATAAGAATCCGGATGCCGTGTCCAATCTTTTGCTTTAGATGTGAGATATGGGTAATGTACTTTAAGTTAGAGTCAAGGACAACCTCCCAAAATGGACATTAATTAGAAGCCCATATAGAACATTACAAATGAAAGAGAGAGAAAAAAGATATAGCTCGGTCTAATTCTAATTGCACATTATACACTCAACACTGCAGAAGTCAACAAATGTGTCAACTAGTAAATTCTGCACTGTGCAATACAGCAACTACATGGCTACAAAATACACATTTATTAATTTTTTGTGTGTGTGGAAACAAAAGAAAGAAACAATGGCAAATAGTAGACAATGTACATTTTTCTTTGGCAAGACTGTAATTCAAACCGCAAAATTTGGTAAGTATAATCAGTCCTTGCCCTTGGTATCTCCAAGAGTTCGCTACTGCACGTATTTGGCTTTTCTTATCTCTCAGTTTTAAGTTCGGGACGTTAAGCCGCTTAATTTGAGGTTTTTTTTTTTAACGGTGTTTTAGACTGTGTGTTAAACCATCGCAATAACAGTGTCGAAAGACTCAAGCTACGCGCTTGTATAAAGTACACCTTCGACATTCAAAATGTCGAACAGCATTAGTGGTGTTTCTTTTTCCTCGTGCTCCACTTGGATATTGCCTCATTTGCGTTTCTTGACCACGTGCTCGGGGCCGCTTGGCCGAGCTGATAGCCGCAGCATGCCCCGTTTATCGAGACCCCTGCTTCGTGCGCAACATCACTCAAGTTGTTCTGGGAAAACACTTATGCCGCGTTTGCCGATAGATTGTGCACTTGGGAGCAGCGCCTTATCTTGGAATTGTTCTCTCACGATGCGGCTCCGGCTGGCCCCCGCCAAGGAAATGGCGTGCTTGCAAGTCTGATCGCTCGGACGTCACACGCTTTTCAGCAGAGATCCTTTTGAGATTCCGGTACCTTTGCACCCAGAGCTGTCTCGTGGGAGGGTTGAAGTGGTCCTCAAGGTGCGGCGGGCGTTGGTGTGATGCATCGGTCGTGCATTGAAAATTTAGCGAGGATTAAAAAAATAAAAGCTGAAACATGGGTCATTTTGAATTTGTTAACTTCTTGTTAACTACTGAATCTGCATGAATGTACCAATGCCTTGTGGTTGCTGATGCAATACAAACAATAATGATATCAGGCACAGTAACTTCAGAGGTTCTCTAATAGAATAGAGCAGTTTAGTAGTTGTTTTATTGTGCAGGATCATCAATTATGCCTTGCAATTTAACATACAAATATTATTGACAAATAGAAATGCCATACATATGAGAAACACAGTTTTGTCATGCAGCGTATGGAATAAATGTTTTGGTGACAGGTGCACAAGCATTGAAAAAACTTCAACACCGCAGAAAGACTTAAAAATGCTGCCACTTCAGCATTAGTTTATCTGCACAGTGTCACGGTGTGCTGCTGATATGAGATGCGGTGTCTTGGGCTGCAGGCCTGCTCGTAGTAAGCTTATATTTATTGATTCAGCAATCCCCACAGGGGATTTTGGCAAGGTGGGTTACAAAACAAAACCGATTACTAAATTTTCAATAGTGTACAAATACATATGGAAATTGCGGAATACAAAGCAGCAGAACACTGTTCTAACAAGTAAAACGAAAAAAAAGAAAGAACGAAAAGCAAGAAAAATGAAAATAATAAAAAGAAACACAATTTCATGACATTAGTTTCAAAACAAGTCAACACTTGGCTGAAGAATTTGATCATTGGTTAGATTGTTCCACTTGTTAAAAACAATGTGCTGATAATGATTGATAGTATTTTGCATGCCAAAGCTACCTGTGGCCCTTAAATTCCACTGGGGATGGCTTCAGGTTAGTCTGGATAAACTGGGATTCTGCATTGTGCTGTTGAGAGTGCACAAGGGCTATTGCAATTCATTGCTGTTGGAGTCGAACCTACGACCTTGTGTTTAGCAGCAGAACAATGTGGCCACTGAGCCACTGTAGCAGGTAGAACCCAAGAAGCTGATTTGATTTATTGAATATTTGACTGACCTGACCTGACCTGACCTGACCTGACCCGACCTGACCTGACCTGACTTGACTTGTATTTAATGTCTCAACAACACACAGAGTCTATGAAAAAAGCCATAATGGAGGGCACTAGGTTAATTCTGATCAACTGGGTTTCTTCAATCTGCACTCAGTGTGGTACATGAATGCTTTAGCATTTGGCTCCCGTATGAATGCAAGCACCGCAGTTAAGAACTGAGCGCGTGACGTTGTGCTTAGCAGCAAGACATTATAGCTACCGAGCCGCCATAGCAGGTGACTGAGGAACACCTGTGTGCACACACATGCATGTACATGTGTGCAGACATGCAAAACACACTCAGTAAACAGATCCAAGCAACGTGTAGAAACGGCAAATTTGTGCATCATGTCGACACTTCCTTGCGCTACTTTGGTGTGTGGGGGGGTGGCTATACAGTTCTAGCCAGAAGTTTTTAAATCGCTGTGTACTACACTGTGGCGTAGTGTTGCCATGGTCCTGCTGCTCCAAAGTGCTTGAGGAGGAGCATGGGAGCTCTTTTCAGTCTCCAGTACTTGGGAGAACACTGGCAGCACCAAACAGCAAGTTGGGCGAGCTTATAGGTGGTCATAATTAAAACTTACCATTGCAAAAGGCAACACAGATGAAGTCATATATGGGTGCTGCATTCTCAATTCAGGCATGCATCACGGCATACAGCATTAAGGGACCGAATGACAAGCAGTGACACAATTGAGTTGCATAGTACTCATGAACTGCTTCTTTATTTGGTGATGCAAGACAGATTTCTTGCTAACACCTGAGGCGTACGTACTCAGACAGTGCTGACAATGGGACGAGAAGCAGATAGGACACGTGCACACCTACGTACCTCAAATTCCTTGAATAATAATTTTGAAAACATTGCATATCTGCCAACTCTTCTGAATTTTTTGTAATGTTTATGATTTTCCTAATGTTCTGTCAGTATTTACGAAAAATAAATTCGGTACACGAAAAAGTTTCACTCGCCGTCAGGCTTTGAAGTCTTCAGATTCTAAGATGCAAGAGGAGTGCTTGCTTTGAGCCAGTTTAAACAGACAAGTTTCAGAAACAGGCGAAATTGGCAGCAGCAGAGTTGCTGAAAATGTCACTGGGATTTAAGAACAACGTGTTGCTTGTCAGTCTCTCCTGTTCTTAATTTACTGCTGCTGCTCGTGTGCCGAGTCTAAAGGTACACCATCATTAATGAAGTGCGCATGCATCTCATAAAAGGGGTGTGTTCGGGGTAAGCTTTAAAAAAAAGTGCACTTTTGTTATGTCCTGTCAAGCTGTCTTCGATACATTTTACTATGCTAGCCAAGTCTTTGAAAACAGGACAACGCTTTTTACACCTGACTGCACAGTTCCTCATTTAACAGTGCCGGCACTCTTTCATGACACAGCTAGTTGACAGCATTGTGTGGCTAATGGCAGACAACAGAATACTGGGAGAGGCAGTAACTCGCACGCTCAGAAGAGCGCCAATGCATTTCGCCAAGCATCAAAAATCACCAATGTCCTTTCCTGCTGTTTCTTGACGTGAAGGCATCACCATGTAGAAATGCTCTCGATAGGCAACCACTCATTTGATTTGAGTGAATTTTGTTGGATTGGTGAAAAGAAGTGAAATTGTAATGGCTCTTTGGATAGAGGCTTGGGCAAGGTGGTAATTCATGACTAAATGAGCACATTATGGAAGACGGGGACACGGGGAATGGCACCATGCATGTATTTGTTTTTCTTTAGAAACCCCATGTTTCTGAGCCTGACCGGCTCCTTTTTCAGGGGTGAGATGGCATGAGGCATAGCAGTGCTTATATGTGTTTCTGGCGCTTTGACTGGCGCACAGACACTTTTTGTCGACCTCGAGAATAAACAGCGGGATCTGCTCTTGATGAACAATTGGTGTTACCCGGGGGTTGGAGTTTCCCTTTTCTTTAATTCAATTGTCCCCAACCACGCAGATATCTGCTGAATGTTTACTTTGATGTCTTTCATTCTGTGCGCCTGTCTTCTACGCTTTGCTCGTTTTGCCATTGGCTCTTAGGAGCTGTTTTTTTCAGACTGCCAATAATACTTAACCGTTTCAGGCATCACTTGCTTTAGAAAGTGAAAGACACATATCTCCCTGCAATTGCAGTAAATTAGACCCATTAATAGCAGAGAGATAAAAATTTCACTGGCTGTTTCAATTTGAACTTGCAACCTAACATGCATTGAAAAGAGTGCAGATGCTTACAAAATGTAATGAACACCTTTTTAAACAGAAAGCGGGCTGCTTTTGTCTCACGTGGGGAGACTACAATATCAAACTGTAGTTGGAACCCATGTCAGCACCAAGAACTGTGCCTGGACTGGGGTACTACAGTCACTATTGAGAATCATACCTGGCTATCAGCGTGTAGAGGAGCTATGGAGACCTCTGAGTAAGCGGACAGGAGGGCAAGCATAAGAGATCGCCAGCTCAAGGTGAAAGTTCGGAGATAGGATGCAGACTTATTGTTCTCCCCTCGTGACTTTGTAACGCGTGAGCTGGGAGGAAAAAGAAAGAACGAGATACCACGGGAGCAGCAACTTTTGCACTGACATTCACCTTGTAGCCAAGAGGCTATTGTCATGCATTTGCATATCAGTTGGCCCTAATGCAGTTTCAGGGCACCCTTCTTGAAAACCCAGCACATACAGACAGGTGTGGGAAAAGAGGCGCCCGAATGCCCTAAATAATTTACTATAACGCTTGTTTCTACGAACTAGTTTAGGTACCTAGGGGGTGGATGCGTCATGACGTTATGATAGCGTTAGCTTGCTTTGTTCCTGTGATCGGGATAGCTGCCACCCATGAATGCTGCTAGGAGAAATGTGCACAGTCTTCTTTTTTATATTCTCATTATGCCTATCCTTATTGCTACGTGTCAGCAAATTTTACTGTGTAATGGTGTCACGATAATGTTGATGATGCTAGGTCTGCCACTTCGAGACCAAATTAAAATACCTCGCGTTTCCCAACCTTCTTTCTTGCTACGTGTAATCCTTTTATGTGCTAGAAGTGTGCAGTAGCATTTCAACTTTGAAAATATGTGCCAGTACTCATTTAAGGGGTTTACTTCTTTCACCTCGTTGGTGAACTTGAACTGCCCACTTGAACTGTTGTGCATTGAGAGAGAAGCACTGTACTGCGTTTCTTTGTTTAACTTGACTCTCGACAGTGAGGCTCCCAAAAGTCATGAGGCAAGGCGGGCTGAAAGGGCCCCCAATGCATGGAGAGGGCGCAGGCAGAATGAGCACCTAGCAAGGCAATGATAGCAGGTCACTGTGAAATATAGGGGAAGAATTGACGGTCTGGCATCAAGGGGCAATATCTGTTGGCATGACTCAGCTGCCTGTATATTTTAGTATCTTATTTTTTTCTTTTAATCTATTCTGGCGTTTGGTCAGGAAAATGTTAGGGAAGGGGGAGGGGGTAGAGGTGAGCACTGATAGCATTACCTCATGTTATGCCTACTGTACTGTACTGTGTTGTACAGTTTCCTCCTAACGTAACTTAAACACCGAAGATGCATATCTAGTGGTTTAAATTTCATAAAACTAGTGTTGTAAGCAGGGTACATCGAAATCTTTGGAGGAACACAACATTCATCATCATCAGCAGCAGCAGCAGCAGCAGCAGCAGCAGCCTACTCATGTCCACTGCAGGATGAAGGTCTCTCCCTGCAATCTCCAATTACCCCTGTCCGGCGCCAACCGATTCCAAATAGCACCCGCAAATTTCCTAATTTTGTCACTCCATCTAGTCTTCTGCCGTCCTCTACTGTGCTTCCCTTCTCTTGGTACCCATTCTGTTACCCTAATGGTCAAACAGTTATCTAGTGTGCACATGACATGACCTGCCCAGCACCATTTTTTATCTTTATGTCTATTAGAATATCGTCTATGCCCGTTTGCTCTCTGATCCAAACTGCTCATTCAAGTTGGCCAAACCAGAAATCTCCAGCACCCTTTGCAGGAGAAGCAAAAAGGCACTTGAGTCTTGTTCAAATTATTATGGAGGCTGTATGTGTAGAATGGTGTATGCAACAATTGGTTCCCATTGCTGAAATCCTTTTTTTTTCTCTTGGTGGCCTGTAGATTCTAGAAATGATAGCTGCCATTTTTATTGGGTATTTTAGCAAGGAGCTTCCGTTTGATGAGATGGAACAAACTGAGGCTTCACATCATCTCGTGTTAAATCGTCGCTAGCACTACTGTTTCATCTGTTCTCGTGGTTTTCACGGTGGAGTTTCTGTTGAGTTCTGTTGATTCAGTGATGTGCCAAACTGACTTAACTGATTGGGAAAATATAATCTTGCGCCAACGGTCTGCAAACTTTATATTTGTTAACTAACATTTGCGTGTCTGAGTTCCACATCTTTGACAAGTTCTGCCCCTTTGACTGAAATTTAAATTTGTCAAATTGGGCAATGACCTGCTGCAGTGGTTCAGTTACCTTATGGCCTCTTCTTGCTGAGAACGAGGTTCCCGGGTTCGATTCCCTACCATGGGAGTTGGAATTTAATGGCGTTAAAATGCAAAAAAAGCTAATGTACTTAGATTTAGGTGCATGTTAAACAACAGAAGAAATCAATTTGAAAGAAATTAATCTGGAGCCTTCCACTATGGCTCATAACCCACTTTGCAGTTTCGCAATGTTCCCCAATTTAGTTTAATTTTAATTCAGATTGAGCAAAGAGCCAGAACTTAGTGCTTCATTGTAGTCAGTAATGATCGCGTACCACGCTTCATAAACAGCACCTTTCAAAGCTGGTGCGTTGCTTTGGGATGTTGTCTTCACCACTCCATCTAGTCAGTGCACTCAGTGTGCTGAACGTGTGGTCATGCAGAGAAAGGCCAACTTTTGCATCAGCGACAGTTCCGAGGGAGTGGCAGATATGCTGCATCATGCACAGGCACAAGGCTCGTTTGGTGCCACTGTGTTTGCGTGCCAGTAAGCATTACGAGATTCTACTTCAGGCGACAGAGCTGAGTACAGTGACTGTTTCATAGTTTGGACAAGCATTAAGAGTGTAATCTTGATGGCATTAATTAATTCTTTATTTGTTACAGCCTCAGGGCCAGAATCATTACAGAGGAACATGGTTATGAACAATGAACAAGAAACAATGAAACATTCAGGTTGGTTACAAAGAACCTAGCTGCGAACACAACGTTAGTATTACTGGTAACGGAGGATGTAAACTTAAAGCAAATGCAAACAATGACAAAGTAGTAAGCAATGGATAGTATAAATAAGAGCAATTTAGGCAATCTTAGCTAATGCTTGGTTAAAGGCTTGGCTATCGTTTATTGCAATAATATCAGCAGGGAGGTAGTTCTATTCTTGGGATGCGCAAGGAAGAAAAGACATGAAATGAACGTTCTTGTTACATGAAATCGTCCATACCTTATGATGGTATTATGATAGCCTCAAGAAACCCTAGACTTGCTTTCGCAATGAAGTCATGGGATCAAATCCTGGCCTAGATGACCGCATTTTGATGAGGGTGAAATGCTAAAACATCCGTGTACCGTGTTTTGAGTGCACGTTAAACCCCAGGGGGTCAAAATTACTCCGCACTCCACCACTATGGCGTGCCTCATAATCAGATTTGGTTTTAGCACATAAAATCCCAGATTTAAAAAAAATTGCCTTTACAATTTCATGCAGGTAAGGTAGTAAAACCGAGCCCACTGTCAGGACATTAAAGCTAAATTAAATTATGGGGTTTTTACGTGCCAAAACCACTTTCCGATTATGAGGCATGCCGTAGTGGAGGACTCCGGAAATTTCGACCACCTGGGGTTCTTTAACGTGCACCTAAATCTAAGTACACGGGTGCTTTTGCATTTCGCCCCCATCGAAATGCGGCCACTGTGGCCGGGATTCGATCCCGCGACCTCGTGCTCAGCAGCCCAACGCCATAGCCACTGAGCAACCACGGCGGGACATTAAAACTAAGTCGTGTAGCAGCGGTCATCAGTATCTGTAGTTAAGGAACCTGTCAAAGTGTTCGCCAGCTTGTGAGCCCACAGTTCATTGACACGGGCTGCTGTATCAGAATTTGCATTCACTGATGATGTTTCATTGACTCAGTTTTAGTCGATGTTTCTTGCAACACGTTGTCATTCTCCTCGTTCGTGATTCACTGATACTGATAGCTGAACAGGAATCACGTGCTTCCATCTAATTATTGCACTACGCTTGGCTTATCTAAGCGTTCTGCTGCTGGTGGTCTTCCATCAATTGTCTTCTCTTGGGTTTTTGCTGAATTAATATTGCGCAAAATCTAGTCTATCAGGTAGTAGCAGGACTATATTGCATTGCATCCTCGTGATCAGCATATCAGTTGCCATGTTGTATTGTTTCATGCACTTGCCACAGAACAAAGTCTCATTGAGCAAACAGCTGGGACGTGTGTACCCGATAGAGATCAAGGGCTGCGGTTTTGTCCATCCACTTGAGGGGCTGTTTGTTTGCCTGTTCTCGTTCAACAGTGAAATAAGTGATGTCAGCAGTGATTGTTGCGTGGCAGGATCTTGCTCATCGCTGACGTGGAGCAGCGTTTGTCTCCTAGTTGCACAGCACTTTTCTCCTACCTTTGGAGCATTACACATACTTTTTAGCTGAGACGATTACCATGGTGCAGATGTCGGCAGCATATTTTTACGGCATAGCGCTAAGGTGGCAGTTTGGACATGTTGGTTGATGTTTACTCTTGAAGCAGCATAAGAACAACTAATTGAGAAAGGAAACACATGTGAGGGCTGATTACCAACTGTAGGTTTAGTTGACTGGCACAAATCTTCTTGTGCACAGATAACACCTTAACACAGAAGCATCCATGACAACACGTGCAGCGCAAATAAAAATCATCACATGACACATCTGACTCAACTTTTTTTGGTAAATGAAAGTCGAAACCCTCATAAACATTAGAAAACTTACTGGAAAGCTCCATATGCATAGCACTTTTGACTATTTTTTATGAACAGTGCCATCTTACACATGATGTCAGCAAATTTTACTTTATGTAATGATGCCAAAATAATGTTGATGATGAAATTAAATTATAAGTGTTTCCCAACCTTCACACACTCCTAATGTGGTTCGTTTACGTCCAAGAAGCATCTATATGGTTTCTGCAACTTTGAAAATAAGTGTCAGTACTTGTTTAAAGAAAATGAAATATGACAAATTGAATAAGTTCGCTCTACAACATATGATCATTATTGTACAATGAGGATTTGCCACACAATTGCTAACAGCTGCATTTCAGTCTTATTGTATGATAAAAAGTTCCATAAGAAATCCCTGCTGATAGGTGTTGTTTCAGCTCATTCTTGTTTATTAAGTTTGCTTATGGCATTTCCTCTACCTAGTCTGCCTAGTCCTTCACTTCATCATCAGCACATTTGCTTGGGCCTGTACATTGTAGATTTACTGTTGTATTAGGTTAATACAGTCTTTCTGTTTGCTTAACATCTAATATTGTTCTGCTTTGTACCAATACAGGTTTGATGTATCTCCCTCCGAATTACCTTCTTTCAAAAGCTTCATGGATATATTCTTTGCTTATATAGTAGCTACTTCACGTCTGATCTAAGTATAATCTTGGTTAAGCCAAAGAACATATTAAGTGAAACCACTTCATTCTATTCCTACACAGAAGTTACAAGTATGAAGTAGAAGAAACAAATAGCGATAAATGTATAAGCACTGTTGTTAATATTATTTTTTTAGAGAGAGAAGGAGGAATGCTGGCATAAAAAATATTCTAAAAAAGAAGGGAAGTATTACAATATCTTAAATGAAATCTCATAGTTTATTTTTGCAGTGTTCAGATAAGGAAGCAGAAGCATGCCTGACAGCATGACAATGTCATGAAGACAGCCTCTTAGGCAAAAATAATTGTCACTGTAATGCCAACTGAAGGTTCCTTTCGTTTATTATTTTTTATTTGTAAAGCTTCTAGAATTGTGATGTTTTTATACATAAAACAGCATGTAAGTTAAGTCTTGCTATCATATGGACCTGCCAGACCCAGCAGTAGCTTGCTTACAAAAAGTATTATGCTTTTTATTCACTTATTCCTTTGGTTGCCAAGGGTGAAAAGCCCTACAGGTGCGTAAGCTGTCTTCATTACATCTCTTTTAACTGTGAACTTTGCAACACATCATGTTGCAACTGCTCAACTCCCTCAGTTCTGGCCAGTTCCCTTATCCTGACCACTCTGTGATTTACACCCCATCATCTGGTTTGGCATTCTTGCAGCCAAAAAAGGAAAAGGTCCTCGTTTTATTGCTGTACGAATACTCATTATGGAAAGCAATAGCCATAGCTTTTTTTTCTTTCCAGAAAAGAATCATATGCCCCACAACGTCCTGGTTTCTTTACACATTAATCCTGCAAAACTCTTGCATCTGCTCTGAGCAATCATTTCCGCTCCGAGATGGATCGTTCTTCGCCACATGGTGGCTTGTGCAGGGCGGGGAGTGAGGGCAGGAGCCCTCTTTGCCTTATCTTATCAGTGCTTCTCAAGAGGGGCCCGAAGCTGAACAAATTGTGTTATCAGCTGCCTGCCTCGTGGGCTGTTTGCAGTCACCTGTACCTTGCTTCTTCTTGGGTCTGCTGGCGGCATTGGCGGTGGCGGCGCCTTCCCGCTGTCTCTCGAAAGAATGTGCGCTGGCGGTCTCTTGAAGTGACCTCTGCTCCTTTGGCGTTGCTTCCTTCTCGGAGGAGGCACTCGAGATGACAGCAGCTCCTGCAAGTGGCGGTCATTGCCCCTCTCCCGTTCTCTTTCTCTCTACGTCGTGGGTGGCTTCGAATCGGAGTAGACGAGATTAGGAGGAGGGAAAAGAGTGGTGTCGGTCACCCTCGTCGTCTCAAGCAAGCTGGCAGTATCTCGCTTGCCTTTCCACTCCTCTTTCATTGTCTTCTTGTCCTCTGCCTGTGCTCAGCGTTGGTGCTCCGGTGCCGCTTCTGTCGTGGCCATTCAAGAAGGACTGCAGTGATGTTTGTGTCGAGTGGATGCTATCCGCTTCATGAGAGCGCTGATTCTCTTTCATTTTCTATTTTTTGCTACTACTTGGTGTGCAAAAAGAAATAAGGATCAAGGAATCGGAGCAGCAACCTCTCGACCTGTTCTTGAGGAAGCAACCACTTTGCTGTCTCTGGTATTCTTGTAGTTATCTTGTTTCTTTCTAATCTGCCCAGCGGTACATCTTCAAGGTAACCTCATTGAAGTTCCCTATCCTCTTGCCTCATTGCCAAGGCCTTGATGGCTTGCAACGGTAGATTTTTTTTTTTTTTTGCATTGCCTGGGAGACATGTCAGATGTCTTTGTGCACTGAACATATGCTTTGCTGTTGTGTCTGCGGTTGTCTGTATTGTTCCCTGCACTGTAATTGTGTGCTTAGTGCACCTTGTCTGACTATGCTTTAATCAGAGCAGGCACTTAGCATCTCATGGTAGGAAAGTAAAAAAAACAAACAAAAAAACTGTTGAACTGAGTTTGGTCTATTCCAAGCATTTCTACATTAATGGAAGCTTTTTTGCCCGAAGCACTGTGGGTTTTCTTGTCAGTTACTTGCGATCAAGAATTGCTAGCTATAGTGGCTACTATTTAATCTCTTTCTCTTGAATTCCTTACAATCTGGGGATTTTATAGGTGTTTCAATTCCTGCATTTCTCAAAGGCATTTGGCCTTGCATAGTGGTGAGTCCCTGGAGTTTTCTTCTTTTCTTACTTCTTGAAAAGCTGTGAGCAATGCGTGTTGCACGAGCGCTTCCCTTCTCAATGACCATCCGTTAGGCATACCTTTGTCGTGCCGTGCCGACAAGTCCCTTTGAAGAGGCGGCAAGGCGCTGGCCACATTATCTTAGGTGCTCTAGTGCTCTGGCGACTCTTTCGCTTGACGCCCTCCTGTACCCGTCTTCTGTGGCTCACCCTCTTCGCTTGCTTCGTCTCGACCTTCTCTCCACCCCTCTCTCGTGAAGTGGTCGCCATTGTGCATTCCCTCCAGTTGGCGACAGTGCTGATTACATAAATGGGAGGACATCTGGAACGTTCAGCCTCTTTCTCGGTGTGCTCTAGAATGTCGTTCCGGACCCTTGTCGCTATGTCGTCGGATCACTTGAGCCATCGCCGTCGGCGCCCCAGGTTGCGTCCCTGCCACGCCTTTCGCCTCGTCCGCAGCAGACACTGCCTCATTGTACACGATCGCAGGAGGTTGTCTGCTCGTTTGTCTGATGCTCTGCTTGAGACTCGCTTCTTGTGTTCCCGTTCGCTGTGCTGGCCAGCGTGCTGCAGCCTTCCCTCCTTCTGCTGTCCCACCTGAGTTGGAAGTGGGATCCTGACACGTGAGGACTTTCGCTGGTGCCAGATCTAACTCTTCCAGCTCACGTGAGGTTCGAGCAACACGCCGTCATACGTGTTGCTTTCACTGCTTGCTGTGCTTGTATGCATTCTCTGTTATTCCTGTCGCTTTCCTGTCTTGTTTCAGATGTCATCTCTTGGCAGTTAGTATGCAGTTGATAGTTGAATGCTTCCCCATTTTGTATCTGAAATCAACTTTAAAAGCTTCATCATGGCCAGCTAATGTGAAGCTCGTAGCTTTTTGCACCAAGCCATTCATAGTGTAATGAAGCTTATGAATCCAATCTGTTGTATTGATACCTCGTAGTGAATCACTTTTCCTGGCTTTATATATACTACCAGTGCCATGAAAGGAGAAAGACATCCATAACACTCGATTCCAGTTCAGCATTCACTTCAAAGGGCAGTCGGTGTGGGTTGCTATTAAGTGATTTCAGAGGCTTTGCTGTGAGAAACCTTAACAGTTGGGAGAAAATTTCTTTTTTGTTGATCAATGCGAAGCAGTATATGTTCTAGTTAAACTATCTTGTGCACCAGCGCAGTTCATTTGCTTGCTGATATTCTTCCAGTGAACACATTTCAGTAGGTTTAATGTTGAACATTGCACTAAAAACTCCAGCAAGTTGTATTCATTCCCAAAATCTGTGCATTAAGACTAAGTTGAAAAGTCATGTGGTGCTTTTGACCATACAGATTCAAGATATTGAGGCTTGGGTGTAACCACTGTGCACAAGTAAGAGCTAGTTAGAAAGCATTTCAGCAGGTCAAATAATAATGCTGGCCTCATTGTATGACACAGGTGTAATTGGTTCTCATTCGGAATATAGCATGTACCAGAAAAAACTTACTAGAGGCTGGGTTGAGGTAGCATTCAAAAAGAAGCAAGTCTGGTGGTATAATATCTAACTTTCACAGCTGTGTTTCGCTTGTAGGGTGTTTCCATCTGCTGATATCGCTCCACATTGAGTTGCAACTTTCTTAGTAAGAAGTTAGCTTATTCTTCAGCATGGGGCAATAGGAAGAGAAATACTGTTCTTCCTTGATTCATTGAGCATCCTAGTGCTGCAGTCCAAGCCACGAAACTGTCTACTTATGTTTTTAGTCGCAAGTGGAACGTGTGGGTATCTGTGTGCACTCGGTGGAGCCTCCATTGTTTGTGAACTCTCACTAGTCCAGGACATCGTCTTTCGTAATATGTGTTGCACCCAGTTTGGAAAAGGTGGCAATTGTTGCTTGGCAATGTACTGCTCCTTGTTTGTTGCCGTCTGTGGGAATCATTGTCACGGTTCTGTTGGTCTTGTGCAGTGGTGGTGGTGGCGGGCGCGAACTGCCCTGCGTCTGTAGGGCATCGTCTCTTGTCTGTTGTGATGTAGGTGTGTACTTGTTTCTCGTCTCTGTGCACATTGTGCAAAGTGTGCCATGGTGACCCCTCAACATTCCAGCCGGGGGTGATTTCGGGGGTAAGTGGAGGAGGGGTCTCCTCTCTTTGAATCACTAAAGTGAGATTCAACTCCTCCAACTTCTCTCCGCTCACCGACTCTCACCGATTGATCCAGTCACTGGGACGACGATGTGTGGGTTTTTGTGCTTGCTTACTGTCTTGTGTTCCGTTTATGTTTTTGTTCGGGATGAGCGTACGTCTGTGAATGTCCTGTATTTAATGGGAAGTTATGGTTTTACCAAGATGTAAGCAGGCAGATTCAAGTATGTTGACAGCGATGGGAACAATGGGACTGATGCCGACAAGCAGCTGTGCTTTAATAAGAAGTTGCATTTTATTTTTTGCCTAGTTGACATGGTGCAAGGTAGTACTTGTGTAGTGTTGGTCATTACTGTCCTTGTCTTCTTTGAACTTTTGAACCCGCCGTGGTTGCTTAGTGGCTATGGCGTTGGGCTGCTGAGCACGAGGTCGCGGGATCGAATCCCGGCCATGGCGGCCGCATTTCGATGAGGGTGAAATGCAAGAACACCTGTGTACTTAGATTTAAGTGCACGTTAAAGAACCCCTGGTGGTCGAAATTTCCGCAGTCCTCCACTACGGCGTGCCTCATAATCAGAAAGTGGTTTTGGCACGTAAAACCTCATAATTTAATTTTTTTAAACTTCTGAGCATAAATATTTTAAATGAACATCGCCCTAGTAAAGTTTCTTTTAGCTAATTTCTATTCCCACAAGTTTATCCATGAACTTGCATGTTTTTATGGTTAGCTTGTGTCATAAAACTTTGGCAAACTCTTTCAAGTGGCTACTCTGCAGAAAGTTGGAGCAATTCTGAGGAGATAACCAGACGACATCAACTAGGCAGTCTGCAACATTGGTGAATGCTGCCTCTGTGTACATAGCGAGGCTATTCAATACCTCTTAATATTGTGGAATAGCTTGAAATTCCTGCATGCTACTAGTCTGATAGTCGAAAGTTGGGGCTGTCCAGACGGGCTCTCTACCTAACAGTTTTTTTATTGGTTCCTTGCTTTGTCACTTGCAAGTTACGGTTCACCTCCAGAAGCACACTGGTGAGTTTTCTTTTGCATTGCAACACTGTCCCTGACATCAGCAGATACTGATCATGATAATTATATCCTTGTGCATTTTAGTGCAGTAACAAAATGGAGACTTTGAGCACTCAGCTAAACCTTTCAACACAGCACGGCAGTGGAGTTACAGGGACATCTTGCAGAAGGCAGATTTTCGATAAACAAGCCAATGCAGCAATGCTGAAAATTATGTGATTCATCACCTGTTCTTCTAAACAGGACGCTAAATGACAGTGTTAATTAAGAGGAATTTGTAAATTTCACTTTCGGAGTTCGAGAAACAGGTTTAATTATTCGTATTTCAATAAGTAGTGATTACATTCCATACCAAAGGGACCAAATTGTCAACATAGTGAACGTCAAAAACTTTCCCAGAGCAAAACCTGCCCAAACATGAAAAAAATATGTTGAAATTAGTGACACACTAATGCACCAGTCAAACATAAAAAAAAGGAAACTGCTTTCTTCGGTTTATCCACCGGTGATCACCTTTCTGCACTGAATAAATGAAAACCAATCTTTGAAGATACTTCACATTACCAAACTAGTGTTGCTCTTTAGTATCTTGTCAAAGCATCCTAATGATCAAAATTGATGCAGAGCTCACCACTAGTACATTGTTTCATAGCTCCAGCTTCGGTTTTGCAGGTTGTATTCCATAAATCATTCACTTGTGTATTTCAGTGCATCAGCAAAAGCATTCCTCTCCAGCAGCTATTCACTCACTGAACCTGGACTCGAATCAACTGCATAACCATGCTTATGTAAAACAGCCTTTCAGCATATGCGGCACTGAAAAGTTGAAATAACAGCTCGAGAAAAGTTCTTCCGTACCTTTTTTTTTTTCAATAAACTTGCGTTGAACCTATCCTATTCTGCCTCTGTTTGCTTGCCTCTTTAAGTACTTTGATCATGTATGTGTTTCCCGGAGAAAACAGGGAAGAGTCAGATTGAATGGCATGGTTTGAATTTTCTGTATAAAAGAAGTTGCGGCATGGCAACACTGGGAGTTAGTGTTGAAGGCCTGTGGTCAGCCACTAGGTCATGTGGGCTGAGTATGAGCATTACTTGAACATTTATAAGGAAGCAGAACAGATATAGGGGTAAATTTTAATGTTAGCTAGTTAATGTTACATTTGTTGCCCAACATTGACAAGAACAGGAGGTATAACTGTGTTGGAAAGTGTTTAATGCACCCCCTTCACTACCCTCCTTCTTGCAGACTAACTTTTTGTTGCCCAGACAGCTTTGTGCTATTATGTCAATAAATATGCTGAATTTGAAATTACAGAAAGAGCTTGGATTTCTTTTCTTTCTTTCGGATCTCTTCACATGGTCAAGTAAAACCTTAGATATTTTTCCCACGTGTCTTGCTTCACAAAAAGAAAGGCAGTATCTGATGGCACGTTCTTCCAGTTTCTTCTCTTGGGCCTTGCATCTCAAACGTAGCAAAGAACGAAATGAGAAGGAAGAGCCAGAAACAGGTGCTGTGCTAATTATTCTTATCAAGCACCAAGGGCAAACAGTAAAAAGATACTTAGAGATAACCGGAACTAATTGTCACAAGCAGCCAGAATCTCGGGCCTTGCTATTGCTGTGGAAATGCCAAAGAAATTGTAGCTGAGAACTCTTAGCATGTTCCTCTCTCTTTTTTTTTCCTCGCCATTTCCTTCCCCTACACTTTGCCCCAGAGGGGCACTTCACCACTAAGGTCAGCCCTAATCTGCCCCCCGCTACCCCCTCCCGCCCCCTTCCTGGCGGAGCGTGCGTTGTTGTTTCCGTCGCTCAGTGATGTTTGCTTTCTGATAACTACAGTTGGCATAGCTACTTAAAGGAAGGCATGTGACGGAGAGCTTTTAGACCGGCATATGTTCGAGGCAAAGCCATCAACATCTCTCTATTTCTTTGCCCACTTGTTCTCTTCCCCCACCTTCATGCAAGCCACTCAAGGTTGCAACAAAATGTTGAATTTGGCTCGACGAAAAACCAGTGCAAAGAAACACTAATGTACGCAATGTTTCAGGGATGGCTAAGTAATTATTGAAATTGGTGCAGCAGCAATAGTCTCCTGGGACCTTATGTCCATTCTCATCAGCCTTTATTCTTTTCCGAATCGAACCAGAACAGATAATCAAAAAAAGAAAAGAAAGGAAGATCTAACTTGAAGTTAGATCCATGGAGCACCTACATGATATGATGATGTTCTTCTAGCCATCGGTGTTTAAGAAAAATAGTATTACATTGTGCGACAGCATTGTGGCACCACCAATGAATAAAAATGCCTGCAAAGTGCATTTTCAGTGCTATGAGTTGCACTACTATCCAGGGTGAAAGATCAGCACAATGAACCACTATGTTGGTTGGCTTTACCAATGAATGCCTGTCAGTTATTCAAATTTTTTTGTAAAATGCCTGTTTTTTTTTTTTAGAGCTTGTTTACTATTGTCATATTGACAGCAGTTATTTTACAATGTTTAATTTTGTGTCTGTGTAAGGGCAAACCTTATTCTGAAAGAACACAAGTACAGTTGCTGACAGATTTAGCATAGCTTGCTTTTTCTGACTCGTCATGTATACGGACTTACCCGCGCAGCAACAACACCAATTTAAAGAGCCACTTTGCAAAGACAATTGAAATTTTGGTTGCCCCTTACATGAATACTTTATGAATAAACTTTGTACACACCTGTTTATAGTGTCCATACAGAACAAAGTCTTATGAAAATCTTTATTAATAAACAGCCAGCATCTTCTGTAACCAATCAGTTTTCAGTAGCTTACATCATACGTTTAGTGATTCTTGGCTTCGACTGTAGTGATTGGCAGGTCTATCCATGAGTTTAGATAAACAAAATAGCTTTTTGCATGAACCATCTTGGGAATGAATTAATTTGCCCACGTAAATGGGGATACTTCCGTGCATGTGTACCCATGCCATCTGATCAAACGATGGGTTTTTCATGTTTGTATGTTGTTAACAAGAGCCGACTATAAAAGCTATTGCATCCATAGGTTTCTCCCGAGTCTGTAGAAAATAGAAAGTGAGCTTTCTTGTGGCACACTTTTTATGCCGGCAGGCATTGTAAATTGTGATAGCCAATTATGAACTACCAAACGTACTAAATAATGTCTAAAGGAAACTTTGTACAGTAACAAATCTCGTATCCAAGATAAGCAACACCTTTGGGATCTACGTTCATAAATCTGCGGTGAAAAAAATGCATTGACGTTCGACCTATTTTTTAGAAAGCTTTCCTTGCACACTGAGAGACAAAACTGTGGAGCACCAGCATATTCTGTGGCATATTTCAGGCATGAACATTGTGAAACTCACACTAGTTGCAGTATTCCTAGTGTACTAACCGAACACGCCTTGAGCATTGACCGCCTCTGATTTGCCAATTGCAATTGGTTGAAAAAGCCTGCTTTTGATGCTGTAAGAAGTCACCGTAAGCATTGGACTCGGAGGTCATGACTCAGAAGGGTTTGGGTGCGAGCTAGTTGGTACAGATCATTCATATTTAAAACAGCGCCAAGAAACACAGACAAGGGAGGACAAGGGAGGACACACGGACAAGGGAGGACACAGCGCTCGTCCTGTGTCCTCCCTTGTCCGTGTTTTTTGGCGCTGTTTTAAATATGAATGATCGGAGGTGATGTTTGTTCACATTAACAAGTGAGGTAGAGGTGCGTAGAATTGGTCAGGTACTTACCGGGTGCTGTTGTGCACCCCTCGTACAAGACTGTCATCAGGGAGCACCATATCCGCTCCTTCAATACTGCCCGTGTATGATTTCCAAGCACCGAGTCCCGCAGCAGCAACAGTAAGACAACGCTGACAAGTGCTTTGTAGGAAGGCTGGGCTGGTTGAGTAACTGTGTCCGAAACAGCAACACTGGACAGCCACAGAGAACAGCTACAACTTCGTGTGTGGTTGCCGTTTCATTTATCTAACACTCATAAAAGCAATCATGATCAAATCATGTCCTTGGTGGCCAGAAATTGTTGGTGGAGTGGATAGCCATTTGTCAGTCGTTAGCACTCAATTCATGGCGGTATTTGCAACTGCAATGCTTCCTTGTGCATCATTAGTTGATTCATTCATTCATTCATTCATTCATTCATTCATGAACAGCTGAAGGCCATGGGGATGATCCACTTATGTAATACGAATAGTTTGAAAAATAAAAATGAAACAAACCTAAAGTAGGGATACTGCAGAAATGAGTACAAGAAAGTGTAACATATCCTTCAATCAAGTGTAAAACATGAAAGCAGTGAAAGGGCAAGCATGAGAGTCAAACCTGTCAACATGAAAATGCGCCAAGTCAAGTTCACATATCTGCTCATCTGCCATGCCCTTATTAGCAAAGGCAAAAATATACCACGGATTTCACAGACCGAAAGTACTGCCTAGCTAGAGGCAATAACCTATCAGCTAGATCATTTGTCAGATATCAGCTGGATAACCTGATTAGCTAGATCAGTCGTTTTCAGCTTTTTCTTTAGCCTCTGCCAACTGTGTAGTCTCCGTAGACAAGATTTGGTTGCAGTAAATGACAGTTGTTGAATGCCGCATATTGGCTTATATGCCTGCCGAAACTGAAACAACAAATATGATTTACGGGCTTGCAGAAGATCATACTCTTAAAATGGAAAATTTCTAGGTTCAGAAAACTTAATATGAACTATCCATTGGCCCTCTACTCTCGTAGGATTTGGGAGCAATCATGTACTCTGAAATCGACACTTCAGAAAGCCAAACATAACTACCTAAATATAAAATTAAGAAGTTTGATAGAGACCGCACCTCACAAATTCTGGTGATATATAAATTTTAAGGAGCACAAACTTTTCCCCCTGACGAAGTCAGAAAAGAAGCAAACAAGCCTAATGAATAGTTTAAATCAGATTTTGCTGATTACGAAGTCAGAAAAGAAGCAAACAACTTTAATGAATAGTTTAAATCAGTTTTTGCTGTAGGCTATCAAGTTTTGCCTGCTACTGCTTGCCAGAACTTGCACAGCACTCCTCGGTCAGGTGACATCATCTTTTAATAAGAGGCCGGCATTCTATCTCTTTTGCTTATCCTGCTTAACCTTGATATAAAATGTTTACCGGGCCTTATAGAATTCCCAATACATTTTACAAATGGCACCGGTAATGTCTAATAATGGGCACCGGTACAGTGTCTAGACAGTGGAAAGTTGCAAAGGTCGTACCTGTTCTTAAATTCGGAGATATTACACAACTGGGGGGCGTAATTACCGACCAATATTGCTTACTTGTACTCCCTTGAAAGTACTGGTACATAGAATATTAAAACACATTATAACATTTGTTGAAGGTAATAACTTACTAAACCAGAACCAGCATGGGTTCAGGAAGCGCCTATTTACAATAAATCAGCCACTATTAACAATACGTGATCTTTCATTTGCAATGGACAAATGCCAACGGATCAATATAATCTTTTTTGTCTATCAAAGGCTTTTGATTCTGTGTCACACCATAAACTCCACTACAAGATCCGTAATTTTTTTGGATCCGGTGAGATAATTGATACATTATAAGATTAGCTTGCTGAGTGCTAGCAGTTTGTCCAGTTAGAGGGTGAGTCATCCGCTCTCGTTGACGTGTTCTTGGGAGTGCCTCAGGGCACAGTCCTGGCACCAGTCCTTTTTCTTCTTTATATTAATGATTTAGCTAATGACATTAATGCTACAGTTCACATGTTTGCAGGTGACAGCATCATTTATAAGGAAATGAATAACTATAACGACCATGTTTCACTTATGCTATTGAGAAGGTTGCAGAGTGGTGCTGTAAATGGCAGATGAAACTCAACCTCGAGAAGACTTTTTGCATGACCATTACTAAAAACAAAAACAAGAAAGAGAGCAACTCATCTTCCCCTATAAAATTTGGCTCAGAAAAATATGCAGGGTTGAGGACTACAAGTACCTTGGTGTTATTATTTCAGCTGACTTTTGATGGGATAAGCATGTAATTCACAACAAAATAAAGCCTTGTCCTCTATCCACTAAAACGTTCTCTGAGCTCTGCCTCTTCTGATACCAAACTGCTGGCATGCACAACACTGGTACATTCTGTCTTGGAATATGCTATTATTTGCTGGTTCTTTCACACACAACAGTATAGTGGTCACAGTTCACGCTCAGAACTTATGAACAGAACCAGTATATCAACAATTTGCACTAGAGCAAAGTTCCTACATCTGAGGTCTATTGTTCTATAAAATAAGGACTTTTGTGTTAACTCACTAAAGTATCTCATATCTTCGAGCTCTGGAAACACAAGAACCAAGCACAGCAAGCATGTTACAGAATATAGATATTATAGTGATCCTTTCAGATTTTCATTTTTTCCTAGGTATGTAAGCTAGTGGAACTTACTCCCAGATGTTCTTGTTAATGCCTCTTTAAATTGTTTTATTTCGGGTCTTGTGAATTCGATTTAGTATTCTACTAATCGTGATATTGCGTGGCCATGTTGCTTGTTAAATTTATAATGACTAAGCATTCTAGGGCTACTTCCTTCAGAAACTCCATCTGTCTGTTATGAGGGACATGATGCACTCTATAGGTTTACACGAGGTCCTATGGGGGTATATATGAAATGCTTATGACTGTGTATTACTGCTGAGATTTATGATTATGACTATATTGTCACATAGTAGTGATGGTGAAAACACAGTAGCGAAGGTGTGAATAACTTAACTTTTTATTCGGTGAACCTATGCCCACAAAAGCAATTTACACTCAAAGCACAACGATAGCGCGAATACAGTCGGGAATCAGTGAAATGTGACTTGGCGGTTAAGCATGTCGGCTTTTATGCATGAGTCATTGAAATTTCCAGAGTAATCGCTGGTGCCCATATGTCTTCCAAAAAGTGCTACAAATTCACATCATGCATACAATCAGATTACACAAGCCTCGGTGACAATAGACAATGCATAGAACTATTCATAACATTCCAGTAAGTACCAATCATGCGTGCACGTCTTGGTCTGAGTGATAACTTTGAGTTACTGGGGGAAATGCAGTCCCCCAAACAAGGATAAGTAAGTATGTGTCAATATATAATGAGTACGGAAGAGGTGTGAAAAGTAAGTAAGGTTAATAAAATATAGTAATATTAATTATTTTGAAATAAGTAAGGCTAAGGAAGCCCGATGGAGATAAATACAATGAAATTACTTAAGTGCCATGGTGATTAATTGAGGATGATTAAGAATAGTGAGGCCTATTAAAATTATTTAGGTCAAACTAGTTAGCCTAATCAATATTAGTTATTATTAGTGTTATAGTAACCTGAATTTTGAGTTTTGTTGTACCTTGTGAATACAGTTTATGTATGTTACTTCCTACAATGTCCTAATTCCGGCCGCAGCCTACATAAAGGCTAGAGTAGTATGTTTAAATAAATTGATAAATGAACAAAGTATTTATGCAAGTCGGGCATTTCAAAAGACATACTCATCAGCAGTTATTGCGATGCTATTGGAGCCTTAAAATTAAAAGAAAAATTTCACCTTAATTTTGAGTTTTGTTGAATCTGTGAACACAAATTATGTATGAGATCTTGTACAATATCCTAATTACTGCCACAGCCTGTATAAAGGCTAGAGCAGTATGTTTAAATAAATAAATGAATATGTAAAGTGAGTATGCTAATGGTTCATTTTAAAAGACATACTCATCAGAAGTTATTGCGATGCAATAGAGCTTTAAAATAAAAACAAATTAATTTTGGGATTTTCTTTAAAGTTTATATTAGGAAGACCATCTCAAGTCAACAGTTACATACTGCGGGCTCTTGGGGCCTCTTGAGATAATGTAAGGCATAAATATCGCAACCGTTCTTTTTTTTATGTCCAAATGATGGTACAGTCACATTAAGTCAATGGACAATAAAGCCAGGGAAAGTATAGGGAAAATTAACGTTTTTTTGTTTGTTTGTAATGTAGACATAATAAGTAAACAGAAAAGGAAAGTGGACAAAAACTGCAAAAGACAGCTTAATCCACATTTTCGACATTATGTATGTGATGGTCTATCATTGAGCTACTGTGTTGGCCTTCCGCCTATGCACTTTCTTGGGGCATTTGTGTATGTGTGCTCTGGGGTCTCAAACCTGCTCTTGTGACAAAAGAAAGACAGCACGGTAGTGCAAACAATCAAAAGGGCGTTGTGCCTTCTGTACAGCATTCTAGCCAGCCGAATTACTGCAAATAGAACATGCCGATGGGAGCTGACAAGTAGAGGAAGTCCAACTCAGCGCAACAGTATGTCGAGCGAATACGTTCGTCCCACGCTGAAAGCCAATTCCTAACTGTTCACTTTTACTGTCATGCAAATGTCTGCAAATGCAAATGATTGCGTGAACCCTTTCATGGGACAGTTCCGCCAAGCGCGCCGACGGGCGCACAACGCATCTGCTTGCTCCGCCAACCCCGAGCCAAAAAGAAGGAAGCCCGCTTGCTTTGTGCCCGACTATCCACAGTGGGAGGTAACGCTAGCATCGGAACATCAGCACCATCTCTCTTACAGCTGCGCAGCTACCAACTACTGGTGGCGCACGCGCAACGCGAGGAAGACTGATTTCGGGAGACGCGAGAGCCATGCGGGGAAAGCAACATCAGGGGATGCAAGAGTCGAGCCTCCCCTTCAGTGCTAGATCTATCGCTGGGAATGTTAGCTAGCACCACTCACACCCATGTTACGTCACATGTTGCGTGAACTGAGGAGTGCGCAACTGACCAAAAGCCCGGCCATGCTGAAATGCATGGGAGGTGGTGCAACCTTCCCAGATGGTTTTGCTTGTTGTTTCTTGAACATGAACAGCTTTCGCTTTGTGTTGCTTCTGCTTCCTGTATTCCATGTGCAACACTGCAAGTTCCACTAAAGAGCATGGGCAGTTGTCGCCTCCCTAACCATGACCCATGAGCGGTGACCATCTGGGAAAGTGGCAAGTCTCTAGTGGCCCTCTAGTCTTATCACAACTGGGCAGGAATTGTAAAGGTTGCACAGCAGCATGTGTAAAAAGGTTTCAGGATGGGCACACATGCACGTGAACGAGCCATGCAACGAAGAGCATGTCATGTTCTACTGAAGACTCCTGTTTCTGCACAAAACCAATGTTTTAGTACAACATTTGCATATAGGAATGAATTGAAAAGCACATAACATTCTGTCTATAACGCTCATTATTTTTGCTGCAAGGCTATGTTATGTTATGTACAAATAAGAAAATGTGGAAAAATTTTAATCAATACATTACAGGTTCTGACCGAGCTTGAGCAGCAGTTTTATAAGTTTTTAAGTTCTCTTTCCTGGTATTTATTTGCAGAATGCATACCATCAAAAGCTGGTTTCTCGTGTCTACTGATCAGTTCACAGGGCTATATTTGAAATTGAAAAATTCTTATTTTTCGTATTTATAGAGTCAAAAGCCTGCCAATGCTTAAGGTCTTGTATGCGTGGCGGGTCAGTTCAAATTGTCATATAGGCACTATACATCCAAAGAAAACATTAAATCTTCACAGGTTCTAAACTAAGAAAAGCACAACAAGAAAACCAACAGATATAACAGGGCAAGAATCAACATAAAGAAGAAATGCTCAAATGGAGAATGATATTGCATTGAAGACAAGGTACAAACATGTGCTAGATGGTTTCTATAATTCATGACCTTATGTATTTCTTAATTTATTTTATGGTGGTTAGTGTTGAATACACAGGTAAGCTATTAAAGATAAATGGCACATAAAAAGCAGTTCTTTATCCATAATTTATATATATAATGTATATGTAGTATATGTAACACATAAATTTAAATGACACATAAAAAGCACATGTGCTTTTTTCATAGTTCAGTCGTGGACCAAAATTCAACATGGTGTTAAAATAGTCAGGACAAAAAAAAGAAAAAAAAGAAAAGGAAATGGGAAAAACACCACAGCCTTCATTTGACTAAAAAGCATCCATTTATTGTTTTTGTTCTGGGTCATTGCTCTCTTGCTCATTTGTTGGTTGGAGCCAATTTCAAATCGCTGGGAAAGTGGACAAGGGGTTGCTTGCACAGGCAGAGGTGGTTGCTTGGGATTTTATGGTAGTCTTTACAAGCTGACTATACTGCTGCCTAGGTTTATTTAATCAAGAATTTGAAGGAAGCCTGCTTGTTAAGGAAGAAGCATGGCGAATAAAAATAAAGCAAGCACTTGCCATAGTGCAAAAATAAAACAACTAAAGCTTGACGTTTCAAGGTCTGTAAGGGTCCCTTGATCTTTTGTTGTGCTTTGCAAACAGGGGAGCCGCAGAGGCCCTAAAATGTCAAGTTTTAGTCTTTTTATTTTTACAATTTGGCAAATCTCTGCTTTCTTCTTATTTTCGATTTTATTTTAGCATGTCTAGATTTACATAATTGAAAAAACAGGCCTTTTGTGTTGGAATGTATGACTTACAGAACTCTCCCTCTTTAGTGGCTGTTCTGCCAAAACGAAGTTTTTCCGCCTCTGCCATGTTGAAGTATCTGGATTAGCCTGGCTTCCTGGCGAGTGGTTCTGCATACTTTTTGATGCCAGGCTCTTTGATGATTGAGATGATCGAGGAAACTGTGAACTTTGTTATGGCTTTGTGCTCATAGTTAAAGGAAAAAAACAGTCACAAAAGACAAAGGACAAGAAGAGAAGTTCACACCACAACGACTGGTGGTAGTTGTGGTGTGAACCTCTCTTCTTGTCCTTTGTTCTTGTGACTGGTTTTTTCCTTCAACTATGTATCAACTGACCCAGATTTCAGCCCTTTGTGCTCATGCCAGCCTAAAATGCCAATTGCAAGGCACTCATAGCTGAACAAGTGAATGAAAGCAGTTCAGAGGCAACATATGTCCAGGCATTGCTGTTCAGTGAATCTGAATCAGTTCAGTAAAAATGAATCAGTTTAAAGTATTGTCTGAAAACATTATCCTTATTAATTTCAGGGCAGGACATTGATCACTAAAAGAGAAAATGAAGGGCCAACTTTGATTTTAAAAATTTTCTGCTGATACCCCAGCATCGGTACGTCAGTGTGCAGTCATGAATTTTTAAGTATTTAAGTGTTTAAAAAAAATTGTATTTAGGTCATTGTGGCACATTAAATGTTATCTAAGCTTACTTACTTCAGCCTTACAGCATTAGTTGATTTTTAGCATTAAAAAAAGTGGGAGCCTGCCAAATACATGACATTATTGCTACATAGTGTGGGAACTTAAGGCACTGTAACCACAGTTCTTTCATATTTGTGTCTTTCCTGACTTTCAACATCTCTTGTCTCGGTGAGACAAGGTTTTTTTGGTATTGTAGGTTATTAATTTACCTATACAGTTCAATTTATTTTCTGTTTAGTGCCCCTTTGACAAGCTTTCTTTCTTTCTTTTTTTTTCTCCACATTCTCCACATTCTCCACATTTTCTCTCCACAGCTCTCAAATTCGTAAGCACTGTCCTCGCAATATCTCGCATGCCATGATAAGAAGCACTCACTAAGTAAACACTCAGTGAGTAAGCTCAGTAATCAGAAGGCAACGATAGTGCTGTGTGCTGTGATGTACAGCATGTTATCGCACTTTTGTTAACACTAAGGAGACAGTGGATTGTTACATCACTTGTTTCTGAGCCTAGCCAGTCTTCCTGTCATCGTTCAGATTGTGCAAACAGAGAGCTTGCGAAAAGTGCAATGATATTCGGGGTGTGAAGGATTGCTGTAGATTGTGTTGCACTGGCACTGTCTGGCGCATTGCCTAGCTTCATTTGTTGGCAGGTGATAGCTTGATCTGTCCCCACGGCCTCAAATGAACGTTAAGGCAATGCTTGTAGCTTAATATGATATTACAGCTGCATTAGAAATTGGGCCATAATCACTCAACTTTTCATATACACAGATCTAGTGATTACCTCTTGAATCAATTACTTTAGGAAGCATATTGCAGTTGCAGTTTGGTAGGGTAGACAGCTTTTACAAGGAAACTAGAGAGAAATGCTAAAGTAGTTTAGACTGATGAAGCATTCATTCATAACGTCGCTTTTGTTAATTCTGCTGTAAGATGTTGACTACTAAAATAAAAATGAAGGCGAGACATGCATTTGTTGAATTGTGCATCGAAATCTCAGTGCCAGTACATCAGCGTGATGCCACGGATTTCAATGTATTTTCTTGTACTTGGGCCATTGTGGTGCACTTCGCGTTCTTGGAACTTGCCGAATTCAACCTTTTGCCCCACCTTTACTGTTTCATAGTTAACTAGGCCCTAGCAGAGGCAGTCAAGATCGATGACATCATGTCAAGCTAATGCAAGAACTGCAAGACAGTATGGCAATGCTTCTTTCGTTTTTGTGTCTTTTCTGGTTTATCAAGCGCCCACTCACTGTAAGAGGGATATTTTTGATATTGGATAAGGGTTATTTACTAAAGTAGCTCAACTTGTTTTCCCTTTGAGTGTTCCTTCAAAGCATGTCCGCTAAGAAAGAAGTTAGCTGGATGTTAGCTTCAGCTTCTAGACATACATCTGTAGACTTGGCAAAGTGTGTTGGCTTTTCATTCAGGCACAGTACTATGTGTAATACTTATGTATTCTGTTACATATTGTGGCTATGAATAACTAGAATACAGCATATCTTCTTGATTTCCTAATGGAAAGGTAATTTTGGTTTTAGGTAAATTTATTACTGCACAAATTGTGATGTCAGCAAGCACTACCAATGTGTCACCAAAAAGATATTCTCTGTGCCTCTATAGATTACTTCTGCTTTGAATAATTACCATGCTTACTCGGTCGTAACATTCACCTGATTTTCATGGCCAGAAATGAAAAAGCAATGGCCTTATGAACCAAGGTTTGCAGCATAAAAAATAAAACGGACGACTGAAGGAAGACGCATGAAAACAGGGCCAGTGACGGTTCTGTTTTGATGTGTGTTACTTCAGTCCTTCTTTTTTTCCACTGCAAACCTTTGTTCATTATGAACCAACTAGGCTACTCTAAGATTCTTCTGCAATAGCTTGGGTTACCAGATTTTATTGTAAGAGAGAAAGTAATGACTATTTGTTTGCACTTAGGGGAAAATAAGAACACTGCATTCAAGCAACAGTGGACGAGATCCAGTGTAACATAAAACTATTCCAATCTGTTTTTATTCCAAATTGGTCATTAGCATTACGTGATAGGTCATTAACCCTCCGCGCCCATGGGCATGGCGCCCGCCCAGATGGGCTTGACCCGAGCCATTCTGACCTATTATGAAGGGCTAATGGCCAATTTGGAATAAAAACAGATTGGAATAGTTTTACGTTGTACTAGGCCAGGCTTTGTTTATTGTAGCCATCGCAGGCCTCCTCGTTACTATGTCAACAGCCTATAGCATCTTTGGTGCCATCCATAGCTTCTGAGATAGCAAATTTCTTAAGTGCTTTGCAGAATATGGCACTCTGATGAACTTGCAAAGCGAGCAGAAACAATGCCGCAGCGTCTAACGATGCAGCAAGCATGTGGTTTTGTTTGGATAACAGCAATCTTAGATGCTAACGAAGAAAGCTTGTCGCTATTGCAGTTTTAGTTATGCACTCAATCCTAATTCACATGTCGTTTTTTAGCAGTTTACTTCAGAAAGAAAGTTTGCATAAGAATCGGGTAAATGTGACACTTGATGTTATCCTGAAACGCCCAATCTGTAAACAGCCCTTGGCTATCACATTCAGTTCTGCATAGCACTATGCAGCAATAGCTTCTTTTTTACCTGAACCAGCTTAGCTGTAACTATTGACAGCATGAAATGGCACGAACTACACAGTAAAGATACACGAACAAGCGCTGACTGTCAACGGACAACTTTTTTAAAAGCACACATATAAATAAACGACGATGCACATGACAACAACCAAAAATGGCACAGTAAAGGCTCACATGGCATGAAATGGAAATA
Organism: Dermacentor albipictus; assembly: GCF_038994185.2. Classification (NCBI taxonomy): domain Eukaryota; kingdom Metazoa; phylum Arthropoda; class Arachnida; order Ixodida; family Ixodidae; genus Dermacentor; species Dermacentor albipictus. Next base: position 65,713,307 of record NC_091829.1, on the reverse strand, counting down.
TCAGTAAATCCCTAAGGAAACTTGTTAGTGCCATCTCGCACTGTCAATAGTTTCACTATGGAATACAACGTGCCCAACGTACTGCTGTTTTGCAGCTTAGCTGCGGCACATAACATCATCATCATAATTGGGCCAATTAAATCTACTATGGGATGAAAGCCTTTAGTAGGATGAAAGGATAAAAACCTACCTTTGATGAAATGCAGCTCTGTACAGCTGCATTTTTAGTCAGCTTATGCACACTGCCCAAGGTCAAGGAGCACATCGTCCACATGTACTTGTATCACTTTACCTCCCCCTCCCCTCTTTCCCCAGCGTAGGGTAGCAAACCGGATCTTACCCTCTGGTTAACCTACCTGCCTTTCCCCTTTACCACCCTCCCTCCCCTTCCCCTCCCTCTCTCTCTCTCTCTCCACATGTACTTGTGTTCCCTGCAGTGCATCTCGCACTTACAGGGGACATCCAGGTCATCACTGCAGTGTGGCTTGTAGTAAGTGGCCGCACTAATAACATACAATGAAACCTTGATGTAACGAAGCTGTATTTTCAGAAAGCTTCGCTAGGTTGAGAATTCCATTAATGTAAGGTTTTTACTTTTCAGCAGTACTCCAAAACAACTCTAATGCTTCCAGGTTGCTTCTGGCAGTGAAAGCCTTGCCTGCTGTCATTTAAATGCTCAAAACACTGTTCCTTTTACTTCTGGTCAAGTGCCTTTGTGTACTTGTACAAAAAAAAAGAAAAAAAAAGCAAGAATGAAATGGTACTTGAGTTAAACTTATTTTGTGTAGTAATTAAATAATTTTAAATTGGTTTCTGAAATAACTGTTACAGAAATTTCGCACCAGCATATAAAAAAATGCTAGGATAGGCTGCGTGTGAATTTTTTCGCGTTTAAATCAGAATTATGAGGTATCAAACTTAGCATATGAAAAAAGATATTTGGGCTTTGTTAAGTCACAAATTTGCTATGTATTTGAAGGTTCAACACCATGCAGCACGATATCTTATTGTTTTTTTAGCTGAACATGGTTGCTGCTTCTCCCATTTGCCATTATGTCTAACATGTTCAACATAGTCTAGAAATTTATGAAAGTCATCATTTCAGCATGTTGTCTTTCCTGATGCCTACATTTCCCTTCCCTTAGTGACTGCTACTATTTCTTTTCTTTTTTGCATTGATAATATACTATTCATCTGTTCTGTAAATTCTGTGTCCTGCCCAAATCCTCTTGATCCTCATCTTTTTAACATCTCCTTTGCATTGTTTGTTGCTCTCCTTTTTTTAATGCAGTGGGCTCTCATGAAATGGGACATAAATGAATCGGAGAAATAAGTTCTGTTTACCAGGAGTTCCATTTACTGAGGGAGTGAGCTCAAGGGTACACACGATGCTCTTTTGAAAGGAGTCGAAATTTTATTGTCAACAGCAGGTAATAGGTGTAGCAGATCTTATTACAAAGCTTCTTATAAATTTTCTACTTGTATGCAGCCGTTTGACTAGAGCTAGCAGCAAAATAACATCATTCTTTCCCCCACCCCTCGCCCTCCCCCCACAATAGAGAGAGAGAGAGAGACTGTAAAAAAAAAAAATCACTGTTTTAGTGAAGCAACCAGTCTTGAAGTCATTGATAGCTTTGCCCTTCATCTAGAGTTTGAGTGCATTGTGTGCGCATTTCTGTGTCGCCATTGGAAACACCAAGCAAACTGACAGCTCACTGACATTGCCAACACAAAAGCAAGCCACAGAAAGCTGTGACCATGGCAGAGCCAGACATACCATGGCACCAACAAAATCTAGCAAAGACCACCTTGGCAAAAACATGGAGAACTGTGAATCGGAGACGCTCCGTTGCAACCAAAAGGGAATTGGATTAACAGTCCAGAACCCGTCTATGGAGATCGGTCCTTCAGGGCTCAGTGCAGCAATGCAAAGCAGCTAACTGGTGAGAAAACCTGAAAAGGAAAAGTGCAAACAGTGATGCTTCTCGTGATGATGCTGAAATTGGCTGTTGAGTTTCCTTTTTGGTAATATTTTTAGTTCCGTTTACCCAGAGTCAGAAAAGAATGTGGTTCTGTTTGTTGAACTTCTCTTTGCATTGCCTTAATGCAGAACTAACCACACAGAAGGTTGTTGGTCTCTTTAAAGGGACACTAAAGGTTAATAGTAAGTCAACGTGGGCTGTTGAAATACCATCCCAGACACCTCGAAACTCTTGTTTCGTGCGAAGAAGAGACTTATTTTAAGAGAAAATGCGTTCTGAAGCGTCCACGTACTCCTAGCGCAGTTCAAATCACCCGCCCTCCGATCGAGGAGTATTAACGTCATGGTCTCATAGCGACGTTGCGCCGTCGGTGAGTAAAATGGCTCCCGCAGACGGTGCTACAGCTTTTCTGCACAAAACGCAAATGCGCGGCCAGAAAGAGCCAAGACAGAGCCGACAGCAGCATGAAAATGGAACTATGGTGGCTAGCGGAAGGGAAAGTGCACGACGATAAGCTGGTTCTTTATTTTATGATGCCAACTTCAACACTCGTTGCAATGGATGACCCTGGCAACGACACATTAGCTCGCGATGCTGGGTTCGAGTTCAGCGATTTAAGCACTGATGAATGTGACCTGCTGTTAAGGGCTAGCACTGCTGGCGTCGTTGCGTACTACTACTACGACGGCCTGCTTTGAAAAGCACTTCACGCGACTTCAGTAAGTCGGCATTGAACTCGTAATCCTCTGGACGAAAGTGCAGCGAGCACACTAGGTGATTTTTCGGCTCTTTGCCAGCGCGCTGTGGCAGAGGTACGACAGTTAACCACTTCGAACGGAGAGGTTCACTCGTTGGCACACAGTGATACGTAACGTTGGATTCGCCACTGCAACTGTCCTTGGCCAAGTTCCGCGGACCGTTCGCGCTTCCCATGACATCACATGGACGTGGCATTCTCGCTGCTTGTTCCAAATGCAAGTTTCGTGAGCCAGCAGGACAACCGCAGCACGACGCGATAAAGAAACAACTGAAACTCGAAACGCGCGCAGAGTCGAGCGAAAACGAAACCTTTCGATCTCCCATACTACTCAAGAGTAACGTCAAAATGTTATTTTTTCTTAGAATCGAATAGAAGTAGACAAGTAGCATTTTCTTCTGTCTTATAATCTTATGAAATTTTCTTTTTAATATGAGTAGTTGAGTATAGTGACATAAATTATGATGAGGAGTGCTTTCGTCATCGGGCTAGTACCGGAATGTCGCTGGGGGGTCTCAAATCGTGTCATGCATTTACCTCAATTTCTCGGTTACTAAAGCTCTGTTCACGATTATATTGACGCCTTAGACGTTTTAGAGCATTGCTTTATCACTTTAACTTGACTTTCTGGTAACCTTTAGTGTCCCTTTAAGTGGCAATTCGGTTAAAGTAATTTCCATTTACTAAAATTCTACTGCATTTTCTTTCTACAGCAATAGGCTCTTATTGTCAAGTAACAATGGGAATTTCTTGATGCTCATTTTCTGCTGCGGGAATGATCATATTACAGTTGAACCTCAATGTTACAAATTATCAGATATAACTAAGTAAATATAAATTTCATGACTTTCTTGCTGATATTGGCATGTATGCTTATAATGAATATTGTATACAGCAAAGTTATTTTTGTGTGTTGGATGCAAATGTCAAAAAGAAATAAGGCACTATAACACGTATTGAAGCTGGGGCATCTAACTCTTAAAATTAGTGCTTCAAACAGTGCCATGACAGCATTGACAAGACATCAGTGTTTAAGGCATTAATTGCTCACAGGGTCACAAGAGGGCAGAGAAGAGTCTTAAACCAGCAGGCTAACGAAGAAGATCTCACCATTGATGAGAAAGGTGTTGGCTTAAACGTGCCGGGGGAAAAGTAATTTCTTGTCTTACTCGCGGTCTTTGAGAAGTGTGATCATCTCACTGAAGCTTCATAGACGTGCACCACTGCCGCATGTCGTCTGCTATGGTTGATATTTCCTTACTCCTCTCAGCAGCTTTGGTGGCTGCACATGTGACAACACAAAATGCTCTGCATGTCTGCCACTGTTCTTCACCATATCTTGCATGGCGAGCAGAACATAATAGGAATAGGACAGATGGCAGCACTCAAGGACAGCGGGCAACGGCATCCTCTTCCTATTGTGTTGTGCCTGGTGCTTAAGACCCATGATGAATCTGTACCAACTACAGAATAAATGTATTTAGTTTGCTTATATTGTCTTGCAAGACAGCTGTTGGAGTTGTTGGCTCCCTTGTAAAGACAAGACACCGGGGCACCTTCAAGGACCAGTGAAATCAAAAATCATTGAAATCCGTGATCTCTTTTGGCTCCATCCCATGAGCTTGCACAAAGGAGCCAATTACATCATGGATTTCTTTGACCTTTGGTTTCATTTTTTAACAAAGTACTTATTGTAGCTACAAATTTATTCATTGTGTGTAAAGTGAATAAGTGTTGCATGAAACAAAAGATAAGTAAATGAATGCAAAATTCGTTGTAAGCAGGCACCCAAAGCAAGACAAGGGAAAGAAAGGACAGGACAAGTATTGTTTTGCCACTGCAGCTTTCTTGAAATGAAAAGGGTGTTGGTCCCACATGAAATCAGCAGAATGGCATCCTCACATGTGCACGGGCAAGTGCAACAAATCCCATGACCAGATTGCACAATCGAGAAAGACACCTTTTGTATGACACTTGATTGAAGTGTTTGTCCAAATTTGCATGCACTTCCGTGGTGCACCTGGCATGTTGGCCTCACTTTCTCTAGCTTGCCCACATTGCCGATGTGGTAGTGCAGAATTTGAGGATGAGTGTTTGCTCTTGAGACATGGGCTGCTCACTAGCTTTCCAGTTGCAGCAGCTGAATTTTAATAGAGAGCAGTTGTGCAACCACCAGTGTGCTAAAGTCATTGTGTGCATCGGGAATCATAAGTGATGGGATTAAACCAATACCATTCATTGTAACGCCTCCTGGAATGTTTTCTATGGTGCCACACATATATCTCATCTGCAGCTTTGAATCACATTCTTGTGATTAGTGACTGTGATTATGTGGCTGAGTGGGTTGGTAAGCAGTGGGGAGCCAACTTTACATTGGAAAATGTTTTGCAAATCAAAGGGAAAAGTTGTTGTACACTCCAGTGTAAGACGAAGCTATGTTGTGTTTCTATGGACTTTCTCAGAACTGATTTGCCATATGGAGAATGTTCTTAGGAACATTGTAAAGGCATTTTTTTTTCCATTAGAACCTGTCATGCTTGCTCAGTACTTGCAGCAACCTGCTGCTTAGTGCAGTCATAGGTTTAATTTCCGGTCATGGTAGCCACATTTGAACATACCTTGGTTTAGATACGTGCTGTAGGTAACGTGAGGTGATAGAAATTAATGTGAAACCTCTCACTACAGCATCTCAAGTATTTCGAGTGTTGCTTTAGAATATTAGGCCCCTTCATTGAGTCAGCCAGTCTTGCGTAAGATGAACTCTGTTTTAATTTACTGTAGGTAGGCCACCACTTGTTACTTTTACACATTGATCAGCTTTTCGTTTGAGTAAGTGTAATCTTGACAAGTGCACAATGTACCCTTTGATATTATACAAGAAGCTGCAGATTGCAGGGCAGGGGAAAGGCCTCCCATGGTTGCTGATTGTCTGCTGCAATTGTCATGTTCCTTTGTTATATCCATTGCCACCAAGAATAACTTAGGCAAAAGTGAGGATGACAGTGTGCAGACTGCTTCACACCAAAAAGAGAAGGAAGCAGGTGGGCGGGTGTCTTATCGTCTCGAAAGGCACGGCACCTCAAGTTGCTGTCCCATGCCCCTGTTGCAAGATCACTCGCCCAATCCCTATGCTTTCCAGGTATCTATGGGGCAGAGAGAGAGCTGAGAATCAGGAATGCGAAGTGAAGCAGATAGCAATTGCTGATAGTAGTTAGGTGTTTCTGTCTACTATGTAGTGCTCACTGTCATCTGCTTGTCTTCCATCTACACCGTCAAACATGCTGATGGTGTCCCGTTATGTGACTTTGTCATTGTGTGCTCGCACATTAGTTTAACCATGTATTTAATGCATTTGTCACATGCACACACTGTTGTGCGCTGTTTAACAGTATTCATGGATGTCTGGGGCAGGAACAGTCCTCATGCTGCAAATATATCTGAGGCTTTTTGCTAGTTACATGACTTCTGCTGGCCTCCTCATTTATAAACTGATACTTTAAGCAATGGGCTGTGTTAACACCTACTAAGTTGAGCAGCAGTGCAGTAAATTTTCATTGCTTCAGACCCAACATGACTTGAAAAACCACTTCAGAGTGAAAGAAGCGGTTAATCGTAGGAACATTTTGAGACTTTTAATGATTCACATTAACACTCATGTGAAATTAATGAATGTCAGCTGCACAGAACTAAAGAAGTAGGCTAAGGAGGAATGCTAAAGCACAGGAGTACTGACTTGGGCTTGTGCTGGCATAATATGGATGATAACAATAGTATTGGTGGCAACATTTGATCATGGATGTCTGTGACTAAAGTAGGCAGAACCGCAATTGCAGTGAGCAACTATGTTCCACTTACTAAAGCTTTTATAAACATGTTGGTAGTAAAACAATTACCATGAAGGTACTTTTTGAGGTTTTGTATGCATGTTTTTCTTTAATGAGATGGGTTACGCACCACAGGAATCTTTCTAATGCATTATAAAATAATGTTACACTGCATCGATGAGCGCTGCTGCTTTCTTGGGTGTCTTTCACTATGTTAAAGGCTGGTACATCTATCTATCTACGCTACCATCTATACTGCATACATCTACGCTACCATATCATCTTTTTTTTTAAAATTCTATAATAGTTACAAGTTAGGAGCTATAAATGCAGAGCATCTGTAGAAGTTGTGGGCGTTATGCCGACACTTCAGCTGGACTTTTTTAGGAGGCTGAAATGCTCCAACCACTCTCAACACTACCGTCCCCCCCCCCCACTTTTTTTTTTGCTATAAGATTTATATTAAAAAATTGTGGGTACCAGTGGGGGCAGTTTTCTCTTCACCTAAACCGCCTAATAAAGAGACGGACTTTTATTAGAGATAGAAATTACAATTAGGCACTTAACATTCTTCTTATTAACTTTTTAACTGTTTAAGGCATGTGTTACACCTTCTAAATTGAAGCCAAGCTGCAGTGAAGTCACATCCCAGTAGCAGAAATTCTGAGACAAGCACCAATTGAGAGATGTCTGTCCTAAAAAAACAAGCCACAAAATGTGCATTGGCGCACTGCACATTTTTTTCATCCTGCAGTGAACAAACTTTTTCGTTTGTCCATTTCTCCTTTCTTGGTCCTGTTCTTTGTGTTGTTTACCTTGTAAACTCTGAATTTCAAGGTTGTCATGGAGATTTCCGCATCACCTTTTTGTGGCATTGCATATTTTGGCAGTGTGAGGAAAAGGTCACAATGCTGTGGAAAAAAGGCTGTCGAAGCGGTGTTTCTATGGGGGCTGAATGCAAATTGTGCCTACGTACCATGCTGGGTGCATATGAAGTATCATAGGTGGTTGAAATTGATCCCAATCCCTTCACTGCAGTGTCCTACATAAGTACTTGTGCTGCTTCCTGACTTTGTATTCCACTAGTCAATTTCGGTGGCGTCTGTCAGGGGCTAGTTATAGTTATGTATAAATAGGATAGGGCCACATTGTTGTTGATAATCTGATGAAATTTCATCTGGTTTGGAAGAATGACACACACACACACAAAAAATAAAGAGAGGGGAGATGTCGGTTAAGAGAAAGAGATTAATGAAAACTTGACGCTTCGGCTCCCACATGGGAGTCTTGTTTGTGAGCAAGGCTCCTGTAATTTCTCTGTTTTGGTTGGTGCCTGTCTAGATTTTTTTTTCAGTCACATTGTACTTGAAACTAAATAAGGACTTAAACCTGCAATGTTTTGTGCACAAAAACAGCCAAAATACATGAAAACTTCTCATTTTTTCCTTTTCTTTCAGTATTTATGCATGAAATTTGTTTCCCAATACAATTGCTACTGCAGATGCTCATTCATCCCTACAATCACTGTTGTTGAGTTTGATTCCCTAAATGCAATTAGTTCTTGTCCCTACATTCAGATAGTTGCAGTGCTTGTATTCATACTTGCTGCTTTTGTTAACTGCAGTCTCGTGCATCATTTACTGTTTTTGACTCGATTTCTTTTTTTTTTAATCTTTCATACTACTACTGCCATACTGTCTTAGCTTTCACAAACTCTTGGCACCATTGTGTTGTTATATGATATACTTCTGCCATGGTTATTTTTCCTAATGCCATTTAGAGTCGTGAGCCTCTTTTGCTTCATAGTGTATATTTGTCCTCATCTTTTTACAGCGAAACTGTATATAGCTACCCTCTTGCGGTGGTCGATGTCTGTTCGTTTACGTGTCGCATCGACACGAAAAAATTTTTGTCTCCAATTTCTTGCGAATGCTCTGTAACTTCTAACATAGGTATCTTGGAAAAATATATGCTGAAGTTGGCCGCTAAGACGACTCTGTCATTACGCCGAGTTTCATTTACTTGTCATAATTAGTTAGTTCACAGTGAAGTTGTAAACGTTACAAAATTCCCATCTGCTGTTAATACACGGCCATCTACAGGGGGAGTGTGGTTGCAAACAGCTTTAACTCTTGTTTTATCGAGGCTATCCTAAAACATTATATGACAATTAGCCCCTAAGATGACTCAAACATCACGCTGAGTTTCATGTACTTTTCATAATTTTGTAGTTCACAGTGAAGGTGTAAATATTCTGGAATTCTCCTCTGCCTTGCGGCGGTACTTGCACACATCACTACTTCATAAAAAAATAAGAATAAATCACTCCAGAGTCAAAAAATGTATTCGTTGTCTGGGTCTATCAGCAATAATAATAATGATAATAATAATAATAACAACACCTCTATATACATAGATGCATTGATTGAGGTAAAACACACCACAGCTTCGCTACTCATCCTTCACAGAGTGGAAGGGCTGATGAATTTTTTTTGTATCTTTTGCAATGTGCCTTCCCTAAAATAATGCTGTCTGGGTGAATGCACTGATACGAATGAATTATGATGAATACATGAATGATTCATATATGAATAATAAAAATATGCATTCTTGAACTGATATCATTGGTGCCATGATTAAGGAGCGAAATTCGAAATGGAAAACTTTGTCCACCATCATTTTAACAGGCTCTACCTATGGGCAAGTCGGTAATTCATGATAGCAAAAATTTTTAGCCCAGAGGTAAGATAGGAGCAACGACACTGGTTGTGTATAATCTTGTCATTGCCCCCCCCCCCCCTTCTTTCCCTTTTTTTTGCACTAAGTATTCTTTCTTCACCATGTCTGCTAATAGTTGGCGCTTTCTTTTTGCCAAAGAAATTCATAATTTTTAAAGAGTTATCTACCAGTCTAGACTGATTTGGTGTTTAGTGCTCCTTTAATTATGTTGTAGCCATAGTCTTAAGCTGTGCTTTGCTTAAATATTGGATCATTGATGCACTCATTATTTGACCATTTGGAGCAGCACATTTGCAGCACATTAGCCATAGTGTCATGTTCTAGTGATGATGAAAAACCAGACACATGTGACCAAATTGCAGTTTAAGAATATGCTCTTTTTTGGCTACACTTGTGCCCAGAAAGGCAAGCACCACCCTAATCACATTGATAGAGGCGAGTTACGTTGTCGGTTGTCAAAATGTAGTCTCTTATCACAGGTTGTGTTCGTTCGATATTTATACATGTCTTGCCGTACATTCCAGATAGATCACTGGTGCTCATGTACATTCATGAATGTACAATATTGTTTGCAATGCACACAAAGTCTGATCAGACATACGTCCTTCATCATAAAATTGGTGGCAACGATCAAGAAATTGCAAGTACTGTAGGTATGCCTTGCACTGACCAACAACTTGATAAGGATGCTAATCCAGTGAAAACAAACACTGTCAAGAAGTAAAACAACAACATGTGGCAATATGCCTGGCATTCTTTCTGTTTTGTTCTATTGTTGCTGTGCAAATTTTATGATCTTCATTATTGAAATTTTAAAAAATGCACAACAGGTTTTGACATTCGTGAGAATGCATGGTAGACATTGACCAGTCACAGCAGTCATTCTTGCATAGTATTGCCATTTTGAAGAAACATGATTCCTAGTTATTCAGTGACAAGAATCGGGGACTGAGGGTCTCAATCTTTAACGGCAAGCACATACTAAGCCAACGGGCAGGTCTAACTTTAGTCGTCATTGTCATCACCATCGTCATTTTATTTTATGTGCTCTGCAGGACAAAGCCCTCTTTCAGCAATCTGCCAATTATCTCCATTTTATGCCCGCAAATTTTTCTAATTTAATCACACCACCTAGTTCTTGGCTATCCTCTACCGCACTTCCCTTCTCTTGGCACCGATTCTGTAACTTTAATAGATTCCCGGTTATCTGCCTTATGCATTACATGTCCTGCCCCACTCGATTTCATCCTTCTCTTGTCAACTAGAATATTGGCTACTCATGTTTCCTCTCTAATCCACACAGCTGTCTTCCTGTCTGGATTAGACAGGAACATTTAATACCTTGGCATAGATGCCCAAGAAAGTAGATGGGATGACAGTGCGTGCCATAGCTCAGTAGGTGGAGCACTACACGCATTATGCAGAGGTTGTGGGTTCAGTTTCCATGGATGGCAACTCATCTTTTCTTTCTCTTTGGTTTCTTTTTTTTTCTTTATTAGGAATAACTAGCTTATAGCAGTATTAACCCTCACTCACAATGTAACATTTCCGATTTCTCATATGCTTTCCTTGGCTTCACTGTCTGCCAGCTTGATGTAGTGACGAACAGTAGGTAGGTATGTTTGGCAGCCATTAGTTTATTTAGTCAAGTTTAGCTTTGGCTTAGTCTAATTGAACACTCATCATGATGGCACCAGGTGCACAGGTAAAGCTGCATTAACAAAAAATTGCAATGGCTATGACTTGGTGTTGCTGTCATGGTTCGCTTTGCCAACCATCAACTCTTTTTTTACTTAAAATGCTAGAGGGGATTGTGATGCCTATGTCCTCATGCAATGCCAATATGATTATTCAACCAACTTGGGAATAGTGGGAATTAATTAAGGGAAAATGAGACATCCACCCAATCATAGCATTTGCTACAAAGGAAGCCCATACGGGTTCCTCGAAAGGAAAGCCTCGCAGTTGAAGGAATATTCATCCTGGTCCGGAACTCAAACCCGAGACCACCGTCTCTCTGGGGCAGCCGCTTTACCATCTGAGCTAACCAGGCGGCTAACAGATGGCAGGGCGAAGTTGAATTTGTGAACAACTCGAAGCAAGGGCAAGAGTTTAACATAATAGTTCTGCGGAAACCTGCAAGGGAATAAAATTAAATTATGGGGTTTTACGTGCCAAAACCACTTTGTGATTATGAGGCACACCGTAGTGGTGGACTCTGAATATTTAGACCACCTGGGGTACTTTAACGTGCACCCAAACCTAAGTACATGGTTGTTTTCGCATTTCGCCTCCATCGAAATGCAGCCGCCGTGGCCGGAATTCGATCCCGTGACTTTGTGCTTAGCAGCCTAACACAATAACCACTGAGCAACCATGGCGGGTTGCAAGGGAATAGTGGAATGTTTATGAATTCGCCAAACTTTGTTCTTCTGTCTTTAGTTGATCTCGTGGACGCTCGTACTAACATTTTTGAAGCCCATTCTGACATGTTACATGCAAGCATTTTCTGTGTTCATGCCTGCATAGCTAAAACAAAAAGCAATTTCCTTTTGCTAAAACCTGTCATTTGGCATTCGTCAGATTTTACTACATACTGTCATCATTGCTCTCTGTTATCCTTGTTGCCAGAACTCGTGCTCAGTAAAAACTGAGTTTGCTGATCTAAAAATTACGTTCCATCACTTTTCTTTTGTCACATGCATTGTGAGATCTGTGGATCTGAGTTCATTTGACAATACATTTTCTGCTGTGACATAGAAAAGGGGGCTCTTCAAAAGTAGTTTTCAGTCACCTTAATAGCCTTTATATGCTGATGTATGTAGCTTTGCCCTGTTGCTAAAAGTCTCTAAAAGCATTGTATTTCTCTTTATAGCATAATGCTATCCGAGCGAGTGTAGCGACACAAATAAATGAACAAATGAGAACATTCATTCTTGAACTTAAGTGTTTTCCTGTGCATTAAAGGGTCCATATTCAAGGGCTTCCTCCTCCCTTCCTTATATGATTATTCTGGAAGTAATATCTTGTGGAACTTCTGATGTTGCTTGCAATGTTGTAATCTTGCTAGCATAATACCCCAAGGAACCACAAAAGCTGCTTTGCCGTGTGAGGGTGGTTTTGAGATTGTACATGTATTTCATCTCAAGCCACTTATTTGAAACCACAGCAACAGCGATTAGTAGAAACTTCGATAGGAATGGCATGGCTGTTCACAGGAAAGAGAGAGAGAGAAATAGAAGACAGGAAAGGTAGGGAGGTAAAGGTTTGTTCTATAACTGTAGAATCTACATCAGTAGGGACCAATAAAACGTAAGAGAAATTTTTTAGCTGGTCTAGGCAAGAAAGAAGCTCGGAATTCAAGGTGAGGGTCGCTTACCCCTATGTGCGAGGGTTGAGCGTTTTTTTTTTTTAATTTTTCTCAATTTCTACCTGCCGCAGTATCTCGGTGACTGTGGCATTCTGCTACTGAGTGTGACGTCACGGGCTAGATATCTCACTGTGGCGGCACATTCCAAGGGAAGGCGATGGAATGGGAAAAAAAAAATGCTTGTGTTTTTAGATTAAGATTATGTTGTGAACAACTGCAGCTGGTCAAAATTGATTCGAGGCACCTCAGTATTGCGTCCCTCGCAGGAGAGGTTCTTTACAATACGTTCCAGAAGGGCCCACTCTGCATATGCTCCACCCAGCCATGGACACGAACTTCCTTCTAGCTTCCAAGTGGATATGTTACAACAGCAAAAAACTTTGCAGTAACAAAGTGCCAGTTTGCATTGGTCTGCGGCCGTGAAAGCACTATCTACCTATCTTTTCTCCCCTCAGCACTGCCTACTGAGTCGCTCTGCTTCTCTTGCCAAGAATTCTTCGTGCCAGGCCTTGTGGCCAAGCATAGTACTAAAGAAAATGTACTGCAGACAGGGAAAAAAAATATACAGATATACAGAAGAGGCGCGTCTCCATTCCTAGACGACATGTGTCTGGGCGCAGCGTACGCGGAAGGCACCCTTCTGGAATGTACTGTAAAGAACTTTTCCTCTTCCTCAGAGCCACAGTATTGCTTTTTGAAGTTAAAATGAATGAATGAACGAACGAACGAACGAATCAATCAGTCAACTAATCTGTCAATCAAAAATCTATCTCAGTGTCGCCTTTTTTTCTTTTTTTCTTGTGGCCCAGCTCTTTGAAATGGACTTCGAGTGCCTCTCATCGCTCATCACATTAGAGCACCTGAGCCTGAGCTGCCTCAAGCCAGAGATGGCATGCTTGGTGAGCGCACACTCACAATGCCCACCGCCACCGACACCACCGGTCACGCCTGCCCTTGCCGGAGTCCAGCCGTCATTTGTGTCCCGGTCCACACCTGACACCACACTGGCGCAGGTGCGTGTAAGGATGTGGGAAGAAACCTGAAAACGAGTTTGTGCATGGCCAAATATTGCTCATAAAGTTGAGCTCCGCACGCATATTAGAGCGCTGCTCTTAGACACCCATTCCTGCGGCGAGCGTCAACATTCCCGGCATAACCGAGCGAACGAGCACAGCGAAAGATGAGAATGAATGTGGCGCACATTGGGGAATGAAAAAAATGACGAACGAAGAGGCATGAGCAGGAAAGTGGAGAGGAGTGTGTAACGGAACTACGAGGCAGAGAGTGGAGGAGGGTAGGGCGAAAGCGTGAAAAGAAAAGCGTAGTGCGCCGATTGGGGCTACAAGATGGCACCAGAGTAGCATGCATTGTCTGGAAGGTTTGGTGGCAGTGGCATTTGTGAATCGCGCCCCTGTGTCACCCACGCGCTGGCCCCACACGCTGGCTCTCGCAATTTCCAGATTAGGAGGGCAGTGACGCCACATTTGGCTATGTTTGCAATGTGCCACATGAGACCGATTGTCTACCAATATATTGTGAAATGAAAACACGTGTAGAGCTGTGTTCAAATTTCGCATTAGAGAGCATTGTAATTGTCGGTGAATTTTTTCCAATTAGACAATGAGAATGAATGTTTCTAGACACCAGCTTGCCTGCATTCGTTTGTGTGCTAAAATTGTAAGTGTCACATCCGTAATACCGACATTTGCCCAAGCCGACAGATGGTGTTCATTCCAAGCCAAAATAGATACAATGATAGTAAATGAGATAGAAAGACCTGCTTATTTACCTCATGCAGAGTGTTAGGGTTTTGTAACACGTCTGTAACTTCCATGCTGCAGCGGTATGTGGCATGAAAGTGTCTTGCCATTGTCTCAAAACATCAAGAAATGCTTTTTAAGTGCAAATCAAATATCTTTCTTCTGACAAAATTTTAAAAAAGTTCGAATTGTAAAAGCTGGATGTTCTCTTTAGTGGTCCTATGCTACTTCTAATTTACCTTTTGAATTTATTCTGTTTCGTAGTGCGCAAATAGTAATGTTTTTGGTTGAATTGAATAGTGCTAGAAGTAAATCATATGTAATCGAATATTGAATACTTTTCAAATAGTTTTTGAGTAATGAACAGCCATTTTCACAATTAATATAAAGTGATGTTCGCTTGTAGTATTCGCAGCATTATCAATGTCCTGTCATTACATTGCACATTATGAAGCACTGTTTATTAAAAGCACAAATGGATCATTGTAAACAAATAAGCAGTTGGTTCGCGTACCCAGGACTCATTGGAGAGTGCAAATGATTGCTGATAAGTCTGGCCCCCTGAGGGACGTAGCTTGTTCCAGTACTACGCGAGTTCTTATGTTTTGCTGTACTATGTCTGCAAGGATGAAATTTATTAGACATTTGCTCCGATTTTATGTTTGATTGCATGCATTTGGCATACCAAAATATTAGAAAAAGGTTTGTGTTTACGAATTGTCTAAAGATGCACATTGGGCTTGTTGGTATATCATGATGGATGCAAAAGGCGTAGCATATCAAAAACGGGACAAAAAACAAACACGGCATTCAAACGTGTGTCGTCTGTGTTCTTCTTTTGTCGTGTTTCTGATGCGCTGCGCTATTTGCGTCCATTAAGAATGGTGGCTGTTTTGATTCAAAGACCGAATTGGTTAGGACACTATTCAATTTGTTATTCAAAGGTTTTGAATATTCGCACACCCCCTAGTTCCCTGTTGTGCACTAAAATAGGAGGATTATGATGATGACGCTTTTACCTCTTGCCTTGCTTACACCTGACCAGCTGAGCACCTTGCCTTTATGCCTTTCTGTTAATCTTGCAGAACATGCCCCTGCTCCAATCGGTGGCACCAGAGCCAGCAGTGAGTGTCGTGCCATTTCCATTTAGCATCATGAAGTTGCTGTCCAAATGCCAGCAGACTGAGATCCTCTTCTCCACCTTCATCCAAGGTCAGAGTTCGCTTTATCCCTAACTTTGTGGGCACAACTTGAGCTCTGAATTATCCTTGCCCAGTGCCAAAACAGCATCATCAAGCAGGGTTCGTAGTAGTCCTCAAAAGCCTTTAAAATTCTTAGATATGAAACTGCCATTTTCAATGCCTTTAAAAGGCCTTATGTTTCACAGAACGATTTGAAACTCTGGAATTTTGCTTTTGGCTAAGCTTAGTGGACTTTATTTGCATATTTGACCAAGGCGCTTATGCAAGCCAAGGGCCAATCTGACCCAACCCATTTAGCATCTTTTTGGTAAGGAGCCATCTTGTTTGAGTGAGCTGGTGATTGTGTATGTCAAAAAGGCTTAGTGAATACATTTTTATTTTTTTAATTTTTTGTTCCATACCCAAGTAAACAAATGTTTGTTGGTTGTAATGCAGTGCTTTTTTCAAGCTCGACAGTGCTTTTTTCAAGCTGTCGAGCATCACGGCACTTTTGTCTGGGCTTCGAAAGTCCTCAAAAACCTTTAATTATTTCTGCACAAGCTGCTACAAATCTTGATCGTGCTTGATCTGGAATGGGCATGAACGTGATCCTGTTGCATTGTTTTCTTTGCATGTTGCATGCTGCCACTTCATGCTATGCTAAATGCTAATTTATGGTAACAGCTGTTTTGATTGTTCCTGCCTTCAAAATGTCTCTAAGCCATCTATCAGCAGTGTCTCAAGACTAGCTATACCACAAAGCCTCCATAGTTGCTTTGGTTACCTGTATGGGGGTTTATTCAACCCTTAAAGTAGTCTTGGTCCTCTAATATCATTAATAAAGAATGCTAATGCAAGCATATTTCTTTTAACGTACTACCACTGTTACCACAAAGCTGGCTCCTTTGTTCAATATTATAAACAGTATCAGGGGATTAAAAGTGATCTTGAGCAGGGCAGTAATGACTGACTGGAAGGAATACCAAGAGACACAAAATGACCTTTAGTGGAAGCAAGGTGACAAGTTTGTAATTGTCAACTCCACATCTGTTCAAAAGCAAACCACCAACTATACTGCTTTAAATACATAGTTTAAAACCAATTTTATTTGGTATGTGATTTAAAATGTATGTTATATTGGTATGTTCCCGCCTTTGGCCAATTCCCCAGAATGGGTGTTGTAAGGTGCCACAAGTGGTATGCAAACACCATGTGGAGGGTATTTGCATACCCTTTGTGCAAATAGGGGTGTGCAAATACCCTACAAAGGCTAGTGCAAATAAACATTTTTTGTGAGGTGAAGTCGAAGCAAATAGTAATTAGCGTTGAATAATTTTGTAGAGAATAGTTCGAATAGTTGTGGGATTTGCATGAAACCTTCACATAAGTACCATGTGTTGACAGATCTAAGAAAGCTGGTTTGTTACTCATTTAAAAAAAAAGAACAAGTTCATCTAGCCACTTTATTTTCAAAGTGCCGTTATTGAGATATTTTCATGCAAAAATGCAAGAAAACTCCAGCTCCATGGAAAGTTTGTTAACAGGCTCTTCATCACCGTATTGCTTCAGTCTACATGGTGGTTGAGGCTGCAGAAGCATATTGTGTTCGCCTGTTCTGCATTGTTGTGATGCTGCAAAGTGAGACCTTGACTGCATGATGCCTGCAGTTTATGCTGTGTTGCGAAAATTCAGCTTGATACTTTCTGTCTACATGCGAGCTTAAACGTTCTGTTTTGCAAGAAGGCTGCAAACAAAATTTTTTTGTAATTGACAGTAAAATCAGGTTGCGAGTTACATGCGAGATTCAATTTCAGGTGTGGCTTCATAGCAGTGCATGTTTTGCCTCGAGATGTGATTTCACAGCAGTGTGTCTTGCGCTGCCGTAAAACCACCTTTAGGGCAAAGTTCTGCGCCATCAGCGGCGCCGAAGACATGGGGAGTGGAGCAGCTAGCCGAAGATATGACGTGGACGATTTGTGCAACGATGAATAAAGACTGTCTTTTTTTAAAGAAATCGAGTGTTGTAAGCAATTATTTTCCTGGAGTTATATATGTTAATTTTTTTTTCTTTCTGGGGTGTTGTAATTAGGGGGTGCAACTTATACACAGAGAAATATGCATATTCATATACTCATTCATTTTGAATACTTCAAATGCTAAAATTCTATCGAATAATAAAAGATTTCAAATATTCCAACAAGCCTAGTATTTGAATTAGGAAGGAACAGCGCCAACTAAGACAATCACGAGAAGGAGAATGACACAGGACAAGTGCCTAGTATGTATTCTTACACAGCACAGTGCCCCATCCACAACAGAGACCTCCGCATCGAATGCTTGATCGGCATTGCAGCCGAGTTTCAGCTAAAATAATAAAGATACTGTGGGGTTTCAGCTGGAGTCGTGATATCATCCATACCATTTGGCATTGTGGTTGGCAGCGAGATTGGCACTTCGTGCATCTGTGGTGGCAATACAGTGTGTTGCTACATTGCATTAATGCTAATTGCACTAATGCTGGCATTCATCATGAGATGGGTTCTGCCGGAATTTTTTTTTTCTTTTGTAGTGGACATGTTAAAGTCATGTTCGTTTGAATGCCATTTAGGTGTCTCCTTTAGAAGCAGACTGTACTGTACCACCGATACCAATTCAGATGCAAACAATTCTGAAACTGCTCCAGTGCATTGTTTTATTTTCAGGTTCACCTTCACTTGTAATAGTGGCTTACTTTTTAGGCTCCTGTTACGTTTCGCCTACGACGCGCGGTGTAGCCGGCGCGGATGCAACGGACGCCGGGGCTTCGTTCAAAGCGGCGGACATTTTGGCCCATTCGGAGCGGCCGCGACGCATCCCCGCCGAGCGCGTCCCGGCATGTTCAGTGCCACGTGTCTTTGTGTGTGCGTGTGTGTGTGTGTGCCCACGCTTGTCAAAGCGCGGCAGCCGGGAAGAGGAGCTCCCCAAGTGTGAAGCGAGGAGGTGTGACCGGCGCCGGCCCAGCTGATGCGTCACTACACTCGTCTCTACATGTCTCTCAGCTCGTCCGTGCCTCGCTGTCACGTGGTGTCATCCCGTGACCTTCCTTCTTGCCCGCGACGCCAAGAGTATAAAAGCAGCTGCTCCCGGACGCCAAGAGAGAGGCTCCGAATTCTTCCGTCGAGAAGCGTGCTCTCCCGTCTCTCCACTTCGGTCGACCTGACCGGCCGCTCTTTTGCGATGCTAGAATAAACAAGTTGTTCTGTTAGCAGTCGACTCATGCTTTGCCAGGACCTTCGGATGCTTCCAGTGGTGCCCCAGGCCGCCAGGCCAACGCTACCCTTGGGGCTTGCGACCCATTTGCAACAACTCGTGCCAGCGGCGCGACTGCAATAACGGGTGTCAGCACTGAGGTTCCAACACTCCTAAACATTCACTTGGGACCACTCCATGCTTAGAAACCAGCTGCAGGGAAATTACATGTCATATTTTCATGTTATTATTCCAAATAGTCATTCTGATCAGCTATTCCCTGTTTCTGCTTCAATTTATGCTGGCGGTACACGTACAGCAGTGACCTTCAAAAGGTCACTGCCATTGACCATTGTCATTGTCAAAAGGTCATTGACCACTGTTGTTGAAAGGTCACTGGCGCTAGAAGGGTTCTGCTTCAGTTGCTTGCTGTCATTTCATTTCCTTTTTGTATGCATGTGTTACTAACACGGTCACACACCACAGGTTTTCACAAAAGCTGGTCTTATTTGACGTGGGTTGTGCTTGCAGAGCTGAGGCCAGTTGGCGGGGACGGTGTGAACAACCACCCTGTGGACTGTGAGGGCCGTCCACGTCCTCAGCCCAATGACCTTCTCTACGAGCAGCTGCTGGAGAACCTGCATGCAATACATGACCGCGAAGTGCCACTTGGGCTTGAGGAACAGGCGCTGCTGCCCAATGAGATTCACAACCGTCCACGCGACCAGCATGCCTACCCCGTGCCATTTGCTGTGCCTCCTGTGCAGGGAACTCCTGTCTCGTGAGTAGCCTTCTTTCTTTTTCTTTTTCCCTTTTGTTTTTGTGAATTTGTTCCTTGTTTGCATTTCTTTTTTATGTTATCCTCTCATCTCTCCCTTATTGCTCTGCCTTGTTGTGGGCTTTCTGGCTTGAGATAAGTGCAAGTAGTACTAGCAGTGGGAGGAGGAAGAGGTATTAGCAGTAGCGTAGGATCAGGAATAATAGTAGCGGCAGTATTAGTAGTATTTGTAGCAGTAGTACTACAAGCAGTAGGAGTAAAAGCCAATGGTGGTAGTAGCAACAGTATTAGCAGTAGTATCAGAGAAAGAAGATGTAATTGTAGTCACAGTAGTAGTAGTAGTAGTAGTAGTACCTTATTTTATCAAATAAAAGCTTCTTTAATTTTTCTCTGTACATACACTGGTGAGCTTGAGAAAGCTACAATAACAGGCTCCATGTGGGCAGAAGAATCCACACAGTGTAAATCACTAAAATGCCATGGCACTAATTGGTCACTGAATCAGGTACTTTATGCATATTCATGGCTACTAAACCTCGCGATTTTGCATTCCTTTCCCCCTTTTCTAGTACAGGGTAGCCAGCCAGAGATATCATCTGGTTAACCTGCTTCTCTTTCCTTTGCCTTTATCTCCCTCTCCCTCTTGTGTGCGATTTCAGGCATGTTCTGTACAGATCAGTTTGGCCGCAGAGGCTCCTTTGCATACTTTTAAAGGGCCCCTCACCAGGTCTGGCCATTTTGAGCTGACAAGCGCAGAGCATACATTGCGTGGTAATGATTGCGTCTGCAGAGTATTGCATCGCTATGCACCGAAAATATGTAATTTTCTACCGTGTTCCAGCATGGGACCATGCTCTGTGATCCACTTGTCTCTGCCTCAGTATTCGTGTAGCACAGACTTATACCGCTAGTCAGGGGTCCTCGTGCACAGTGCACAAAATGGGGCACTGCGTGAAACTAGACGGTTGCAACAGCTCGCACGACGTCGTCACCGGAAACGCACCACGCCGCAAGAAAGCGCGGAGAAAAAAAATGAAGGCGAGGCCCGTGATGTTTGCGTCACGCAATCCTCGAGGTTCGGTATGAAAGAACACAGGGAAGGAATTTCGCTTGAGGAGGCTAGACGGGGCAAGCTGAGAGAGTGTCCCTCTTGGCAGTAAAGCTTGCCTCCTGAAATCATAGGTTTGTGGCACTGAAATATTTCTACCTCGGCTGTTAATGAATCGAGTCGAAACATTTTTGTGGCAGAATGCTCCAAGAGGACACGTAACAATTTCCAATGTGTAACCAAAATTTGCTATGGGGCCTGGTGAGAGGCCCTTTAACATATTATTTTATGCTGAGACAATTGTGGCACAGCTCAAGCATGGTAAAGATGAAAAAATTGTGCAGAAACCATCAACAGTGATTGTCCATGTAAGCAAATAGCCAGAACGAATGAACAAGTGAGCGAGCTACAGTCCCTCCCCTCCTTGCCACCCATCCCTGCAACTAGGTTGCCCGAAAGCCATGCACCATTTCCTTCAGCACCTTCCCTTGCATTGCTGGAGTTTCTTTATGGCAACCATGGAGAGAGAATGTGGCCATTAGCTCTCCTTGATGGGTGTCAGTGCCGTCAATGTTCAATGAAATGCTCGCCTGCTTCTGCGATGTATTTTTTCTAGGCAAGAATCCGCTATGGATTCTTGTCCGCCGCATCATCCACGATGGGCTAGTCACTGTTGGGCAGCCAGCAATATGAGCAAAAGAGCAAGCGACACCCTCCTCTCCTCCTCCCACCAGTTTCCCTGCTGCCACCCACTTGCCTGAGAACATGTGCCCTTTCCCTTGCCTTCCCGGGATGAATGAGTGAGCTAGCTAATGAGCAGCAGTGTGAACCCCCACTCCTTCCAGCCACTTCCAACCACTTGGCAACAATCCCCCTCTCCTCCACCTTTCCTCTCGCCCCTCTTCACAACTCAATTGCTCGAGAGCATGCACCCTTCCTTTCAGTAATTTCCTCGCCTTCCCTCACCCAAATCCGACCACCTTTGTACGGCTGATCTACCACAAAATTGTCCAAAAGAGCCGAAGAGAGCTATTCGCTTTGAAAATACCTCTAACTGCCTCACTGATGAAGCCGCTGCAAGCCTCTAGGCTCATCAAAGTTTGGCTCTCCTCTGCGAGGCAAGACATTCCCCATACAGCACTCGAAAAGACTGTCATAATGAAAGCTTGCATAGTCACCTAAATCGAATGCACCACGTTCTAGAGGGTACAGCCAGCAAAACTAGCTGGCAAAACAAATTCATAGTTTTGAACATAGCTTTCACTACACATGGTGGCATTATGCCGTCCCTGAAAATTTTGTGTTTCCTTAAATCTTGCGACATTTTTCTATAGCGAAATTCATGTAAATTAAGGATAGGTGAAAATAAATGGTTTTACAACATATTTTGTGTCTCATTGATGCACCAATAAACAATGACAAAACAGATTGATAGCCATTAATGACAGCCTTTGCAACTACATGTCACTGTACTGATGACTCAGTTCATCACAATTCATCATCATCATCAGTCTGCTCTAAGTCCACTGCAGGATAAAGGCTTCTCCAAGAGATCTTCACTTGCTATTTACCTGCAGCCAATTTAACCTAGGTGGGCGGAAGTTAGGTGGGCGGATGAGATTAAGAAGTTTGCAGGGACGACATGGCCACAATTAGTACATGACCGGGGTAGTTGGAGAAATATGGGAGAGGCCTTTGCCCCGCCGTGGGCGTAACCAGGGTGATGATGATGATGATGTGATGATGATGAATTGAACCTAACCTGTGCTCGCCCATTTCTTAGTGCCATTGCACCATCTAATCCTTTGTTGCCCTCAACTGTGTTTATCTTACCTCAGGTTCCAGTCTGTTGCTCTGAACAGGGCCAGGATAAAGTAAAACTACTTCACTCTTTTTATTAAAAATCCACCATTAGCCCTCTGTGATTAGTCAAAATGGCTGAGGCCCCGCCCACTATAAAATAAAACTATTCTTCGCTCGCGTGGGTGGGACATAGGCAATTTTCACCAACTACAAAGGGCTAAGGGTGGATTTGGAATAAAAACAGAGTGGTATAGTTTTACGTTATCCCAGCCTAGCACTTCCCAAGCCGAATATCATTAATGTTGCCTAAGACAGGGAGTGGTGCCATCATTATTTCCTAGCTAAGAGACTGAGCTCAAAAGGAAAACGATGACTAGAGTGCATTGTTTCATGTTCGTAGAATGCTTTGCTTGTGAGCGATGGGTGCCTACACAGTCTCTACCTTTGCAGCTGGCGCTGCTTCGTGGCCAGCTTTTCGAGTGCCAACAGCACTTCTGGAAGCAGCCCTACCACTCCCATTTCGCATGTGGTCCTCACCTTTATTCCTGCGACGTTTGAAAACCTCCAGCGCCTTATGATGTGCCCAGACGATGAAATCGCTTCACTGGAGGCAGAGGTTCATCACAGTCATGGCAGTCACGGTACCAGTGGTGTACCTAAGGACTATGCTGTGTTGAAGACTGAGTCATCGTCCGAGCCAGTCGCTATCAGCTGTAGTGACCGTGAGGCTCTCACATCGTCTGCCGCAGAGGATCCTGCTGCTGGCGAAGTGTGCGATTTGTACAATGCAGCAGAATCTCAGACTTTTCGGCAGCTGGCGACTTCGCACTCTGACCCAGCACTGTCTTCGCACGGAGCCGAGAAGCATGAGTTGCTGCCACGGCAACGATCGGCTGACTTGCCAGACTTTGGCAGCCAAAGTCAGTGCAGGACTTCGACACCGTGCCCGCCTGTTGCGAGGGACGACGATGGCAGCACATCTCCCAAATCGCAGGAAGCCAAAGGGGCCGCTCGGCGCCTGGTGTCTGTGAGTCTTCCAGTGTATGTCTACGATGCGCCAGTATCTGCTGTGATTGGCCGACTGGTTTACCAAGGCGGTGTGAGACAGTGGAAGGACACGTACCTTGACCTGACAACCCGGTCAGAAGAGAATATGCGGGCTGGATCAGAACCTGGTTGGGTGGAATACAAGGCAGATGGCTCAGAAGGTGAGTCTCTTGGTATCATCACTCAGCCTGTGTTATGGGCTATCATTCTTATCAGTCTCAAGCATTGAGAGATTCGATGCTTTCTTAAAAAGAAACTTTAGTCACATAGACTGCAGGCATAGTCAGGCTAACTGATGTGAGCAGATGATGTGAGCTTTCTGCTCCTTTTTTTTTTGCAATAGGGACTGCAAAGCCATGACTGACAATACCTTCACAAATTTCAAGGCACTTGTACAATCCCACCATCAAAGTAGGTTATGAGAGCGTAAGAACAGCATAAGGGAAAAGAAGTGACAGGCAAGCGGGTGTGCATACATGCATGCACATGTTGAAATTTAGCAAGTGCGTGTTTCAAATAAAGGCGTACTGACACTTTCTCTCTTGTAATTTCTTTTTTAAGTTAAATGAGGGTCCATACCCTCCAAACCTAAAAAGGGAAATACTGGCAAGTGCCAGAGCTTCTTAAGGGGGTCTGAACCACTTTTATCAAAGTGAAGAAATGCATTTGAAGTTAAAATAGGCTATTTCAGAAATACTTTGCCCCAAAAGGGGCTTCAATGCATTCAGCGGAAGCAGAGTTATTGGCAATCAAACACGCCCTTCGTGGTGCTTCTGCTCCTTCCTCAATGCCTTGCACTGTGAAGGCTATGAAGGAAAAGGGCGTACCCACAACACCCCACCTACTGAACATCACCGTGGTGTGCAGTTCAAGTTCGATTTTGGATGTTAATGTAGATGCCACTACTTCTGATTTTGGTCCCTGCAATGCTAAACGTAAGACAAATGCAGTTGTTCTCAGAGAGCCAAAGTGTGCTTAGCCACTGGACTCATCACGATATACCGCAAAGGCTGCGGCATCTATGCTACATAACAGACCACAGCTACATGCAACTGGAGTGCATATGCGCAGTGATTGCTTTGTGCACCACAGGGCTTGAGTGCATGCTCATGCTCGTATGCTGTAGTTTGACTGTGCTGCGCAGTGCGGACCAGCTTTGTCCTTCACCAGCTTTGCCGATGGATAGCAGCCGCATTGCACATCTTGAAGCGCTATCAATTAGTCTGCCAAGACGTCTAACCAGGAGCAGGAAGCCAGGAGAGCCACTGGCAAGCATGCATTTGGTCTGACCTTAAGTTTTGCATCGCATGAGGCTAGTTGAAATTGGCGGGATCCATTGACTACAACACCAACCAATAAGTAGGGTGGCCAAAGTTTTAATTCCTACGGGGGTGGCTGCGGCTGAGCATGAGCAGATGATAGTCAGCTTCTTCCGGAAGCTGACTATCATCTGCGGCTGCGGCTAGTCGGCTGAAGCCGACTATCATCTGGGTGGCTGCGGCTGAGCATGAGCAGATGATAGTCAGCTTCTTCCGGAAGTATGTAATTATTATTGAAATTTGAAAGCAGATTTTCGCTTACTCCAGCCTGTTTATCAAACTTCATGAATAAATATACACAGTGACAGTAGGAATAAGCATACTGATTCAGACACCCTTCTTTATTTATGTCAGGTATTTGCCAACAACACTGTGTGTGGGAATCTGCTATATTACGAAATAAAGCATCCAGAAAAGAGCGAGGAGCAGGCATCTGTTGAAAAGAGAATGTTTGAGAGAGAGGTGACTTCACGCTCCGCTTGCAAGCTCCACGCCCTGTGCACAACCGCAAAACTTGATGTTCACAGCAGCATATGCTATTCACAGACTAAGTTTTTGCACCAAGCCTGAATGGTGGTTCAGGACCCCTATAATAGTTTACCATGATACTCGTTTCCACTAACCAGCTTCAGTTTCAGTACACTCAAGATGTGGGTACATCGTGAAGTGACAATACACAGGATCATTTCATTCCTGTAATCACTATGGCTACCACATGTCAGTGGAGCCAGACTAAACTAAACCAAACTAAAGCCAAATGCCCCTGACGACTTCACTGGTTGGATAACGGACAGCAAGTGCCTGAATTCATTGCTGCAGTGCGTGCATCAAACAGGGCTGCATGCATTTTAACAGACACCTCTTGCCAATGTTTGCATGCATGCAGCACTCCTGTTACATGTTTACGAAAGAAACATTAGCGTAGCTAGCCTTACCATTATATGACGTCAGCAAATTTTACTCCATGTCAAGACGTCACGATGTTAGTGACCCCAGGTCCAGTATTTCGAGACATCTTTTGTATAATATAAGAAACCTCATGAGTGTTTCCCAACTTTTGCACTTCCTAAGTGTCATCTTTTTACGTATGAGAATTGTGTGGTAGAAGTTCTACAATTTCAAAAATATGGATCAGTACTCCCTTAACCCTCCCAAGTTCTCTCGTAAAAAGGGAACAAAAAGTTATTGTACATTATATTCGGATTCAAAAATTTTGTTACGTGTATGGTTTACCTGTTATATTTACCCGAATGAAATACACCTGCTCTAAACAAGAGGCTTGCCCTCAGCACACGTGTAGGGCTCGACTGTGATTGTTCAAACAGATAATAGCTAGATGAATAGATTAAACGCGCGACTCGAACTGAGTTAGTTGACCTGGCTTGTTTCTGGCAAGCAAAGCAGAAGAGCCTGCACCCTGGACAAGTTCACCTTTTGGCGACATTGGTATAATCAGTTAGGATGATTACAGCTCAAGATGGGTAGTTAAAGGGTTAATATGTACTTTTCTGTGTTGCATGTTTTCGAATCTATTTCAGGCTCACCTTACAAAACCATTTCACCGGAGCCCAAGTCGGATGACTCTGAGCTTGGCAGTGACCGCTTTCCAGCAAGAAAGCACTGTTCGCGCCTGCGCAAGGCTTTCTCCAAAAGCTTTGTGTATGGTGTGTTTAGGTAAGTTTGTCATGAATGCCAGATGGGTGACAAAGGAATTGCTGCTAACAGACTTGCCTGTTTGTTGGCTTGCTTGATTCCGAGTCATTTAGTCATCCACTTCAAAACTGTCTAGTACATTTAAGAGCCACATAGCACCTGCTTCAGGAAGAAATGCCAACTTTCTTGAAGACAATGCAGTACAACATCTCGGTGATATGAATTTCTCGAGACCTTGAAAAATGTTAATATCACCTGAAATTACTATGATCCCTGACAAACCACAATGCAACACCTAAGTGAAAGCAAGACACTCTTGTTTATTTATGGCGATTACTTCGGGTTGGAAAAGTCCTTTGTGGCTTTCTGGATATTTCTTAAATGTTGTTGCGTGGACACTTCCTGGATGCTGTAAGCTTAGCGCTCGTTCCATCATCTACAATGCCAGCACTCAATTCACTCAGCACTAAGCAGTCTCCAAATGGGCAATGTCTGCCAGGGTAGTGGAAAACCAAGATTTCATGTGTTGACTTTGCGACTGTACGCCGCAGCTGTACTCCTCTGTGAGGAGAGGTTTGAGAAGAGGAGCAGTCATCACAACATATCAGCATTTTAACACAAGCTATGTACTCAATATGAACCATCAATACTATTCTCTAATGAACTTCTTTATGGCTGGAATTATAGATACGAAGCCAGTCAATGCTCGAGGTACATCCACTTGGTAGGTAACACGGGAAAACTTACCCTTCCTGGACACTGGGAGGATTCACAGGTTGAGAGCTGTTTCTTGATTTGGTGGATGGTGGTGCATGGCCATTCTTAGCTGGTGGAGTGATTTGTCTTGTTAATTCCAATAAGGAACAGGACTCTGGTTTATTAAGTAGGTGCGAGATTCCCACCACCTTAAAACCTTCTTAAAAGGACAAGCTGCTCCTAGCCGCACGAAACACAGCAATAACAGGTCTATGACGCCCTTAGATCTCCAGGGTCGCACGTGCTACACTGAAGTATGAGTCCTTGTTCAAGGGTAACAATTGCAAGCCCCTAACCCAATCACGAAAGAAGTTCCACTGGTTACTCAGTCTTTTCAGACAGGGATAAAGACGTGCTGCTTCCTTAGGTGTAGGGCGCTTGTGGCCCCGGACATCTGAAGGCATGTCCCTCTAAGGCAAGCCGGACATCTGAAGGCAAGCCGTTTGTCCCTTTAAGAAGGTTGTAAGGTGCTGACAAACCTGCACCTATTTAATAGGCTAGTCTTTTTTGTTATCGGAATTAACCAGACAAACTGCTCCACCAACTAAGAACGGCCATGCACCACCATCCACTGAATCAAGAAAGAGCTCTCAATCTGCCAATACAATTTTGAACCGCCCAATAAGCATAGTTTAAGATAATGTAGATATAGAGGAGTGGCCGAACAAACCTTAACGTTTGAAATATGAGTGAAAATGTCACAAAAATCTAGCAAAAATAGCTCTTTTTGATAGTGAAACTGAAAAAAATATCGCCATCACTGCTCGTCAGAGGTCATGCATTACAACTCCTTGGCAGGGCTTAGCAGGTTGCAACTGCGCACCCATGCAATCTCTGAGGCCATACTGCAGCACAGCATAGATACTATGGCTGCCACAGGGTGCCGCTACAAGCCTTCTCACCATCTAGACACTGGGAGAAACGCATGCTCTGATTGGTTTCTGTGGTTCTCTAGGTGTGCTGACGCAAAGCAGCCTGAGCACCTGATACCCATAGCACACTTGCTGGGATTAACCGTATTTACTCGCATGATGAACAGACTTCTTTTTCCCATAAAATATGCAGAAAGTTCGTTATGCTCAGTAAAATTTTTAGCGATTTCTTTTTTCGATGGCCACCTCTAAAACAGTCGGTTTCGCCCGAAATGCGAACCATTGCTTGGGATAGCAAATGTGTAGACAGCTACACGAAGTAAGAATAGTAGTTTTAGCGACAGTATAAGGTTTGCAAACATTCACTTCAATGCAAACTGAGTGGCGAGAACGCAGCATGCACGAAGGTATGAGCTGCCATCGACTCGGCCCTCTACCCGGATCCCATTTTTTTTGTAACCCGGGGCCTCCTCCTGTACTAATGATGAATGATGCCAAAATCAAAATAAAATTTAAAAATAGGGTGTGCCACAGCTGCGCAATATTTAGTTGCTGCCCGGCATGTTTCTTTCCGGCTTCCTCCCTTGTATGCGGGAGATTGAGCTGTGATTGTTGGCAACCCTTGGGTGCAGTTGTTCAATAGGCAGTTGCTGCCAGAGTACAATGCTGCCGTCCCCCCTCCTCCCCCCCCCCCCCCCCAGGGCCTTTTGCATGATGAAAGACAACGCGCGAGATTGAGCCGCGATCGTTGGCTTGCCTTGCGTGCTTTCACTTACACTTACATCATGCATTGCATGCCGACAACGATGGCGGCAAAACTGCGCCTGGAGTGTCCATATAATTGCTATCACAATAAAAGTAGGAGAAACACTGCGATTTGGCATGCGACACAGCATCAGACACAATCGCACCCACCAAGCGCCATATCAGACTCCGAATCGTGCCGTTTCTCCTACTTCATGGCTGCAAGTTCAGGGTGCAATCGTTATGTGAGAAAAAGAAAAAAAGACTCACTTCTTGATTGGAAATATGGAGTCTGTGTTCATTAGCGAGTGCATTCATTATGTGAATAAATACGGTACATCATAGCGACACCAGCAGGTGCACACATCGTCTGCTTTGGTGCTGTTTAAAGGCTGCTAACAGAAAAAAACTAATATTACCGAGACTGGTTAAGTGGTATATACTACTCATTCATAACAAATTCGTAACAAATTTAGCCAAATAGAAATTTTGTTGCAGTTGGCCTTTAAGCAACGTTAGTCTGTAAGTCTTTGCTGGAGTGCCTTGTATACGCAGCATTTCTCTTTCAGCTCTTAACTGTTCTCACTTCTCAGAGCCCTTTGTGAGGGACTCCCCGTGGACATGCAAGATGTCTCGACCGTCGTGGAGGATGCCTGCGAGGAAACCGCGCTCACCCTCGACATCACGGAATTCATCCAAGCAATCTGTGGCCACACTCGCGACTTCCGCATCAAGTCCACTGTGGAGCACTCCCACCGCACGAGCACTGGAGCTCTTCGGCAGGATGGCACTAGCAGCAATGAGGCCAGCTGTGAAGGTGCTTTGGGTCCGCCCGTTGAAGAAGCAGATGCCACCGCCAGTGCAGATGAAAGTTGTCACCCTTCGAGTGATGCGTAAGTGTTGCACTGCTTCATTGGTCGTTGTGTGGTAATGTGCATGCCTCCTTGGGTGAGCGACACTAAGCAGACTGCTTACACCTGCTTCATCGCATCTTGTGTCTGTGTCGTGTATACTATATGCACCTCGGCGTGATGCTTAAGCTGTGTGGTTTCAGATGTTCTTGGTTGCAAGAGACAATGCACACAATAGTGTGAACATACAAAAAGGTCATTTATTGCTTCTTCTACTGCCTATGCAAGAATGACAGCAGGCTGAAATGCATACAAGGAATAGTTCCTCAATGGAGACATGCTGAGGAATCAAGGACGTTAAATTCACCACGCAAGGTTATTGAGTGAGTGTTTGCCAATGCTTGATTTCATTCATGGGTGCTGCTGTTCTGTGAATTAAATTGCTTCTGAGTGATTGTGTTTTCCCAAGACAGCATCACACTACAGCTGAATTGTAACCTTTTACGAGGTAGTTCTGCAAAGCGCACCAGCAGTGTGCAGTCGGTGCATTGCCATCCACAACTGAAGAACCAGAAGCAAGCACCTTTCACGACCCAAGTTATTCACGCCCTCAAATGGAGCCACTATCTGAACACTTGTCATAGCTGCATAACTATGCATCGACTCTCCCCATCGTGTTTGTGTTTTGCGGGGAAGCCGAATGTCAGGACATGCAAGAGTCATGCACGAAAGACAAGTGTCATGGGATGTGAGAGAGTTAAGCTTCTTTTCATAAAGCAAAGCTAAAAGTAAAGTTCAGTGAGTTTTGCTCTGCACTTCGTCCTTTTTTTACTCTTTGTTGCCTCATGAGCCCCTGCATACTCAACTAGGCCAAGCATGTTGCTTCTCCGGTGTCGTGTCCTGCTTGGCAACACCACCCTTTTGCATGTCTGGACTCAGAGTCTGTGCATATTGGTTACTCTGACTGGCATAATTTTGGACGGATGTAATAGAAAAGTGTGTTCATGTTCCTTCTCATCTGTTGTCCTTGTTTAATGTTGGGCTGGCAAAAGGCAGTTTCTGCTGAGTTTGCCGTGGCTGGTTCATTAATGGTGGTGAGATTTCATTAATGAAATGTGGTGCTGTTGAGTTTTTTTAATATGTGAAGGCTACGATTACTGCCAATAGATCGATTTCATATGACCTTCATTACACTGCTTCCACATCATGGTATGCCAGGGACTGTGCTTAGCAGACTAAATGACATCTATCATGGGAAACACATACTTTCATATTTGTTATTTACTTAATTTTTCCTCATCATGATAACATGGAATAACCTTTATGATGAAGGGGCACAGAGGTGAAGATGAGGAAATTAGGAGAGGTACTGTTTGGATGGAATTGAAAAAATTTGCCTGCACCAGTATACTATGTACAACTTCACCTCGCCCCTCCTGAAAGGGCACAGTATTGAGAAAAGAAAGTACTAATCTGCTGTAAGAACAACAATGCAGCTGGCCTGATTGTTCAACTCAAAGTTAACTTTAGCTTGAGTACAGCGAAAAACCCACGAGATCTACTGACACAATGCCATCACCAGAACTGGTGTGCTTTTGAGCTCCAAGCCTGGAGTTGTTAATGCCATTGCCCTTCCAGTGATCTTCAGCACCGGGAATATATTAATGTCCAACTTTTTCGAATGTTTCCCAGACTTACACATAAGTAGATGACTTGAAGACGTTTCAATTTTTTTTTTTTTTGCTTCTTTGCCAATGGCAGAGTGAGCAGCCTCTTCCCAGTGAACCTGCTCAAACGCCACCACCCGTGCGATGTAGTGCAGCAGCTCCACCTGAGCATTAAGCAGCGCTTCCATGAGCTGCTTGAGGAGGTGTTCCAGCGCATTCCTTCGCACCCAGACTACTACTACTTCTGCCCGCCATGCCATGCACGAACCATGGTGAGTTTTTCCTGGAAGGGTATGTTGGTGAATAGAAGGAATTTATAGTCACACTGGAAGATCTGTTGGTATTTGCATCGAATGGCGTTGACATTCAACGTCACTTGTTTGCTATTGTGCAAGGACATTTGCAGTCATTACATGAAAGCACATGTAGGTTAAACATGTTAACAAGTTAGGTTAAACAAAAAAAGTCCTACTAACAAGGCTATAAATGGGGCTAGTTAGTAATACAGTTGAACCCCACAATAACAAAATGGGAAAGTAAAGAAAAAAAAATTGCTTTCATGAAAATGTCGTCATGGAATGAGACAGGACAGACAGAGAATGCACTGAAAAATGAGTTCACTGTCAAAGTTCCATTAGCCTACCTTGGTGAGCCTTGCTTGAGACTATTCAGAATTGCATCGCCGACAACGCTAAGGGCTCCCCATGCACCAGTCAGTCAGTGATGGCGACACTGGCACGGAGGGGTGTTCTTGATCGTTTTGCGGGGTACAATCACTTAGTGAGATTTCACTTGACTTGGCGCCAAACAGATCTACTAGCAGCAGCATTCCTGCAGTGATAAGGAAGTCGTTATGGCAACAGAAACACTGTTGCCCGTGAGCTCAGAACGCTGTTGCTTGTAGATGCTGCAGCATCCGGCGTCAAGTCACACACAATTTCACGAAAGTGATGCACCAAGAATACAGGCTCCTTGCGGCAAACCTGAGCCTGGTGAGACCAAACCCCCAAGCAATGCCTGCTGTGTGTCACCGAAGCCAGCAGGATTGAATCAGGGGCCGTATCCTCGAACAATAACTTTCGTTGACTCAACACAGCCCCAGTACTCAATCACGACGAGAGACGTGGCGACTCATGCAGTGGCCACCATCTCAAGTGCAGTAAAAAAGTCCACGGGTGTGCCCTTGTCAACTTCTTTGTCTTCGCAGCGCTTTCTTTTTTCTGCACACTAGAGGTAAACAACGCACACTGAGAGGTGGAGTGTGTGCATGCACTATGCATGGTATGCAAATTTTTGTCGCATGTCAGTACCACTCGTTGGTCATGCGGCTGTACCATTTGAAACGGGCAATTAACAAACAAGATGGGGGCCACGACATGTTTTCGTCACTCCAGTCATTTCCTTTGCCTTGCCATTTCAGTAAAAATAAAATAAAAAAAAGGCGGTGGCCACGTAAGCATGCTGTGGCAGTATTTTACGCAATTCAAGTAAGCAGAAAATACATTTGAGCACTTTTTGAACTCTGTTAGCGTTACATGGATAGATAAAAAAGGAGCTAACATGTCAGCAAATTTCTGTAACACGGTATTCCAGTTTAGTGTCATTTTGCTGTCAAGAGATATGAAATGCATTGAGTCCTATGGGCATTTACCAGAGATCTGAAAATATTTCTTGTGGCGAGCATTTTATTGTCTAGGCCTTTCGTTATTGCAAGGTTTGACTGTACTCTATGGCAAAGCATGCTGCTTATGGCACTGCGGGCCGCCGACACGTTTAGCAGTGAATGTAAAGATGCAGATGAAAAGAAATACAATTTGTTTTTCTTTGTGTTGTGTTGATGTGCACTTGTTACATGTGTCCCGAGCAATTTGGGGGGTGAGAATGGGGCAAAGTCACTGCACAAGGCACTCTATCATGTCACCCCCCACTTGAGGAGAATAGCAGGAGCGTTGGACTGTTCAAAATTTTTTGATGCACCATCTTCTGGATCGGCCCACATTTTTATGCTGCACTATCTCCAGGATTGGCCCACAAAACAGGCTAGAAACAGACATACCTGAAATGGAAAAGTGGTGGTAACTTGTTAAAGAAGACATTGTCATCAAAAAAAAAAAATTTAATTGCGGAGCTGTCATAGAAACTCTATAGATGTACCTTTGTAGATTTATCATAGTCTCAGGTGGACAGCAACTTTCCCTTTCATGAAACTTCCTCCACCTTGCAAGCTTCTGCAGAACTGATTTGCCAAGCTGTGTTTACATTCATGTTACCCTGTGTCCTTTTTTGTGTGCTTGCATATGTGTCTAGTGCTTAGGTGCCGGTCTTGCAAGTAATTGCAGCATTTTCCCACCATCTTACCTGCCACCTAGTGGGGACTGTCCGAAGGGGCTGGCGGTGGTGTTTCCCACAATGCCGACGTGAACGCTGAGGAAGAGGGTGCGCTGTGTGACTGGGATGACACTGACACGGACCGGTCTCACAACGTCGAGTTCTCCATGGACGCTGAGCGTAAGTGCTGCATGTCTACAAGCATGTATGCTGTGTCTTTGAAATGAATGCCGATTTGAACTGACGCAGAAGTGTACTTGGGGCGC
Organism: Dermacentor albipictus; assembly: GCF_038994185.2. Classification (NCBI taxonomy): domain Eukaryota; kingdom Metazoa; phylum Arthropoda; class Arachnida; order Ixodida; family Ixodidae; genus Dermacentor; species Dermacentor albipictus. The sequence continues at coordinate 65,679,334 of NC_091829.1, read as the reverse complement.
ACAAGGAAGGAAGAGTTTTCTGAAGGTGTGTTGCTGGTAGTTTGCTAAACTGACGTGAAGCAATTACTCTCTCTTTCTAGAAAAAATAAACAGCATAGGAATAAGCAGCAGAAACACAATGTCATTGAGATAGCAGGCCCCTTGGTAGCCATACCTCCCTTTCTTTTGTTGCGATTAACTAGCAAGAACAGCATAATTAGAGCTGATGTACTGAAGAACAGAAGGCAACACATTCTCCCTCCTCTTTCACTGTTGTCCTCTTCAGTCTCATTTTCAACCAGCACATAAAAATAAGTATCCTTGGGCATATTTTTATCTGCATTCCCTGGTTATCACATGCAGGAGACAGTGCCTCATATGAGGTGTTGTTGTGTAACGCAGTGTCATCTACATGCAAGCCCAAGGTTTTCCACATGAAAGAATTGAGTCATAGCCCTTCCTGGCCACATATATGCCTTCTTGTTTACAATGTTTTACTCTCCGACTCATGCTGTGCTGTTTCTAAAAACAATTGTTGACTGCTTTCTACTAGAAATTTCTATGTCATTTAGTATGTATGGTGTCTGGGACTTTTATTACAACAGTGCATCGTTGTTGCAGTGGACACAGTCTTGCTGGTGGGCAGCAGTATCCCGCTGTAGTGCTCATGACTCAATTGTTCATTAACAAGTAATTTATGCTGTTTATATTTTGTTGCCTGCTGCTTCTTTGTTTTACTCGCTGCTTTACTGTGACGGCAATTGTATGAAAAAAATGTGCTTGGCCTGAAGCGTGTCAGAGCCATGCTGCGGAGGCTACACTGGTGAGCCTTTTCTCAGCAGGGTAGTCGTGGCAGCAGCTCATTGTTGCGTCCTCTTGTCCCGTGTGGGCATTGCCGACACTGCGGGCCTTCTTTTGCCCCAATGTTTTGTGCAAAACCATTGCCATACTACAGTATCACTTTCTTCACTTCCGATTTGTTTTTCGTCTTTCAGCTGCTGAAAAAAAAAAGGGGGGTCTTGAACCTATCTTTGCACCAGAAGCGTGTTTCTGCCATGCGTAGCATTCAGACTGCTGCGTTAAATGTGCGCTTTTGCTGCTAGTGTGGCGACACCTTTACACTAAAAACGTGTCTTTTGGTTTAGCAGGTAATGCGTCGTCCCTTTTCTCTAGTGCATAACCCTCTCTCTTTAAGCGCTGAGCTACCTTCCCCCAGCTCTTTTCTGATGCACACACATAACAAAGGGAGGGATAGGGGTCTCCGTACTCTTCTGCTTGTCCCGGCTGGAGGCGGTCACATCATGTGCAACTCATTTGCTATCTGTGCTTCATTCATAGTAACATGACACCCCCATATCAAGGTTCTAACGCGACAGCGTTAAGGAGCCCGTGTTGCAGAAAATGCAGTGTCGGCGCCGGTGTCTGGCGGTGGACATCGTTTCGGCAAAAAGATGTTCGAACCATGCTTACCCAGGCTTTCCATGTGATGCAAGGAATTGACTGAACTAATTGAATTTCTCAAGTGGAAAAATCATAAACTACGACTTACACACAACTTACGGACGTGATAGCTCTCGGATTGTGATTTGTATATACGAGAAAACATCATTCTGTGACGCGAAAACGCAAAGAAATCCCTTTTCCAGCATTTCTACAATGCATGGACCGGAGACGGCATGCGTCATTTGGGCACGCCGGCGCATAAATATCTCAGAGTCCACAGAGTGGCGCGCCCATTTTCTTGAAACACTTCCAGATGGCGCTCGCTTCTGCCGCATAGTGGCCTGTGCAAGAGGCTGCGTTTCTGCCAGAAAGCCCGCTTTCATGCATAGAGTTCGCCGCAAGCGTTTCCTGGTAAACATTACGGTTACACATGCTGCAGTTGCCGGGAAGCGTGAGAAGCAGTCGGGGATCTTTGAATGCTATCGCGTTCCGCTCTTAAAGGCGAAGCTTAAGCATCCTCCAAATTTTTGTCTATGGAAGAGATTGAAATGCACACGTAGTGGCAGGCTGCACCGAAGCACAAGGGCGAGCAGATAGCATGATGGGCATTTAGCTCTGTGTGAGGCTGCACAGGTCAGCATTGTGGCCCTACAGTGACTTATGCACTGCTGCCACTGCCTGTTTTGCGTGATCCGTGGTGGTAGTTTGAAGGCTGTGGCATTCTGCCTCTGAGTACAAGGTCGTGGGTTCGATTCTCAGCCGCTGCCTCTGCTTTCCAGCTGTGGCGGAATGTAAGAACACTTGTATCTACTTAGATTTAGGAGCTTATAAAAAAAAAACAAGTAGTCAAAATTAAACCACAGCTCTCTACAACAGCCATAAACCCAATGTTGATTTTTATTTATACAATATTGCGGACCTTGCACGGGTCCAAGCGGGGTTTGTACAAAAGCATTTGAATAGACACAATAAAAAAAAGTAACATATGTCAATCAGTAGTAGGTGAAATTGGGGACTGCATCGAGTTCCAGTTGTTAGTAGTTCGTGGAAAAAAGGAATTTCAACTCAATAAACCAAATTTCATCAAGTATTGTGCACATTCGCATAAAACAGGACTTATTGCTTGTTTATTCTGTTGCTTTAAGCCAGCTATGCTGACCAAATCATCTACACCTTCAGTCACCTTTCCAGACACCTGCATAGTATGTTATGCAGAATATAAACACAGACAAACAACACAAGCAAAAGGCAGTGGCATTGTTGTGGGCACCTTTTCTGGCACTAAAAAATTAATAAAAATTAAAAGCAGAAACTTTATTTACACCATGGCAGAAGTAATGCACAGTTGCTAGTAGAAGGCATCTTATCAAGACAAAAGGCAGTGCAAAAGGGTCTAGGGATGTGTAGACATCATATACTGCTGAAGTCACCACAGTGCAAGAGAGAAAAATGGGCATTCATCTAGAAAACTCTAAAAACACAGAGGCAATTGTCCCTCAACTTTATTGCTACTGTTGATTGTATTTCATACCTTCGTGCAGATATGTTGTGAATGTTATCTTGTCAGTGTGCAACATTTCTGCATGATGCAATCAGGTGATTACCCACAGATTTCTTATATATGCTCTATTACTGCGATGACCGAAGCGTCGGAGCAGCCATTTAGGGGTAGCCAGGCTGGCGAGAACAGCTTAGAGAGCAGAAATTAAGGATGTTTTGCTTGGAGCTGACATTTCACAGGAATATCTTAGGCAGGTTTTTTTTAGTTCATCAATGTGACACAACTATGATGGCTGCTCATGCAAGGACTACCACGAATGCTGAGGTTAGAAAGAAACAATTGAACAAGGGTGGATAGCATTCTTGGTAGCACTAGCAGCACGGCAAATACAAGGGGAAAGAAGCCATGCGAAGTAGCGCAAGTGCTGAATTGTCATCTGCTATCATCTTGGCAAGCTCTCTCTCCCTGTTGAGGCTGGCATTGCTTTGTGAATTTGTGCCTTGCTTTCAAAGTGTGCTTCTTATGACATACATGAGATCTTTGGCTGTAAAATATCACATGCAGCTTGTGGAAACAGGGGCATGTGCTCCTTGATTCAGCCATGGCCGTTAAAGACACTGAGACCGTACAGAACAACCAAACTTTGATGTCAGCTGCTCCTGTCAAAGGGATCGAGCCTTCACTTCAGAAGAGTCTGCGAGCCTGGAACGGCTCGACAAGAAGCCCACTGAGCGCTGCTTGTTCGCTGCTTATCAATCCTAGTGTCGTGCTCTTTTGCGTGACCTAGGGCTGTAGTTTCAGTTGTCCACTTTTAATGCGTTAGCATTAGGAGTGTCAGTGGAAAAAAGTATGTGTGCGAGAAGTATGGGAAGTTGGTCACATTGTAGAGGTAGAAAGATGATGGGAGATCTTAGAAGAGCATGTAGGTGTGTGTGTGTATGTATATATATATCCTGCCGGATGCCATATTAGTGTCCCAAGGGCTTACAATTTAGAATGAGTGGAGTTTCAAAAGATTTGGTCATGTTTTATGAATAGGAGCCTTTTGAGGAATGGCGTTTACTAAAGTGAAAGTGATTTAATGTATATTTATGTAAGGTAACTGACAGTGGTCTGGTCTGTACCACCACCAGTTGCACTTCGCTCCTCGAAGAGGCAGGGAATGTTGGAGTTGAAGTTGAAATTTGTTTGCATCATCACAATGCGGGAATGCTTGAGCAAAAAGTGAAAATCAATTCACTTGAGAAGCGCCCGAGCCACTGTTAAGTGAGCCCAATGTATCAAGTGAGCTCCTGAACAACACTTTACGATGCGGTGAACACAGCTTAAATCGTGGATGCAGAACCTCAAAGAGGGACGTTGTAATGCTAATGCATTTCTCTTACATTTACTAAAATTGCTGCTGCATTTTCTTGAGCATATAATCACTTTCATGATATTTTATGGGACTTACAAGTGGATGCATTGATGTTTACGGGTGACAGCTTTCCTGGAACTGTGCTAAGACAGCAAGCTTAGTGCTATCAGGAATGCTGTTGACAGCATCCAGTGCTACACATGTGAAATCTTATGAAAGTGATTTAGTGAGAATACTGCCCCTGAGCGTTTAGTGCAGCAAGCACCTAGGACATGCACAGTCCAGCTTTCAGGTGCAGCTGTACTCCCGAAGAAGGGATCGCACACACACCGATCACTTCTTGTGCATGAAGCATTGGAGCATGCATACTCACAATGGGCAAGCACCACACAGAGGTCCCGGAACCAGTACAGTGAAACTGGCCTAGCTATGCCCGCTGAGCACATCAGGGTGCGTGCTTCTTGGTACTGACCATACATTGTGTGCCTCGCTAGTAGTGTCTCCAGTTGCCACTGAGTGTCATAAGACAACTGTTGATGAGGGTGATGACAGTGGGCCATCTTCCTTCTGAGCAGAACATAACCTGTGGTGGTGGCTTATTACTGCAGCTGCCCCCGACACTGGCCAATCATGCGATGAGAAGGGAGCAGCTGCAGCACATTCCAAGATGGGGAACGCTGCTGCAACTGAGGTCACGAGCATCGAGTCCTGCGCCGGGTCGGCACGATCACCCCCTTCGCCGGGCGAGAATGACTCTTGTGATGAGGATGAAGAAGATGAGGAGGAAGTGATGGAAACCATTCGAGAGGCCGAGCCCATAGTTCCACCCCTGTTCGCCCACCTGACATGCTTGGTGACAACCAAATCAGGCTGTGGGTCGTGTTCGCTGACCTCACTGCCGACCTGCCTTGGTGAGTGCCAAGTGTTGCTCCCTCAGTTCACAAGAGAGTCTTCAAGCTGTTCCTTGACTCTGTTGAGCAGAGGGAAGCACCTCCCTTACACTGCTGTAGTTTTGGTTTTGATTTCAATTTCCAGTGATTGCTGAGCGGTAGTTTCGTGATAGAGTATTTTCAGCTTCCGGAGTGCTTAAAATGAAAGGGTGTCCTCAAGGAATGCATCAGAGGAATCGCTGAAGAGACTTATTAAAATACAGCGACATCTTTAGACAAGGACTAGCGTTGCCTCATAGTGATCTCATAATGGTGTGAAGAAGCTGCTGTCAGAAGCAACCGTTTATTGTACAAGCAGACTAACGGCATTCATGGCCGAGCATTTTGCATCCCTGCGACTATGCAATGCCTTACACTGTAGGAGATGTGTAGTCATAAATTTATTTCAGGAAGTATAATAAAATGTTTTAGCGGTAGGTCTACAATGTTTGGCAACTGACGATTTTGTCACAGAAGAGGAAATTTACACGGCTGTAATCACATTGTGCTCTAGGCTGCCAGTGCCTGTATTTCACATCATTCCTGTGTGAAATGAAGCATCGCTTTATGGAAATTCATATACACCTTGGTACCACATATTTTCAACTGTAATTTAACATGAAAGTCAATGGTTAAGTGCTGATGTTTATGTATATGAGTTTCGTGGTGTAAATCGCAGCCTGTTCAGGTATTTCAATGTACCAGCCTTCAAAGCCGGCTCCCAGTGTGATAGCCTAATGCCCTTACCCTTAAGCCACAATAGCATCCATTCTTCAAATGAAGGTTTCATTTATTCAGTATTCATATAAAAATAGTGCTTTCTTTTTCTTATTGGATATGAATTATCGTCTCTAAGGCAGTATTCACACCGGTGACTGAGAGGTTCCTGACCAATGCAAAGAAGGGGTAAGGCGTGCAGACGCGGACACAAGAGGAGAGAAGTGGGCAACACGAACGCCCAACTGACTAGCTCAGCTTTCTGTCGTTCTAAGTTCCTGACCAAGTTGGTTACAAAATGACAATCGCAAGTGATTGCTTTGGCAAAATATAGTGATAGGAGTGTAGCAACGGCAGTGCAAGTAGACGGGAACAGTACAAATCGTGAGAAATTTCAGTTTGGTGACAAGTAGATTGTGCTCGCTGGTATGAACATCAGTGGCTGTGAGTAACTCTTTGGTTGCCAGTCGCAGTCGGACGTGTGACCTCTGGCAGTTGCCGGTGTGAATGCCGCCTAATGGGCCATGATTTGGGACTGGAACTATTCACTCTTCTATGTCCAGGGGAGGTCATCAGCTGTCTTGACGAGTCCCAGCCCGAGGTGGACCTCGAAAGCATCAAAATCCGACTGGATTTTCTCTGCCTGACATTGCCCCTGGACGTTGAGAAGCTGTCACCTGGTGATGCACGCCTCTCATCATCGTCCATCATGTTTGATTCAGAACGACAGCGCCAAGATGAGGATGCTGAGAGCGTCGCCTCCATTGGGTAAGCTTCAGAATCCAGGCTGTTGGTGGTGTGACTTGTGTTCGGTTTTTCATGTATGCCCGTTTTGCCAGATAACATGCACAGTCGTGCGAGTGCGTCTTGTTACTTTTGCAGTTTGACAAGCCATGGCTCTTATAAAAATTTGATAACATAAGAGGGTTGTTAAGCAATAATACTTGGCAGATGGTGCATGTAATGTACACTGGAAGCTGTGGGGCAGCTATCTACTTCTGGCAGCTTCTTGTGTTATGTGCCATGTGGGGCAATGTTAGTTACATAAAAGAAATGTGATTGTTCTTTGCACTGCTCTGGGCACATCAATCTAAGGTGCTTTTCACATGAAGCTGCATTACTAGGCAGAATCTATGTACGGCCGTGCTTTCTGACTGTGTGCTTTAAACTTGTGTGAATAACTTGTGTAAATGTAATGCATAGCATCTTCCTCACTTTTAATGCGAAGAATGGCATGCACTGCACATTCTCACAGGCATTTATGCTTGCATGCATGCATATCTGTGTGCAAATGCAACACGTGTCGTATGAATTCATGGATGGTATACAGTCGATCCTGGATATATCGAACTCGGATATATTGAATCATTGTCTGTGTGAATCAGGTGTGAAATCCCCTTGAAATTCCCATGCAAAATTATGGCAATGCACAATGCATACATCGAACTCCCGTTCACTGCCACATTTGATACATTGAATGCTGAGCTGTGCCACGTCCCTGCAAGCGCGCTGCTCCTGACGGAGGCACGATGGCTTCTCGCATCGTCAAAAATATTTTATGCCGACAAATGTTAAATGGCACTGTTTTGGCAGATGCTGTTAAACAAGATATTGAATCCGGTGGGCAGTACGTGCCTTTGAGGAAAAATGAGCAGGGTGCTCTCAGTTTTGCTCGCTGTGCATATTGATGGCTTGTGCAAACTACGGTTGTTCGTTATTGGCAAGATCAGATCGCCACTCTGCTTCAAGAACGCAAGATGCCACCTGGTCCGATATATATGCCACAGGAAAGCGTGGATGACATCCAGTCTTTAGTTTTTAATGGCTCTGGGCATCGTGTAGGCCGAACTAGAGATGCTGCGCCTCCAGATTTGTCTTCTCGTAGATGAAAGCTTTCCACAAATGGCGTTACGATTCCGTGAGCTGCCAAAATGAATGCAACCCTAACCTCCACTTGGACGAATCTTTAAATTGCAGTTTGAATTTAACAAAACTCTCACATCCAGACTTTGCGAAAGCCCCCCCCCCCCCCATCTAATGCGGCAATGGCACGCAAGACTCATTGTTGTATCATTTGTGGGTCCGCATTAAACTTGCTTCATTCATGCTAGCATCTTTACATGTGAGTGGGATAGGAATGGAATGTTCTGCAAGCTGAAAGCCATACTTTCGAAACTAACAGTGTGTGTGTAGTGTTGGCAGTCACCAACATAGGGGCTGAAGGGGAAGGGCCGATAATGAAGGGGCGTAACAGCCGTGATGCATTGCAGTGCTAAGTGGCTCTCAAGAAGACACGTGTGGACTTTTTTCAGGGGCTCAACAAGCGAGGATTACTGGTTCCCACAGGAAGTTGGTTCCAAAACCTGACATCCGCCATGCTCGTTGCCCATGTATGACAATTGGCCATTTAAGTGGCATATTGTAATGGACACGCGACTGGGCACGTTCGCATGCAATACGCAATACTGGTGCACTGATGGCGACACAGCACATATTCATACAGGCTAGTTTGCTTCTGTGGTGTGTCCATTTCTGTGTTATCTTGAATTAAAGCACGCAAAATCACTCCGACACGTGTGAAGTGCACCACAATCTCGTGTCCGGGCATTGCAGGCTTTTAGGATTAGCATTCAACATGGCCTTGGAGGAGGAGATTGGTTTTCGTTGTTGATAGCGCTTGTCTTCATCTTGATTTCTTCTTGTGTCTTTGTTTTGTTGTGCTATACAGATACCTTTCAATGGTAAGTTGCTGCTTTTCATGGTCTTGGGAAACTGTACGAGATGTGCAGAGATCTCGGATAAGCTTCAGATAGGCACAGTGGCGTAGCAACAGGGGGGGCCGGGGGGCCGTGGGCCCTGGGTGCAAGGGGCCAGTGAGGGAGGGGGGGGGGTGTCGTATACGTCTGAAGCCACCCCCTCTTTCCGCCGGCTACACCCAGCGGGAGGGGGGGGGGAGGGGGGGGGTGACAGAAGACCTAAGGGCCCCGGGTGCCACGTGACCTAGCTATGCCACTGGATAGGCATATTATATATTTAAATTATCAATATATCGAATTATTTTGCGGTCCCCTTCGAGTTCGATACATGCAGTTAGCTATTTTTTAAGCCAAGCCTACAAAAAGTTAAAGAAAAAAAATTGAATTATATATTTGGGAGGGGAGTTGCAATATATGTACTGCAGCAAGAGAGTTCAAATAAAGCAGGTATGTTTCTGAATGTTCAAAGAATACAAGTTGGTATTTAAAATTTTTAGCAATACCTTGCTTTGGGCGAGTTTATTAATCTTGACGTTTTTCATAAAAAAGCACTAGACGAAGACAAAAAAGTACAGATACAACAGGACAGGCACTGAACTTCCAGCTGGCTAGATCATTGTTTGAAATAAACCCCAGTTTGAAATTCAGCACCCATCCTGTCGTATGTGTGTCTCTTTGTCTTCGTCTTTAACGTTTTTTAATGAAAACATAAATTTTAATGTTTATATCTATAGTTTAGATGAAGTTATGAAATTCTAGTTGCAACATCACAGATGTGGATTTTTGTTGGTGATTTCTACAAGATTTCAAAATGTTGGCATTTTCTGAAAGGCTATACTGCAGTGGCTCTGCACTCCAAGACTCTCTAGCATTTAGAAAATAAAAATAAAGAAAAAGTCGGGAGAATTGAATGTGCAGCAGAGAGATAGTGCCGCTCCCAAAATTTGTGACTTACAAAAAAATTTTTAAAAGAAAGATGCCAAAGAAACAACAGCATTAATGAACGCAATATACATTTGAAGCTACAAAACCAGGTAGCTTTCTTTTGAAGCAGCATTGAAGGATCGTTTTTTGACAGGAAAGCAAGCTTTATGCTCCTTTAAATGACACCAAGACGACCTTGCTATGATAAGGGGTTTTGGACTGGTAAGTAGCACAAAATCGGTCATTTTTGGAAGTTTCAAGGACAAAACTGATTATCTTGAAGTATAAGTACAGTGTTTCTTTCCTCAACGACGTGTCGTTTCGAGCTAGTTTTTCACCAGCAGGGCTGGGCCATGATATGCAGATAAAGAAATAACAGAAGTGAAAAATGGGTCTTTTTTATAATCTTTTTGTTTCCACGGCCGATGCCCCCCCCCCCCCCCCTTTAGGCAAGTTCTGCTAGGCTGAACTGTCTGATCAACTGAGCAGTCTTGGTAGATGAATTTATTCTAGATTTGTTGTGCTTCTTTTAACCTTAGCTTCAATAATTTCAGATTCCCTTTGTGTTTGTCCTAAATTGAGCGATCTGCATAAGGTTTCAATAGACCGACTCAAAAACAAGTTAAAATTTTTAGAACGCAACTCTTACTTGGGCATTCCTGCGGCGAGCATCGGCATTGGTGTAACCGAGCAAATGAGCACAGCGACGAATGAAAGTGCGAACGCGGAGTGCAGTGGCAGATGAAAGATGGCGATAGCGAAAATAGTGTGAGAAGGAAAGCGGGAAAGGAGGATATGGTGAAGGCACGAGAAGAAAAGTGTAGTGCCATGCAAGACGCAGGCTCTATAGCGACGATAGCTACTAGATGGTGCCAGAGTAGCACATGTCACCTGGAAGGTCTATCTGCGATGATGTGCTGCCTCTTGTGATCTCCCGATTAGCGAGGCAATCACGCCACACTTCACTCAATTTGCAACGTACTGCACATGACAGATTGGCTGCGCCAGCCAATATATCGTGAAATGAGAGCACGTATAGACCTGCGCTCAAATTTCACATTAGAGAGTATTGTAATCGTCAGTGAACTTTTTGTGATAGGGTTGCCATAAAAAATGTCAAACTTACTTCTGTACTTGAACCAAAAAAGGCCATACCCCTGCTATCTTACCTTTGCTATCTGATAAAACCATTAAAGTATGCAGTCAAATGCACTTTCATGGTGAGACAAAAGTTGGCAAACATTGACTACAGAATACACACTGCTATTGTTCTTCAGCTATCAGCTGGAGCTTCCGAGGGACCCACTTCACCACTTGCCTGAATTCCAAAACGAAGTCATCAGCAGGTGCATTGAAAAGGTGAGCCACCGGTGGCACTGAGCTTTAAGGTGTCATTTTGACAAAACTGATGGTTGGGCAAAATGCCGATTATGCTGTGCCGCGTGCAAGAAACCACACACCTCTTCTTCTCATCATGCTTGACTTTATATCATCTATTACCCACACTGGCTCAGATGTGAAGATTCCTCTCCTAGAAACGTCTTGTTGGACCGCTTGTACATTAGGTTGCATATTCATTCAGTCTTTCTCAAAATTTACAAGGCAGAGATTACGTAGCATATCCTACCCACATATGATGCTAAATGCATGCGGAACTGTATGAAAGGGGTTTAGTCAAATTCTAGCCACCACCTTTAAAGAAAATTGACACCAATTTGACAGCACAGATCGCTGTGTCGTCACAGACAACAAAAACTAAGCATGACGTGTGTTTAAAGGGACACTAAAGTGAAAAATTATTTCTTCTGCATCAGTAAATTACCATTCTACAACACCAAAAACACCACTCTTACAACGATAAAATGTTTGGTAAGCCAGAAAAAGCGCAAAGACGAAATACGGGTGGCGACGCCTACTTAAGTTTCCGCACCTGGGGGCTGTGACGTCTTGGATTTTGATGGCATCTTCCGGGGCCTACTAATTATATATAGCGGTACAGATGAACTACATTGTGCTCTAAAGGAACCAAATATTAAACATGGCAAGTTTCAGGAACCTTTATTGAGCAAACGTGGCCCAAATGCAAAAACATACTTTGGAATCGCTGACGTCACGCTGACGTACCGGCGCTAGGGTTTCGGCGCGAAATTCAATTACTGATACTTGGACCTTCATTTTCTCATCTAATAATCAAACTATTTTTTTTATATGACTGCCTGAAGGATTCTCAAACAGTGCTTCATTAGTCTAAACTGATTTATTGTTTCGCTTTAGTGTCCCTTTAAAGTACAATGAAATAGCAAGAAAACCAGGATGCAGAGTCAACATAGCAACTCGGCACACCATGTAGCGTCTTCATCTCCATTTTTATACCAACAAAAAGGTGGTATTTAATGTCAAACATGGGGAAGTGCCTACTTTGTTGACATACATGGAGGTGCTGCTTCTGGCACCTAACAGTAGGCATTTAAGCAAGAAATTAAGGTCTCAGGAGGTTGTACTGGCTGTTGCTTACACTTTCCATCGCCGCCACTTCATTGTGCAGCTGAAGTGGATGTTGAAGGACGAGATGGCCTCGGCTGCCCTCAATAGCTTCCCGCTGACAGCGGAGGCGTTGCGCATGGTTGCAGATCACGTTCGCAGCACTGCAGAGGCACGCACCACCACACGTTTGCACGCAACTACTGGCGCCCCCGGGTGCCAAGTGCAAAAGGTGCCACTGCAATTCGTCTTTGGGCCTGAGCAGAGTTTTGGCAAGTTTCTGCAGGTCAGTGGTGCTACAGCGTTGTCGCATTTTGCTTGTGGAAGATAAATGTGCATTGACCTCCTTTTTTTTCTTTATTATTACTTTTTTTATCTCCAGCTTAAACAGCATGTCGTATGCATGCCCTAGAATCATGCGAGCAAGCATCTTGGGGTAACACTGAAAGGTTAGGAACGAGATGGAAGTCGGTTATCTGGATGCCCATAACCTGAAGCAGCTCATGGCAATACCAAATCTGAACCGCACAAGTGTGGGCATGAGCACACAGCAGTAAACAAGATCAAGTGTGAATAGTACCTAGGCCACCGTGTTGGTAGACATTGCGGGACAAAGCGAGGAGAAATCAGTTCTGATGGAAGCTAGGAGGTAGCAGTACAGAAAGGTATTTTGTTGTTGTTGTTAGAACCCACAAGTAGTTACAAACACCTCTGGAGTGATGATGCTTGGTGGTACTGCGTTCCAAAACTACACTTTTTTTTTTCGAATTTGCAGTTTCCACTTTACATGTACAAATAAGACTTTGGATAGGATCTTAACTCTTTAAAGCTCAAATTCTTTTGTAAAAAAGTGTACAATATTTCTCACTATTTTTTATTCCTGCAAATTATACTGCAATGCACCCAGATTTTAAAAATATATTATGCAGTAGAACGTTGTTCGAACGTTTTGGAAAATACACCAGAAAAGACATACTAATCGGGAAAACGTACAATTTGAAGTCAATAAAAAGATTTGGCAGCCTCAAATGTAGTTGACCTCTACGTAAAGCGAAGCGTTGCGCAAATCGTTGCAGCACGAGACGTCGATGCGTGTCAAGCCAGTGTGGCCCGAGAAGCTCAAGACTCGAGTTGTTTTTGCGGCTTCGGCAAGCTTTTGTTTGCGTTCGTTAAATTAGGTCTGGCCAGCATCTTCTTCAGGCAGGGCAGCATCTTCAGGCAGGGTTGTAAGATGGCAAAGGGAAGGTAAAACAAAATCAAGCTGGTGCGCAATGGCAGAAGGTGATACTATCATAGTGAAACATGATGCTCACATTGCGCCACCTGCATCTGGGGATTTTCGCCAACTAAAAGCGTGCAGTACACTAGAAATGGCACTATGTGTCACGCGCTTTGAGAACAGATAGGCGAAGATGCTTCTCGCAATAGGTTTGGCGGCGATAGCCGTGAATACGGCATGCGACGACCCGGGCGGACATTTGCTGGTACCAGAATAAGAAACTGAGTGCGCCGTCATTTTGTGCATGCCGTCGTGTTCACGTGAGATGTGCGGCTATATACTGTTCTCGATTGCGCGCGCCTTGCGCCTTTTCTTGTTCACACGGGATCTAGCGGCCGGAAAACGAATACAATGGCAGTCTGCAGCAGGGAATGGCGGTGTATTTCGGTTATCACCTATTAAAATCGTGCACTACGCTTACAACGGCACCGTGCATTGTGAAACAGATAGGCGAAGATGCTTATCGAAATAGGATTGGTGGTGAAAACTGTGAATGCTGCATGCAACGACCCCAGAAAAGATTTGCTGGTACCGAAATCAGGAAGTGAGTGCACTCTGGCGTTTTCACGTGAGACGGGCGGGTGAGTATTGTGGTGAAGCTGGCATGGCAGGCAGTTATATACTGTTCTCGATCGCGCGCGCCTCGCGCATTTGCTTGTTTACATGGGACCTAGCGGCTGGAAAACGCATCATATGATTGCAGTTTGGCGACTCACTGAATGTTGGTGCCGAAAATCGTGTTTTCCTGGAACATGGAAACCAGTAAAATATGAGCGTAACTCTATTCAGTCATTTTGTTCTCGATAACGAACGTTGTTGCTGGGAAAATGTATGTAACGGTAACGCATCAACAAGGTTCTACTGTAATGTGGGGAAGCTGTTACGGCGAGTGGTTATTCTTGATTGCATGCACCTCTTGTCCACATAAGCTCTTGCAACCGAAAAACTTATCATATGATCAGAGCTTGGCGATGTACTGAACCTTGGTGCCAAAGGATTGTGTTTTCTGGAAAATATTAGCTGGCAAGAAAGGAATAACTGTATTTGGTCATTCTTTGTATTCTCAGTCACAAACGTTGGCACCGGAAAATGGCACGAAACAGGATCGTATCACCGAAGACCTACTATATGTGCACTTTATCACTTATGGTGACTCAAATTATTAATGAGACATCTATCCTAAAAAAATTCTGGCAGAACCCATCTCGTGATGAATGTTGACGTTAATGCGATTGGCATTGAAGCAGTGTAGCAGCACCGTACTGCCACCACCGAAACACTTCATGCACGTGGTGTGTACAGCAGCCGGGTTCCTCTCTCGCCCTTCCCTTTGCTGTGCCATCATCTAGTGGTGCCACTGTGAAGACCATGCATTGCCTCCGAGATGCTTGGCGTAGCAGTGCATGCAAACTCTGAGAATTCCTCCCTCGCTGCCCATGTGCATTGGCATGTAGTGCGCTGAAGTGTCGGGCAACTGTGCTTGAGGAACCCATGTGATGTAGATTCAATTCCACTGACCACGAGAGTAATTTTAAATTATTTTTTTTTTTTAGGAATGTGGCATATACCCATTCAGGGGGATTTACAAGAATGCGTATATACCTAGTGGCATAGTGGCCCAAGTTGTGCCATGAAAGAGGTTACATACAAACATACTACAAAGTGAGGAAAGTTCCCAAAAATTGCTAGTTGCATTAAAAGGCCCTTTCCCTCATCACACATGTAAACTTCAAACGTTGTTGTCTACACGGGTAATAACGAAGGGAATTGAAAGCATTGAACGATATGTTCAAGTTCTGATACTCAAAGGCATGGTGACAATTGAATTCACAAGTGTGGCTCGCCTTTGGCGATTCTGGTACAAACAGCTTGGACAAGTAAAGCTTGGGATTGTTAGTTAAAGGGATAATTTGTTCTAGTTCATTGAGCTATAGTTTACGTAC
Organism: Dermacentor albipictus; assembly: GCF_038994185.2. Lineage (NCBI taxonomy): Eukaryota > Metazoa > Arthropoda > Arachnida > Ixodida > Ixodidae > Dermacentor > Dermacentor albipictus. The sequence continues at coordinate 65,664,025 of NC_091829.1, read as the reverse complement.
CGCTCTGCTGTGCTGATGTCTATGACTTGTACTTAAGGATAAAAAGTTCAATGATTATGATACTCCCTAATGTGGAATTTGAGCGCAGCTGTATATGGGCTTTCATTTCGCAGTATATTGGCTGGCATAGACAATCTGTTTCTTGTGGCATGTTGGAAACGGAGTTAAATGTGGCGCAACTGCCTCGCTAATAGGGAAATCGGGAGAGGCAGCGCATGGGCACGATTCACAGCAGCCACTGCTCACAGACCTCCACTCATGCAACGCTTTGTTTCTATACGGACAATGTGCACTACTCAGGTGCCATCTCGTAGCCCTTGTTACCGCAAAACATGTCTTGCACTGCACTACGCTTTTCTTCTCACTCTTTCGCCATACCCTCCTCCTCTGCTTTCCTCCTCACACTCTCTTCGCCATCGCTGTCTTTCATCATCTGCTGTGCTCAGTGTTCGCTTTCATCCTTTGCCGTGTTCATTTGCTCAGTTACGAGGGACAACGCCGACTCTTGCCGCAGGAACGGGCGCCTAAGAGGGGAACTCTAAAAGAAGGACTCACGTAGTCGTTAACTTGCTTGAGGAATTTTTCCCCTCCGAGACAAGATGGATTGGCTGTCCTGCCCTGTCAAACCGCGGCCATGCCAATTGTCTCTTCGCTGTGCTTCTTGTGCAGGAGTTCAAGCACCTCACACTACCCGGCTACCAGCTGGAGCAGGTAGACAAGGACCACTACTGTGTTGTCCTGGATGACAAGGATTCCAAGGTGGTGCGGAGGCCCTTTGGGTCGCTCGTGCCTCCCCTTGGGGTGAGTCATGTGCCCTTAAAGATTAAGAACCTTGCTGCCATGTTAAGGATTGAATACTTTGACCCACAGAGACATGTTTTATAGTTGCATTTGATGGTGTCGGTGCGGAAAGATTGTCTGTATAACTTTGGACCATTTGCTGTCTCATGATAAAGCGACAGTAACCCCTTGTTATCAAACTCTGATGTTTCAAAATAATCTAAAAAATTCTTCCTCCGCAATGCTAACACCATTTATTCTTCACCCCTTATCTCGAAAAGTTCTTGCACTGAATGTTTCGAAATCTCAGTTCCAGTGCTACCAGGGAAAGCTTTCAATTATTCTTCTCATGTGCCTTTTAGGAGATAGCTGAATTAGACCGCTTGTTATGTAAGTCGCTGCAGCTAACTAATATCTGCTCTATAAGCGGCATTGCACTTCAACTAAAAAAAAAAATTTTCAGAAACGTGCTCCAGTGCAAAGACGTAGACCAAGCAGTCACGCACGCCCAACAGTATGCTATCTGGCGCATCCCATTGAGAAGTGCTTCTGAAGCTTTTGGCCAAAGCATTGTGTAGTTCACCCAGTCATTGTTGATGACAGCTGTCGAAACAGCGGCTTTATGCTGTTCATACTGGTATCACTACTGCCCTCGTGGACAGGCGCAGTGGAGGCTGTGGAGGCAGACGAGGCAAGCAGTGGAAGTGTCACCCTGTTATCAAACATTGTGGCACTCATGTTAGCACAGTGTAAAGCATACAAAATAATTTACAGAGCAATTATAGTGTTCAAGTGAGCGTTGGTGGTCAATGTCATGTAGAAGAGTTGTTGGGCAAGCTGATAACGTGTCATAGATATAAGAGCATGAGTGGTATAAGGACGGAAGGCGACACATGATAACACCCGGTCATGTGTCAGCATCCTTTCCTTCTGTCATAGCAACAACTAGATTTGGGTGAATTGGTTCGTTAAGTTGAACCAGCACGAAGGGATGAGGACATGAACGAGAAAAACAACCATGACAGGACGAGCGCTGGCTGCCAACTAAAGTTTTATTCGAGAAGCACCAGCCATTTATAAACTGTTAATAACAAGAACCATCAGGCTTGACAGGTCAAGCAGAAGATAAGTGCGTTAGCGTGGCACCTCTTAGCCTATCAAAGCTAGAGATGACTTTTCTGGCTAAACACCTGGGCACTTGGTAGTGCCCCTGTGTGGATGCTTGTCAGTCCTGATGGTTCTTGTTGTGCTCTTGACAGTTTATAAATGGCTGGTGCTTCTCGACTAAAACTTCAGTTGGCAGTTAGCAGTCGTCCTGTTGTGGTTGTTTTCTTGTTCACATCCTCATCTCGTCGCGTTGCTTCAAGTTATACTCCTTCTGTCCTTGTGCCACTTGCATTCTTATTGTAATGTAGTGCACCTGAAGGGATGCTACCACGCAGCTTTGTCGAGCGTCCAGCCTTGTTGAAGCCATGTGTAAAGCTAAGTAACAATGAAAAATGGGGGATATGTTTACCTGATGTTCTGCCCCAAGCGCTCCTGCGAGGGCACGGATTTTAGCATAAAGACCAGCTTGTCTTTGAGACAATCTGGATGAATGCGTGCAAAGGGGGGTCTGCGAAGAAACAAAAGTGCAGCAAAGAGGAAGGATAGTATGTCATGCAAGCCCACACATGTACTTATTTTGCGAATTATAAATTGGCATTGTTGGCTCAGTTGGCATTAGAAGCTTAACACAATTAATTTTTTTTTATTATTGGTCAAAGGGTCCTTCTCGCATCATATTCAAGGTTGCGTTATAGTCATCCAACTATGATTCAGTCAAACGTCGACATAATGAACACACTGTAAAAACGGGAATATAGTTCGAGTTATTATATTTAAAAAAAAAAAGTGGACAAATGCCTATTCGTATTATATTGGGGTCTTTGGCACAATGTCACCTGTCATCTGGCCACTACAGGACAAAGAAAGGAGAACAGAGACAGTGTCACCATTTTGTTGCCATTGCACACTTGCGAACTTTACAAACGAAATGCAAACGTGTTACTGCTGTCTCGGGGTGCAAAATTAGCAGGTTTCGGCTTGATTTTAGTGCTGCATTAAAAAATGATGGAAAAAAATATATGTGCAATCAAATAGGAGCACGGCGGTGGCATTGCACTGTTTGATTTCCGTGAATTGAAAGTGAAACTGTGCAACCACGGTGGGTGCAACTTTTGATTTTCACTGAAAACTTAATTGCCCGACTGCTGCGTGTTTCATGCTGAACTGAAGACATTGTGGTGGAATTTATTCAACTACCCACCGAAACAAATTAGTGGTATGGAAGAGAGGTCTCGTCAGCCACCGCAGTCTGCAAAGATGGTGTGAAAAACCTGAAGCGGCTGTCAGCGGGATCTAGACCATCAAAACGAGTGAATGTCCCATAGTCAAACGAGGATGCCTACAGTTAGCTGCAATGATCTCCAGCATGCACCTTGGGTGCATAGTGCTTATGCCACTCATTGCCCAATGGCCTAGTTCTGCATAAAAAATGCTTTGAACATCACCAATGATGTGGTGTGGTGTGGAGTGTCATACATGTCTAACAACCATCGCCAGATGGGAATATAAACACTTGTAGGGCAGTTTTCATCGTTGACAATGAATGAGCTTATTGATTGAATAAGGTGTGTTCTGTAGTTAACTGCATTGAAGATTTTTTTTTTTTCAATTTTATTCAATACTAGAGGCCAACGTATATTCTGAATATTAAGGTACATATAAGGAGTTATCAGATACAAGAAAGTAAACCTAAATTGTTTATTGCCAATATTGGTGTGTAACAAATATTTGCTTATAATGAAAGTTGGATGTTACAAAGGTGTTTTTATGTTGGACCAGGATGCGACCGCATTGTAACTTGGTTCGACTGCACTTGATTGCAATCCTGGTTCGCAGAATAAAGTCCGTTGCAGGGCCTGAATTTCTTTGTTGTACCATTTTCAAAAGGTGGTAAGTATCGAAGAGTGTGAAAGGGGTCATGACGCGCATGACACAGGTGAACTACTAGAGCTTAAGCTTCAAAGATTGGTGCAACGGTGTCATGCAGCTGAGAAGCAAGGCATTGGAAATGACAGCGGCACTGCCTCACGAAAAAGCAGGCACTGACGTCACCGAATTGAGAGTCTCGCGCCAGAAGGCTGTCGGCCCCGACGCCAAAGTGAGTGGCGAGCTTGAGAGGATCTCCGTCTCGCATGCCGTGTCAGTAGCATTAGGCATCGTGGCATGTGGAGCTCAAGTGGCAGAGTGGCCAGATGAATCTGAACCAAGAAGCAGACGTCCCTCCCCAAACGGGCCCGAACGGTTCTTTCCTGTGACCCGAAACAAACGACACGCAAAAATTGTGGGACACGCGAGCAAGGGCCGCTACCCCCAACTGCTTAATGAAAAGAAGGCATCGAGACAGTGCATATTTTTCCGTGCATGTGCACTTCATTAGTGGTATTGTATGCTTTTGTGAGCGTTATGTGCATATTGTGCGTCGTCTGCATTTGCAGACAGTTTAGCCAGCACGTGTCTGTGCCTGCAGGGCATAATTCAGCCTCTATTTTGTCAGCATCTGTGTACTGCACGTGCTCGTACAATATGCACTGTTTCGATGCCTTTTATGAAACTTGTGGTAGTAGCACCTGCGTGTGTGTTTTCCCATATTTTGTGTGTCGTCTGCTTCACACAGTTGAAAGGAAGGCTCGGCAAACCACATCAACTTGCTTGGCAACATATTCTTTTGAAATTACGATGTTTCAGTATGAGTGGAATATTTCATTCAAAGAACTGGCTGAAAACGTGGCCTTAATTGAGTGAGTTGGTAATGTACCTCTACACTACTTTTCCCATCCACATTTTAGGAGGTGGCTGAATTAGTTTTAAGCATTGATTAAAAACCACCAAAAATGTAGTTGTCATTTAAATTGCTAACTTGAGTTAAGCAACTATGCTGGTAACGTTTGGGCTGTTTTTCTAGTTTCTGACAATTGCATGCCTAACTGAACACATTAACCTAAGATGCTTAGAAATTCGGCCATGTAGAGAAGACTCACAAACGCGATTTGTGTAACAATACCTTATGAGCAGCAAAGCCTGAATAGCTGCAGTAGGTGACAGGAGAATTTTACAAGTAAATTAGCAAAATTGATTTCTTGTAATAAGTGGAACTGGTCACTCTGTCAGGAGGGCAAGTCGTGGGGCTTTCCGTGCAAGATGCTGACGAAAGAGTGGTTGCTGCAGTCTGTGGTCTGCTTGTCTGGCATACACATTCCTTGACTTGGAGGGGACGACAAAAATATGCTGATGTGTTGGTAATGATTTGCTTGTTGTTTGTTGTTCGTGGAAATTCTGCCAGTATTTGTCATGATGCATGCACATGGCTGGTGTAACATGTGGATGTGTCTAGATGTGGAACTGCGAGCATTTGTTCCCAGTGGTGTGGGAGAGCATTCTTTGAGACTGCTGAAAAAGTATCATTTAGTGATGCTGACCCTCCGGTTCTTCACTTTCTTCTATAGCAACACCAAAGGATGTCTTCAATGTGAATTTGCTTGTTTGTTATTCTGTGTGTGTGCTTTAACTTGTTGTGAAGTAATGTAGGTAGGAGTCAGAAATGGCTGACCAGAACGGCAAAATCCAACAGGTGTTTGGGGGCTAACTATAGTGCTTCGTTCCTGTCGTATCTGAAGGCCACTATTACTCAGTGACCTATGAACCTCACAACTATGTGTACACTAATGCTTAGTTTGATGCTTCATTGATGAATTAATGTACACTAACATACATTAATGAACATATGCTAATGCTTAATTTGAGGAACATTTTCCTTGCACTGAAATGCTAGCCATTCATATTGTACTATCCTGAAACACCTTGCAAGCTACTTGGTTGACAATCCTCTCCTGTGTGCATTGTGATTGCCTGCTTTGGTGTCTTTGTGATGCAGATCATATGTTGTTGCATGTTTGGCGTGATGGATGTCATTAGTTGCCATAGAAATTAAAAATCACATCTCAGTTGAGCCATGTTAGCTGGTTTTATGTAAGTGTATGTCGAACTGCAATGTACATGAGCGATTACCATTTCTTTTCTTTTGGTACAGGACGTTTGGGATTATCAAATTGCTTTTAATTCCGCTTTGATTTTCCCATTACCTTATCATTTCTACATTTCAATCAAAAATGGCAAATAATTTCCTCGGTGCTTTCTTTGTCTTCATTAATTGTTTGCTTCACATAGTTGTGACCAACACAAATTGGGCCCCTCTCTGTTCCCCTTCTTTTCACTTATGACTTGCAGAGATTCAATATTACCAAAGCTCTTAATGCTTGCCTTATGTTTATTCATTCGCCTTTAAATTCTTCCAACTATGTTCCTAGTTTGTTTTTTGTGGGAAGCTTACAATTAAGTTGTGATTTAGTGCACTGTTGTCCGAAGGTGTCAATCAGCCACTCACATTATCTGTGAACACTTAGAATTGTTCACGGCATGCTGATAAATGGCACAATGTTCGTAACATAGGGTCGCCCTGTAATTGTTCATTAACAGTTTTGTTCATGGCATGGCTAATCAACACTGCACGCAAATTATTCATTACTGTCGTTAACATTGCCTGTATGGTTCAGATGTGCCATACAGGCATGGTTAAGTGCATTAAGTTATTGCAATTAACCTTTAACTTCATTAATATTTTTATTTATTGCTGACGCCATTATCCTTTTCCACGACACTTCAAAAGTTTTGAAAATGTAATTTAGTGCTCTAGACTACCTCCATAGTTGTCCATGGGGCAGAAGTGTAAAGTGTGGCATTAAAAAAAAACTAAACAAAAAAACTAATGCAGTTATCAGATGAAGACGAGTCCGGTGACGGAGGAGCACCGCATACATCGTTCCGAGCCTGGCGGCGGCAAACTGGAAAGAGTGCGCGGACGAAGAGCACCGAGCGTCGCCTGGAACGAGCGTCATCATTACCGCTGGACTCCTTAGTGACACAGGAGGAGCCAAAGCCAGAAGTTCGGATTCCAGGGGCGTCGTGTCCGCTGGAGTTACTCGACCTGCGACGGAAGCTTCAAGAGGAAGCTGAGACTCTTGAAGCAGACAGCGGCACGGCCGATCACGCTGCCAATTTGTCATCGGAGACCATTGTCCAGGAGCAAAAGGCGGCAGACAGCCAGGTACTTGCTTATTTCAACTTAACTATTCTTTCAGTGTCATTGCCAGTTTGTTCTAAGCTCACTGCAGGATAATAGCTGCTCTGATAAATCGCTGATTATCCATGTTGTGTATCAAGCAATGTCATTCTATGCCTGTGAATTTCCTGAACTTATCATTCCACCTGATCTTCTGCTGCCTTGAATAGCATCTTCCTACTCGTGCCATCTACTCCATTACTCTAGCACATCATCTGTTATCTATTCAACACGTTGGATAAATTAAGCCACTCCACATCTTTTTCTTAATCTCACTTAATACATACAGTTTACAGTAAAACCTCGTTAAACCGTACCCGCTTAAACAGTAGTTTCGGTTTAAAAGTAGGAAAGTCAATTCCCCGACTCAGCGGTGTCAGGATTGGGGGCTCAATCCCATCGTCCGTGGTCCTTTGCCAAGATTGGAGTACGGCATGAATTCGAAGGTAGCTGGCCCATGCCGTCGTCCAACTTATTTACGCTGAGATCGTTGATGAAGTGAAGAACTGTTTCTCATCGAGAACGAGGAAAAGGGTTTATTTACAGAAATTAAATCAGTCTAACATGACTGCTTGAGAAAAAGAGTATCAGTCCAACATGACTGCATGAGAGAAGTGAATCAGTCTAACATGACTGCTCAAGAGAAGTGTCCTCAGCATTCGCACAACCACAGTTTTTATACACTCGATCCGCCGGTCATACGACGCGGCGACTGTTCGTTTACTCATCACCAACTCGCCGCTGCTCTGCAGATCAGTTTACAGACACAAAGGCACACACATTCCGATGCCCAAACGACGTGTTGGAGGGGTGCCGTTCCGGGTCGCTCGTTGTTCCGTGCCACGCCGAAGCGTGAGAAGCACAAAAATACGTCGTTCCCGCGGCAGCTTGTCCATGCGTGTCAAATCAGCTCCGCGTTGGGGAACTCCGGAATCATTGTTCACGCACCGAACTAGTTCCGTCACAATGTCGAAGGGGCTGGAGGAAGGCGGCGGATTCCAGCGCAAAGGCCGCTTCTTCGAACGCCTCCCAGCTGCAGCGACGGAGAGGGGGAGGTGCACGTCGTGTCGCCCTGTCGTAACTGTGTGGCAATCTTGTTTCGCAGCTCGCCATTCTTAACAGCGCCTCCATGGCCCGGAAAGTCTCGACTGTCTAGCGCTGACAACCACTAGGCAGGAAGAGAACGGCTGCTGGTCAGGGGGGGATTGATGTCTTGGCTCGCAGTGACCACTTGTGCATTGATGTCACCGCCCCAAAACATCCAACAAGGACAGGCAACTGCAAAATGAACCCCGGGATTGATGTCTTGGCTCGCAGTGACCACTTGTGCATTGATGTCACCGCCCCAAAACATCCAACAAGGACAGGCAACTGCAAAATGAACCCCACAACACGGCTCTGCGCCGAGATGACGTGCATTGGCTCTCACTTTAGACTCGCTAGGCTTAAAAAAAAAACAACAACATAAGTGCAGAAACAAAAAAAATGCTACATTTCACTATGCCAATTTCTGAAGCAAATTCCTGCTGACAAATTCAGCAATTATTGGAGGGAATTCTGCCAAATGAGAGGGGATTTTCTTCACCTAAAGAAAAGCTAACACTAGTAACCTTAAAATTTAGGCGGGACCCTCAAACGCAGAATTCAAATTAGCCTGCTCAAACCATCTGCATTGCTATGCAACTTTCCCTTCTTATATCTAACGGAGAAGTTGTACTCTTGGAGAGTGAGGCTCCATCGGAGCAAGCGGCCGTTTTTGTGTGACATTTGATTGAGCCACGTCAGAGGACAGTGGTCGGTCTCGAAGATGAACTTCGCTCCGTACAAGTAACACGACAACTTCTGGGCGACCCAAACCAAACAAGCGCATTCCTTCTCTGAAGTGCTGTAGGCTTCCTCCCTTACATTTAGTTTACGGCTGGCATAGAGGATAGGATGCTCCTCGTTATCGTCGCCGACCTGACTAAGTACCACGCCCATACCTCTGTCGCTTGCGTCGCATTGAACTATGAATTCTTTTGTGTAGTCTGGCGCGCGAAGCACAGGGCGAGAAACCAATAGCGTTTTCAAACTTTGGAAAGCGTTCTCTTTGTCCTTATCCCAGTGTACGTTACTCGGTGCTCCCATTTGGAGGGCGTCTGTTAATGGACTTGCCAATTGCGAGTAATTCGGAATGTACCGTTGATAGTACCCCACAAGTCCCAAAAATGAACGAAGGTCCGTTTTCGTGCGCGGCTGAGAAAAATCTCCAATCGTCGCTATTTTCAGCTCAGCCGGCCGTCTCATGCCCTGACCGACAACATGGCCCAGATAAGTAACCTGCGAACAACCAAACCCACACTTTTCCGCTTTCATCGTTAAGCCGGCTTCCCTCAACCGTGAGAACACCTCTTTGAGGTGTTCTCGCGGCCATTGAACATAATGTATTTTGTATCCGCATAAACCGCACCAGCTTATTGCGTACGCATCGGTTAAAACGTAGCGTTTCCACTTTTCGTCGCGCGAACGCGGCGGTGCGTCGTCTCCATCGGGCGGCCCGACAGAACAACAAGCCTCAGAGATCGGTACAACGGCCTCCAAGCGCCCTGTGCGTTTGCACGTGAAGCCGCATCAACATCATTTCGACGCCGCATGGACGCCGTGCCAGAGAGCGTTGCGGCGTCGTGCAAGCGAGGACTCACGTCATGCTGAAGCTAAGATAAAAAAAGACGCCGGGTGCTCAGCATAGAAGAAAAATTAGACATCGTCCGTGCTACCGAACGTGACACGAAGAAGTTGGCGCTGGCCCGCGACATGGATCTGCTGTTGACTACAGTGTGTGGCATTTGGAATGCGAAGTTGCTCGGCAGCGCTGCTGCGACCGCGAAGAGATGTCGGCTGCGAGGTTCGACTTTTCACCATCGTTGCCGCTGTTGTTGCCGAAGCGTCAACTAGCGACAGTGATGAGGAGGACACGGAAAGCGACAGCACGGGCTATTCAGGCCCAACAGTGGCAGAAGCTGCGTGTTACGTCAGCCTCATGAATGCGATCGTCGCAAGGAGAACAGGGGCCCGATAACGTAACTATTCCAAATGAAAAGTTTTCCGAACTCCGGCACCCGGCAATGAAAAAGGCGCCCCGGGACTTATGCAGCACTACTGCGCGCGTGCACGGACGTAACGCCAACGAGGAATCTGCCGTGCGAGTGTTTGCCGAGAGGAGGGGGGCTGGCTGAGAAGCTGGCACGCAGCTTCAGTAAGTTTGAGGCTGCTGTCGTCGTGCTAGGCCACCGCGACATCAAACGAAAATAACACTTACGTCCCGCGAAGTGAATAAATACTGCACGTTTTTTCCCCTTTCATCGCACTCTCTCAGTTCCGTTTTCGACAGGTAAGTGGGCGATCTCATGCTATTTCGCTTAAACAGTACTACCGTTTAGTACATACTTTTTCCCAGCTCCGTCCGACTATGGTTTAATGAGGTTTCACTGTATTTTAATTTGATCTCTAGCCTAAAAGAGAGATTCACACTGGAGAAAAGTCTTGCCCATCAATGTGAGGGGTACACATCATGTGACAATGCGACAGTTTTGCGAAATGACATGATGCCGGCTGATGTCCCCAGCAGAGAAAGGAGCTTCCTACTGTGTGGAGTGAACAATCACTGCTTGAAAGGGCATGCAACAGTACTCTGTGCTGGTAGCTAGTACCAAATTGCTGCTCAAGTGGGTGGCAACCATATCGCAATTGCTTTGTTGTTATGGTTACTGAAGTTACAGTGACCCGGTCACATTTTGGAAGGCGTGTTCCATGTGCGGGCACCGTGACGGCAAGATGAGTCAAGGGTACTACAGTCAGCTACCATTAATTAGACTCTGGCTAATTAAATTTTTCAGTTAATTTGATCCCAACTGAAGGTCCCAGCTGGCACCCTTGCATTCCTATTGGCCCAAGCTTTCTTTTTTTTTATCCTAATGTTGGCCTTTGCCGGATAATTGGATATTGACCAGTAAGCACACACGTGCCTGAGCCCTCTGGGGACTCCAATAGCGGCCCCTTTAGTGGCAATGCCTGTCTCGGCAAAGCTTAGGGGACAGTGATTGCCTGGAACACGTGTCATCTCCCATCAAAAACATTGATTTTCGACCGGTCAAGTTCTGACGTGCGCTGGTTTCTAAAAATTTTTAAGAGTATTGGGTCGAAAATTGCCTGCGCGGTGCAAATACGAAACCAAAACTGCCTTCACGTCTTTCGTAGGCGTATCTGCATAAGACAGTATCACGCCGAAGCTGACTTAAGGAAACAGATTACCATTGTGCCACACTTATTAGACCCTTGCCCATTTTCAATGCTAAAATATTAGGTGCACGTTAGAGTTCTACTATATTTGGTGCTTTAATGTCATATCTAAATTAGTTTTCTGCTTTGGAAAAATAGAAAGTGGGCCCACATTTGGTTTGGGGGCATGTTAGAATCGTGCAACAACTGCGAAATTAATGAGTGGTGTGTTCTGGCATCTTTTCTACATCTTATTTAGTTCAACGCGCTGTATAATTAAATCAATCTTGTCAGTCCCATTAGGGTTGAATTAACAGAAGTCAACTGCACTCTTAACGAAATGTGCTGGTGCTGTCATCATCAGCAAGTGATCAAAAGTGGTGTTGAAAGTAGAAGCCACCAAAGTAGTCTGACAACAGTGATTTCCCACCGCAATCACCTCACCTATGTGAGCAGGGTAGCTCTACAGGGAATTCTCTGTGGCGAAGGATGTCACATTGCTTCTCCCATATCCTCCACATAGCATTTACTGTCTTACTGTTACCATTACCATCCACCACAAATTTGCATGCATGCAGTTTACCAGGATCCGGTAACTTTACCAAAATGGCTTCCACTGGTTACTGCGACTGCATAGCAACGTGGCAGTACCCAGATTGTCCACTTCAATCCTAACTCGCCTGTGTTACTTGCTCCCAGCAGCAACAGCAAAAAATAAATGGCGAAATCAGCCATCACTTAGTCTCGTCTTATCGCAGAGGACAAAGTAATAGGGCTGTTTTGTTGTTAATATTGAGATTAGTTGCTCGGTTTGACACTGCTAGTCCTAGAGGAACGGCACCAAGGTGGGAAAAGTCAATTTTCACCCAACCGTTGGCACAACAGCACTACACAGGGTTTATAAATGCTAAGCGCTGTGGTAGTAAGGCGCTAACGCTATGCTAAATCTCTCCGCTGTTCGTTTCCTCGAGTTAAGAAGCTGAGGCGTGTTGATCTTTATTACTGGCATCTTAACAGGCAGCAGCTGAAGCTTCTGCAGAGCTCGTGGAGGAGAGTGGCTCCTCGGAACAGCAAGACGGAGGGTTCCGGGATCGCACTGACAGCCTGGCCTCGTCCCTGGGCCACGGCATGGCATTCCGACCACCACAACATCTGCTGGAGTCAACGCGCTCCACGCCCAATGCATTTAGCGAGGTTGGCGGGCAGATCAGCAACACCGAGGATGGTATGCCTTGTGGTTGATAGCTGTATTTATTCAGCTTTTTATTGGCCCCAGGAGGAGGAAGAAAAGAGCTAATTAGCAAGTTTAGATGCCGCATGACAGACTGTTGGATTCAAGTGCACTTAGGTTTTTGTAGTTTGCTCTTGGAACCAAACACAGAACCTTTGGAATTGAAACCTGTGAACGCGTTCATAACTGCATATCCTTTGCGATCTGCCTTTGTGGGTTTTCATTAACCTGTTTGTTTGTTTTTGCAAGCCTCAAGGCACAACCAAACATTACAGATGGGAGTGCTACGTACGGGTAATTGCAAACATCAAATGAACATAAGAACATTTGATTATAACGCTTCCAGAAGCATTTCAGAATTTTTGCAAGTATAGAAAGTGAGAGAAACAGAGACAAAACAACATTCATGGCACAAGATCACAGGTCATAAAGCACGGTTGTGTTTGACTGCTAAGGTGATCATTTAAACCTGATTTAAAGAACCTATTGAGAATAAAAAAATAGCATCTGAGAAGTGCAGTTCCACTAGTTGATTATTTGTAGTGAAAAAAAATAATAGACAGCATTTGTGTTGCATAAAATCAGTCTGTCTAATTTTAAGATGATCGTCTATGCACAGTTATCTGCAAGATATATGATGGGGCAGACAAAAGCAAAACGCTGAGCACATCGTGGATTATTAAGTTAGACTTTTGTCTGTGCAGCTCATGTAATTAATTAAGATCAAAATTACGTCTCTCTTCATGAAGGCGCTCATCTTTCTGGTAGTGGTTAACGGAAATGCTGTACGTCATATGGTGTGGGGTTTCACAATGTGATCAACTTATCAGTCTTTCCTTACCTCATTCAAAAAGCACTAGTGCTCTTTTTTCTTTTTCAAATCTTTATCTCTTAAATTATGGAGCTGAAAACTTGTACATGAGTCATTTTATTGCATTTTATTTTGTCATTTTATTTTTAGAGCTAAGCTCCACCATAATCATATTGCCTCCATCATTTGAAACTTCATTTACAGAATTGCGCGTTGCCGGGCAGCGCATAATCAAAGAGACTGTGGCTTCCTAAACAAAAAGGTGGATGTACCTCTTCTGCTGCCATAGTGGTTTGATAAAATAAACGTATATACATTGTGAAGTTTTAGAAATGGCCAGTATGCTCGCCAGTTGGTTGCTTGTAAGTTGGGCACTCATGTATTCTTATTTCTAAAAAAGCTTCTTTAAATGAAAGAAGAAAAAATAAGAAATGTCGCCTATGCTCCCCATCTCATTCATGAGAAAATGTTGTGCAAGGATCGAATTTATGGCCTGGCTACACCCAGTATTGCATTAATGTGCCGCGATCTTCCAAAATTAGGTACTAGTTCACAGTACCGTTTTCATTTTCATATTGGTCACAAGGGATGTAGGTTGCTGCTTCGCGGTGACAATCTCTGTGAAAGTCAAACTGTTCAGCTGGTATACATAACAAAAGTTAGTAGGGCGTTTTCCTTGCATCTTTGGGCACATGCTATATGCAGCACGACTCAGACATTAAACTACCAGTTGCAGTTAAGCAATACGCTTCCTCAGAGCACTAGCACAACATCGCAGAGCACATAAAAAATTTTACATCTTAACTCTCAGATGTGGCGCTAGACTATTATGCATGGTGTGCTTACCATTACCACCCAACAAACAGGGAACAAAATGAATTAATTTTTTTTAAGCTTTAAAGAACTGTGCGCGACACTGTAAAGCAATCTCCTGTCCCTTGACTTTGCATTGAAAAGTCAAATAATGTTCACTTGTAAAAAACAGAACATTAAACAAGGTGGACCATTAACCAAGTCTATGACAGTTGCCTCTGCAACAATGGAAGATGCTGCTGGATTTAGTATTCAATCTGGACATTGTTTGCTATGCTAAATTTTAAATTTTGGCCATCACCCAGGACTATTCAGTTGAAGAGAGGGAGACAATGAACTTTAATAAAAAGGATGACTCAGTGGCTTAAGCAAGGGTGTGGGTTTAAATGATGGAGATCATCAAACAAAGAAAAAAAATCAAGAACAAGAAAACAAACAAAACACTACACATTCATAACCTGTCGGCCAAGCCAGTCGGAAGGGTTTGTACACTAAGTAGGCAAAGAGGGTTCCCAGCTCGGCTGTAAAAAAATGAAGTCAGTGGTGTGTGGGAACACTAGATGGTTAATATCACAAGGAGGTGAGAGGTAGTTTGCAACCAAACAATAAACAAGATGTTCTTGTTTGTATTAGGCAGTAACATGTGCCATGTTGCCAAATTTGCTTCAGTTATTGCAGCTGACAGGTGCTTGCATGGTGCAGGAGGAAAGCAAAAGTGTGATGCCTGTCTCTGCGGCGTACACACATTTCTCATAAGCACTTGAACAACCATTGGTGGCACTCGTGTGCCACAAATAGGTCTATTGGCGACAGGTGCCATCATCCCCCTGGATGTTGTGAACATGGCCCACCAGAAGGAGCCACAGAATATGACGCAGGTCTTTGGATCTGTGGCCCAGATCACCCTGGTGTATGGCATGGACAGGGGGGGGGGGGGGGGGTGTTGGCACGTGTGATAATGTGAGGTGAAGAGAGAGCACATGGACATTCCCAGTACATGGGTACTGCATTAGGATGTTACCCATCGACCTGAGCCAAAAAGGCTGGTGGCTTCATACATGCACCTAATGTTGTCGTAGTCTGTTTAATCACCTAATGGTCATGTAATCTGTTTAGGGAGATGTAGTGAAGTGAGTAACAGCATGAAGCATTCTCGCTGCCAGTGCTCCTCATCTTGTCTATGTTGGGACGGCGAGTGCTCACGGTCATCGAGTGAGATCTATTTATGTTCGCCGGTGCACATGTGACACCGTGCTTGCTTAGTTAGTAAGTGAATGTTTACTGCAATTTATACGCCCGATAAAACTATGAACCTTACATCCTGTAATTGCCTAATACATTTGACTTTGGATATCTTGACCCTGACGGAATAATCGAAATTTATCGAATTATCTGGTGGTTCTAATTAAACAAGATACATAGAAAGAAACTCCAGAACACACCACTGATTCACTCGGCAGTCTTTGCCCGATTCTAACACACCCCTGAATCAAACGTGCACCCACTTTTTATGCGTTTGAAGTAGGAAACTAACGAGTAAATGACAATAAAGCTCCTAAACAAAGTAGAAAACTTACACACACCCGATTCTTTAGCAAGAAGAATGGGCAAGGATCTAATAAAATTGCACAAGCAAGGCCAGTTTTCTAAAGTCAGCTTCGCCACTATACATTTATGGTACGTGGTAGAGCATACAAATGCCGCAAAGGCAGTTTTGGTTTTGTATCTGATTTAGAGAATTTTCGGCCCATTTTTCTTGAAAGTCCTGCATTATAATTGGTTAAATACCATAATCAAACATTGTGAGCTATGGCTATTGCTTGAAAATTTTTCTATGGCAGTGCTACATATGTGTAATCACAAACAGCAAATGAACATATAACATTTGATTATAATACTTTGCGAAACATGTCCTGCTCAGATAGGC
The DNA here is from genome assembly GCF_038994185.2 of Dermacentor albipictus. Lineage (NCBI taxonomy): Eukaryota > Metazoa > Arthropoda > Arachnida > Ixodida > Ixodidae > Dermacentor > Dermacentor albipictus. Next base: position 65,647,983 of record NC_091829.1, on the reverse strand, counting down.
AATTTTGACGGGAGATGACATGTTAAACACATTGACTGTCCCCTAAGCTCTGCCGAGACAGATCTACTAAAGGGGATGCTATTGGAGTCACCATATGGCTCATACACGTGCATACCGACTTGTCAATTTTGGATTAACCGACAAAGGCCAACTTGAGGACCAAAATAACGAAGGTTCTGGCCCATAGGAATGCATAGGCGCTGACCAGAACCTGACCGGATCGAATTAACTGCAAAATTGAATTAACTGGAGTTAAATCAACGGAAGTCTACTGTATTTTGCTATCGCTATCAATGCTTTGCCTTTCGAGCAATAATGGAACTTTTATGTGCATATTTTCACTATGTAGTCCACTCTTACTTATCTCATTTTTCTTCTAATTTTATTCAATATTTCTTTACGTAATTTTCTAGAAAATGTAGCAAAGAATTTGTTACTCTTATCTCACTGAACATAATATCAATGGCTTCTGAATGATTTAAAAAATGATATAAGACCAACCTTACTGTTTTCTTTTATCTAGACCAAGGGTTGCAAGACTTCGAATAAGACTTCCATAAAAACACTCTGTAGGTGAAGCTGTAAGCACTGCAGAACATTGCAGTTGTTCTCACCTTATTTGTATTTGAATTTAAGCTGATAACACATGTGTCTTACCATTCGGGCATTAACTTTATTGGGTAATATCTGCAGGCTATGATGGTGACAGCAGTGAATCGGACAGTGACCGTGACTGGATGAACGCACTGGAGACCCAACGTTCCCACTTGCCTCCCTTCTGGCTGATCCTCTGCCCATTTCTCGACCACGTGGACATCTTTTTCCATGTTCGGTGAGACCATGTGCATTGTGTATTAGCTTGCTATCAGAAATTCGTGTGTATGTACATACATACTTCTTTTCTGCTGGACCATAATGGTCCAGCAGAAAAGATTCGTTGAATCTGAAGTTCATATTATCTAAAAATGAGGGCCACAGTATGTTAAGAAATGGCAGAACTTTGCCTATAACCTGAAAGGAATTCCAAAATCTATGGAAACGTTCAAATTAAAATAAATAAAAGAAAAATTTACTGTTTGTGACAAGCAATGACTGCTGTAAAATAAAGTTTAGCTGTGTAGCTGCTCTCAATTTAATGAAGTTGCATCCAGCACAAAGATAACTTCAATATATCCAATAGTTGTTATAAGCATATATTCATTATTCATTAATATTGCAGCAAAATTGTTTATATTTACTTGATTCTGTCTGATTATTCATTATATCTGTTTACATTATGTCATGGTTTGAGTGTATTAGTAAATTGCACTCTGCAATGGCTCAACGGATAGTGTTGTTGTGAGAGGAAGTGAAACATGCTGCTTGATGAAAAGAATTGAATATACTAGAACGCGCAATAACAATACCTAGTGTGGTGATATTGACAGTCTGGAGACATGCAGAGCCAAGGCGAGACCTGACCATTAGGCAAGGTGGCTAAAGGGATGGCTGAGCAAGCATTTCACTAAAATCATCTTTATCGCTCTGTCATACATCCTTTTCATCCTTCTACTGAGTTGCTTTGTGTAGTGAATGAATGATGCTTTATTTATGCATAAATATAAGTAATCAAATCACCTCTGAACATAATGGAAATGTGGCGTTTAAATGCTCATAATAACAAAGAACACAACACACAGTAGTGCAAACATTCGGGTTGTATGAATAGTAGTTTTCGAGTTCGAAGCGAATAGTAGTAACTTTGGCTGAATATTTTTGAATCGAATATCGAATAGTTGCCTTTCAAAAACATTGGCTGCCAAGTGGCATGCAAGATAATTATTGGATACAAGCAATTATTAACCCCATAAAGCCCAACATATCCTTTTTGATATATTGAATTTGGTGCCTGAAATCTGGTTTAGTGCTGTAAATCCAACCAACGTACAGCCCATATGGAAGAAGTGTTCAGTTGTGAATAGTTCAGCGAACAAATTACTAATTAAGTAATTACCCACTAATCAAGTTGTACTCAATTATAATTTCGCTGTTTCCTTCATACCAACATACTCTCCGTGAGCAAGTACTTTCAATTTTCTTTGATGTGAAATGGTGTTCAACTTTCGTGGGATTAAAGGGAAGCTGAAGAGTCTGTCGAATTCCATAAGACGCTCATATACGGATGCGGGAACCTTATAAACCATGTACATAAAATTTGTTTTGTTTTTTTTCAATGAGGAGCGACGTAATCATCGGTTAAAATTGCGCTGTAGCTCCGCCCCCCGTCGAATGTCGTGCGCTGGCGCTGACGATGCGAGCGGAGACCGGAAACCGCGGTGTTGTGACGTCAACACTAGTGTTTTGTTCCTTCGCAGCCTCCGCGACCGTGCCTGACCATGCTTGTTTCTGCGTGCGTGCCATCGTAATCTGCTTCGATCGACCCTGCATTCCTTTGTTGGTACGTCTGTGTGTATGTAGAGTGGTAGTCAACGTGCGCAGCATCAACATAAGTGGTGGGCCGATCATGCCGGCTTTCTGTGCAGCCTGCGGTTGCACGAACACCAGCGGCCGCGACGATGTTGTCTTCCATTACTTCCCACAAGACAAGAAGCTTTTAACGAAGTGGCAGGCTGCTGTGAAGCGAAAGAATTTCAAGCCCTCAAGAACAACAGTGCTGTGCTCCAACCACTTCTGTGACGACGATTATCACCAGAATTTATCATTAAAATGTGCGTTGGGTTTGCCAGTCAATTTGGCTCGTCTAAGCCCGGGGCAACGGAAACAAAGACGGCACGAGTGCGGACTGACTGATGATAACTGGTGTTGGAAGGGCCTTATGAATACACGAACTTGCCCAAACCTGGATTTTGATCTACTGCAAGCTCCTTCGTGTTAGCACGCTGAACGGAAAGTGCATGTTTATCTCCCGCCCTTGACGCAGGTTTCGTCGCAAAGCGCCGCGAATTTTCTATTTGCACTTGTGTTGTAAACCAGCCTGCATGCAGCTACCATAACGCAGTGCAAATGTACAGTTTGCATGTGCTGGAAAGCCGGCGCACGCCAGGACGCTACGCTCCCCCCTTCTCTCGCGCACAGCGAGAAACCGACCGTCTCACGTAGCCGACGGAATTCACTGCCTTTACGACTTCGGTTACGAGTAGTGTGCGGATGGCGCACCGATGAAGGTCACTACATGTACTGCATGAACCGGGAAGCTTTTCACACGTTTAAACCATTTTTGTAGATTGCCGACAGCTTTGGACAGCGCACAAATGCCGATGATCGCATCCCCGCTTACGTTCCACGAGGAGGCATGCAGGAACACAACACTACAGTTGTTTGACCAGAAACGAGCTCACTAGATCGGCGAATGACCGGCGAGATCACTAGATCACTTTGCAAAAAACATACCAAAGAGCATTTCCAACACGAGGAGATCCCAAGACTTAGCTTTCGTTCGCGTCGGAAGCACTGCTCGCACCAGCATCGTTTGCTTCTTCGAGAGGCCGGCTCTTCGCAATCGGCTCGTACATGTAGGGAGTAATGCCGAACTCCTCAGAAAAATGCAGTCTCTCTAAATTTTCCATTACCGTCTCAGAAAAACAGCACCAAACTACCTGGCACCGCGCTTCATGTGTAGCGGCAGCGGTCGGTTACTAGTGTTGACGTCACGAGGCGCCCGACCAATCACAGGCGGAAACGAGATGCGCGAGCTGGGCGTGTCTGCTGCTGCACTTTTCATCGAAATAAAATATATTTGCACTTTCTTTCGCTCAATTTCGATACGATATACGAATTCGGTGGGTTGAAAACCATTATGTACAGATGTTCACTCATTTTTTTCTGGAAAACCTTTCAGCTTCTCTTTAAGTGGGCTAATTTATGAGAATGATACCACAATTAACTGAAGTATGACTTATTTATTGAAACTCCGGGCTTCGTTTTTATTGGGAAGTTCGAGAAATACTTCCAAATTGGATTTTTCATGCTATCGTTCGAGTCCATCTTGACGATGGGGGGGATGCGCGACTCTCACGCATCCCCTGATGTGTTGTTTTCCCGCATAGCGCCCATCTCTTGTAATCCGGCTTCGCCGCGTGCCTTTATGGCAGCTGTCGATATGCTTGCAGGTTAGTACGAGAAATGGTGTGAGTGTTGCTCTGTTAACGTCACCTAACAGCGGGGTTACTTGGGTGCAAAAAAAGGAGAAGGCTCTTGGTTCTTTGGCTAGGGATTGGCAAGCAGCACGGACGTTCTGCATGTGTGCTGATCCATACTTCTGTGAGACCATCTTGCGAGGCCTACCCCGGAATGGGCGAACACGATCATTCGAACGTGCCACCGTTCGCATGCTCAAATGACCAGGCATTGGTGTCCAGCATAGGGCGAACATATTTGCTTGCTATGCGATCGCGGTGACTCGGATTTCCGCGATTTGTCATGCGCCCATCGGCATGTTTTGTGGATAGCAACTCGGCTAGCAGTCGTTGGTCTATGAAAGGTGCAATAAATGCCCTTGATATTGTTTGCTATACTGTGTTGTCGTTCCTTTGTCTCAAGAGCATGGTTGAGAACCCCACAACGACCAACCGAGCTTCTGCTATTTTGACAATGTAGACGTCATTCACTCATTGCTTTCTTTCTGTATGTTATTGTTTAAATGTCTTGAAACAATGTTTATGAGTTTTCTCACAAATAAAATCTTATAAGAAAGGAAGGTTATGGAGAAATTTTAAAAGGTATTTATTTTTATCCGAAACTTGTTTTGCGAGCTTACCCCCATATTCAGAAATGCATCTTAACTTGAAGCCCACGCTTGACTTGATTTAAATGACCCCTGTCCTGAATGCACCAAAGGAAACGCAATAAGTGTCTTGAACACGTTCGCACCAGGCGTCGTTTATATCAAGTCAAGCAAAGGCTTCAAATTAAGGTGCATTTCTGAATACAGGGGTTAGTGTATGGACGCAGTGGTGGTGAGAAAAGAGTGCGAGCAACCAAAGCCGCAAGATTTGCATTGATGGCACCAGCATATACCGGCATATCTGGAGCGTGTTGCTTGGTTTCTTTTGCCCATTGTTTAACAAAGTTGATGAATTAACTGCAATTAATATATTTGCATGATCCCACTATGATATTTATACAGTTTTGCTAAACGTGCCACTCTATTCTTATTTTAACAATCATGTCGTACTGGTTACAGTCAAGGTCTGATTTTGTGGGCTCCCTAGGGGCTGCGAAAACATCAGAAAAATCGGGCAGTTTGAAAAACCGAATGCATGCCTTTTACTGCCCCCTATTGCTCAAATCGCCACAGGGATGTCCGAAATACATCTGAAAATATGAGATACGCTCCGAGATATGCCATTAAGCTTATTAGGCATATCGGTGTACTTGCTGTGACAGCAGACGGCAGATGCACGCATGTATAATTAAGGAATGCATACTGTGTCCTCTGCCCACTTTGGGTACGCTTCACCGCAATACTGCCCGCATGCTTCACCGCGTAACATTTCTGAATTGAGGTGAAGCTGACTTTCAATAACTGACATTATGCAATGCGTCGTGCTTTCCGAGCTTCTAAGCTATTGGCGCGGATTATAATGGCGGAATCGGCGCCATTGCGAACAGCGGCGAATTGTTTTATTGAAAAACACGACACCGAACTGCAAGAATCTTGGTAACGAACGTCAAGGTAGCTAGGCTTAGCATTGCCGCGGTGGTGGCTGCGCCTGCCAGTGGATTTGCATGCGAGAACACCTGTTCAAGGCGACAAGATAATAAAAATGGCGACATTGGTGGTTTCGATCAATGCCGTTTCGGACATGCGGTCATGGCAGAAAGACTGGAAAATCGGACGTTGATGGGTTTTTGCGTTCAAAATTTCATACGTTCTTATACATTGACTCTATGAGGTACCATGGCGGCGGCACAAAGGTGTCCGAATTATTTGGCAGCCGGAAATTGGGTCGTTGACTGTACTAGACAATAAACAAACTCATGATCGTGAGTTTGCCAGCACTTCAAAAAGCACGAATATTATAGCTACTCTCGAAGCGAATATCGAATAGTGTACTATTTGAAACTAGTATTCGAAAATACGAATATTTGCATAACACTAGCAAACATACAAGAAAGGAATTTTTAAAAATTCTTTTATTGAACAGTGCCAGCTAGCCAAAATATTAGTAATCACGCTGAGAGAAATACAACTCTCCACACAAGGATACAAAGTGAATGTTAGTTCACGTTAGTCATCAATTGAGGCCCAACTTATTTGAAGCCACGGTCCTGTAAACAGAAGTGCGTTTCAGCGATTCTGTTTGCCCATTCCAGTGCCACACTTTTAACCTGAACAGGAAGTTTTTTGCTGTAGGCTTGCAAAGCACACTGTCAAGGGCATGGTGAATTTGTGCACATTGCTGTCATCCAGCCAAAGAGGAGGAAGAAAGTTCTCACACTCGAATATCTACCGGAAAACTAGCGTTGTCACTTGTATCTGCATAATGATGTCACGAACTCATGCCGTCGCATGTCGTCATGCAGGGAAGCTGAACATCATATGCAAGGCTTGCAAGGAAGACAGTCAAGATTTGAGCATACCCACACCCACAACTGGCGCTGAAAAAATTCAGGGGAAGGGGATGGAGTTTCAAATGTGTAAACTAATCAAAGTAATAATTACAGTGATCATATGATTTTATTTGCCTTCTTTTACAGAGAGCAGCCAGGTGAGAGTACAGAACTCAGGCAGGGCTTAGTTGTTTTTGAAAGCATTGTGGGACTGATCCAGGACACCTGCAAGATTGTTAATCAGGTAAGAGAACACAGATTTCCATTTGAACATGGAAAATAGACCTGCCTTGAAGCTGAACAGTGCTGTCATGAACACTTCAATCAAACTTCGTCAAACCAGCCTTTTCTGAATCCCATCTATATATATGTATAATTCCTTGCACTTGGAAAAACTTTGTGTGACCTCAAAGCATTGAGTGCTGAACTGATAGTGCTATATGAGTATGTACAAGGCCTTATAATAGGAGACAGTTCAATTTCGCAGCCTGAGTCCTCTCGGTGGTATAATCTTCCTTCGTGTAATTGTTGCATACTTGGCTATCACTAATACTGCTTCGCCTTTCCTACAAAACTGCAGCCTCTCTGTCTTCTTTTTTCTTTTTCTTTGAGTCCAAGTGTAGGCGCTCCTGCGCATGACTGCTGTTGATTCTGATTTCGAGTGAATCCGGCTTGGCCTCATTTCGGTTACTGAGTGAATTATGCTGTGTTTCCCAACTATCATGCACCAAGACATTAAAAAAGAGCAGTTGCGTTACTCGAAGAAAACCAGTGCATATTGTTTCCAGTACAGTGGAGTAGGTGCCAGTAATTCTTTCGTTACTAAGATTTAACTTGGTAATTTCAATTAATTATCTAACTCCAGAAGTACTGTCCTAATTTTCAAAGTGTCAACGAGGCATTTGTAGGAACCCAAAAATTGCATCTAAGTGCAATGTTTCCAGTGATGTACTAATTGCGTACAATATTTTTCCGACTGGCAAAAAAACTTGCGAAATATAAAAATACCACGTGAGTGCGGTCCCACCCGTATCATGAAGCAGCACCCTCAAATAAGCAGACTGAAAGCAACTGCATTGCCTGTCGCAAACCTGAAGAGACAGCGCATCGCCTTGGTAATGCTATGGAAGGAGTGCCAACAGCAGGTTTCGCAGCTCTGCAGCTATTCCTTCCTCTCATTTCTATGTCACCCATATTATCCGTCTCAAGGCCGACTGATCACATTGATAACAAAAGCCCCTTAATAATGTGGCCAAAGTGCCGCTCTGACTAAGCATGCAATGTGAAAAGCAATGTAATAGGCATAGAATGTTTCAAAACCCCAGCATTGCTCGTACCGCATCGAAAGAGTGCGCACGAAGCTATATTTCACGCCAGAAACTTGCCTCGGATGAAAGCCACATTAAGTTGAGCATATTATTTTTCATGAAAGTGTATGCTTGCTGCAAAAACAGGTTCGTGTCAAAAATTAAAAGTGAAATAAACAGACAGGGAAGCGACCAACATGTAGAGGAAAGGCAAAACCGATGCGTTCAAGAAAGTAAATATACCACTTTTAAATAAGCCCAATTGACAATCAGGATTAGATTAGATTATAGGGTTTTACGTGCCAAAACCACTTTCTGATTATGAGGCACGCCGTAGTGGAGGACTCCGGAAATTTCGACCACCTGGGGTTCTTTAACGTGCACCTAAATCTAAGTACACGGGTGTTTTTGCATTTCGCCCCCATCGAAATGCGGCCGCCGTGGCCGGGATTCGATCACGCGACCTCGTGCTCAGCAGCCTAACACCATAGCCACTGAGCAACCGTGGCGGGTCACAATCAGGATGTATGCACCAAAAGAAATAAAAGAAATAAATAGAAATAAAAGAAAGCATCACATTTCAGTGTGCCTTTATTATCTATGAATTCGTTGCTCCGTTAAACGCCAGCCTACAGACAGACAGACAGACAAAGAACTTTAGTAGCAAGGTCCTGAGACGCTTTGCCCTAGGGCAGAGCTGCGGGCCACTCCCACGTGGGGACTGGTAGGCCAAGCCTAACCGCCGCATCGTGGGCTCTCTAGACAGCCCAAGTTTGACGTGAATATTCTGAGCTCCGGATGGCAGAGCTCCATTCTTGTTCTGTGATGCGATTGGGTCCCTGTAACGAGGGGCATCGCCAGAGCACGTGTGTGAGATTGCTAACAGCCCCACAGTCGGGGCAAGTAGAGCTGAAAGCCTCTGGAGTTATCGTGTGGAAAAGGGCCAGGTTCGGATAGCACTGCGTCTGAAGCATGCGTAAAGTGGACGCCAGAGGTCTAGCCAGTTTGCAGTGAGGGGGAGGATAAGTCCTCCTACCCAGGTGATAGTGCATAGTAATTTCGCTGAAAGTAGTGAGAGTGTCCCGAAACTCGAGAACCCCAGAGTCTGAGCTCAATCTTGCTCCCGCGCGGTGGGTTAGTGCGCGCGCTTGGGAGTGGGCAATGTCATTAAGATTGGGAAACGAGTCAAGCTGGGGGTCGAGGTGAGCCGGAAACCACGTGATGGTGTGCGGAGAGATTATCTTGTTCTTGAGAATCTTGTGAGCCTCCTCAGCGATGGATCCTGAAGCGAAAGCCCTGACCGCCGATCTTGAATCAGTGAAGATTTGTGATCTGCTGTTGTCTAGGAGTGCTATAGCAACTGCAACCTGCTCCGCTCTGGTTGGTGTTGAGCACTTCGGGGAAGCCGCATTCACTATCTGTCCGTTGTGATCAACGAGGGCAATAGCGAAGTTAGACGACTGTCCATATTGGGCGGCGTCGACAAAACATGCCGAGTAGGGATCGTCCTTGGCACGCTTGAGGAGGGCGAGGGCTCTTGCCCTGCGTCTGCCTACGTTGTGTCGAGGATGAACGTTACGAGGAAACGGTGCAACTCGTATGTTGTTCCTTTGATTTTCTGATATTTCATATTTCCGCTCTTCCATGAGGATAGGGTTGATCCCAAGAACTGCCAGGATCTTCTTTCCAGGTGGGGTACAGGATAGACGGGCCAGTTGGGCTGACTCCTGGGCCTCGATTATCTCGTCCAATGTGTTGTGCACTCCTAGTTGCATAAGGAGGTCCGTGCTCGCCCGTAACGGAATGCCTAGTACTTTTTTTATACTTTTTCTGATGAGAGTGTTTAATCGTTTCTTCTCGGAGTTATACCAGTTGTGCATGGCTGCCACATAAACTATATGACTCATGAGGAAGGCGTGGAACAACCGGAGGAGGTTGTCTTCCTTTAAGCCTCCACGCCTTGGCTGTGAGCTTGTTGATCGTAGTATTATTACTGCCATTGGATTCGATGAACATGCCAAGGACCCGAATGGTGTCCACTCTGGGGATGGTACAGCCGCTTTTAGTGTGGATATTGATGTTTATTTCAGACAACGGTTTCCATCCTCTAGGTTTGGGACCTCTCCTGACTCACCAGCCTACAGGACGTGTTTAAATTGGTCTCCTATTGCAGCTATGCAATACTGTGTCCATTTTATCACATCTTCAGTGGCTTTCTTGATGACCGACGCTGGAATACTACGGCAGACATCCATTATTCTTGCCTTGAACTAATATGACGTCCGTCTCGATCATGTAAGCACTATCTTTCACATAACCCCAAAGAAAGAAATCGAATGAGAGAGGTCAGGTGACCTAGCCGGCCAATTTAAAGGCCTGTGCCTTCCAATCTATTGCACATAAAAAGTTGCATACAGCCGATTTCGTGCTCGGCTGCTGCTGTGTGCGGGGGCCCCATTTTGCTGATACCACAGAAGTGGAAGACGTGACCGTGGGACTTTGCTAAGAAACCCATCCACCAGTCCTTCAAGGATTTGTTCACGTAACACTGTCTATGCAGTCAGTGTGTGATCGAAGAAGATGGAACCGATTATAGCACCGGCGTAAATTCCAAACAGCACATTCAGTGACCACTCGTACTGTTGCCGATTGTGCTTTGTCCAGTGTAGATTGGAGTCCTTCCAATACTGTGTATTATGCAAATTTACCAAGGCGTTTCTTCGAAAATTGGCTTCATCTGTGCACATGATGTTGCTCAAAAAGGTCCGGTGACTCATCGGCTTTTGTGAGGACCAAATTAGCGAAACCTAAACGATTCTACAGGTCCCTACCTTCCAATAATTGGTGCTGGTTAACGTGGTACGGGTGAAAGGCCATCATTTAGAATCCTCCAAACTGATGACTTGGAATTTGGTACCTGGGCGGCCACGTCTCACACACTAGCATGAGGGTTTGAGGCCATAAATGCTAGAACATTCGTGCCTAGGTTAGAATGGAGTCCTCTGCCGCTGTTTCTTTAAGCTTCCGGTTTGTCTCAGGTTATCATAATTTCTGATGATAGTCGATGCGGTTGGTCTACCACCACACTTCCATGACTGATATATATATTTGCGGCCCGGCCCTTGTTGCCATTTGCGAATCCCAATGCAAAAACCATGTTTACCTTCTGCTCATTAGAGAAAGACATGGCGACTCGGACGAAACAAAACGCGCATTTAAACCTTTGCACTGACATTGTCAATCCACTTCTGTGGAGGTAGGTTTTGTGGCAAAAAAAAAATAAAAAAAGACGTCTGTGCACTTTATCTACATTAAGACTACAGCTATTACAGCTTGTTTCCAACTAACACCAAACGCGATGTGTTGCTTCAACCGGGGCGTGGCAGATAAGGCACTAGCTCGATCACGATGTTTTTCTTTATTTTCTTTTATTTCATTCAGTATAACACAGAGGGAGCCTGTTCAAAAGCTCTGCTTTATGATTTGGGCAGGAGCGCAGTCACATGGTATTCTCCATATTTCGCAGAGTTTATTTATCAGTCCGAAAAAGAATTGGTACTCGATTAGTACGTTGCTGAAAATACCCGTTAGATGTCCCTTGGCTGTGCCTTCAAATGCCTCATTGACACTTTGATAATTAGGATAGTATGTCCCAACCTAGATAATTAATTACATTTACCAAATTAAATCTCAGTAACCAAAAATTACTGGCAGCTACTCCACTGTACTGTAAACAATATGCATTAAGTTTTTTTCGAGTAACGCATTGCTCATTTTTAAAATCTTGGAGCATGATAGGTAATGGGGAAACTTAAGATGTTTCCATTCCTAATAAATGGTGTAAATTATTGGAAATGTTTTTTCCTGAGTCACTAGCACTGCTTACTGGAAAGAGAAGCAATACTGAGGCACACAACATTCACGTGCATTTCACACGCCATTGATAAAAGACTGCCGAAGGGGTCACTGAAGCCTATAGATTATTTTCATGGTCCAAAAACCATGCAAAGCAATTTGAAGCGTGGTGAACATACAGCAACATTTTAACAATGTGTGAGTTGCGCCGCCAGATTTGCGTATACGTAGTGTGTGTTTCCGTCAATAAAGCATCAGTTGTTAGTAAGCGCTCGTCCGTGTCTCTTCTTGTGTCGTCTGTTTGGCGCTTTAGTACTTCAGTAACATGCACCAACTAGCCCAACAGAAAGTTCTGCTGGAATGCAGCAACATATTCATTCTCTAGGCATAGGCTATCTATACCTTTAGGAATAATTCTTAATTGACTACCTCCATCTCTTTCGAAAATATAATAAACTTTGTCCTGTGTGTATATTTAGATATACTGTATATGTCTACGGTGTTTACAGTGGAAATTTAAAACAAAGATGAAGTGAGAAAATACGGATGAGGCAACCGCCGCTAGTGCTTTAAATGCGCATGTCCTCCTATTGTCAGAATTTGCAGAAATAAAGCGAAAGTATGAATTAAAGGCCATGCGCTTCCCTGTCAACAATGATGCAGTAGGCTATCAGTCACAATAAAATTTTAAGTGAAGAGGTCGAGGAAAGTAAAAAACATATATCAAATTATGTGGGTGACAAAGCTCTGCTAATGGCACTTTAGGTGTGTGGGCGGGGGCCTTAGCATCGTTCTTGGGGGGGGGGGGGTGGCCTCCCCTTAGTCGGCGCCTATGACGTGTGGCCACTTGTTTGTTTGCAACAGATCCTGCTGCTTCAACATCTCAACAACACACACATGTGCAATCGGCTGCTTGTGCCGGAAGCATCTGAGGATATCTGGAACCGAGAGTCTGAGATTGAGCCCAACAATAGCACGGCATCAGTGTACGGTATGTACCCATTATCACCTCTTAGACAAACTGGTGCGAGTTGTTCTGTCATATATGTGTGGCACGAGTGCTGGAAGCTGAGTGTAACAGACATATGTATTAAGAGCAAGTAGTTGCAGGTGGGCTTGGCAAGCCTCGGGTAGCACTCTTAAACTTAGTGACTGCAACTACACCTCATAAATTATCGAGTTTAACAGTGTTATGAAGCTGATTGCATGAAAGAGTTATGCTTACTGTGCGTACTCACATGCATGCAGTGCAATAAATTTTTAAGAATAATAAGATCATTACTTTAAGATTGATATTGTATTATAGAAGTACAAACAAGATACTTGTGACCACGATTACGAAAACAAAAGGATACTGCTTCAGTCTGAAATGTTATTGCTGGAATCAAGACTGCATGACAAATGTAGGATTTTGGTGTGTCTTCGTAACAAGGGAGAAAGGCAGGGAAGGCAAAGACTGCTAGAAGTCCTGCAACAGCATACAGTAGACCACCGCTAATCGAACTTCACAGGACAAACTAAATTTAGTTGTCTGTTGTGTTCAATTAAAAAAAAAGCGAAAAAAAAAATACTAAACTGCTGCTTAATTTGCCAGTTTAGATCTGATTCTAAAATGCTCCCAAATCTGACACACATTCACTTTCTGTGGGTTCAAAGTATAAAACTGATGTCAACATGATAGTACAGCTTCTCAACAAATTAGGTATTTAATGCACATCATATTTTTGGCATGCCTCCAAATCTGGCAGTCAGAAAAAGATGAAACGAGCAATACTTACCTTTACAGGATAAAAATTTATTTACACTTAATGTCCATCGTCGTCACTCTTAGACAACACCCTGTTGCTGTCTATGGACCTCAACATGTCACATGCCTTTCTTACGGGCCGCTGCATGTTTTATGTTCTGCATTTATTGAATGCCTCTGCCACAATTGCAAATGGGATGGTTTTTACACGCCTAGACGAAGCACTTCACTAGTTCAACTTGTGAGCTATGCACTTCTCAGCAACACTGAAACAATGTGATGCAACTTTGTGGTCGCTGGCTTAGCATTTGCTTTTGTAATTACAAAAGCAGGCTTAGCAATTAGCTTAACAAAGGCTTAGCAATTAGTTTTTGTAATAAAAGACTGAAAACAGTGCATAGCCTTTGTCATCCCATGCGAAAACTTATTCTGTTGCCATTTTAAGGTGACGGTAATGATGCCGCTTGCTCTGAGAGTAAGCTGATGTGAACGCGGTTTTTTAGTTTGGTATTCGATTGCACCATGCAGGTAATTTTTTGACCAATTTTCTAGGGAAAAGAAGACACACAGAATCGCGAAAATATGGTAATTATTTATTGTAAGCTGTTGTTGTCACTAGAAAATCCTCATAGTACAGGCCAAAAATAGTCATCTTCAGGGGGAGGTTATGTGTACTCGATGCATTCACTTTTCTTTAGCACCACCAAGACAGCACCACTATGGCCATTGGCGTCTCCATTGAGATAAGGCACACTCACGCTGACCAGTCAAGTTCGAATTATTTGGCGAGGGACAATTTCAGAATTCAAATAACTGGACGTTTGACCCACAGAAATGCATGGGTGCCAGCCGGAACATTCAGCCAGGGTCAAATTAACAGAAATGTAGAATTAAATGGAGTTTAATTAACTAAAGTCTACCATATTTTACATTCGCGGAGAGATTGGAGTAAGTGAAACAAGTACTTCTAACAACATGCAAGTTGATGCAAGGATGTGCAAGTTGATAGTATTAAGTAGGAATCTTGCACCTGCTTAATTAAATGGTTGTCAGTAATATAGTACCTAACTTGGAGTGTCTGTACCATGAATGCAAGGTGAAAGGTACAGTACTCGTTTTTAATTTTAGTCGAAAGAAAAATAATGAGTGGCCTCACGAGAACAATCATTTTGTTAATGTAATTTATTTTTTGACAATAACATAGGGTGCAGTAAGCTTGGGTGTGCGACATTTGTTTCTCTCTATACTTCAGATTGAGAAACATCTCACCAGCAACTTTTGATTTTCCTCTAGTCTTTTAAGGTGAAAATCTGAGGAGAATTTTTAAAACATACACCATGGGGGTTTGGGCATCTACTCGTGCTCTCACTTCCCTTTCTTAAAGGGACACTAAATGGAAATAGTCAATGTGGACTGTTAAGGTATCATTGCAGAACTTCACATCGCTTGTTTCCTGCCAAGGAAAGACTTAGTTTACAAGAAAATTACATCTGAAGGGTCCAAATACCTTTATTGCAATCCAAATCTCCCACACCCAACCGGGGAGTGGCGACGTTGCATGTGCCATCACCACCCTTTGCAGTCATCGGTGGGTGAAACAGCACCAAACAGACGGCGGTGCAGTCTTTGGCACAAAACCCAAATGTGCGGCCATGGACAAACCAAGCCAAGACAAAGCGGTGAATTCGCCACTGCAGCTGCTTTTTGTCAAGTGGCGCAAACCATTTGGGCATCCCGCGACATCACATGATCGTGGAATTCTCTACTGCTTGCAGTTTGTGCGAGTTTCATGAGCCAGCAAAACCAGTGCAACACTAGGTGATAACGAAACTACTGAAACGCAAAAGCGTGAGTGTCGTAGAGTCAGGCAAAAACTAAATGTTTTGACCGCGTGCGTCATTGTGAAATGTAATGTCAATGAGTTCTTTTTTCTTGAAATGAAATAGAAGTGGTCAGGTAGCATTTTCTTTTGTGCTATAATGCAATACAACGATGGTTTTATAAGGGGTGGCTGGGTACTGTGAAAGAATTCGAATGAGGAGTGCTTTCGTCATAGGGCAAGTACTTGAATGTCCCAGAGGAGTCTCTAATCGTGTCCTGCATTTATCTGAATTTCTCGATCACTAAGGCTCTGTATGTGGTAATATTTATGCCTTATAGATTGTCGAGCTCTGATCTGTCACTTTAACTTGACTTGATGTTTGCATGTAGTGTTTCTTTAATCTCTCTAGTGTGTTTAAATTTGGGCTTTTACGTCTTCATAACTTGTGAAATAATTGATCCATCAACAAGGATCTTGCTTGTTCTTTTCTCCTAAAGACAATGACGGTTCTGGAGAGGGCCACGGCGATTACCTGGAGGCAACGCTGAAGTTCAAGCCAGGGGCCTTTGACTGCAGTATAGTGTGGTCCACCCACTTCAGTCTCCACCCCCGGCTCAACACGGGAGCTGGGGGCGGACGCAGTGGCATTTCTCGAGGTGTGTCACATTTTGTCACACGTGTGTTGCTAATAGTTGAAACATGCCATGAGGCCCGGTTCATTGCATCTGTTCTTTAATTTTTTTCTCTCTCGCTCCATTACTATTCAGGAAGCCACTTGCTTCCATTCAGTTGCAGCTTTAGTCTGTGATGAAAGCATGTTCAAGGGTACAGCAAGTCTCACGGGACATGCACTGGTGTGACATCTTTAAAAAGGTGAAGCTTGGGCAATAAAATAAACGTGTTAAGTGTCTGATGGTTTGATCAAGCCTCGGTCTCCCAATGCAACAGCCCGGTGCTCTAACCATTAGGCTACAACCACATCTGTACCTCTCTCAAGGCAACGCCAAGTAATTCTCTGAGATAATTGGCATGTATGTCACATTGAGTAGCAGATGCATGCATGCAGTTTTCGTTAAACGGACACTAAAGTGAAAAATTATTTGAGGTGTGTTGGTCAGTTACTCTTTCCACAATATAAAAAAAGGTACTCTTACCGTGTGAGGAAGCTTGGTAAGCTAAAAGAGATGCAAGAACAAGACAGGTGGCAACATCCTCTTGAAATCCCCGCACCAGCGTTCCGTGTGGTCATGAACTCTGACGGCACCTATTTAAGCCTAGTTAAATTTTTATCTGTAAAAATAAACTAAATTGCATTCTAAGATAGCCAAAGACTGAACATGAGAAGTTTCAAAAACTTTTACCTACTAATTAAAGCAGGCAAAATGTGAAGACATACTTTACAATCTGTGACGTCACGCTGATGTACCAACCCTGGGGTTTCGGCACGAAATTCAAAATTGGAACAGTAACCGTCTGTTTTAAAAGCGAAGCTTTTCTTTGGGAACCGTGCTGTGTTTCGTGACCGTGGGAGCTGCGGCCTGGCTGTTCCCTTGTTCCCTTGGCGAATAGGCCAACTGATCACAGTGCAACACCTGAAGTTCATAGCTCGAAGGATATACGCACTAGGCACACCTTTAGTCAACCAGAATCATAGAGTCGCCATGGCGTTGAGGAAGCATGCTCGTCTCGCACTGTGGAAGCCCGGGTTCGATTCCCTAGCAGAACGAAATTTTCCAAATTTTCTTTTCAATGCTATTGATTTACTTTGCTTACAGGACCTGCCTGAGAAATTTGACGCCATTCTGAGCATTTTTGACGTGTTTTTACTCTTTGCGCCTTTGGCCATTCTTGGTACCATCACTGAGTGGTGCCACCGCCACCACTAGATTTTCACGTAATGAGGCATAGAATGCTTTTGAATTAAAAGCAGTTTCTACAAAAACAAGTCTTTTTGATTAAATACAGGCTTCCAATGCAAACAAACTGTAGGAAATTTTTGCGTGCTTCATCATCATCATCATCATCAGCCTGGTTACGCCCACTGCAGGGCAAAGGCCTCTCCCATACTTCTCCAACAACCCCAGTCATGTACTAATTGTGGCCATGCCGTCCCTGCAAACTTCATAATCTCATCCGCCCACCTAACTTTCTGCCGCCCCCTGCTACGCTTTCCTTCCCTTGGGATCCAGTCCGTAACCCTTAATGACCATCGGTTATCCTCCCTCCTCATTACATGTCCTGCCCATGCCCATTTCTTTTTCTTGATTTCAACTAACATGTCATTAACTCGCGTTTGTTCCCTCACCCAATCTGCTCTTTTCTTACCCCTTAACTTTACACCTATCATTCTTCTTTCCATAGCTCGTTGCGTCGTCCTCAATTTGAGTAGAACCCTTTTCGTAAGCCTCCAGGTTTCTGCCCCGTAGGTGAGTACTGGTAAGACGCAGCTATTATACACTTTCCTCTTGAGGAATAATGGCAACCTGCTGTTCATGATCTGAGAATGCCTGCCAAATGCACCCCAGCCCATTCTTATTCTTCTGATTATTTCTGTCTCATGATCCGGATCTGCCGTCACTACCTGCCCTAAGTAGATGTATTCCCTTACCACTTACAGTGCCTCGCTGCCTATTGTAAATTGCTGTTCTCTTCCGAGACTGTTAAACATTACTTTAGTTTTCTGCAGATTAATTTTTAAACCCACTCTTCTGCTTTGCCTCTCCAGGTCAGTGAGCATGCATTGCAATTGGTCCCCTGAGTTACTAAGCAAGGCAATATCATCAGCGAATCGCAAGTTACTAAGGTAATCTCCATTAACTTTTATCCCCAATTCTTCCCAATCCAGGTCTCTGAATACCTCCTGTAAACACGCTGTGAATAGCATTGGAGAGATCGTATCTCCCTGTCTGACGCCTTTCTTTATTGGGATTTTGTTGCTTTCTTTATGGAGGACTACGGTGGCTGTGGAGCCGCTATAGATATCTTTCAGTATTTTTACATACAGCTCGTCTACACCCTGATTCCGTAATGCCTCCATGACTGCTGAGGTTTCGACAGAATCAAACGCTTTCTTGTAATCAATGAAAGCTATATATAAGGGTTGGTTATATTCCGCACATTTCTCTATCACCTGATTGATAGTGTGAATATGATCTATTGTTGAGTAGCCTTTACGGAATCCTGCCTGGTCCTTTGCTTGACAGAAGTCTAAGGTGTTCCTGATTCTATTTGCGATTACCTTAGTGAATAGTTTGTAGGCAACGGACAGTAAGCTGATTGGTCTGTGATTTTTCAAGTCTTTGGCGTCCCCTTTCTTATGGATTAGGATTATGTTAGCGTTCTTCCAAGATTCCGGTACGCTTGAGGTCATGAGGCATTGCGTATACAGGGTGGCCAGTTTCTCTAGAACAATCTGCCCACCATCCTTCAACAAATCTGCTGTTACCTGATCCTCCCCAGCTGCCTTCCCCCTTTGCATATCTCCTAAGGCTTTCTTTACTTCTTCCGGTGTTACCTTTGGAATTTCGAATTCCTCTAGACTATTTTCTCTTGCATTATCGTCGTGGGTGCCACTGGTACTGTATAAATCTCTATAGAACTCCTCAGCCACTTGAACTATCTCATCCATATCAGTTATGATATTGCCGGCTTTGTCTCTTAACGCATACATCTGATTCTTGCCAATTACTAGTTTCTTCTTCACTGTTTTTAGGCTTCCTCTGTTCCTGAGAGCATGTTCAATTCTATCCATATTATACTTCCTGATGTCAGCTGTCTTACGCTTGTTGATTAACTTCGAAAGTTATGCCAGTTCTATTGTAGCTGTAGGGTTAGAGGCTTTCATACATTGGCGTTTCTTGATCAGATCTTTCGTCTCCTGTGATAGTTTGCTGGTATCCTGCCTAACGGGGTTGCCACCGACTTCCATTGCACACTCCTTAATGATGCCCACAAGAGTGTCGTTCATTGCTTCAACACTAAGGTCCTCTTCCTGAGTTAAAGCCGAGTACCTGTTCTGTAGCTTGATTTGGAATTCCTCTATTTTCCCTCTTACCGCTAACTCATTGATCGGCTTCTTATGTACCAGTTTCTTCCGTTCCCTTCTCAGGTCTAGGCTAATTCGAATTCTTACCATCCTGTGGTCACTGCAGCGCACCTTGCCGAGCACGTCCACATCTTGTATGATGCCAGGGTTAGCGCAGAGTATGAGGTCTATTTCATTTCTAGTCTCGCCGTTCGGGCTCCTCCACGTCCACTTTCGGCTATCGCGCTTGCGGAAGAAGGTATTCATTATCCTCATATTATTCTGTTCCGCAAACTCTACTAATAACTCTCCCCTGCTATTCCTAGTGCCTATGCCATATTCCCCCACTGCCTTGTCTCCAGCCTGCTTCTTGCCTACCTTGGCATTAAAGTCGCCCATTAGTATAGTGTATTTGGTTTTCACTCTACCCATCGCCGATTCCACGTCTTCATAGAAGCTTTCGACTTCCTGGTCATCGTGACTGGATGTAGGGGCGTAGACCTGTACAATCTTCATTTTGTACCTCTTATTAAGTTTCACAACAAGACCTGCCACCCTCTCGTTAATGCTATAGAATTCCTGTATGTTACCAGCTATACTCTTATTAATCAGGAATCCGACTCCTAGTTCTCTTCTCTGCGCTAAGCCCCGGTAGCACAGGACGTGCCCGCTTTTTAGCACTGTATATGCTTCTTTTGGCCTCCTAACTTCACTGAGCCCTATTATATCCCATTTGCTGCCCTCTAATTCCTCCAATAGCACTGCTAGACTCGCTTCACTAGATAACGTTCTAGCGTTAAACGTTGCCAGGTTCATATTCCAATGGCGGCCTGTCCGGAGCCAGTGATTCTTAGCACCCTCTCTGCGTCACAGGTCTTACCACCGCCGTGGTCAGTTGCTGCGCAGCTGCTGTGGACTGAGAGCCGGGGTTTGATTGTTGTGTTCATATAGGAGGTTGTGGCCAAGTACTGCACCAGGGTGGCCAATCCTGCTCTGGTGAGGGAGTGCGTTACCGGTTCTGGTCACCGGGATCAGGCCACATCAGACCTCCAGGCCTGTTTGTGCAATTTTATCAACACGCGGATTTTTTTTTTTTAATCCGGTGGAAAATTGCCGGCACCGGGATTCGAACCACGGACCTCTCGCACGCGAGGCGGGTGTTCTACCTCTACGCCACCGCTGCATCCAGCGTGCTTCTTATGCCACAATCATGCATTGCAATCAATTGGTGAAAGAAAAAAATTATTCATGTAATTGTGTGTTTTTTTACTGTGAACATTGTATTCCATGAATTTGCTCTCTGCTTCTGCCAGGTTTGCAATCCCTGAGAGCTGTGCTGACTAGCTTTGCGGTGAACAACCGCAAGAACATGTTTGTCTATCAGGAGAACTCTGGCTCCGTCTTCTACCTGCGGTAAGAAACGGATGGTAACTAGTGCCATCTAGTAGTGGCTTGTGGAAATTAACCAGCATGCATGTGTGCATGTGATGCATAGTGAAGCTTATCCCCCCAAATTTTCGTGCTCCAAAGTAGGTTTTTGGGCCTTACATGAGGGCGGGCATTACACAAGTAATACAAGATGTAGTCGGTATGAGGAACAAGTGAATTGCTCTTCACCAATCAAATTTTGTGTTGAAATTGTTGATGTTGGTTTTTCTACACTGTGTAAGCAGTTTCCATTTGCATTTGTCATTTAACAGTCTTACCTGCTCACATGAGTACTTGCAAACCACAGGCTTATTATGGATTTTCATTTTTGTCATGTTTATCATCTATCTTTATTTGTGCAAGCGCAGGCTGGGAATTTTATTTTCTATTTGTTTTTGCCTTTTTACAGGCTTCACGAAATGCCCTGTCATGGACGGCATGGCCGTGCTGAAGATGATGTGTCATTTTCAGGTACGCCGACATGCACTTCTTTAGCGCACTCAACTTGTGGGAATGACCTGGTGAAATGCAAAGCCGAGATGGAGTGACTACTAAACTCTATGGTGTAGGAGTTTAGCCTTGCCAGCTAAAATATGTTCACCATTACAACAGTAGTTTCCGCCAGCCGCCAGGTGCGCATATCGTCTGCTTAGGAGCTGCAGGCTGTGAATAAGAAAATCGGACAATTACAGTCAATCCCAGATATATAGAACTCGAGGGGAACTGCAAACTAGTTTGATGTATTGATAATTCGAAATATGAAATATGCCTATTTAAAGCTTTATAGCCGAGATCTCTGCATGTCTTGGACAGTTTCCAGAGATTCTGGAAAGTAGTAACTTACCGATGTGCTTTTGAAAGGCCGTGTCGAATGCACAAAAGTTGAGCTATTTTTTGTTCCTAAACATTACAAGTCGGTTGTGCTGTGGAATGGTCTTTGATACAGCAGAACCTTGTTCATACACTTTGGTAAAAACGGGGGGAAAATGTACTAACGAGAAAAACTTATGATCTGAAGGCCCTAAAGTATTCAGCAGACTCAACTGTAGTTGACGTCTACGTAATGCAAAGCATTGCATGAATCGTTGCAGCACAAGATGTCGGCATGTGCCGATCTGGTGGGTCCTAAGCGGCTTGAGACGCATGTTGTTGTTTTTGCAGTTTTGGCGAACTCACGTTTGCGCTCGTCAAATTTGGCCTCGTTGAGCAGCATTTTCGTTCAGAGGATTGTGGCTGGAAGTTCTGACTGGCCCACTAGACAAGAATTGCTGTTGCATGCGACGCCGAGGTGTGTTGAGCTCGTGAGGCTGGAACAATCCGAGACATGCCTCATTGTTTTAACACAGCAATGAGAAACCAAACCAATATATAGCTAGTGGGCAATGCCAGAATATGATGCTTTCACCAGAGTGAAAGATGGCACTCAGTTTACACCACCTGCAGCAGTGAATGGCGGCAGGGTTATTGTCTTTTAAAAGGGTGTGGTACGCTTCCAACGGTACTACACTGCATGCATTGTGAAACAGATAGGTGAAGAGAATTATTGCAGTGGGTTGACGGTGATCGCTGTGAATGGCAATGTGCGACAGCCTGCAAGAAGATTTGCTGATGCCAGAATAAGAAACTGAAAGGCTGGCAGCATTTTCACATGACAGGGGCCAAGGAGATCTGGTTTGGTTCTGATAATTCATTCAAGTAGAGACGCCTTGCGAGCTCCCCGGCTACAATTTATGAATTTGCAGTATGTGCCATAAGATAATTAGTTTGAAACTTAATTATTGAATTTTTGTTAATTATCTGATTGTGAATTTCGATTTATCATGGAAGTAATGGCCGCCTCGTCAAGTAATTTAGCTCAAAGCTCGGAATTGTGCTATCTCCCACATGAAATTATTACAAATTTGGTCAGCAAAAAGGAAACACCAGCTGTAGCTGGCAAATAGCTGTCAGAGACCACCAGATTGACTGGGTCGACTGGTGGCATCTCTTGCTAACAGCGGGCAGGTTTGGCCTTGAAAGCGTTGGCAACACAGGCTGGCTACTCCAACATTGTGAATAACAAGGCAGAGTGGGTGGTGACTCGCCCAATGTTGCATTCCTTTTTATCAGAAGGGAGTCGCTTGAAGAAGTCATTGTCATTGGGTTCTGGCTGGGCTGTCTCATGATATTTTGTGTGGGTGCAAGGCATTTCTGCAGGCGCCAATCAGCCACCCTGAGTAATGCAAGGAAGCACTCATCGCAGCAATGACACCTTGGAAGTGGTCTGGTGCAACAAGCTATAGTGTCAGCGAATTTCAGATCTTGCAGGGGCTCAGCAGATAACAGCCAAATATACTGAATCAAGTGCTTTCAACATGTACACTGTAACAGCTTTGTGATTTGTAAGGTAACAATTCTGTTCTTCCCAATTCATATGGCTGCCCATTCTCTTTTATTATTATGCCTAGCAGGCCTACATTACTCGTTGCACGGTTATTTTCTTTTACAACGCTCTAGTAGGCACACCCTGTGATAGCCAGGCCATCAAGCCTGCCCCACAGAAACTGTTTTCTGGGAGCATTTCTATATATGGAATGACACTTCACACACTTTTCCCGCTGCGCCTTTGCCATGTGCAATCTTCATGTTCACCGAGCATAGGTGCAGCATGATCAGGCAAAGAAAGCTCTGACATATGTCACTGCTGTGCCTACCTACTGCTGTGACTACTTCTGCAGCTGTTACTGCTCACCACAGACAGCACGCTAAAGGAAACAATGTGCCTTGCTGATATGACTGTATGATTTTCTGTGCAAATGCACCATGACTGGCTGTTATTCATGTGGTAAATAAGTCATTAATCACCCTCTGGTGCAGTATGGCTGTTAGGGCAACCCACTCATGGTAGGTCCTGCAGCAGATATGTGGATTCAAAGGCCCAATGTGCAGCTTAGAAATTGGCTCACCATTCGTAAAAAATTTATCTGGTACGAATGCGTTTCTTCTAGCCTGCTTTCAGGCACATACCAATAATGAAAGCAGGACAAGAGTGCTGCAACAGCAGTCAGTTATGAATGCCACTTTCGTAAGGAAGCATTTGTGAATACAGCCAATGTCCGATTTTTCAGGCTGCCTAAGGGCCGTGAAAATGTCCGAAAATTTTTTTTTCTGACATTTGTTTTTTTTTCGAACAAAAATGTCTGAAAAGTCTGGCAGTCCAAAGAAACGAATGCATGCCTTTCACTGCCCCCAAGGGCTAAAATCGCCACAGGGATGTCCGAAATAGCTCTGCAGATCTGAGATACGCTCTGAGATATGCCAATACACTTATTAGGCATATCTGTGCTTGTCCTGTAATAGGAGACAGCGGGTGCACACATATATAATTAGGGAACATATATTGTGTTCTGTGACAATTGCCCCTTCCCACTTTTGGTATGCTTTGCCGCAATAATTTGTGTATGATTCACCGCGTAACAATCCTGTATTGAGGCGAAGCTGAATTTCGGGAACTGGCATCATGCATTGCGTCGTGCTTCTCGAGCTTCCAAGACATCGACGAGAATTGCAAAGGTGGAGTCGGTGCCATTGCTAATAGCGGTGATTTGGTACAACGGAAAACACAGCACCTAGCAGAAAGAAGCTTGATGGCCAGCATCAAAGTAGCTAGGCTTAGTGTTGCCGGGGTGGTGGCCACGGCTGCCAGCGGATCTGCGTGCGAGAGCACTGGTTAGGGGAGGCAAGATAATCAAAATGGCGATAGTGATGGATATGATTAGTGCAGTCTCAAACCTGTGGTCATAGCAAAAAGTCCGGAAAATCGGACAGGGAAGGATTGTTTGCATTCGAAATTTCAGCCGTTCTTATACATTGACTCCATGGGATACGTAGCAGTGCCGCGAAGGCGTCCGAATTATCGGGCATGTCTGGAAAATTGGCCGTCCAGAAAATTGGTTGTTGACTGTACAAGAGTTTTTTTACTTGTAGGCAAGTTCAGACACATGTGCACCATAGTTTCTTTATTTCTTTTTTTGCTTGACCAGGACCTCTTGGTGTCATAAAACACTTCGCCCAGATGCACCATACAGAGATGCACCATGCTTGTGCATGATTCGTGCAAGTATAAAAAATGAATTTTCACATTCCCATCGCAAGTTGCATGTTACAATAAAGACCTCATTTCCTGTGACCGTGAAAATCGGATACATTTTTCACAAGAGGGTCTGTTACAGTCAAGTGAATATGGTGTCCTATTCGCGCAATCTGAATCAGTACACTGAATGCCTAATTCAGTGTACTGGGGATCTTTCACTGCAGTACTACTGTGGTATTGGTGCCAAGAGCTTCGGAGCACTAAATTTAGGAGAAAGCTGAATTTGTGCAAAGTATGGGCGTACAGCCCATACTGGAACTTTTGAAAAAGGGCCAAACTGGCTTTCCTGTACCACACATTGTTCAACATATGGTTACTCACAGACAGCATAAGTGCTGATTAATCTGAGGCTAGTGTGTTTTTTTTGCTTTTGTACATTCTTACACATCATTGAGGACGACGCAACGAGCTATGGAAAGAAGAATGATAGGTGTAACGTTAAGGGATAAGAAAAGAGCAGATTGGGTGAGGGAACAAACGCGAGTTAATGACATCTTAGTTGAAATCAAGAAAAAGAAATGGGCATGGGCAGGACATGTAATGAGGAGGGAAGATAACCGATGGTCATTAAGGGTTACGGACTGGATTCCAAGGGAAGGGAAGCGTAGCAGGGGGCGGCAGAAAGTTAGGTGGGCGGATGAGATTAAGAAGTTTGCAGGGACGGCATGGCCACAATTAGTACATGACCGGGGTTGTTGGAGAAATATGGGAGAGGCCTTTGCCCTGCAGTGGGCGTAACCAGGCTGATGATGATGATGATGACACATCATATTTAACTCATGAAAGCATTAACAGTGCACCAACTGCAGAGTAATCAACATTTTAAGAGGGTGCTGGCAGCCATACATTGGGCATTGCTGCATTGTAATGAAAGCCAGCTTGGCACTTTCCTAAAAGGTCTGGGACCTATGTGCATGACCAACACGAGTGCTCCACTCACTTCCTGGCTGCACATGTAAACTGCACAGATATTCAGCCTGTTCAGGACTCGTGCCTTTTAACGGTTTGAAAGTCAATGCCATAAATATACGTGCTGTTAACAAGTCCTAAATAGTCGATGCCATATATTTACAGCGTCATCTATATGTTTGAAAAATGCACCAATTTTTCAACTCTTTTTTGCCCAGCAAGTGCTGTACCCTGTGTGGATACAAGGAATTTGTTCTTGTTTTTTTTCTTTGAAGTCTCTTGGTTTTCATTCCACACCTTATTTATGCTGGCATTTCAGTGACCACTTGTTCATCCCCGCATGTAATGGCACGCAGCTGTTAGTTTCAGTTTTGTCTTCCAGGGCTGTTTCTGTTGGTTGTGGTCGTAAACCTGATGTCTGTCTGGTTTCTCTCTCAAAGGTTAGTCGCTGGGTGCTTGCTCGTCTGTTGCTCACAGGGATGTGATTACATTTTTTCACAAGCCGGCGCTTGTATATTACAAGCAATGCTGCCACACAAACAATGCTGCCATGCCTGCGTTTTTTTTTCTCAAGACATGGCTCACAAAAACTGATTGCCCCTCGTTGGCGACGAAATGAAGGATAACTGCAAGTTTATGACTCGTTTGGGTTTTCTGACGGGTGCACAACCATCGAGTTTGCTTGCGTGTGCTCACATACGTTGGTCGATTACGCTATGGCCGTGCGCATTGGTTGCTCTGCTGCAAGAGGGCCAAGCGGCGATTGCTCCAATGCAGACTACGTCCCATGTGCTGAATCGCAATATATCTGTTTCAGTGTAGCTACATCTTTATTCATATTATAAGTATTTGTGGAAGCCCATCTGAATTCGTGAATAAACAATGAATGTTTACCTACGGAAAATAAATTTTTGTCACTTTATGGTCACTCTAAAAAAATTGCAGTAAATGTATCTTGAAATAGGTCAGTCTGAAGATTTTAAATTTGCAACAAAAAAATTTGACCTGAGGGGTTGCATTTGGTGAATAAATTTGACCCTCAAAGGGTTAAACATTTGCCATCATTTCTCAATATGTTACGAGCTTGCACAGCACATCCTTGAAAGCGGAAATTCTGTGGTATCCAGCATGTCATTCTGTCTTAACAGTTGTCTTCGGAATTCACCCTGTTCACAATTTTTTTTTAAATTATCATCATTGTGTTCCCAATCTCACAGGTTCAAGGAGCTCCTCACTGGTCAGCTTGGTACAGAAGAAAGCAGCCTGCGACCAGGACGAGGAATTTGTAAGTCTCAGTTGTGGATTTATTTTAGCTACAATTTGCCTTAAATGCTGATTCACTTTCACTGCTTTTTCTAGTGACACTTTCATAGATTGAAAGACAATGAAGAATTCTTTATGTTACTAGTAATCTATAAAAAGAAACAAATTTCCCCAGAATTTAATTTAATTTTTAGCTTTAGAAGAATCAAGGAAAATTTCAACACCAAGGAACCCAGGTATATCCTCAACAACGAAAACTCCTGATGGGGCTCCTTCCACATCAGCACTGTGTAAATACTTTGATAAGCTCATTAACCCGCAGCAATCTTAATGGAATAGCGTTGAAGAGCCCATGTCACAGAAAATCCGGCATCGGCAACGGCGTCCCGCATCTGCATCTGGCGTTGGACATCGTTACGACAAAATGATTTTCGAACCACACATACCCAGGCTGTTCATGTGACGCAATGACTTCACTGAACTAATTGAATTTCTCAAGCTAAAATATGTGGAAAAATTGTAAACTACAACTTACACACAACCTACAGGCATGATAGCTTTCGGACTGTAATTTGAATATACGAGAAAACGTAATTCTGTTACGCGAAAACTCAAACAAACCCCTTTTCTAGCGTTTCTACAATGCACAGACTGGAGACGGCGTCCGCCATTTGCTCACGCCGGCATGTAAATATCTCAGAGTCTACGGAGCGGCGCACCTGCTTCCTTGAAACACTTCCAGATGGCGCTCGCCTCCACCGCATCATGGCCCACCCAAAAGGCCTCATTTCAACCAGAAAGCCTGCCTTCGTGCATAGCATTCACCGCAAATGATTCCTGGTGAACATTATGGTTACATACGCTGCAGTTGCCGGGAAGCATGAGAAGCAGTCAGGGATCTTTGAATGCTGTCGCATTCCACTCTTAAAGACGAAGCTTAAGCATCCTCCAAATTTTCTCTTGCTTGTTGCAGCAGCTCTTACTGTCATAAGGACAGGTTGAAAGATACCTGCACAAATAAATTTTGGGTCAAAAAGAAGATCCCTGGGAGTTGTGGTGCAAATGTGGTGCCCACTGTTGACGTGACTTGCGAAGCAATACCTGCTGATACCAGACACTAGTGTGTCCATTGAGCGCCTCTTTTCGGTGTCTGAAGGAATTGTGACGTGCAGGAGGGTCAGTAGCTGACTCTTGAACATGTCAAGCAGCTATCCTTCTTTCATGACAACAATAAATAACTGCAATTGTGATACTGACAAGCAAAAGTGTTTGTTGTACTTGTAGTTGAGAATTTCATTGACCACAAAGCATAATTTTCCTCTACATTATTTGCTGCGCAATTAACATGCTTATCTTTTTCTTATGTTAGGTTGGTGAAAACTGTTACATTTTTTGAAAATCAACAGTACAGTAGAATCTCGTTAATTTGGACTCCGAGGGCACTGGAAATTTATTAGAATAAAATGGACTGTGAACTGAGGAGAGCCCCTTTAAATATAGCACCCGATCAATAGTCTGGTACAGCGCACAAAACCAAAATCATCACTGGGCTCGCATTTAAAAAGTGTTATCTGTCCTCCATCAGTGTGCGACATGTATCAGAAGAACCCTACGTTCCGTTTAAAGTCCAAATACGATAAGGTTGCACCTCGCACACTGTTTGTTTGTTTGTTGTGGGTGCGAGGGAAAGCCAAGAAGGATGGCAACATGAGGCATGTACTCTCGCTTGCCCAATCTTGGATATGATGTGATCAAGTGCTCACTAGGAAGGGGGTGTAGGTGACTGTGTAGTGATGTGGTCAACTGGGCTCTTGGGGCTCCTTCCTGCTCCTTTTAAGCCAGATGGGAGAGGAGGGCACACGCTGCTATACTTGCTCTGGTTCGTTCTTGGCTTTCTGTGCATCTGTCCTCGTCATTTTTACGGCATGTCACATTATGCTCATGTGCCATAAAAATGGCATGGAAAGATGGGCAGGAAGAAAGAGTGACGCATTCCGAATTCGCTGGAGTTTTTCTGAATTCAAATACATAGGTCTCTGCCCTGGCAAATGGAGCAGTTTGAATTATCCATCAATTACGAATTAAGAGGTTTCAAATCCTCGAGTGTTCGCTGTATTCATATTCGAAAAATATTTGAAAATAATTCTATTCTTTCGCACTTGGTTTTTAATTATTGGAATTAGCTTCGAAATTGAAAATTTGATATTCACACACCCCTGATATGAGTGCATGTACTGTGGTATAGTGGAGTGTGACTGAGATCATATAATAAGACTGTCCTTGTGATGACATCTCGAGTCCACGCGTCACTGCACTGCTTAGTGAACCTGTGCATTTTGGGCAGGCTGTGAAGCTGTAGTTAAACCCATTCAGACATAGATTATCATTGCAGGGCTGAAAAAAAGTTGAATCATTTCAGTGTGAAGTTAACCTTGGTAAAATGTATGAAAAAATGACAGAGACGCTGCACAAGTCAGTCAGCAAATATTTATTGCCTATTTCTTATTAGGGTCATGTTATTTTCAGACATTTTCATGAGACCAACGTTTGTTTCTATCGCATTGCACATAGGGCAGGTTTTCCAGGCTTAATAGAAATAAATATGTACAGAAAGAAACAATCCAAAAAGTAGCTTGAATTTATGAAGAGCTGAAGGTGGTGCACACACATGTGTAAGCCCCTCAAAGTGATGTTCCTGCGGCATTACAGGAATTGACGCAATTAAGGGGTGCGCACATCTTTGTCAGCATTTGCAAATTAGAGCCTTATTTTTCTAATTATAGCAGTCTTGTCTCAGAAATTTTCATTGGTGCAGCTTTTGTAGCTGGTTAAGTTGTGTGACTCCGTATGAAATTACCTAGACAGAAAAAAGTTAATGGGTCTGCACTTGTAAACTAATGATGGAACAGATTTGATACATCTTTCAGTTACCTTCTGAGCATTGTTTGCATGGCCTTTTACTTTGTTACTGACGACAGGACTTCCGACCCCGGCTGAGTTCTGGTCACTCTGACCGGGACCAGTCTCACGATACAGTCAGTGTGACGTCGCATGCCTCGGGCAGCCGCAGCAAACCACAGCAGTGTGTCGTCATGAATGTGCACGGAATTGTCCAACCAGGTGAGAGAGCGAGGGTTGGTTCATTTTCACTGTGACCATTTTGAAGAACTTTTTACAGCTATTGTTATTATTATATATTCAATCGTTATAAGTGGGTTTTACTCTATATTTCAGATAAAGTACATGCACCCTGGTGTGCTGAATTCAAAGCATATAAACCAAGAAAGTGAAGAGATTGTTAGCACATTTTTTCAGCTTCTTCTGCAGGGCATTGCTTAGACTAATGCCACCTGTATCCGTCCTTGAATGTTTCATTTTCCAGGGAAACAAAAGCCACAGAGAAAGTTATTTGCACAGTTGTGGCAACTTGTGCTTTGTGGGCACACAAGTAGTACTCTTCTCTTCACACATTGCCTGCATCGGTAACCAGCTTTTCAAGGTATTTAAGCCTGCACATGGTAGGGAAGGGTCAGTTGAGGGCAGGTCTAGTTGAAGAAGTTTTCAGGTATTCTTGTGTTTTGCATTGAAGGCCAGAGTGGTGCAGACTACAAGCACTGGGCTTTATTGAAAAGGCAGAAGTGTTATTGAGAAATGTCTTTCAGCTGGCCTCATTGTGTTTCTCATTATTAGTTCAAATTTGTGGGCCCTCAAGTGTTCTTTGCAACAAAGGACCTATAAAACACAGTAGTGAAAACACCAAAAAAGGGCATTTACCACTTCTTTTATACAATGCCAGCTAGTGAATGTACATACAAGAGATAGCTTCTCTATAAATATGCTGACAAATTGAAAAAGTTGGACCCACTGCGCAAGGATATAAAGTGAATGTTGGTCTATGCCAGACATCGATTGATGCCCAAGTCATTCGTTGGTGCAGTCTTGAGGATGGAAAGGCGTTGGAGTGAGCACCAACGTGTTACTGACTTTTCTAAATGGCGCTAGCTATGCACCATATTTATAAATTGCAATTAAAAACTGCCACGTTTTTTAAAAGTCCTCCAATCTAAGTCGACACTGAGTTCGGCGTTCCCAGGCCTGCACTGTGCTCCAAATCTGTACAGAAAGCCTTTCACGAGACAGTTCCACAAAGGGCACCGGTAAGGGCACAGTTGGTCCACGCATGCGAATATCTTGCATCGAAAGAGTGGGAACGAAATTCCTCACACTGATGAGTTATCCACACCAAAAGGTGCCAGTAGCATCGAAACACTTGCGCCATCTCACCGTGTACCCGCAGCTACAGCACCAACTCTCTCTCTAAATCTGTGTTGTGGGGAAGCCAAATGTTGGGAGACTCAAGATTTATGTTATGTGAGGAAAGTGAATGTCAGGGGACGCAAGATAAGCAAGTGCTCTTACAAGTTTTAGCTGCCAGTGGGGAGCAATGACTTACCCAAGTTTATTTTCTGTGCAGGTTTTGCCATCAAAGAGGACCTAGTTTCAGTCATGCAGAATCGTCTGGATGATGCAGTCTTGGAAGTTCTCACAACCACCTTGGCACGAAACCCTGCGTGCAATCTCACCATTGACGATGTCCAGGTATGCGAGGGTTACAAGAGTGATTGTAACTCTAGTAAAAATTTGAATATGAAGTGGGTATAGCAAAAAAAATGGATATATAAAAGAAAAAAGAATATATGCTTCCTTAATATATTCAGAGCAATAGGAATAGCCGTGCCATTGAACAAAACAAAAGTAACAAATACAAAGAGGAATACACGAAAAATTATGACTTCCTGACAATGATAAAGTAGACGATTGTACTTGCCAAGGTGTCAACTCACAGTTTCAGTAATTGTGACAATCTGTGCAATTACTGACTACCTTGAATTCTTATCGTGGTGGTCACCATGCTTTCCTATCAAGGTGCACTTGTCAAACGGCAGCATCTACAGATGTAAAGGTAGCAGTCCCTCCATTCCTTTGGTCTGCATCTTGCGCACTAACAGTGTCGTGTAGCCTCAGTCAATGCAAACCATCTCTGCGAGGCTATCCAGTGCTTGGATACAAGTGTCAATGCTGGATTGTGTTAACAGAATCTATCATAAGGCTATCTGAGAAATGTAACGCAGGGCAGAGGCTATGATATTTTGTGCTGCACTTGGCTGACTGGACTGTAGCGAATCAGAGCAGACTGTGCATCATCTTCTGCATTAGCAGATGAAAAGCACCTGACTTTGCACATTGCCTGGCTTAGCAGCCACTGGCTACATTTGTGCTTGTGCCTGAGCACTAAAAGTTGATGTACTAGTTTCCTTTCATCAACGAATTTAGACAAACTGCACCTAAACGCATCGCGAATGCACAGCACAAAAAAACAACTTTATTATGCATGTAACACAGCATGTAGTCTGAAATAGCCTTTTCATATACACATCATTCGTGAGTAACATAATTCTATCATATTTGAAACTAAGCTCACCTTCTTCTGTGACACATGGTCACTTCAGTACTTTACTGCCATCCGCGCAGTGAACCCCTTCACTGTCTTCGCCATATATGTATGCCAACTGCACTGACAATCACAGGAAAAATCGCAGCACACGTTTGTGACAATTGCGTGTCTGTCGTCTGCTACCTATAATAATCGAAACTGCAGTTAAGGAAGTGTAGTTTTCATGCTAAACTCTTGCTGTAAAAAATGGCTTCATGTAGGTGGGTGGAGCCACACCTTTCTAACACGAATAAAAAAAAATGGCGATTTCCTATACTAGCTAGACTTCTGTTGCCAGTATAGGTAAAGAGAAAATACCGTATTTACTCGAATCTAGGGCGGCCCCGATTCTAAGCCGACCCTCTAAAGTTCGAAGCCACAAAAAAAAAAAACGCTCGCTTTGATTGTAGACTGAACAAAAAAGCGAGGACGGCACTCAAAATATGAAAACGGCATTTATTGAATGTGAACATGCCAAGCAAATTCTAACGTCGTCATTGTTGCCGTGGTCCGGTAAATTCCATCCTCGTTGCGGCACAAGCAAAGAGCATCTCCCATTGCCTCTCCAACAATGGGTGCATAAGCATTGCTATGCCTACCCAATGAGAAATTTGTCCATCACGTAAGACAATGAATGGCTCATACCCACGTAAAGCAAAGGCAATAAACGCCTGGCAAAGTGAAGTGAACAATGCATACATTCATTGAAATCACCCATACAACACATAGAATGGCATAGGTTATAATAAAGAACAAGCTGAAAACAAGCATCCTAACCAACAATAAAGCATTGCATACCCCTGTCAACAAATGTAGCAGTAGCTTTGCAATGGCTTCACTTAAGTAACCTTAATTTACCTTAATTAACATCAAAGGTCATGCGTTAGACTCCCACCAAAAGCAGTGGGTTCAAGTGCCTTTAATTAACGATAGATTAATTAGATGTGGCTAATTAAATTTATCCTGATTAACACCAATGGCGATAAGTTCGAGTGCTGTAAGGAACTCTATCTTAATTAAACCTGCCTTATCATGTTCTATAGCGAAAATGATGAGCGAACGACCAATTAGGGTTTTTAAGGGTTTATATTGGTCAGGTAAAGTTCCATAACATTGATAATGACACCAGGCTGCGTGGAGACGAACAAGTTGCAAAATGCTTATGCATACTTAGACAACTGCCAGAGGAGTTTCTGCGTCAATTTTTCTCTTTGATGCCGAAGTCCCGCCCTGCTTGAACATTTGAAGATGACTCTGTGGCTAGCACAACTTTTCGTTTCAAAGCGGCACTATGGTGGCATCGCCTGTTTGGTGCTTTTAGGGCAACACCATGCCACACGCCGATACGACACAGGTCAATGGCAACATCACTCGTGGGTTTCAGTTGGCTACTGGCACGGCTAGTAGCAGCTGCATTACTGACTTTTCTAGAAGACGCTTGCTATGCACCATATTTATCAATTTCAATTAAAAACTTGCACGTCTTTTTATAATCCTCCAATCTAAGCTGACACTAGAGTTTGATATGTAATTATTTGAAAAAAAAATCTGTTGGCCTAGATTTGAATAAATACGGTAGCCCTCATGTCAAAACGAAATGTTCTGTGTCTACTTGACAAGCAGAAGCTTCTTTAGAATGTCGATGCTGAGACAATGAAATACAGAGTCATAGCCAAAGATGTGTAATCTGTGTTTCAATAAAGAGCAAGTTTGCACTCTCTTTATTGAGAATCAACCAACCATGCTTAGAAAATTTTTTATCGGAGTTACAGAAAGGGAAAAACAGTGAACTACAGCTACAGCGAAAGTACTGATACTAAAGCGAATCTTTTTTCTGGTCCCAACGGCCAATGAAGTTCTACTGTATCTCGAAATTGCTGTTATCCCAGCAATCAAAGACGCCTTGAGAACACTGTCCCTGTTTAAATTCTGCTCTTACAGGGCATATGCTAAAGTAATTCAAACTCAATTAGCCAATTTGTAGTTAATTAGTGACTGTCACATTCACTGATTTGTGCTGCTGCCACTGTTTTGCTGCCAAAGAAAGACATTGTGATCTCCACTGCACTGGTAGTAAGAAGGTGGTAAGTAGGTTATTCAAATGTCCCCAAGAAAAGATAGTAATGCAGCGGTGGATGTGTTCTTATAGAACTGATGTTCTATATATAAGTGAAGTCACAAGGCACATCAATTATGGCGCTCAGTACTACAGATGTCTCTCAATCCTTGGGTTGGATGAGTTACGAGTTCTTTCAAGTGCAGTTTGCCAAATTCTTCACAACAGCAAGGAGCAGTCGGTCGAGCATTCTATTGTATTCCCTGCCATGCGATGCAGTTCATCCAGAAGCCCCAGAAGGAGCCGACGACACAGCTGTACTGCACAGTCCAGGCCCAGCTGCTGCCCTACCTACAGGCACTGATGGAATACTTGCGCCAGGACCTGCACACTTTCTTGCCAACACCCAAATACACTGACCCAAAGCCAGAGAACCATTTCAAGGTGAGGGCTTAGAGACACATTCTTCGACATCTTTTTAAAAATTTTTTTGCAAAGGACAGTGCTTGTTTATGAGGAAAGCATTTCCTGTCCCCTTTTACTGTGCCTGCAGTTGAAAGCTTCGAACTGGGTTTGGTGGGTCAATCCATTTTTTTTTCATTGTGCTACTGGCCTTGTAATTGTCAAGACATCATTATTGTGTAATTACTGACTCAGGCCACCTCTTCCTCAGCTTTATCAATGACACAGGGTGGAGAAAATATTGTGCAGAAACCATCAAGGATGATTGTCAATGTGAGCGAATAGCCTATCATTTCTAGGAAACTATAAGTAAGCAATAATTGAAACGGTGCTCCAAGAGTCATCGATACTAGGTGCTATGGTTTTTGCATGAACCGCAAAAGCATGGCTAAACACTGAGCCAAGACATCACATAGAAGTATCTTTTTCTGCTGCTTGCAGTTAGTATGAACTTCGAAAGCCAGCAAAACCAGTGCTGCACTGCGCGATACTGAAACTACCAAAATTTGAGACTGCAGGCAGCATGGGATTGAGCAGAAACTAGACCATTTGAGCACCACTGTCGTGTGCGAAGGGTAATGTCAATGACTTGTTTTTTTTTTCTAAGAATGAAATAGAAGTGGACAAGTAGCATTTTATTCTGTCTTATAAATCAATGCAATTATCTTTTTATTATCAGTGGTTGAGTACTAGTGACACAGTTATAATCGGGTGTTACGACATAATCAGGCTAGCACTGGCATTTCTCGGTAGAATGTCAAACCATGTTTTATATTTACACTTTAATTACTTGCTTATTAAAGCTCTGTTCCCTATAATAATGACGCCTTAGACATTTTTGAGTATTAATCTATCACTTTAGCTTAACATTTGCCTCTAGTGTCCTTTTAACTCTTTAATGATGGCACATATAGATACCCAAGTTCATTTTCTATCTAAATGTGCTAAACACACTGGGAATAAATGTGATAAACAAAAAAATATTTTTTTCTGGAAACTTATTTCAGTGGGAAACCCCAGGCAGAACACTAGAATTGTGCTTCACCTCAAGTCACCTGTGGCTTCGTTTGGAATTTGTACAGGCAGCTCTCGTCATATGTGAACCATAGGGGTACATTTTATATGCTGTGCATCACATATATGGCAGCACTGCAGCTGGTGATCTTGATTTCAAAAGAAAACGAGTTGCACATTGAACTTCTACCTCGTCCTGTGTTTCAACTGTAAACCAATAAAGAATGCTGCTTGCTGCCTGTCATTCAGGGTTGACCGAAGACATTTAGCCAGAAACTCCGTACTCACTACCCCAATTCACCAAGAACCAACGCCTCCTCTAGAAAGATGCCTGCGGCGTCGCTCGCTTACCCATTGTAGCCGTCACGCCTTGAGTTGCGGTCAGTTGTCAAGAGATGGCGCCACTTACGTCCCTATCTCGTCAAGGGGACTGGGGCGGTGTGGTGTCGCGGCGGTAGCGGTGGCCGCGCCGGCCGCCCTGCCATGCAGTGATGTGCGCATGTGTTGCAGGCGACCACCGCAACGATCGCTAGCTACCGCCTCGAGTAAAAAGGAGGAAAAGGGGAAGGGCAGCAGGTTTTCGGCGCACGCGGCAGGCATCTTTTTAAAGGAGGCGTTGCAAGAACAAAACTATTTTTCTTATGTTGCCTCTAGTACTTGTCAATAAAGGCTTAAACCTTACAAAACCTAACTGTGTAGATCGGTCCCTAAAATAGTCTTGCTTTTAATATATTGAGTTAAAATGTGTTGCTTTATTTTTTTTTCCCTCTCATTTTTGGTCTAGTTCTCTGTCTTGGAAAGTCGTCTGAAAAAGCGTTGTGTCATTCAACCTAAATTGACAACCATTTTTGATGCGTTATCACCATTACTATTATCATTCAGCATTGCCTGCATCTGTACACAGCAAAATTGAGAAGAGATCAGAGATTGAAAAACCCTGTAAAAGATTTTGTTTCACATGTGTTCTGAAGTAAGTGTTGCAAGTACTTTTGATGGCATGCTTCATATTGTGCCCCAGAACATATGGTCATTATGATTGTCGGTCCCTTTGTTTCATCGCCACTATTAATAATGGGGCAGGGTTTCCTCTGTCACCCATTGATCTCTTAAATGTGTCATGTGTGCCCCTCTCCCCTGTTGCTTTTCGGTGCTGCAGAGGAATCCCCAATGCCTTTGTTACAAAGAACCAGGGTTAGAGCTGTCTGCAAAATGCTGGAATTTCCACTGTTGAGACACTGTGTAATGTGACCTGTTTTGGCCATATCGGGATTTGCAAAACTGTTTCATTTAGGCTTGTGCAAATATAAACTTTTTAGTTCAAAGTGAAGTCGAAATGAATTGTAATTAGTGTCAAAGAGTTTAACAGTGGATAGTTCAGGCACTGTATTCTTCCACGTATAACCCGCCACCGCGTATAATCCGCACCCCAATTTCAACAGCCTGGAAAGAAAAAATATTCCCCCACGTATAATCCGCAAAACTAACTGCATACAACACTGCTCAGATCTTTGCAAAAGCAGTCTCCATTGACTGATGCACAACTTGCTACGTCATATCTTCGGCCAGCGGCTCTGTCCCCCCATTTTTCTGCCACGCTGACAAAGCTCGATTCACACAGCAGACATTATCACGGACGAATCAGTCACATGATACGTGACTAATATTGTGACCGAGCTGAAGATCACAACGGTGATTTGGCTTACCGCCTTATTGCAAAGTGCTTCGGGCGGACGAAGGGAACACCGTGGGAGTTGGGGACGTGGGAGTTTGCCGGCGCTGCGTGCGCTATTCGCTAACTACTAAACGCAAAATGTGACCTGTAAAGTGGAGGAGAATGAGCGACCGTGAAGGAGATTAGAAGGGAGTTTCAACATGCTGGGCTGAGGAGTTCGGGTTCCCTAGGAGATAACGAAACTTTGAAGGGTGAAGCACCTTTCTTTGAGGTGTGGCTTTGCGGCAGTGTAGCATGTGCTGCCGTGAAGTCACACTTTATGTCAAAATTTGCATATAACTCACACCCCCACTATGCTGTTAAATTTTTTGAAATTTTGGTGCGGTTTGTGCGCTTAATAATATGGCAGTTGTGGGATTTACATAAATCCTTGATGGAAATGCCAGATGTTGAAAAACCTAAAATTTTACTCTTGCCAAAAAGTATAGGAAAAAAACAATACTTTAAAATCAGCTTATTTTCAAAGTGCTGTTATTCAGATATATATATATATATATATATATATATATATATATATATATATATATATATATATATATATATATATTCTTGTAAAATTGCAAGCTCGGCATTTCTTCCAACTCCAGCAACACAGAAAATTTGTTTACAAGCTCTTGCTCACTGTTGTACTTCAGTGTATTAAAGTGTTGTGGTGGTTGTGGTGGTTGAGGCCATGGGAGTGTTTCACGTTTACCTGTCGTGCGTCATCATGATGCTGCGAAGTGTGGGCTTGACTGCATGGCGCTGGCAGTTCATGTTGTATTGCACAAACTCACCTTGATGTTTTCGACCACACACTAGCTTAACCCTAGGGTGGTTGCTTGAGCTAGTTGGTAATTCATGATCAAAAATAACGTACAGCGCGAAGGACAAGGACTGCGATAGACGACATACACAGCATTGTTCTAGTACTAGTTCTAGTACAATGGGCCCTTTCTCTTCGTGTTTTTCCTGTTCCTCAGCAAGTCCTAGCGTTTTGGTAATGGTGCTGTGTATGTCGTCTATCGGAGTCCTTGTCCTCCGCCCTGTACGTTATTTTTAGCTTAACCCGTCTTGTTGTGTAAGTGGACAGACAAACGAGGTAGGCATGTTTGCTGCTCTTGAGCACTACAGTCTAGCCCACGTGCTTGATCTGAAGCATCATCTGCAACAAAATTCCTGCAACGGTTTGCTTTCCACCGCTGTTTTGCAAAGCATCAGCCACCCAAGTCACATTTTAATGCTGCATCGACGCAAATCTATTCAGAGCATCCTTACGCTCTCGGGAAGCTGTGTGGCTGCTGCAGATAATTTTTGAATAACATTTGGCTCTCTTTCTGTCTCTTCTTTTTGCAACTTAGTTTTCGTTGTGCCAGAACCACATTTTGAGCATAACCCAACTAGCCCAACATTGCATTCTGAATAATCGAGCATGTGCAGCGATTCGTGGGCAACTGCAAACAAATTCGTCTTTGCCTTGTTTTTGCTATGACCTATGTGACGTGACTTACCAGAACCGAAACTGCTGATTATACCTGTTCTAAAATTTACCACATTATATTTTTTTTTATTTAACAGTAAAATCGAGGTGTGGGCTAAAGGCAAATTGTGACCTTAGGTGTGGCTTCACTGAAGTGTGAATTGCCCCTTGAAGTGTGGTTTCACAGCAACATGGTCCGCGCTGCCGTGAATTTGTCTTTAGGGCAAAGTTCTCTGCCACCAGCGTCGCTGAAAAGGTGAGGACCGGAGCTGCTGGTTGAAGACACAGCATGGACTATGTGTGCATGCCTGAATGGAGATTGTTTTTACAAAGATTTTGGCATTGTATAGTTATCTTCATGGTTTATACATGCAGGTTTTCTTTTTTCGAAGTTTTGTCATAGGGGGTGTGGATTATTAGTGGAAAAATAATATATTCGTCCATTTGAATGCTTTGAAAACTTCGATTACTGAAATCCAAGCCTAAGCAAATATCAAATAGCATGATATTCTAAAGAATATTCCAAAATATAGAATATTTGCACATGCCTAGTTTTGTGGCTAATGGTGCACGTGTGCTGAGCTGAGAGGGTACAGTTATTATGCAGCTCCTAGCTGACCGTGCAGTGCTGCTTGGCATAGAGTTTTTCTTAATGGTACCACTGTGATTAGCACCGTTCATGTTGCCATAGAACACATTTCTGAATGTGCTTGTGTAGTGCCAACTTTAATAATGTGTGCATGTTTACAGCCATACGTGGAGCACCCTGCACATGCCTTGTTCCACAAGGACGAAGATGTCTTCCTCTTCAACCGATTCATGGCCAGGGGCACTCCCAGCAACGGTACGGTGCCTGTGTACTTTCAGGACCTCTTTATGCTTTTTTGTGGAATGCCAGCTCTAGCACTGTTTGGATGGATAGCTCAACTCGTTAAGCGCTGAGAATTGGCTGATCTTGTCCACATCTCACCTGACTGCACCAGAAAAACAAACAAAAACAAGGATGCCATCGGCTAATCATGTAAGGCATCACTAAAGCAGGTTTACTCTCTGTTTTAGTGGGACAGCCATTGCTGACTCTTCTGGCTGCTAGCGCGCCCGTTCTATACGGGCCAGAAGACTATTATTTATTTATTTATTTATTCATTTATTTATTTATTCATTTATTTATTCATTTATTTATTCATTTATTTATTTACAAGTACTGCCATATTGCATAGCAGCATTGAGCAAAGATTACACGCAAACATAAAAGCAGAGAATACAGTGTGTTCCACAGTGTACGTAACAGGAACAAAAAAAAAAGTAATGAAAAATCACACACTTTCAAAATTGTGTAAAACTTATCCAGTGGTATGCACATAACCTTCCAGATGATTCCACTGCTCAGTAGTGTTAGGGAAAAAAAGAAAATTTAAAAGAATCTAAATATGACCTAAGAGGAACAATATTTAGTCTTATCACAGTAGATAAAGAAATAGCTACAAAGGGCACCCAGTTTTTTTCCCCCTTTCATGGTTCAACAATGGGCCTCATACACACGATTCATTGCCATGCCATCATCAGCGCACTTTTCGACATGTCGTTATTGTGTCAGTATCATTGCGCTGTTCTGTAAAATAGAATATTTTTATCAAAATTTTTTTATCTGGATTGAGGACGTAGTCGTGCTCATGAAACACGCTGGAAAGAGTGATAGATGAGCGCAATAGCGATTGTATGCCAGCATTGGTGGGAAGCAGGTGACGAGTGCAGCTCTAGCTGTAAGAAAATAATATTTTTTGTTTATCAAGTCAATGTTCCTGCAGTTCATGTTTTATGAAGCTTTTAATTATTTTTACAATAATAGGTGGGGTTCGAATCTACACCACAGCGACACCTCCCTCCACGTAACACACACTAATCTCGTAGGCCATGCTTTTGCTGGCTGCCTGTGCCAGGCTGTATTTTGGCCAAGCCAAGCTAAGTGGTAGGATATGCCAGTGGTATTATTGCAGTGCTGGACCTCTTCACGGTGAAATTCGTTGATGGCATTTTGTATCTCACAGAGACCACATAACTCGGTCCACTAACTTGAAAACGCGTGTGTGTGCAGCAGCCCTGATGCGCACTGCAATGCACTGAACAGCTCAACCTGCTCTACCACTCCATTCGTTACCACAAAGGCAGCGTTGCTCATTAGCATGCACTTCATTTACTTCGTAATACACATAGAATAAAGTGTAAAGGCCTAATAATATACGAACTGCAATTTTAAGCAATAAGTTACTAACAGCCGGCTTACATACAGTAATCTCATATACTTCATCCGAAGTACTAATACTTCACTGCCAGACCGTGCCACTTACTGGATTTTAAGGTTTTGAACAAACAGCATGCTGGATTCTATCACTATAAATGATGGTCATTTCATTTCCATCAACGTCTCGCAACACACCCTGGCCAGTTGTCAATCAAAAAAAAAAAAAAAGATAGTATAGTCGTACTTGTAACGTCTGTTGCTGGCACTTGCATTTCTGTTGTACAAACATTTGTGTTTTCCATGCTCGTCACCTTGCACCATTTTCTATTTTCATTTTTGTATTTGGTTTCTTCCACTGTACAGGAATTGCCTGCATCATACTGTCTGTGGTGGACGCACAGGGACGGCCAGTGCAATTCCTGAACAGCCCACTGCTCAACGCGGGTGCCTTCAGTGGCACCGAACCGCCCACTGAATACCAGGAGGTCTCGTTTCTCTCTCATGAGGAAGTCAGTGATGTCGGTGCCGATGGAACACCTGGTAAGAGACTCCGAGTTTATTAATGCGTGAGCAAGCGCTTGAGGGTAAACAAAAACTGAGCATGTGTTGGTGGGCTAGTTGGTTAAGCATGATTACAAAAACGGCGCCGAATAAAACAAACACACAAAGAAGGGAAACACGAGACAGCACGTAGGCGCACTAACAACTGAGTGTTTTATTTCCCGACATAGCAATATATAGCTGCTGTCAAAAAACAACAAGAACTAAACAGGGCAGTCATCTGCATCGCACAAGGAAGCGAAGATACAGAATAACATTTCAAGAGTCACTCTCAAGATATGCCAGTTCCTTTGTCGAAAGCGAAACTGAGGCTTCACTGATACATTCTAGACCGCGCTTTTTAATCTCAAGCGCTTCCAATATCTCCCTAGTGAGTTGATGGTCAGATCTGTACAGAACACTGGTTCTATCGAAATCAGGGATGCACTTGTGCGCCTTACAATGCGCACTTATATGACCGGAGAGCTCGTTTTCCACCTTATATCTATGCTCATGTAATCTGTCATTCAGACATCTGCCCGTTTGGCCTACATATGTTGAACCGCACGACAAGGGGACCGAATAAACGACTTTCTGTACACATCTGACATGTTTCTGCCCATGTTTTTTTGCGCAAACCTGTTTGTTTTCCCGATTTCCTGCGTTCACTTTGGCACACATCAACCCAAGACGTTTCGGAGCGGAACATATAACACGAACACCAGATCGTGTACCTACTTTTTTGAGATTGTGCGAAATGCCGTGAACATATGTGAACGTGTTTTTTGACAGCAGCTATATATTGCTATGTCGGGAAATAAAACACTCAGTTGTTAGTGCGCCTACGTGCTGTCTCGTGTTTCCCTTCTTTGTGTGTTTGTTTTATTCGGCGCCGTTTTTGTAATCATGGTAAACAAAAGTCGAATTGGGCACCCCGGGGAGTGGAAATGCAATCTCAGATTACTTTGGGTGACTCCATAGAGATGGCAGCACCTTGTCGAATACGAAAAAAAATCAAACATAAGATCAGTGCCGAATGTGCGTTAAAAACCATGCAGGATGGATCAGCAGCGCTGTAAGTGTGCAGCAAGAATCTGCAAATGGTTGAGCCTGCAAAAATTGGGTACACGTTAGATTCAGGGGCGTGTTAGAACCATGCAAATGCAGTATATGTTTACGAATATTTAATGCAAATGTAGAAATTTCGCTAAATCATGGCTGCTTCCGATTGTGCAGAAATGCCATGTCCTACCAGTGACCATCCAGTGTGTTATGGCACATGTAAGGTATATGCATCTGACTGGAAACTGGTAGGTCACATCGTATACCATGTGACCCACGGGTACAGGAGTGGTCTTGGTTTAGTATATATGACACTATATTCACATGTGTAATGACCGCACTTTTCTTTTTCTTTCTTTTTCTTTTCTCTTTCTGTAAGATCTTTTACAAGGTGCAGGCCTTGCACAAGGAAGGCTTATGGCTACACACTGAAGCCTCGGACTACTTTCTTACTGCTATGCAGAATAATGCAACCAATTAGGGTCAGCTGTGAATGCTTTTATTGTCCTCGTCGGTGCCCTCCCAACTCTGGTCGTCGTCCATGCCATTTGAGTTGTTTGAGATTCCGTTCACTTTATAGCTATTCACGACATTTTCCAACAGAACCTCATACATATGCAAACCTCTCCAGCTTGAAGGCCGGAGCAGGTACTTCCCCATCGTTACATGAGCGGAACGCACCGTAAACCACGA
The DNA here is from genome assembly GCF_038994185.2 of Dermacentor albipictus. Classification (NCBI taxonomy): domain Eukaryota; kingdom Metazoa; phylum Arthropoda; class Arachnida; order Ixodida; family Ixodidae; genus Dermacentor; species Dermacentor albipictus. The sequence continues at coordinate 65,604,190 of NC_091829.1, read as the reverse complement.
TGCAGCTAACGATTCCTCGCATCACAGCTGATATTGCTGAGGTGTGCTAGATTTTGCTATGATATTCGGCAAGATACGAGCTGGCAATGATGGTAGCATCGTTATCTGCAGAACAGTAATTAGTACCTTCTAGTAGTGGCTTGTCAAAATTTGGTAGCATATGAATATGTACACGGTGCCTCATGAAACTTTCTTTTCCCAAGTTTGATTTTTACACTTCATCACTTCAAAATGAGGATGCAGCCCTTACATGAGGGCAGGCCTTACACGAGTAAATACAGTGTGGCATGTGATGTGTGACCCACTGATGAGTTGTGATGTACAGGGTCATCCACTGTTCGGGAGACACCTCATTTCCATTCAAATGCTCATAGTAGCTTCGATTTGCCATGAAACATTTAAATAAATCTTTTGGTAATATATATCTACATATGGCATTGTACTATAGGGCACATATACAGCATGGTGTGGAAGAAGTGCTGAAATTACACTAGCTTCAGTACTAATGAGCTGTTTTCCCTAGGATGGGTGACCCTGTAGCTATAGGGACACCAAAGAAGTCAGTTTAGTATTATAAAGTTTTTTATTTTGTCACTTTCAAGGTACTAAGTGGACAAGTAGAAGAAAAAATGAAGTTCAAAGTTTCATCTATTTAATTTCACGTCAACGGCCCCCACGCCAGTACGATAGTGTAACGCCACATATTTCAAGACTTTTTTTTTGTTTACTAAGTGCAGTCATTTAGAATACAATGACAGTCGATCATTGGTGATTAAAAAAATTTAATGAACTAGGCTTGAGCAGACACTGTCCATATCCATGACATCATGGTGAGCAGGTTCGGGAACTTACACTGTCACCAGTCTTTTGTTCTGGTGGCTTTTCTGTCTTACCAAGCTTTTTCTCTTGGTAAATGTGGGATTTCGTTTTGTAGAAGGGCAGTTTAGCAATAAAATAATTTTTCTCTTTGGTGTTCCTTCACACCTCTTACACACAAGACTGGCCTGTCCTTGTGCAGGACCCATGGCGATGATCCGCTTCCAAGTGTGGTGTGTGGGCAAGGACTACCAGGAGCACCTGGTGCAGCGCCTGCAGAGCACGGTGCAGCATGCCTACTGGGATGTCCTGATGGAGTACCGGCTCCTCACCTGTCCCGTCTTCCATGAGGCCTACGAGGAGGGGGAGCCCGCCTGCTTCAGCGAGCCTCCGACGCCTGTGAAAGGTGAATGGGTTTTTCATTTTAAGCAAAGCTTTTCTTGCCACTTCACTCCATTTTGCATGGGCAACTCCCTCTCTGAGTAAAGTAGGCTGATCCCATGGACGATGTCCTACCTGCCAAACTCTCCCGAATTTTTTGTGAAGTTTACAAATTTGGGATCATTTTATGAGTTTAGAAATGTTGCATCAAGTTTTATGAGCAATAAACTGTATTCATGAAAAGTTTCGCTCATTGGTCCCCGAACCTTTAGTTGGAAATCTGATGGTGAAAGGACACAAGAAAGGATACCTGCATTCAGCAAGTTTATAGAAACAAGCTCCTGAGGTGGACAGAATTGGTAGCCGCAAGGTCACTGCGATCTAAAAACAATACGTTGCTTGTCACTATTTGAAGTTTGCTGCTGCTTGCTTGCTTTGCCTAAAAATAAGTTCTTTGTTAATAAGGTCTGTATGTATCTCTCAGAAGATGTGCCCTACATATGAGTCAAGCTTTTTTTCACTGCAGATACATCTAAACTGTCGTGAACGGTTCAGTGTACTATATGCTGCTCCATTCTGCGACGTCATTGTGCAACTGCGACAACCCCCCCCCTTAATTTTAGGCTGAGTGGCAAAGCTGCAAGGAAATTTTTTTTTCTTTTTGTGACTTCTAAGTTCCGAAAAACTTATTTCCCAATCTGATGCATCCTGCTGAATGCGAGATCTGGCAGCCTGTGGTGTGTCACCTTGGAGCAGAAAGGTTTTCTGCGAGTATAATCGTTCTCCGAATTGCAGTGCGCAGAACGGGTCGGGTCCTTGCTGAACAAGCACGCGACAAGCCTTTCCTGTTTGGCATGTTCACATCCCGGGGCAAGGAGTTGTCTTCTTCCGTGCCTGACGTCTCTGAAAAAGTCAAATCGCCCAAGGAAAACCCTACTGAGTTCAATGTGAGTACGTGTTTGTATGACTTGAAGCAGGTTGCACTTCCCAGACATACCAACGGCAGTCACTTTTGGGCCAATATAACAGAAAGATTTCTTTCGTTCGATTTTGGTGCATAGTCATTCTGGGTTGTTAGATACAGGGCCGTTTCCTAAGCCTACTTAGAGTTCCCCAGACCACATCGAATCGCACCACAGCTAATTAAGGAGCGCAGAAACACGGATGCCACATTCCTGAGGCATGGCACGTGCAAACAAGTTGAAGGCCCCCACTTCGTGGGCAGCCAGTGGAGCTATTCACTGCTTGACTCTTCCAGAAAGCGAAGGGATAGCCTGGCACTGTTGCAAGTAAAGTGGGTCCCGAATTAAGACGGCTGTGATGTACCGGGAAGGCCTGGCAGCATAGCCCCCATCCGCCCATTGTGACAATGCTTTGCAAGCCAGCGAGGCAAGACCGCAGGGAGAAGTAAGGCACCGTGAAATTCTGCCCGCCTTGGTCCGCCGTCACCCCCACCTGGCTATTGTGACGGCGAGTTGTAAGTCAGCAAGGCAAGACCGCAGGGGGACCAAGCGGCGACTCTCTTTGCTGGGTATGACACCATCGCATGGGCGCCTACCATTGGCCGAAAATGGCGTCATCTGAGCGGGCTCGCCCATTGGCTGAGCGTCGTTTTGAGCCGAGACACCAAAGGGCTTAAAAGACGCAGACCGGGAGCAGCAGAGCATTCCAGAGGATTCCTAAAGCATCCCTTGATTCATCTCTCTCGAACTTCTTGTGACAGGCCGCAGCGTCCGAGTTGCTGCCGGCCCGTAATGACTCTACGACTATTAATTGACTCTCACTGTACATAATGTAAAATAAACCTCCCAAGTTTTTTCATTTCGACGTCCTCCTCAACTCCTACAGGGTCTACTTGCCTAGGAAATCTGTCCATCTGTTTGTAGCGTGTGACATGATGTGCTCCATAGCTATATATGGGGTCCCATGGGGGTATAAATGAGAATGGCTTATGGCTATGTATGACTACTGAGGTTCACAATTATGAATATATGTAGTGAGTGCTGAAGAAGTGTTAAGAGTAATTAAGGTTAATAAAAGACATAAGATTGATTACACTAAAATTAAGCTTAAATAAGACTCCTTAAAGGGACACTAAAGGTTACCAGAAAGTCAAGTTAAAGTGGTAGAGCAATGTTCTAGAACGTCTAAGGCGTCAATATAATCGCGAACAGAGCTTTAGTAACCGAGAAATTGAGGTAAATGCATGACACGATTTGAGACCCCCCAGCGACATTCCCGTACTAAACCGATGACGAAAGGTCTCCCCGTAATTTATGTTACTAATACTCAACTACTCGTATTAAAAATATCATTTCATTCGATTATAAGACGGAAGAAAATGCTACTTGTCTACGTCTACTCGATTCTAACAAAAACTAAGATTTTGACGTTACCCTTCAGTAGTATGGGTAGTCGAAAGGTTTCGTTTTCGCTCGACTCTGCGCGCACGACTCTGCGCCGCGCACGCTTTGGAGTTTCAGTACTTTCGTTATCGCGTCGTGCTGTGAGGGTTCTGCTGGCTCGCGAAACTTTCATTTGGAACAAGCAGCGAGAATGCCACGTCCATGTGATGTCGTGGGAAGCCCTCGTTGCTTTCCCGCTCCGGAGAGCCGGTGTCGAGGCCGCCGTCGTAGTACGCAACGACCCCGGCAGTGCGAGCCCTCAGCAGCAGGTCGCGCTCGTCGGTGCTCAAATCGCTGAAGTTGAGCCCACCATCGCGAGCCAATCTGTCGGTGTCAGGGTCCATTGCGACGAGCGTCGAAGTTTGCGTCATAGAATGAAGTACCAGCTTATGGGCGTCTTGCGCTGGAGCTTGAGGTATAGTAGCGGCGCCTGGTGGCGGTGCGGGAAACGACATCTGGGTCGGCTGTGGCGAAGCACGTTTCTAGGCCGAGTTTTGCGTCGATTCGCACTTTTTTATGCCCTGTTGCGAGTGCGGAAAGGCTCGTCACTTCTCACAGACCATGCCGACCACGCTGCGAGCTCGCCGCAGCCTATAGTTTAACGAAAACGGACTTTCCGTGTGCCGTGGGACGTAATGTGGGACGTAATTAGTTTCTCCTTCCGCTAGCCACCATACTCCCGCTTTCGCTCTGCTGTCGGCTCTGTCTTGGCTCTGTTTCTGGCCGCGCGTTTGCGTTTTGCGCAGAAAAGCCGTAGCGCCGTCTGCGGACGCCGTTCTACTCACCGATGGCGCAACGTCACTATGAGACCATGATGTCAGTTCTCCTCGATCGGAGGGCGGGCGATTTGAACTGCGCTAGAGGTACGCGGACGCTTCAGAACGCATTTTCCCTTAAAATAAGCCTCTCCTTGCCACGAAACAAGCGCTTCGAGGTTTCTGTGAGGGTATTTCAACAGTCCACGTTGACTTAATAGTAACCTTTAGTGTCCCTTTAAGACTAATGAAGGGTAAGGAAGCCTAGTGGAGATTAACTATGACAAAATTACATAAGCATGACAAGTAATTGAGGATAATTAAGAATAGTGAGGTTCATTACAATTAATTTTTGTTAAATATAATTGGCTTAATCAATAGAGTAATTCAGGTTAAATTAAAGCAACAAACAAAGGCAACACAGAAAAACAAACAATGAAACGGTGGCGTGAAGCTCCACAAGCCACAATCTTGCAGGAAAGGAAGCCATGATGACAACTGATTCGCTGTGTGAGCAAGCACTGCAAGGTAGATCAGGATAATCTATTATAGAGGGGGGCCCGGCCTTCTTCCGAAGGGATGTGGCAGCTCGCCTGGGTGCCGTGTGGAAAAGATAACTGCTGGGCAGTTTCTTGCTATTTGAAGTTCGATACATCGGCAGTGGCAGCTGTATTTGTTCGATGTAAGCATACTTTTTGTTATATATTCTCATTGCAACTTTACGGTAAGAAATTGTTCGATGCAAACGATCATTTGATGCAAACAGGTTAGATATAGTCGGGTCAAAATATAGTCGGGGGCATCCGATATTCGTTACACGTTACTATCAACAACGTTGCTAGATTTACATCGTTATATTGGATCATTTGTTATTTAGTGTTCGTTATGTTGAGTTTCAACTTTACTGACACATGATGACTGCAATTTGTTTTCCTTCCAGTTCTCCGATTCACTGTTTGCGGATGTTGCACCATCTTTGACTTCTGGTGGCACCAAGGGCCCCGTGCGTTCCATGGAGGCAGAGTTTCTTACATCCGACAACTGGGCCTCGAGCAGCAGCAAGAAGCTCAACGCCATGTTTCAACATGGTGTCCATGGGTTTCTTGAAGGCGGGGTTCAAATCCGTAAGTGACAACATTATTGAGTGAAGATGTAATTAAGGTCCGGAATAAGTTTTAAGGTAACGCCATTCTCCCTTTCCTGTTGTCCTGCTCCTCTAATCCTACCCCTACATGAAGCGCCGCCAGCCTCCCAAAAGCTTCCAAACCTTTTACCGTATTTACACGATTGTAAGTCGACTTGAATGTAAGTCAACCCCCCTCCCCCCTCCATATCGCGTGACAGGAAAAAAAAAAAAAAGAGCATACCCGAGGACGCATTCCATAACGAAAATTTGTTAGTAGCTGGCATGATCACTGGACTACTCGTCTTCAATTGTGCCATCGTCCTCACTAGTGCTGCCATCGTCATCGCTGCTACGGTCTCACAGCACGTCATTGGCCAGTGAAATTCCACGTTTGGCAGACGACCACACTATGACATCTTGTGGAACAGCAGCCCACGCTGAATGCACCCAACCACATGCAGCCGTCAGGGAAGTGCGTCGTCGGCCAGCGAAATTCCACGTTTGGCAAACGACCGCACTACGACATCTTGTGGAACAACAGCCCACGCCGAATGCACCCAACCACATACAGGCTTCAGAGAGACTCTTTTGACAGGTCCGGTTGGTGTAAGTTTGCGGTCTTCTGCCGCCAGCCACTCGTACTCATGGCGGAGCCAGTCCTTCAAAGGCGAAGATCCTGGCTTGTTTCATGACCAATTATGCTGCAAAACAACACATGTTGCCCTAAATATCCTCACTGCAACAAACGTAGACCTTAAGTGCATAATTCCTTTATTAGAGCATAGCTTTCTATGCCTTTCTTTCCCAGGTTTTCCTGAGGTCAGTTTTTTACAGAGTAAAGGCAGTTTCAGAGAGGCAGTTTCATGACAAAGTGGGCCAATCTCAGAGACATTAGAGAGTTTTCGAATTGAGGCCTCAAAGCTTTGGGGCCTTGAGACGGGGTAGTGGGGAATATAGAAGATGCTTGAAAGCAAAAAACCAGCAAGAAGAGGAGTCTTTTTATAAGCGAAACCTAAAATAATTCATTTTTTTAACAAACAAGACTGCTTGGAATCAAATATGTAATAAAAATAATGACTATGTTATTATTTGTGCGACTTGTTTATGCCCTTTTTAAGCCACCACGAGAGCGAGGGGGAGGCTGGGGGGAGTCGAAGGATGCCGACCTGACCTCTGCTAGCGTCTTCTTGCGTTGTGCTGCATCTCTTGCCTCTAAATATGCCAAAAATCACCTGGAACATGCTGAGTTTGCTCTGCAACTAACTGTTGTATGCCGATTTAAGTTGGAGTGAAACGTGACTGCGCGTACGAAGCTTTGTGTCCAGTCATGCTTGCCGTCATAACTTGACTGAGCGATGTGAGCTCTGGATGGCTGCGGCTTGTATGTTTCTTTTGGCTATCACGCAACTGATTGTCGCCCGCTCAAGCCACCCAAGGCAGCTTGGGAACCCACGCTATTTTTCGAGTTTAGGGTCTTTGTGTTGCCCTAACGCAAAGACCCAAGGCTGCTTTGTATTTTGTGCATTCTCAGTGGTGACCCACTATCTTCTTGGGGCCCCTAGGCGCTCGGAGCCCAAATTTTAAAACTCTCCATTGTAATGGGCAGTCACGTGGGTCCCATGGTGGGGGTCTTGGCGCTTTGCCGCCAGGCAGACACGTAATCGCTGTGCTGCAAAGTGCTGTGCAGAAGGTAAACAGTTTTGTAACATTTACTTAACTGCTTCACAAAGGTTTCACTTTACAGATTCCAAAATGTGCATTGGATCTGTCCACTTCTTCTTTTTTCTCACGCACTTTTTAGTCACGCTTGATTTATTTATTTGGTCAGGTGTTCCCAGCTTGGCTGTGCACCGCTGCACCGTCAAGGCTCGACGGGCTGTCCCGCTGATCCTGAAGGAATTCCAGAATGGCCTCAAGAACCTGGCACCTGAAATATCACTCACCATGTTCACCGAAGAAGGCACGAGGCGCCCAAGTCGGCCCACAGAATTCATCCACTTCAACCCGCTCGTTAAGCATGCTATGGTGAGCTTAGTGAGCTTTCACTGTGGCTGCGTGGTGCCGGGTAATGCAAGTTACGCAAACTTATTTTTTTAAAGGTAACTTTAGTTCTGGCAGGTTGGCATGGCTTCAATAATCGACGCCATTAGTGTATCTTAAGGGGCACTGAAACACTTTATGTATGTGGTGAGAAAAAGTTCTGTACCTGTACACAATGCTGCTGTGAGCATGTGAGCCAGATATTATTTCACTGCATGCAGCATGGTACCTGCGAATTTTGCATGATAGGTCACTTGCTTTCTCTTGGTAAGTGTTCCCTTAGCTTTCTAATGTAGAACCTCTTTAATTAGGATTTCACAACACTGAAAAATATGTCCGAAGTAACCAAAAGTAAAATTATCGAGGCTATCGAGAAAGCAATAAGCAAATGCTTACTACATCAACTAGCTTTTATTTACTAAATTAATCGGAAATCCTGTCTTTATTTCGCACAAAAGCCATGAGAAAGCTACACTTCTCATCTTTTCATGACTGATAAGCACTCGCAATGGCCAAGGCCTCGCGGCTTTCTTTGCAGCACGGCTGTGGCGTGCATCTTCATCCAAGACATGCTTTTTTACTGCCACGGGAACATTTTGATTATCCTTTTGCCAGTGAGCTGGTTGCCAGCAGATTGTCCTGGTGATCTTCAACTTCGACAGCTCCCGCCGTGTTTGGGACATTGCGCATGCAGCACTTGATTGCACTGAGTCAAAAGAAAACTACTGTTTGACGCAACTGCTGTGGACGAAACCGCTGTCGCCATTGGTGTAATCATGGATGGTGAATACACAGTTATGAAGGCACGCAGCCAGTGTGCTGTCCTGCATGGCAGTAAATGCAAGAATAAAGGCCATGAAGGTGCAAATAAACGTTCTGGCATTTTGTCATTCGCATATGATTTTCGCTGCTGACTATAGCAGAGCACACTCCGCCGCTTCATTTCTGTTGGACAATAGTGCCACTTTTACTCTTTTGCATGGCACATTTGTGGCTCTTGCCATGCTCCGAGAGTTGTCCAGATTAACCGGTGTGTGACTAAATATTCTGAATTGGTGAGAGTTTGATTCCTGTAAATAATGCATATGCCTGTTGGGGCCAGAGGATGAGTTTAAATTATCCAATTTGCCCAACTAATAAAGGTAGAATAAAAAAGATTTTACTGTCTCTTCTTTACTAGCTGATCTGTGATTGTGATTATATTCAGCCATTCAAATAAATACCAATGCCGGTGTACATATTGTTGCAAAAGGAGTGTAGACAATGATATGGGCACACAACAAAACGATTATTGCTGGCTAGATTTCCTTTGCTGTCTAATGTCACAAGTGGTACTGTAAATACACCCCTGCTTCCAGCTGTATGTTCACTTCTTTCTCGTAGTGATACAAAGTAATACACTGTTGCACTCCTCAGTGTCACAGAGATTATGGAAGGTTACAGAGGAGTGAAACACAGGAAAAGGCTAACAGCATTGTTGGAGAGCTACATTATATAGGAATGTATAGGGCATCTGTCGTTGTTGAATAGGCACAGCAACGCAACATATCTGGGGATGATATATAATTACTCTCATTGTGTAAATGTGCATTTGTAACTGTAGCTTTACAGTAACATTGGTGTAATTGTGGCCGCATTCCCAGTTTCCCGAGAAGTACGCTGAAACAGCTGTTCCTGGCAGCCAGCGATGTTTCATTGTTGTTGGTCGAGACATGGCCCAGTGGAAGGCTTTCATGGGGATCTCGAGCTTGTCCACCTACCTTGAGAGCAGCCGCACAACCAAAGGTGAGTGATCGGGCTGCCAATTTGCGATTTTGTCTGCCAGATGTTTCATTTACATTAAGGCTGTGTAGAAAAGTTCCACAACAGCTTCTTTTGCAGCACTGTATCAAAGGAATACAGGTGCATAGTTCAGAGTGAAGTTGGCACAGTAGAGCTGGCACAGTTTACACGAACATGCATTGGAAATAACGGAGAGTACGGAAGTACTAAGTAAAGCATTTGAAAAGGATTGGGTATAGTGAAAAAATTTCGTCAGATATGGTGAAGCAGGAGTACTTTTGTTGGGCTAGTTGGTAGAAGGTAGCTATTAGTAGAGGTCGAGAACAAAGGAGGTCAGTGTCCGCCAATTTGCACCCCTCTTTCAATAGTAAGGTAGTGTAGTGTTGCAAAGTCTCAGATAGATTTAGGGCACTGGCATACCAGGCCCGTAGGACTTGCAAAGGGTTTGAGAACTTATGGAGCTTCGTTGTTTTTGATGTATGAATAGCTAGGATTCGTGTCGTCGCAGTGACTTGGTGGTTATGGGGTTGTGTGCAAAGTCAGAGGATCGATTCCAGGCCACCAGCGCCACATTCCAATGGGGGCAGAATGCATAAACGCTCATGCACCATGCTTTAGGTCCACATTAAACAACTCCAAGGCTGTGTTCAAATGCGTACTTGCCTAGACTACAAATTAGGTGGCCTTGGCTAAGCAGACATTCTAGAGAAGCCGAGAAAACAGACAGGATCGAAGTTAACAAAACTGGTGAGCTTGTTGGTGTTATCGAATCTGTGAGAGCAGATATAGTAGCTGGAACAGAATTTATGCGTAACCTAACAATTGCAGATGTGGAAGTGTTCAGGCAATTGCATCACCTATCGTAGATACTATATACCTCACCTTGGCAGGGGCATGTTCTTACTGATTCATTCTACTCTGAATTATTCTTGTGCCTTAGATACAAACTGTGATAATATTGAAACTGTGTGGGTGAAAATTACTTGTCTGCTTGCTTTTCGTTTGTTGTTGGAGCAGCTTATCGACCACCAAGCTCAGATACGAGAATGCTCAGTGTTCTGTATCATGTTGTTCCAGAAGTTTCTGGTGAAGATATGTTGTTGGGTGGCGGTTTCAACCTGCCTGATTTATGTTGGCACGACAAAAATTGAATATTTTTAATGTTGCAGTGAACATCGCAATAAAAAATATTGTTGATATGTGTGGCCTATGTCAGTATGTTAGAGAGCAAACCCATGGGAAGAACATATTAGGCTTGTTATTTTGTAACGCACTAAACATTATCAATTCCACAATCATACCAAGTATTAGAGATCATTCTGCTAATATAGCAACTGCCAAATGTAAATTTCATCGACTGGTGTCCTGTGAGAATAGAAGCATACTCTTTTTTGATAGAAGCAACTTTTGCAGCATAGGCAGCAAACCACTCGATTACTTGCCATTTCTGAAGTAGCTGGCAGAGGAGATCAATGTGCATGCATTATTGTCTGCATTTAAACTGATGCTGACTGAAATAACAAAGTGGTACTTACCATATACATTCATTCAAACTGAAGATGCATCGCAAACCATGGGTAAAATGGGTAAAGCTTCTGTTTTAGGTTAATAACAAAAACAGAATGTGTATTTGCAAAGTTCAAGAGAACTAAAGGTATGTTTCACCTAGGAAAACTGCACTGAATTACACAAGAACACAAAGCAAAGATGAAGATTGCAAGGGACAAATACTTCCAGGAACTGAATGACGAACTAAGAACTAATTCAAAACACTTGTGGAAATACAAAGGAATGCAGCTCTGACTCCTTGGGCATACAACAAATTGTGTGCAATAAACAAGTGCTCACTGACATTACAGAGTGGAACGGTTTGTCTGAAGAGCAAGTGTGCTGTAAAAATGAAGACGTGTTTTTTTGAAATGTTATAACCCTCCCACGCTATAATGCCTTCTGGCAATGCAGGATGATTTCTGAATAAGGAATGGGGGGAAAATGACGCAGGCTGCTGTGCTATCTAAACAAGATGGTGGCTGAGCTGGAAGCTTGTAAACTCTATGGGAAGGTTGCCTGCTCGCAGGAAAACCTAGTCACGTCTTCTTACGTGCCTAACGCAAGGGATGTGTTTTTCATAGGTCTGCGCACGCCAAGAGCTAAACTCGGAGATAGTGCAGTGAAATCTTGATAATTTGAAATTGATGGATAATTTGAGCCGCACTGTTGGTCCAAGCAAAGTCCTGTGTACTTCAGCAGTGAAAAATCCCATCAATTTGAACTCTAAAAACTGCACAACGGTAATTTCAAACAAAATTCCTCACTCCCGTGGACCTTTTCAGACAAACTCGAGCCGTGGACGAAGGTTCCGTGTGTCACTAGTTACCGTAATGTCGCATGAGGAAAGACGCACCACGTTGAAGCTGAGACTGAACCGGAGCAAGCAGAATGGCGTGCACCCTCCTTTCCCATCCGGCTTAAAAAGAGCAGGAAGGAGCCCCAGGGCATGCTTGATCATTTTACCACTCACTTAGGCTGTCTTACGATGCTGGCCAGGGTTGGAACGCACCCCAAGGGGTCGAAATTGATCCAGAGCCATCCACTACGGTGGCGTCTCTGATAACGCAATGTGCAGTTTTAGGATATAAAGTGCCATAACGTAATATCTACAAAGGGTTTACTCCTTCATTTGAATGCAGGAGCACAGTACTTTTGCTCCTGAGGCAAATTCAATCTTACGAGGCCACAATGTTGTGAACAATGTGCAAAAAGTAGAGGGTATATCATTACAATTGTCAGGCTGCTTCTTGTTTGTTCCCCCTGCAATATGCAGTTTAATAAACAAATATTTACTGTAGCTTATACAGCCGATAAAACTACAGCCCTTACTTTGCTATCCCTATCAATTCTTTGCCTTTTGGGCACAGTTGCAACTTTTCTTTTTGTTTTGTGTTTTCTCATGCAGTACGTTTTATAAAAAATGAAAAAAGATAACAGAAACAAACACAACCCCCCTCCAGTCTTTCACAGGGCCGTTTTTTTTTTCTTTTTTAGTTAAGAACCCTGTTACTTTTTATTTTTTTTATTTGAAAAATGCTGTCAGCCTTATAGAGGCCATTACAGGGAGTGGACGGGTCGGTACACGTACAATTTATCAACTATACATCAGTAATCATAACCAATACAACAGCAATCGATACAAAACCCTATACAACCGATAACAAACAAATCGTAAGCCTCATAAGTAAGCATAAAACATAAGTAGACATAATATAACCAAGTATAGCACATCAATGTTGTAGCATAAGAAGGTATTCTTCTACCCTTTCCACAGATTTCTCTACGCTATCCATGCTAATAATTTCCCAGGGCAAAGCGTTCCACATTTCAATGGCAGAAGGAAGAAATGAAAATTTGAATGTGTTGCAGCGTGTGACGTATTGCCTGATATGTTTATCATGACACTTTCTATGGGAATGACGATGTGGTGGTTTCAAGTGGACGTGTTTGTCTATTTTTATACGATCATGATAAAGCAAAAAAAAAAAGGAACTTCATTGCTGCCACACGCCGCCGACAAGCAAGTGTAGAAATGCCTGCAGCATTTCGAAGAGCAGTGACGCTGTCCTGGCGGGAATATTACGAATAGACGAAACGTAATGCCTTATTTTGGATTCTTTCCAATCTCTCTATAAGGTATACCTGATGAGGGTTCCAAACTATACTGCCATCTTCGAGAATGGGCCGCACTAAGGTTTTATAGGCTAATAACTTAACGGAAGGAGGAGCCGCAGCCAACTTTCTTCGTAGAAATTAGAGTGTTTTAAAAGCTTTTGCGCATGTATTCTGCATGTGAACGTTCCACTTTAAGTTAGTTGTAATTGTTAAGCCCAAATATTTTACAGTGCCTGTTCGTGTAATGTCGGAGCCCGCTAATCTATAATTGAATGTAATAAACGACTTCCTATGGCTAATAGTTATGCACTTTGTTTTACTGACGTTAATTTCCATGCCCCAGGTTACACACCATTGAGCATTTTTATCAAACGAGGCATTTAGGAGCTTCTGATCCTCAGCATCACGCACACAGGTATACACAACCAGGTCATCAGCAAATAACTGAACTTTCACGCCTGCTTCAACATAATTAGCAATTTCGTTGATATAAATAAGAAATAATAGTGGCCCTAACACTGATCCCTGTGGTACTCCGGAGTATACCTTGTAAGAGTTGAGGAGGACGTTGGGATGAAAAACTTGGGAGGTTTATTTACATTATTTACAGTGAGAGTCAATTAACAGTCTTAAAGTCAGTACGGGCCGGCAGCAATTCGGACACTGCGGCCCGCGGCAAGAAGCTCGAAAGTGAATAATCAAGGAATCCTCCAGGAATGCTCTCTCGCTGCTCCCGGTCTGTGTCTTTTTAAGCCCTTCGGTGTCTCGAAGACACGTCACGTTCGGCCAATCGGTGAGCCCGCTCAGTTGTCGTCATTTTCGGCCAATGGTAGGCGCCCGTGCGATGGTATCACACCCGGCAGAGAGGGTCGCTGCTTGGTCCCCAATTGTCCGAGGGCTTACTTCTCCCTGCGGTCTTGCTGACTTGCAATGCGCCGTCACAGTAGGCGGATGGGGGCGACGCTGCCAGGGTTTCACGGTGCATTACACCCGTCTTACCTCTTGGACCCAAGTTACCTGGAACAGTGCCAGGCTCTCGCTTCACTTTCGGAAAGAGTCAAGAAGTGAATAGCTCCACCTGCGGCACACAAGGTGGGGGCCGCCAACTTGTTTGCACGTGCCGCGCCTCTGGAATGTGGTATCTGTGCTTCTGCGCTTCTTAACCCCTTAACCGTTTTGGACGAGCTGTGCTCGTCCTTGCCAGGCCGTCCCCAAACCGTTTTGGACGAGTGTAGCTCGTCCGCGCTGAATACGTTCTTCCCTCCAGCGTTTCGGACGAGCGGCGCACGTTTGTGGCGTAGCTTGCATTTTTACTCGACAGATGGCAGCACTGACCGCTTAATTTCTTTTTCTTCAACCGCGTAAACTTTTTTTTTCGTAGGGCAACCTTGGTTTTAAAATGGCATCCAGTGGAGGCGACACGTGTATTGCTGGCCCGTCTTCTCGGAAACGGCGCTTTTCTTCGTCGTCATCTTCGTCAGACGATGGTGATTCAGACACTGATGTGTACATTGTTTCAGGGAGCGAGGATGACAGTGATGATGTTGTACTCAGCAGCTCTTCTGATGAAGAAGATGATTGCTCGGAAGCGAACTTTGCGAGCGCGCGTCAGTGGATGAAGATCGACGTCACGAACATTCCTACACGACCTCCTCGGTTTCCTTTTCTGGCAGTTCCCGGTAAGACGTTCACTATAAGCTCGCCTGGTGACTTGCTTGAATATATTCAGCGTTTCCTCGATGATGAACTCATTTCAATGGTGGTCGAAGAAACTAACCGCAATGCTGCTGAGAAGGTGAAGGGCTGCGGTCCGTGTGAGCATAGCCGCGTCAAAAAATGGGTGCCGGTGACTGAGGAGGAGATGTGGGTGTTTCTTGGTCTCTTGCTGTTGCAAGGAATTGTGCAGAAGCCACGACAGGATTGGTATTGGTCCAGGAACAAGCTCTTATTCACACCTATTTTCGGAGAGGTGATGAGTGGCAACCGGTTTCAGCTCCTGATGCGGATGCTGCACTTTGCTGATAATTCCAGTATCAGCGACCTTAGCAGTCACCCGCAGCCGAAGCTGCACAAGATATGGCCGTTTCTGGTTCGGTTGTTGAAGAACTATCGCTCAGCCTACGTACCGGAGCGAGACATATCCATTGATGAAAGCCTTATGCTCTACAAAGGAAGGCTTGGCTGGGTACAGTACATTCCCCTCAAGAGAGCCAGATTTGGCCTGAAATTTTTCATGCTTTGTGAGGCGTCATCGGGGTACGTGTGGGATGTTATCATCTACACAGGAAAAGGCACCAACCTCGGCACACCAGCAAATGTCGACCCTACGTCTCCAATGGGAACGAAAGTGGTGATGAAGCTTCTGGAGCCCTTGCTAGGCAAAGGCTACTGCCTGACCGTAGATAATTTTTATACGTCACCAGAGCTCGTCGACCTCCTCCTCCTGAACCGCACAGATGTCTATGGCACAGTCAGAGCAAATAGAAAAGACATGCCTCCCGAATTCCGCACACAGAAGCTGAAAAAGGGAGAGATCCAAGCTTACCAGCGCGGTAAGTGTGTCGCCCTCCAATGGCGCGACAAAAAAGTAGTGACTGTCCTGAGCACTGTGCACAGCGCAAACATGGAGACGTTCAAAGACTCGAAAGGGAGGGACGTGACAAAGCCAAGCATCGTGCGGGACTACAACCACACAATGGGCGGTGTCGACAAGTCAGACCAGATGCTGGCGAACTACCCTGTCCCCAGAAAACGGCAGAAAATATATTACAAGAAGATTTTTCGCCACTTGCTTGATGAGTTGACATTTAACTCCTTTGTTTTGTATCAAAAGGAAGGAGGGAAGATGAACCACCTCGACTTCCGCCTCGCCCTTATTGAAGCAATCTTCAATAGGTACCTCGACCCCGCGCGAAAGATAAAGCGTGGCCGGCCTTCTGGCGTACTTGATCCCATACGACTTCAAGAGAGGCACTTTCCAGCTTACATCCCTCCAACCGAAAACAAGGCAACTCCAACCAGGAAATGCTTCATTTGCTGCAAAAAGCAAGGAGACAAAGGCCGGAAAATTAGGAAGGAAACACGATTTTGGTGCAAGAGCTGCAACAAACCGCTATGCGTGATCCCTTGTTTTGAGATTTACCACACCGTCCCAATGCTTCCTCGGTGAAGCAATCAACTTTTTGTCACCACAACTCAGTGAAAGAGTTAAGAAATCGGTGGCTGTGGTCATTCTTTAATTTTTATTGTTCATTACCAGCAGAAAGTTCCTTTTCTTTTTTCTGAGAAACAATAAACTTGAATATGCTACTTTGACTTCGTGTTTGCTTTAAATATTTTTTTAAGATCGAATACATGCTTTTTATTGCAATAATAATCGAAATCAGGAATAAAAAAAATAAGCAGTTTTGTGGAGAAATTCGTTGATATAAAAAAACGGTGAAGGGGTTAAAGGGAAGCTGAAACACTTTTCGAAAAAAATGAGTTCTCTGCGGCATTCTACAGTTTTGGGTCCCCTGAACACGGATATCTCGTTCAAAAAGGGCGGAAACAAGCGCAAGCGGCTGTTTTTTCATGAAAACGCGCCCCAGCGCCTCAGGGTATCGCGCGAACGCCGCTCTTGCCCGTGATTGGTCGGAGCCGCTGTGACGTCAGTGGCGGCAGTCGCCGGTCGGCGCCGCCGTTTGAGAGCGTAGCACGCTGTTCTGTTCTGGCTGCATAGCTGAGTTGTAAGCATTATGGAACGTTCTCGCTGTCTCGGACAGCTTGTATATTCGCCGTACATGTTCGAACCGACAGCCGATACGGAAAACGATGGCGGCAACGGCGGCAACGACGATGTTGAGTGTGCCAAAAGCGAGAGCGATGTGTACACCTTCTCGCGTGCTGGAAATCTTAGCTGTTACGTATGCTTTTTTTTTCATGTAGCTGCACGTTCCAATGACGGGAGAAAAAATGCGCTAAAGTGTCACTGGGCACTTGCTGCTGGAAGAATGCCGAAGCACTAACTTCTCATTAGATTGTAAACACGGGTACAATTCCGCGATGTCAAGCACCTTGCCGCTGCTTGTCTGAAGTCCCGTGGTTTTCTGAGCGTTGATGCACGATCGCGAACATAAGTGCCGCGTTTCAAAGCGCGCACATGCAGTGCTGCGAGGTACAGTCATGGAAGTTGCTTATCATACACATCCAGATCGAGATGGTCAGGGGGATTATATGTGCAATATTCAGAATATGGTTCGACGACTTTGCGATTGTGGCTCGATCAAGAATCGGTATGCGCGCTCCATGCTAGTGTTGACATAAAGATATTAGGCAGTTTTAGCACCGCCGTGTGGTAAACATGATAACTGCAACCGTACATCGAATGTCACTAGGCAAGTCTATACTCCAATTTATACCTCAGGTGCAACGCTGTGGAAGCTACGCACGAAGTCCAGTTACCAAAATTTATTACTGCGCGCGTTTCCGTCTATGGTTCGCAGCGTGCCAGCGGCATTTGCTCGCGCGAGCATGCACGTGAAGCTGCCGCGACGGGCTGCAATTAAAGAATGCCGAAAAGAAAATTGATTTAAAAGAACGTGTTAGCAGCCGTATAAGTACACGGATTGTTTCTATGGGTAAATTCTTTTTTTTTCATTCAGAGCTGAGCTTATATATGAAAAGTTTTCTCAAAAATCGGGTCAAGAAACACCGAACTTTTTCTAAGTGCGAACGCAGCCACTGCAAGAAGTATCTCAAGCCTCCACAGCGTTGCACCTGATGTATGAAACGGAGTATAGCAACGCTAGCAACAACGCGTTTCCGCATTTGTTGTAAGGCTATCCGGCTATCGCGGAAATGGTCCGAGCACAGCACAGTTGATTTCGTCGGCACGAACTTATCTTTCCTCACCACACTGCGCTGCAAGCTTCTTGTGCTTCGGGAACCTGTGAAACACCACATCGTCTCGCCCGCGTGTGTTCGCGCAGCCGATTGCTGCACAGAACGAGGGCATGTTGGGCGCCCTTGGCTGTAGGCACTCACGCAGCACAGAAGGAAAGAACAGTTTACGAAAATCGCAAAACAAACGTGAGCGGCGGCGGCGGCAAATCTCTCGTAGCGTCGTTCAGTAGAGCGCAGGACGGAAAGAGGCATGCCAGCGCATGCCAGCACGCCGGTCCGGCAGCTCGGTCTCCGCCAGTGACGTCAGTCTCGCCGGTTCTCTCCTCTGGTAACCTCCTCACCCGGCGCTCCGGGAAGCGATGGGGGCGTGTCCGCGGGGGTGATTTAGAAAGCGATTTCCGCCCCTTATATTAATAAAAAGAAGAAAAAAATTTCGGAACCGTAAATTATTAGGTCTGTTCTTCCCAATCCCAGCAATTCATGAAAATTGAAAACCGCTTCAGCTTCCCTTTAATTAGCTGTGGCGCGATTCGATGTGGTTTGGTGAACTCGAAGTAGGCTCAGGAAACGGTCCCGTATCTAACAAGCTCAAGTAAATCAGACTTACTATTATTTATGGTCACATATTGTGTACGATTCGACAGGTAGGCAGTGATCTAGGCATGATGATATTGGCAGAAAGCATTTGAAATTCGCTTCATTAGATCGGTGTTAGTTATGTCAAAGTTTTACTGCATAACCAAATTTTTTTTACAGGCCCTGGCCCCTCACAGGGGTAGTCAAAATTAATCCGGAGCCTTCTGTTGTGACATTCTTCACGCCCAACTGTGAAGCTTTGGAACGTTAAAAATCCCGTGATTTAAAACCTTTCTTAATACAGGCCACAAGTCCACTCAGCTTTTCGAGCCGCTTATGCTGCCAGTGACAGCTTCTCTGGACGCACCCGCCCTCTGCCGAACACCAAGCACGCCATCATCGGTGCCACCGACCATCGTCGCGCCGCCAGAGAAGGCCAAAAGCGCCACTGCTGGGGCCGATGCCGGGGAAGCTCGGCAGCCAGCCTTGATACCCAGGCAGCGACTGCTCTTCTTGCGAGTGGAGGACAAGTCTGTGAGTTTGTTTATACGTGCACTGTAAAGAGGGGGAAACGCTTAATCAATTCATTATTCTTCGTCAGTGCCCAGAGGCCATTAACAGCTTAGCATCATTATCGGTGATCCTTAATAGCTTTAATCATTATTCTTCAACGGTTATGATTGTCAGTAACCATTAACAGCTAAATAAAGTCATTATTCTTTATCATTGGCAGTGGCCGTTAACAGCTAAAAAATGCATTATTCTTTATTAGTTTCAGTGACAGTTCACAGCCTGGCATCATTAATCATCATCTTAATCATGAATGGTGCTTGGCTATGAATCGGCACCGTTAATCAGTGACCGTTAATAGGCAAATGAATTTATTATTCTTTATCAGTACCAGGAACCATTACCAGCTTTAGCACCATCAGCATGGCGCCCAGCATTAAAGTGACATTTAAAAGAGCTGCTAGACTCATAAGTGAATGTACCAAACAAAAGAAATATCTAATACAGTCCACCCCATTACACTGGACCTGAATATATAATGTACTTTCAGATATAGCAGACTATTCTTATCAATTAGTTTGGTCAGCCTATGTTATCAATGCAACCAATTCTGCTTTCAATGGGTACGGGTATAATGAATTGTCGACTATAACAGGTGGCGTGAAAACAATGTACTTTACTGCAGCGATGCGTGCATATGGCAGCGCACTGCACGCAACTACTTGTGTGGAAAAGCACTTTTTCATGTGTGAAAATGCAATTTTTCTTAAAGAACACACTAGCAGCAAGCTTCTCGCAATGGCACGCTTCGCAACGTCCGAAAGAGAGTGTTCGGGTCGACAACACACGCGGTTCACTGCCGCCCACAGTTGCCTCCATGTGCCGAGGTTGTTACTAGGCCTAAACAGCCTAATTTCGAAGCCGTAGCATACGGTACTTCAATAACAACTGCTAACAATGGCAAACTTGCATTGATCGCATTGATTCATGCAAGAAAAGAAGGTAGGTGCAGCGTCCAAACTGCAAAGCGCATGATGCAGTGGAGCAGTCTCGCATACAGCACAGCCGTGGCCAGATGCGGGCTCAGAGTTGAACTTGCCTCGTACCACGGCTCTCGCTTGTGCTACAGGTGTGGCTCGACAGTAGTCATCACTTGACGCGAAAGATTGTATTAAGACATCAGTTTATTCTATCGACGACTGTATTGTGTGAAATACCGTAGCCAATGTCTGTGTCACCGTCAGCGGCGACGTGCTCGGCATGGTGGGAAAGCCGGCCAGCCGTTAATCTTACTGTTGAAGGAAACTGCCATTTTTCGGCTACCAGCGTCCAGAAACAGTGAACAGCAGGACACCGTGCCGCGATGTAGTGCAATCACCACGTAAACCCATTTATCTGTTTGTTGAATTTCGATGTTTTGATAATTTTTGCAATCACCTTTGGTTTAGACAGCGGTATATGTGAAGTTCCGCCATTTCACAACATACCACGGACCTAATAGATAGTCGGATATAACAGACCTATCTTGCTGAATTATTACAGTTCGTCATAATGAGCGTCATCTGTAGCATGCAAAAAGTTAGAAAAATTTTAAGGTAACTGCAACGACTGTGATAAAATGATGAAGCCAGGTTGTTGTACAGACAAGTGATTATCAAAGGCACCATGACAGCAGGGAGGAACGTTAATGTTTTGGTGAAACGCTGTAAGGGAAACTGAAGGACAGTCTTGGTGCATTCAAATTTCTCATCCAAGCCATGCTGCCGATAAACTTAGTATGGGCATTGTGTATTTCAGGGTATTTTTGTTGTATTTTCACCTTTATGGCCAATCATTTTTTTTTTCATGCAGCAAAAGCTTGTAAAAGTTACCACCTTGAGTCTTTGCATGCTTCTGTGAGTGATTTATGTGTATTGTACTCATTTTGTATTTATGAACAATTCACTAGACCCATTAGATTCAGTCAAAGTTCGTATTATGTGACCCTGGTACAGGAATCCATGCCCTGTCACTTTCGTTTCAGTATCCTTTCTAGTTTGCCAAACCTCTACTTCTTTCAACAAACAATTTCATTGTCTGTCTGACACAATGAGAGAGCAACAATGTAGCTGGTGAACAGCTTGACGCTCACTTACTTTAATGTTACAACTTTGCAGACCACATAGCAAGCATGCTTCAAGCTTACAGCATGTTCGAAATGTAATTTATACACTGGGCTTTGGAAACGCTTGCCTGAAAAAGAATTGCAAGAAAGGCTCTGCTGAGAGTAACAGTGTTGCTTGTTAACAGTGGATGTTTGTTGAAGGCATATGCTGGCTTTTTGGTCTGAAAATTTGTAAAAAGCTTTATTCTATTAAAACAATGCTTTTGAGATAATAATGCTCTTTTCTTTCACTCTGTTAAGTTTATTATCTTGTATAAGCATCTTAATTATAACATTAATTTATCACTCATTTGTTTCACATTTCTTCAATTTTATTATTATAATTTAACCTTAGAGCATCCCTCACCACCATGACTTTAATATGGTCTTACACGGAGGCTTCTTTTCTTATGATGTTTAGCACAGTCCTCTGATGGTTTTTACTTTTCTTATAAGTGTGTCACATGTCAATAGAGAGCATGTCGACCTATGTTGACCACCTAACTTTTGGTGCTCTTTGCACTGCTCTGACCCTGAAGTAAGTAAAATCTTCCCATCTCACTATGTTTGCTGCAGTTGACCCTTTACCTGTACAACTGGACGTCCGATCAGGGCCAGGAGCTCTTCAAACTGCTGGGCCACCTCGTCGAGTGGCAAGACCTGCGCAACTACTTCTTGCGGAGTATCGTTGTCCAGAAAATGGGGCTGTTCTTCCACCAACCTGTGACAAGCGCCCCTTCTCCCTGCCTCCGACAGCAGCAACAGCAGCAGCAACAGCAGCAGCAACAGCAGCAGCAGCAGGTCAGCTAAACCGTTGCCGGGCCAGTCGGTTGTAATTCATGAGAACAGTGCGAGGTAGGCATAGCAGTTGAATCACCTTCTGTTCTGTCAGTGGTTGAAGAAGCAAAGCACCAAGTCTGCATCCAGAATTTCGACAAGGGGACCTGTCTTCATTGCAGTAAAGACAACTCTTTTTGTCAGGACTTCAGAAGGGTGGGCAGCTGGGCTAGTTGACATACGTATATTCATGGTATTGAGGCGCAAACAAAGACACATGCTCACACTGAGATACAAGAGTCGCTTACTGAACTCTCTCGTTTTCTTTAGACAAAGCAGCAGCACAATCTTTGACACTATGTAAACTGCCCTCTTCTGGAACCCTATGTGCAACTGATCATGCAGTCATAGGTCATAGTCATAGGTGCCATGCAGTGCTTGGGACCCATTCGCAGAACACCTAGTGCTCTTATGGAATCTGACAACTCGCCAGGACTATCACATCCCACTTCTCGACAGTCATCTTTGTCTTCGTAGATAGGGTTGGCCGTACAGTAGAGCATGAAAGGGGATTGCCGAGTATCAGGATGATACGTCCTGGTGAATTGTCAGGTTTCATTAGAGCACCTGCACGTTCTGCAGGTAAAACAGACATTGTCCAAGGCATTAAACTTTGCCTTGCTTTCATGGCATTGTGTTTCGCAAATTCTTTGTAGAGACATTAAAAAAATTGTCATTGCTAAAGTAAGCAAAGCTGCTAAGTGAAAGTCTACGGTCTTGGCTTCCTCTCACCGTTGTCGAGCTTTTAGTCTTTGGCTAAAGCCGCTTCACATGCTGAGTCATTCTTCACTGATCGATGGGCCATTTCATTTGGAGCTGTCTCTGTAGCATTAGAAAATGTGCTAGCCCAAAAACAGATGTGATGCGCCACTGAGGCACATCTCTGTCATAACCAAGCACATCTGCCACGGTGGGCATGACGTCATCACTGATGCAACCACTCAGTTAGTGTACCGTGCCATACACACTTTACCTCTCCACATTTACCTTTCCTCTTGGTAGTCTGACCATCACAGCATCAAAACCCATCTTGCTCTACAAAGAAAGCTTCCTTTCAACTTTGCAGGCAGTGACTGGTCATCAGCTGCACAGCATGGCCGTGGCAACACAGACATCAGCATCGACATCCGGCATACCGAGCCACCTGTGGGCTTTCGTGGACCACATGGTCTTACGCCACAACCCTACGAGTCGGCACCAGGATACCACGGCTGCGGCTACAAAGCTCGCAGTGCACAATCTCGTTGGGCAGGTTCTGCGGGGTGTGAAGCCGAGGACGCCCATGCAGGCAGCCTCGTATGCGAGCTGCGATGACCCCGTGACCCGCCATGGGCGCCAGGTGCAGGAGATGCGAGGAATGCGGAGAAGGGGTGAGCAGTGACTCCACAACATCGGTGAAGCGGGATAGTTGGTACAGATACAGTTGAAGAAAAGACGCACATAACAAAGTATGCAGGGAGAGGTCTTCAGTGCCCACCTCATCTATGTTTCTGCACCTCGTGTTATTTGTCTGTCACGCCATGTAGATGGGGGCAGTGGGAACTGGAGAACAGCACAACACATGTTACACATTCATTACGCCATCATTTTGCTGTCGTCACCATACACAACGTTGCTCGCTTTACACGAACACACTGTGCCACCTGGTAACACACTATGGAACCCCAGCTACCCGCAAAATATCTAGCTTAACATTGTTTCACACTGTGCATGGAAGCTGCTAAACGTTTTTGCACACGTTTTGTAATGACCTTGCTTACTGTAGAGCTTCATTTATGTCTTGGAAAATGAAACGCAAGGAAAAAAAAAACATGCAAACCAGGAAAACATATGATCTGAAGTCCCCAAAAAATTTGGCAGACTCAACTAGAGCTGATATATATGAAGCGTTGCACAAATAATTGCAGCACGAAACACGCATGCACCAAGCTGGTTGGGCCCAGGCGACCCAAGATGCCCATTGTTATTGCAGCTTCCACAAGCTTACGCTTGCGTTTCTCAAATTTGGCCTGGGTCAGCAGTGTCTTCTGAATCTGGTAACAAGAAAATGATGAAACGAACCAACTTTACCTGCACAGGATAGAAATTTGCTCACCTAATGTCCATGGTCATCACACTCATACAGCACTTCATAGCTGTCCATGTAAAAGCGCAGCATGTCATCCTCCATACAGTCCATAGCACGTTTGATATTCTGCACTTATCAAATGACTTTGTAAAAACCACAAACAGGACAGTGCCTAAACTAACAATTTTGCTAGTTCGCCCTGCATTGCATGCAATCCTCCGGAACCTCAAGAACATGTGACGTGACCTGTTCCAACCAGCTTATTACTACGTAAAATAATTTGTTGTTTGTATGTGATTTCGTAAACAGACTGAAAGCAGCGCATCATCATGCTATGCGAGCTTTTCTGTTGCCATCCATAATCACCATGTTGTGATGCTAGTAGCAGTGATGCTTGCTGGGCTGGCTCAGATGATAGGTTCTTGGAAACATGGTTTTGGTTTCCGTTTCGTATTGTATTGCACAGAGCGTACAATTTTCTGACTACATTCCTTGGGGAAGAAGGCGCACATTGGGATTTCGTAAATACTGTAATAACTTATTGTGAGCTACCATTTTCACTTTTGAAATCTCCCCGTGGCAGTCCAAAGGTGGGTGTCTTTGACGGGAAATGACATTGGTTCGACGCATTAACTGTACCCTAAGTGCTGCCAAGACAGATGCTGTCGCTGTTAGAATCACCGCTGGAATCACTATTGGAGTCAGGCATGTGATATGTGTGCTGACCAGCCAAGTTTGAATTAATTTCGTAATCGAAATAACGAAAGTCTTTGCCCACAATAATGTAGGGGTTCTGGCTGGGACCATCGGTCAGCATTGAATTAAACAAAAATTTTGTCAACTGGAGTCAAATTAATGAAAGTCTACTCTTCTGTAATTAGCCATTAAGGACCATATTAAACAAAGCCCTTGCTGCCCAGGCATAAGTTCCGGTTGTGGGGATTCTTGTGTCATGTTGCTTCTCCCTTCACCATTACAGATGTGAAGTACACTGCTAGTAAAAGCCCCGCCTATGTTCTGTTTCAGAACTTGTGGAATTCCACCGCATCTATGACGACAAAGGCACCAGCGCCAATCTTCTCGTCATGGTAAGCAATTTCAAAGAGCATCAAATATCAAGTCAATGGAAAGCATAGAGCACGAATATTCTCTCTGCTCACTTGAGCAATGTTGGACAAAGCAAGAGCTTAAAGGGATCCTGAATCACCTTCGGGCTTGGTGAAAAAACAGTTTGTGGATAGCACACGCTGCTGTGAACATCTCAGCTAAATTTTGCAGTAGTATGCGGTGCAGGGAGCTCGCAAGCGGAGTGCGAAGTCACCCTTCTCTCAAATGCTCTCTTTTCAACAGAAGCCTGCTCCTCACTCTTTTCTGGACGTTTTATTTCGTAATATAGCAGATTTTCATATGCGACTGCTATTGGCCAGTAGCTTACATTAATTAAGAATGGTATTTGGATCAGTGTGCTTCTTCCTACTGTTACTGTGTACGTATATTTATTGATGCAGTTTGATAAACAGGCTGAAGTAAGCCAAAATCTGCTTCCAAATTTCAATAAGAATTACGTACTTTCGAAAGAAGCCGACCATCGTTTGCTGACGCTCGGCCATGGCCGCCTGTGTAGGGCCACCCTGCTTACCGCTGTCGTAGCCGTTGGATCTCGCTAATGTCTACTAGTTTTGAACACTCAACTACCCTAAAATCCTAAGGGATGCCCCACCCCTGAAGAATAGTCCACCTGTGTTTTTGTCATGATTTTCCACTTCTTCAATAACACCGATAGATAGCCCACCCCTGACTACCATTCCCAGCATTCATAATCCTCTAGGAGCCAACCGGCCGATAGCCTTCGAAGGTGTTTTTTGCCCTCAGCGTTGGTCCAGGTGTGATTTTTTTATGTTGCAATAGCATTCATTCAAACACTTTGTTATTTTTGTAATTTACAAACTGAGAAAATAATTAGTTTGCTCGCTCACTATTACGATTCTTGTTTCCCTGCGGTATCTTTGCTTTTTCTTTTTCTTGTTTCTGTTCTGTGTTTTGCGGGTACTGCGCTTGCGGTGTACAAGTTAGGCCTAGCAGCATACTTGGCTTGATAGTGTCACTCCAGCGCTCGAGCCCTTGCGTTTTTATCTTATCGGCTCAAAGATTTCTTATACTATGCATCAGAATAAGAATACGGAGAGCTTCATGAGTGGCTTGCTCTGGCGATCCCCCCTTCCGCTGCCCTGCCAACCACGTCGAACATCGTCCATGAGAAGGTTGTCAACCTTTTGTTTGAAAGCAACAATGACTGTTCGTTCTATGCTTTTGACAACGAATAAATTCAGCGCTAATAAATGCGTGTTGAGTCTTTGGCTGCTAAACATTTTTCGACTTTTGCTTACTGCACACTGAAAGTTATCCCACCTCATATTTTCACTCGGTTTTCTCCCGATTTTAGGTGGGCTATAGCTCGAACCATGCGAAACTTAAGGTCAGACAACACTCATGCTTTCATTCGCCTGCTCACTCCTGCTCACTCCTAGTTAGATGCCTTTGCAGACTTTGCTTTGTATTGAGTGTGATAGCGCTTCAAGATGTGCAAGTTGGATATGGCTGCTATCCATGGGATAGTAGTGTTATGTTGCGCGCCATCATCTGGTTGTATATTTTGGGCGCGGTAGTGCTGTCTTCACAGCTGGTGTCCCCGTGTCTTGTGCCCTTGCAGGAGAAGATGCTGACCCAGGTGAAGAAGGAAGCTCGCCTGGTGCACTACTGCCTGACGCCGCTGCTGTTCAGCCCAACGTGGCGGCTTAAAGTGGCCCAGGTGCGCGACCACACCCTCGAGGCTGCCATCACATCCGGCCTGCCATCTGACTGCCCCGCTGCTGCACATGACCAACCACCTGCAGGCCAGGTGAGGCCGGTGGATAATGTCGTACGAAATGTTGCATTAGGGAGGGAGTCGGGTAAAAAGGACTTGGCTGGCTGAAGTGCTAGCTGTTTAGGGCATTTTGTTTAATACTATGTTTGGATGATGTAATTGCCTGCTTAGTCTATAAAACATTTGAATTGCCCCGAGGGATTCAGTGATGGCAGTGCCATTTGTGCTTGCTGGGGCAAAACATGGTGCTCCATATTTTGCTATAACAGCAACAGATGGCACCACCACATCACTGCCGAGAAAGTCTCAAGCCATTTTTACTGCAATGAGACAGTTGGCAATTGTTTTAAATGGGAGTTCCCTTCTTGGGTGTTTTTGTGGGCAGGTGCATGTGTGTTAGTGTGGTTCCTTGTGCTCTTAAGCTCTTACCAAGACAAATGACACTCCTCTCTCATTGTTGAGAGAGTTTACATTTCATATCTGTGTTTCTATCTAACAATTTACCCGCCTACCTGGCTCATTGGGTAGTCTATGGCCTAATGGGTGGTGCATCGGGTTGCCGTGCTGAGGGAACAAGGTACCAAAACTAACCATCTGACCTACTTAGGTTGCTGAGTGTGTGGCACCATGTACATGCATGTCGTTCATCAACGAACCTCTTTCACGCTGACATAGGTCACTGTAGGTACGGGGCTGGGTAGGTACCACTGTTCAGTGAAACTCTTTGATGCCGATTTGGAGGACTGGGTATTGGCCACTCAGTCTGTGCTGGTCATAAATGAACCTCTTTAACCCTTTCGCTGTCACGGACGTACGGGTACGTCATCGCGCTTCCCCCCCACAGTGTCACTGACGTATCGGTACGTTCTCTATCGTGCGTTCAAAATTTCGCGCCTGAGCGCAAAGCTGGCGCTCCTGGATTGGCCACGCTATCTGTTGACTCTTTCTACAAGATCGTATATTCGCCCCGACCTGTCTAAGTCCATGTATTGAAGAGTACAGTGCGACTGCCACTCCCCACTTTCTCTTTGGTGAGCGGCGCGATGGCTCCGCGTTCACTGGATCATGCGTCGCGCGCATGTGGTTATGGGTTCAAGGGTTGTTCTGCCTTCTCCGCTGGTTTGAAGGTTTTTATTTTTCTTCTGTTCGTGTGTCTGCTACGGCGCGTCAAGTTCAGGCGCAGGTGCCGTTGCCTCTCCCAAAAGAGTGACTCGATTGCTACTTTCGCTCTCTCGCCGCACCCTCGCTTCCGACTTGCAGCAGTAAACGTAAAGCCCTTCGAACTTTGTTTAGCCTTTTTCCATCTCCCTCTGTCTTCTTGTTCACGCAACGTCCCATTTCTCTTGTGCGGGCGACTGAAAGCGCCTCCTCCTCCCTGCGCGTGGTTACTTTCGGATGGCTGAGCGCGCGGGACCTTCGTCTGCTCATAGGAGCGGTGGCTCAATTCCGATTCAGAATACGAGCCGAGCTCGGATTCGGACTCGGACGGAGTCGCATGCGAGGAAGAGGGTTCCGCATCGTCAGATTCGGATGTTGAACGGATTTTATAGTCAGGCTGATGATGATGATGATGTTTACTAACAACACCTGCAGAACACTGAAATGGGCATATTGCATTGACTATGTTATTTGTATACCAATTATAATAAAAAATATATTGCTATGTTCATTCCCTGTTATGCTCGTTCCCTGAAACCAATCTGACACTGGGGGTGCGTCACGGCCAGAAAGGTCCGACAGCAAAAGGGTTAATGCCAACTTGGGTTGCTGGTTGTGTGCCAGTAGGTGGGTGCTACTCTTCAGTGAACATCTTTGACACCAACTTGAGTAAGTATGTATGTGCCACTTGGAATGTGCCGCTCTCCAATGACGAAAAATATCCTGTAAATTTCTGATACGTGTATGTATGCTTAGGTTAGTACACCATCCGTCTTCCCGTTTTCTGTGTTTGCTTTATCAGCATGGAAGTGCCGGCTAAAAACACGTGATGCCACAATTAAACAGAAAGTGATAACGTGCGCGGAGACGGACGAAAATTGAAACTTGTGCGTGGGTGCCATAAGTGTTTTAGGCATGAACCTTATGTGTGACGCCACAAATATGGCAGCCATGGACTAAATTGGCAACCTGTTGACTAGGCACGAAACCACTAATTTGGTTGTCAACTCCCGATGAAGTGGTGCTGGTTCGGCCTAGTGGCGTAAGCAGTGTGGCCAGCAAAGTGGATGGTGACAAGTCGTTTTGGGACGCTCATTGTCAATACATTAGCACTCGTAGACCTTATCAGTGAATGAGCGTGAGATCCGATGCACTAGCTAGACTGACAATCGCAGTGGTGGAGTTCCCTCTGTGTCCCAAAAGTCTGTTAGCAACATGCATGTTTGCCCACTGGCTTGGGTTAGTTGGACTGCAAATAGCAAACCAATGTGCCGATCCCGCGTGATAACACCACTCACATCGTTGTGCACTTGCAGCAATGCAGAGTTCGTGTACATAATTTATCGTTGTTTGCGTGCCTCATATCAGCATTGCAAAAATGTGGACAGGCCATCAAAATCCACAGGAGACCCTTTGCCAGCCTCTTTGGAGGCACCCCACTTGCGTTTCTTTTGCATAAACTTGATTGCATGTTTTTTTTTTTTTTGCTAGTATCTGTGAGTATGCTTAAAGGAAATTTCGGATATGATAAAAGTATTTTCATTATAACGAAGTTCGACTGTGCGTACATCAGTTGAAGCAAGAAATAATCACGTAAAGGACACCTTGATACTTTGCCATTCAACCTAAATTAACCACGAGATATCGTCATTTTGTTGTAGCTCCTGCTGCCTTATTTTTTTAACGGGACAGCTTACACTCAAGTAATTTGTACTATACTAAATGCAGCGCACACGACACAGCTCCGGCGGGAGCCAGAAGAGCATTGGTGGAGATGCATCCAATGCCGCAGCCTCGCGACGGATGCGCCGCTCGAGTGGGGTGCCCTCTGTCACCTCGGGCGGAAGTGGAGGAGGTGGCGGTGGGCAGCAGTCATCACCTAAACAGCACCGGCGGTCCACCAATGAGGAGAC
Source organism: Dermacentor albipictus (assembly GCF_038994185.2). Taxonomy (NCBI): domain Eukaryota; kingdom Metazoa; phylum Arthropoda; class Arachnida; order Ixodida; family Ixodidae; genus Dermacentor; species Dermacentor albipictus. The sequence continues at coordinate 65,574,264 of NC_091829.1, read as the reverse complement.
GTGGCACATGACGGTGTGCAGCCACTACATCCAGGAGTACATCCAGTACCTGCAGAACCTGGGATTCATGGCCATCCAGACCAAGCACACCGCGTCACGCAAATCCAGGTGCACTACAGCAGGCAACCTCTGGTTTGAGTGTCTTTCCCAAATTCGGCCGCTTGTAACTTTCTTCAGTCGGTCTCTGTAATCACCTTTGGTCAATTTTGGCCCAAAATGCTATGTTCAGATCCGCCTGTCACGGGTGCTCTTCTTAGTGTGGTTAACATGAAGCTTCACCTCACACCCGACCTCGGTTTTTCCCATGCAAAAGGTAGGAGAACTTAAAGGGGCCCTGAAGAACTTTTGTTACTAATCATAGAATGGCCTCACTATCAAAATACTTCGTCCCATGAATCTCATGCCACAAAAATTTTTCAAATCTTTCAACTAAAAGTGGAGCTATCACACCAATACCCAGCTTCCTCTATCTTCTTGTCTCCGCTAGCACACTGGAAGCTACATATTATGGAGAAGCTAAGAGTGCAAAGCCCGGCCAAAAGTTTAGTGTTGCAGTATTGAAAGGGCTCATTGCGGCAACCTGTGGCGGTCACGGCAGATTACACTATACAACACGCTGCTGCCATCTGGGAGGCAAAGTGCAGCAAACGCAGCTACGCACATTGCAAGGATGAAATGATTTTTCGGTCTTTTAGCGATCACCCATAGACTCTTGAAAAAGTTTGTCCCCTTTGGGGCTTATCTTTTCCCACAACAATAGTTGTCATCTGCTTTGCTTGCGTTTCCTTTCTTGAAAGCTCTGCACTTTGCTACTTTTTTATTGAGAATGCTATGTCACGCTGATAACACGTGTGCTGTTCGTGAACTGGGTGTACCAGGTACACAGTGTTGAATCCGGGCAAAGTAGATGAAAATTGTGGGAGAAGTCCAAAGGGGTGCACACTTTTCTAAGAGTGTATATAGTTTTCATTTATTTAACTCAATATCAGTAATCATGTATTACTGAGAATGTTCTTGCGATCATAAAATCAGCCAATATCATTGGTCGGCCAACTGCTTTCGATCAGCTTTTGACGGCACCATTGCAGATGCGAGAGCAACCGTCTGTTCACTGCTTCTGACACGAGGCTGCAAATTCCTTGCTGCGTGCAGTCCAATAATTGATTCCCATGATCACAAGAGCCTTGTTAACCGATCGGCAACATTTTCTTACTATGTTCAAAAAGCTTTTCATGGCCTCTTTAATAACCCCTGTTCAAACAATTTCTGGACCAACTTAAATCAGGCTTAATTATGTTTCCTGTCTGAAGAATGTTAATTTTGTCACTTCGAAAAGTAACACATTTATTTAGGCCCTCAGTTTCAGAAGAGATGTCAGTTACAAAATTTGGATATTTTTAAGTGCATTTACAACCTGTGGTTGTGATAGGAAATATGTTTATCTAAGTTATAGGAGATCCTGATCACCAGAAGGAAATTTACAGGAGAACTCAAGTTTTATTTTCTTACGTTGAACCTACAAAAATTGGCTGTGTGTTAGATTCTTGTAAATGCGGTAAATGACAGTTCATGAGAATTATAGAATGAGTACCAAGGGAAGGGAAGCAGTCGAGGATGGCAGAAAATTAGGTGGGGTGATGAAATTAAGAAATTTGCAGGCACAACTTGCAATCAGCTATTGGTAGACAAGGGTAATTGTAGATCACTGGGTGGCGCCTTCGTCCTGCAGTAGACATAAAAAAAAGGGTGACAATGACAAGCTGTTTGTTCGGTGATAGGAACAGCCATTATCATTTCTTCAAGCAAAATGTCTAGGTGACTTAAATGTTTGTTGCCTTGCCTCAAGAAAGGAGGGAGTCAAATCTGCAACCTTGGGCTCTGTAAGATGTTTTTCTTTTTCTTTCTTTCTTTCTTTCTTTCTTTCTTTCTTTCTTTCTTTCTTTCTTTCTTTCTTTCTTTATTTATTTATTTGTTTGTTTGTTTGTTTGTTTGCTTGCTTTTTTAGCTGTAGCAAATTTTAAATATTGCCTGTAACAGGTATAGCACAATTCTGACCCTTCAGCTAAATTACTCAATCAGGTAGTGATCGCTTCTATGAGAAATCAAAATGTTTCATTGAATAATTAACATAATTACACTTATAAACGTTTTAATTAATTACTTTGTAGCATATATTTCAATTTGCTAATTGTAGCTAGTAAGCTTGCAAGGCATATCGACTTAGAACAAATTCTGAGGATGGCACTGGTTTCAGTATGCACCGTAAAACTTGTGGTGAAAATTCACTATTGTGTCGCTCACATTTTTAGGAAAATGTTGCTTTATGCATTGAAACACACAACTGGCATAGTTCTGAGGCTGCAACTCGTAAATTGAAATGTGTGTGCTAAAGTAATTAATTTAAAAGTAATTAGTGTAATTGTTAAGTATTCAATTAGGCATTTTGATTTCTCGTAAAAGTAGTGGCCGCCTCATCGAGTAACATAACTCAAAAGTTAGAATGGTGCTACCTGCCACGGGCATTTCTTTTTTAAAATTTGATGCAGCTAAAAAGTAAAAAAAAGAACACACACATGGTGTACTGTGCCACTGTGACATTTTGAATCGGATGTTGGCAAGGCAATTTTTTTTGCAAACAGATGGGCCTAATTACCAAATCCAAAAAGAGTTGTTGGGCCTTTTAAGCTGGCACCGCAACTGGAATAAGGGTTTTACTTCGATTAGCACTTGCGGACTAGCTCCCCTCTGCCTTAGTGATGTGAACACAGTCTACATTGGTGCAGCAGTGCTTTAAAGGTCCTCTTCAGTCTGTAGATAGATATGTAGAGAATGGCCTCTAGATGGTAATACATTCTCGTGCATCACTTCTTTGTATTTGTTTTCGAGCTCCACTTACTATTTTACTTATTTCGCTGTAATGATATTGTTACTGTAGCTGCTTGTGAGCTGTCGATATTCATGTTTCATGATTTTAATGAAAAAGAGGTCCCATTTCAGTATTATACTCTGGGACCTCTTTCTGTATACTACCTTACAATGCAAATGTGTATAAAAGACAATGTAGAAAAGAAGGTAGAATGGATAACCGGTGGACCATTCGAGTTACAGAATGGGTGCCAAGGGAATGGAAGCACAGTCGAGAATGGCAAAAAACAAGGTGGGGTGACAAAATTAGGAAATTTGCAGGTACAAGTTTGAATCAGTTTGCGCAGGACAGGGGTAATTGGAGATCGCAGGGAGAGAGGCTTTGTCCTGCAGTGGGCATAAAAATAGGCATATTAATATTATTATCGTTGTTGTTGTTTTGTTGTTGTTGTTGTTGTAAAACACTACTACTTAGAGTTACTGTATATATCTCAAAGGGAGCAATGTTGCAGAGCTGTCTTCCATCTTGCGCACCAAATGAACAGCGATATCTTGTGAGGGAAACCTACACATAAGTGTTTGCAGGAGGTCGTGCTAGGCACCATGTGAATTGCAAGTTCACATTTAAACTACTATATCTTTGTCTCTTAAGCATGCCTATTGCAAATAAACACATTTGAGGGATAGCAGTTGCATGATTTCTCTACTACAAATAAATTATCCGATTTCACATGCGCTGATGCATAGCCTAGTGCAGGATTCTTCCTGACTCAGGTGTGATGGTGCTGCCTGTAGAAACACATGCCAATCAACAAAACTGCAAATGAAATAAACACTACATAAGAGGCACTTATCATGATAAACTTACCTTGAACTAGCAAAAGAAAAAAAGAAAGAGAGAGAGACAGATTTTGGAAGCGATTGTCTGAGCATTAATCTCAAGACAAGGGCTTGTTATGTTTGGTTGAGCAAGGCCTGCCGGGTCATAAGAGAACTCTGGGAAAAAGGAAAAGCCTTCAATGCGATGCAATCGCCGACCAATACAGGCATTGAAGAACCAAGAAGGCAGGCAGCAACAGCATTGCTGCTTTTAACAACTATGCAGACCAATGAACAGCTGAACCCTTTTGTTGGCGTGCGCACCATTATGAATATTCTCAGTCCAGCTTTGCTTCGCTTCTTAGTGATGTTCAATGCTTGGTGGCATGCGGAGCGGTAGTGCAAGAAGCTGCAGTGTCTCGAGGAAGCGACGCTGTCTTTGCCAATCTTGTTTTCCCTTTAGAGTTGCCTTCTTTTCATTGCATAGTTGCTTTTTCCACTACTTGGCTGCGTTTGACGAATGGAAGCACAAGCATTGTGTGGAAAACAAATGCACAGCTCTGCTCCCTTTGGTAGGATATGCAGTAACTAGTTTCTCCTGGCTGCAGCACAATGTCGGTGAGGAGGCGCGAGTCGGACGCCAGCAGCAAGCGCCAGAGCGTGGGGGCCCTGTCTCTCGGAGAGTTGCCACGCCACTGCCTCTTCCAGTGGCACCTGGGCGGCCTGTACTTCTTTGAGGTCGGCTTCTGCGACCCCTACGTCGCCTGCAACCTCTTCCTCGTTGAGCGGCAACGCCTCCTGCCGTCTGGCACGCAGCTTTACATGTCACAGGTATGTGCACCTGAGATCTTTGTGCCAACATTTGAGGTCTGAGCCCAGGTGAATGCTTTACATTTGCACTGCTCTGTTGCGTACACTGCTACCAATAAGGGTACTTAATTAACCCTTTCAGCGTCACTGACTTACCAGTATGTTTCTGCATTTTATTAGTTTGTTGCGCGTTTTATTCTTTTTGTCAAATAGGAATGTGAGGACCGCAGCAAGAGAGCATTTGTCATTATCTGTGTCGTTTTTTGTTGTTTCTGCATAACCAAAATTAAACTGTTGTGCTCGTTTTATAATATCTAAGAAGAAAAAAAAGACAATGCTGGTGGTTTGTCACCTCTAAAGAAACCCAGCTGCAAAAGGGTTAAAGCACCTATGCTAGTTTTTGCTACTGGTCCAACAACCACTGTGCAAAGAATGTTTATAGTATAAATCTGAACCAGGTTCCCCCAAGGTGGGCTTCCCCTTTGCTCCACTTAACCCTTCACTCCTATTGAGGAACTCAGTGGTTCAACGACAAATCGCTTGGTGGGGAGGAGGCATAATGACAGGTAAGACAGAGAAAGGCCGACCAAAAATAAAACGTTTAAAAAATTTTGAGACATTTTGGCTTCCAGACAGAAGACTTGTTCACAAAAAAGGGGGTTCTACGAGGCAAGCTTATGTCCTTTTTAGTATCTGACCAAGGCACCTAGCATATGCAGGAGAAAGGTTGCCATCATTCCTATTTAGCATTTTCTTTGTAGTCTGGATAACAAGTGATTCCAGATACTGACGGGAACACCAATTTCTTTCTTTCACTATTATGCTTGCCTTGCCCCAGTCAACCTCATGATTAGAAGTTGCCACGTGTTCCGCAAGCGCATTAGAGACAACGTTCTTCTTTCTGACATAATTCATATGGTCTTTCAGCCGTCTTTCAAAATTTCTGCTCCTGCCAATATCAACATAGTCACAGTATGCGCACGGAATCCTGTAAACAATGCCTGGAAACTTTTCTTTCTTGAGTTGGCTTGTCATGTGCACCAGACGGCTTCAGCTTACAAGCAGAAACATGCGCCACATGTACGTCAAATGTCCGCAGAACTCGTGCCAGCGCCTCGCTGACCCCTGGCACATAAGGGACATCTGCATGGGCCCGTGGCCGATGAGGTGCCATTATGTGTGTGCCATCCTACGGAATGAACAAAACTGACAGGATACCCATAACCGGAAAGTTTGCGGCACACTTTGAACAAGTCAGAGGCATGGTCATCTTCGCTGGAGAAAATCCTATGCACTCTTTGCATCAGGAAAGAGGCAACTGAGCGTGAAAGATAGATTGTCATAAATGTGCATGAAAGATAAATTTGTCAAAAACCTATTTTTTGGACATGCTCACTAATGCGGATGCCTTCGTGGCACTGCCACGTATCTCAAAGGCTCAAATGTATAAATGTATAAAAAGCACGTCTGAAATTTCAGACGTGGAAACACTTCGATAACCGTTTTTCTGAACTTTTTGTCATGATCGTAGGTCTGAAACGACAATAATCAACGCTACCCGCCCCCGCCATTTCGATGATCTCGTAGCCTCAAACCGGTCCTCTCGCACCAAGAGCGCCAGTTCTAGGCCGCTCACAGCAGTAGCCACCATATCCAGCCATAGCCACAGCTGGCTGGTGTAGCTGCCATGTTAATGCTAGGCCTAATTACTTTGACATTCCGTACCAAGCTTCATCATCATAATAATCATCATCACCACCATTTTATTATGAAACCAATACAACAAAACATGATTGGAGCCATAGCCAGCTAGGCTAGTGAAAGGTCCAAATACAAGGTATTCACTAAAGAAATGGCAGACATTCAAACTACATGTACAAAAAGACGTGAGATACTTCAATAACGGTATTGCAAATATGTAAAGCGCATACATATGAAAAACAACAGAAAATAGGTTTATAAATGTACAAAACCAAACACAAAGGTATTTAGTCCCACAGTTCTGGACAGACAAGAAAAATGTTTACCGACTACTTTCCTGATCTTCGACGCAGTGTCTTAGAGCGTCTAAAAATTAATCTGCAGAAAACTAAACTAAAGTAATGTTTAACAGTCTTGGAAGAGAACAGCAATTTGCAATAGGCAGCGAGGCACTGGAAGTCGTAAGGGAATACATCTACTTAGGGCAGGTAGTGACTGCGGATCCGGATCATGAGACGGAAATAATCAGAAGAATAAGAACGGGCTGGGGTGCGTTTGGCAGGCATTCTCAGATCATGAACAGCAGGTTGCCATTATCCCTCAAGAGAAAAGTGTATAATAGCTGTGTCTTACCAGTACTCACCTATGGGGCAGAAACCTGGAGGCTTACGAAAAGGGTTCTACTCAAATTGAGGACGACGCAACGAGCTATGGAAAGAAGAACGATAGGTGTAACGTTAAGGGATAAGAAAAGAGCAGATTGGGTGAGGGAACAAATGCGAGTTAATGACATCTTAGTTGAAATCAAGAAAAAGAAATGGGCATGGGCAGGACATGTAATGAGGAGGGAAGATAACCGATGGTCATTAAGGGTTACGGACTGGATTCCAAGGGAAGGGAAGCGTAGCAGGGGGCGGCAGAAAGTTAGGTGGGCGGATGAGATTAAGAAGTTTGCAGGGACGGCATGGCCACAATTAGTACATGACCGGGTTTGCTGGAGAAATATGAGAGAGGCCTTTGCCCTGCAGTGGGCATAACCAGGCTGATGATGATGATGATGTCTTAGAGTGCAGCTCTTAGGTGGCCGTTCCTGCAGCGAGCGTCGGCATTGTCTCTCGTAACAAAGGAAACGAGCACAGCAAAAGATGAAAGTGAACACAAGAGTGCAGTGGGGGATGAAAGAGGTGAGGAGGAATGTGGAGAAGGAGGGTGATGAAAGGGTGAGAGGAAATGTGTAGTGCTGCGACGGTGGCTATGAGAGGGCGCCAGAGTAGTGCGCATAGTCTGGGAGGTCTGTCAGCGGCGTCCACTGTGAATCGTGGCTACTGAGAATCGTGCCCACACGTCACCCATGCACTGGCTCTTGCAATCTCTAGATTAGCAAGGCAGTGGCACCACACTTCGCTCTGTTGGCAAGTGTCACACAAGACAGGTTGTCCGTGCCAGTCAATATATAGCAAAATGAAAACGTTTAGAGCTGTGCTCAAATTTCGCATTAGAGAGTATCGTAATCATCGGTGATTTTAAGCATGAAATTCTTTTAGCTCCCGTTGTCAGCAACCTTCAAGTGACCTTGAGCCAAAAGCCAGAATCGTTATCTAGGCACTCACTCAAACGTAACCTTTGTAACCTCTGCCACTGGCTATGAAACGGGAAAAGCACAGCACAGGTCAAGCATTGGATAATGCTGGTTTCCAAAAGTCACCTTAGCCATGGTGCAGTGGTTAAGCGGTCAAGTAAAGGCAATGTATTGCACTGAAGCATACCATAAGCAGAAAGGGGCCACTGTCACAGAACACAGTATGTATTCCTTAATTATACATGCGTGCATCCGCCATCTCCCGTAACAGTACGAGCACCAATACACCTGATAAATGTACTGGCAGGCCTTCAGAGCTGTTTCGGATGTGTCTGTGGTGATTTGAGCCCTTGGGGGCAGTAAAAGGCATGCGTTCATTTTTTTCAGGCTGGCCGGTTTCTCTGACGTTTTCGCAGCTCCTAGGAGGTCAGAAAAATCAGACGTTTACCGTATGCCCACTGGTGACCCTTTGAGATCAACTCTACTGCGATGATACTGCTATGTTAAACCTAGAAATTTGGTTGCACAAGAATTATCACTATTGTTGATGGTTTACAACTGTTATGACTGTTGAACACAAACAGTTGTAAAGCCCTAACAGGAACAATAAATAATTTTGTGCAAGCATATTTCTGTATTTAACATTGTTAGCATTGTCATCACAGTTGAGGTGATCTCACTGTGATGCCTTAATTTTTGTATACATTTATGTATAAATTCTTTGCACAGTGGTTGCTAAATCAATAGCAAAAACTATTGCAAGTTCATCAAGTACTTTATTGATAGAAGCGCATACAACAGAGCAACGCAACTATGCTGCAGATAACTAGAACACACTAACTATATATCACATGTGTACATTGTTTCGATTGGGAAAAAAAAATCATAAAGAGCCACCAAGACTACCTTGGGGCCACAGTTATAGCAGAAGCTGTTTCTTTATCTGGCACCCAGTTGCATGTAAAGCTACCATAACAACAAGGTAATTATAGTAGTCCTGCTTCACGCACATCTTTAATAATTATTCTCTTGGGCTGTTTTTACCAACTTTTGTGTGTGCATGGCTCCAGGTGACATCCGAGTTCACTGAGGACCTGGACAAGATCAGAGTGAACATGCATATGCACTCGTTCACCTATGACTACCACCTGCGCACAATCCACTCATACATTTCGGGCCAGCAGCTGCTCTTCAAGCACGGATACCACCTGACCAGCTTCTTGGATGACTTTGTCAAGTACTACCAAAAGTCTCCTAACTACGCCCGCAACCTCATCTATGCAGGTGAGGATCTGCTTAGGGTGGTCAGTTCCTTTCACAATTTCGTTACGTGGTTACGCGAATTCATTACGCAGTTTTATAGAGGGTAACTTTCTTTGGCTCTTCAGCCGTTTTCATGGTTGGTTGGCAAGTAGAATGTAGGATGGGTGTTCGTTCAGGCTATTCGCTAACATTGACAATCATCGTTGGCAGTTTCTGCACAATTTTTGGGCTCTCCATGCATGTGTGTGTGAGCTAAATTATATTGCTGAGTGCACCACCCTCAGGATATGCCCAGTGTAACAGTATGGAAAGATGTTAGATTGCACTTGCGTACCAACAGTGAAGTCTTTTGTTGGATGTTTTGTGATTTGAGTTGTTTATAAGTATTGGAAGAATAATTTGGCAACACCACTCATGAAACCAGAGCAGCAGTGGCAGTTTTATATCAACAGTACCATATATCACTGCACCTTTTACTGCCCACTTGATTGCAGAGGATCAGTGATGTTCTGCTTAAGGCAGTATGTAATTGCACAGGATTGCATAGGTTTGGGTGTCTACTAAAACAGATGGTTGCTGTGTATGATTCTGTAAGCATTAACACTAGCAGAGATCTAGTTGTTGTGTTTAAAATGATATTTCACATACCATACAAAGAAAACTACCATATTGGCACATGAATAATGCGACCACAAATGTAACAAGAGGCGACTTTCAGTATCTCACAAAAATATAAATAAATGTTATTGCAATTATAACGCAGAGATGCATCTGGAAACGGCACATAAAAGGCAGATACCCACTGAGCTTTATTCGTTGCTACCATAAGCTGTTGTCACTAAGTAAAATGTGAAATAATTAGGGCATGTATAATTTACTTGTCACTTTGGACTTCTTTCTCAATGTCAGAAAGAACGGCAGTAGCGTCCATGCCTTGAAGGTTATTGGACAGGCAATGCTTCAGAAATGGCCGCATCACTATGAAACACGGCAACGCCTTCTATGCATTGGAGATCCATAGCATGACTTCAAAGACTGATACTCACTTGACACAGTCTTTTGGCATCAGCTGTTGATTGCTGGCTTCCAGCCACTGATCATACTCCCATTGGGCAAGGTCCTTGAAAGACATGCGATGACGTGACCCAGGTGTGACCAGATATGGCAAAAAGGTTGTTGTTGATCCTGTGGAGCACGGCCTTGACCTCATCGGTAAAGTGTCCTTTAACTACTTCCAACACCGTATTGGGAGAATCTTCAGTATTACACCTAGGTGATTGCTCCACACAACACAGAGCCACTCAGTCATTATGGCACTTTCTATCCAGCCTTTGTCATTGCACCTCATGTGCATCCAGAGTGGAAAAGTTTTGTTTTCTTGGGCGCAGCATATCTTTCTTTTGAATAGGAAAGGCGGCAGCTTACGTCTGTCAGCAGTGTATGTGAAAATTGCTCTTACCCATCTCTTTTTGTTGACCATTGTGCCTACCTACCTTTTTGGTAGCACGATCATCCACAACATAACCGGACAGAGTATACAACAAGATTGGAGTCTTGGCAGCATTTATGATCGGGCCTATTGGATAACTACGAACCCTATGCATCTTGATAACTTGGCATTGAAACTCCACTAGTTAGTGCTCGTACTCAGCCGGGAACTTTTGATTGACGTGTTCTGGTGAATCGAGAATCCGGTGCGGCACATCGACTTCCTACACTCATGTCCGACTGGCCTTAAATGAGTCCCAAAGCATGCCGGGCTCATGCACAAGCTCTCTTGTTGTAAAAGCTGGACAAATTCGCATACACAGGCAACGACTGCCAGCAGTGGCCCCAGATTACGTCTACCAAGTGCTTCTTGGTTGCTGGGTAACAGCCTTTTTTGGGCCCACAGAATACTTTCCGTGTAGGTGCTGTTTGAAAGATGCGATCATGATGCCACAAATCGTACATTCACTCAGTCCAGGACACCACGTCATAATTGAATTTCCTCTCTCTCTGGATAGCAGGATTGCCTATTTCTTAAATAAGGCAGTGTGCTGATTTCTCCTGTGTATTGCACTGTCTTTGTGCAATAGATATAAGCAAGGTAGACACAAAATTAACTGATGAAAGCTCAAAGAAGAGTGAATCCTTTCTGGGCAGTTTTGTATTGCTGCAGGGGAGCAATGTAACATCAGTAGCGAACGTATGTGTTGATTGCCATGTGCACAGGTGTCAACGGCACACGTTAGGTGTCCTCCTACATTGTAGCAGTTGCAGTGGGGCCTAGTGGCTGAGCTCTCTGCAGTTTGAAATGCGAAGGAAAAAAAAAAAGGAAAAGTGCTATGGCACAAAGTACCATGCTATGGTGGTTCACTTTACCTTCCCATGTGTTTTGTTTTGTGATGTGTGAATTTGGCTTGCGCCCTCTTGCTGTTGCACTTTTGTCTTGCACATTTTGCACTTACCCTTAACTAGGGATACATGCCAACTTTTGCGATCATCCACCATTTTGAGAACTCTCCACCCAGCCATAGATCAGGGTGACTAGCTGCTAAAATGTGAAACTGTGGAATGGGCAATGAGCTGTTGTGATGCCTACAGCTCTGTTCTCTTCTGTGCAGGCTCGGTGGTGATTCCAAGCGTGAATGTAGCACCCAACCAACTGTACAACTACATCATTGGCCACAACAAGCTGTATGGCATGAAGGTCATACGCATGGTTCCTGTGGTTTGTGACAGCAGCAGTGATCTGGTGAGTAGTTTTGTTTGCTTTCTTACTGAACCTGTTGCTTCTGTGTGCACTGATGCTTTATTTCATTTTTGTTTTATATTAACTGCAATTTAAGGGCATGAGCATGAATTGCAATAAGAAAAAGCAGTCAAAGTTTTTAGTGCTCATGGGAACTGTAGAGGGTTGTCGTGACATTACAGTATTTTTACAAATAATGTTCCTTTCTTTATTTTTATTGGTTTATTTTGAAGTGTAACTTTGATAATTGCATAGATATGTAGCAAGCATAGTCATGTTAACTTTGATGTTTTTGCAAAGTTACGGGTAGTCATATTTACGTTGAATAAAGCTTTAGTAAGACTTGAATATATGAGGCTATAATTGTTTATCATAACCGTTGTTTTTGTTAATTTGCTTTTCTTTTGCACTCCGTAAGCTTGCTACTACTGTTGCCACGCTTTTGGGACATGGAGAAGCCTCATACAGGCATTTTGTTGGTGCCCCAAAGGTCAGTATGGCGTTGAATAAAGTTCAGTTATTGTTTTTATTTATTTAAGGACAAAGAGTTGCATCACTCAGAGGGCTAAACTAATTACTGATAAATACTGATAAATTTCTAGTTGATGGCTAACATAACTGTGTGTCTCTTCCAACAGCCATGCTTGAAAGTGTGACTACACTCAACTTTATAAAGGAGCATGGGCACTCACATTTGAAGATATCTTTATGAAAAGTGCTGTGCTGCAAAAGTTATGAAGCCTGATGTAGTCTAAAGAGCATTGCGAAGAGGGTTGTCAAACCTGACCAATGCTTTATTGCTTATGAAGAAGCGTTCTTTAGCACACTCTATAGCGTCACTCCCTATTGAGGCTTTGGGGGCTTATCCTAAGCATGAGAAAAGCATGTAGTTATTGACTTGTATTCTGTGGGGTTCTCACTTATGCTCTTGGGACAAAGGAACGATAACACAGTAGTGCAAACAACCACAACGGCATTTATTGCACCTTTTATAGATCAATGCCTGCTGGCTGACTTGCTATCCCCAAAACATGCCGATGGGTGTGCGACAAATCTAGGAAGTCCGACTCACCGCGACCGGATAGCGAGTGAATATGTTCGCTGTACGGTCGTTCGCACGTACGGTCACGTGAACAGTGACGTGTTTGAAGGAGGCAACGCGAGACGGTCTCGCAGAAGCATGGATTGGCGCACGCGTGGGACGTCCACGCCACTTACCGATCCACATCCAAAGAAGAGGAGCTTTCTCCTTTACGCGCCCAAGTAACCCCACCGTGAGGTGGCGTTAGCAGCGCAACACTCGCGCCATCTCTCGTACTGCGCTTCAACCAAACCGACTGCCGTGGGAATCACGCAGGTCACGCGGCGAAGCCGGATTGCAGGACACGGGAGCTGTGCGGGAAAACAACATATCAGGGGACACGTGAGAGTCGTGCATCCCCACAATTCATACCACAGTACTGTGTGACAGGCATTTCTCTCCTATTTTTACTGGAACACAATTTCATTTCTGCAAACACTACAGTGTTTTAATGATCGAGAAAAATAAGGGCATCCAAGGGGCTTAGTTTTTGTTCATTCCATTCACCTGAAGTAAACAGGCAACGAAGCCAGAGAAAGCATAGAGGAAATTATAATTATTGTTTCAATAAAACTAATATAATAGGAAAAAGGGAAATGATAGTAGACAAAAAGGCGACTTGCTGTAGGCAGGAGCCTGTGGCAGTTTTTGGTGATACATCAGTGTAAAAGTGACCCAAACAATTCCAAAGTAAAAGTCGAAGGATACAGCTTGCTGAGTTGTCATTGCTCTCTTTGATGTACTGCATGAGGCATTGTGAGTACTGCAGTGCATGCAATACTGAAATAGTTGCCGCTAGTACCACTGGGTGTGTACACTGGTCAATACAGTCACTGACTTATTATACGAACGTCGATAATTCGGACATACTTTATTATTTGGAAAGCTAAACGGCACCACCACTAGCCTCATTGACTTAATGAATGACGACTGAAATTTTGGACACCTTACTGTGCACCGTGTGGTAATTCAAACCTTTACTGTGTAACTGCAAGCTAATTTGGCCACTGAATGGAGAAGAAATAGTGATATTTTGGTTTCCATGTGTTGCCAGTATGATTGTCGGCCTTGTGCGTCCCGTTATGGTTTCATGTATGGGTGCTTAAAGTGGGTGAAACAAGGGCTCAAATCACCACAGCCATGTCCGAAAAATAGTTGTGGAGGCCTTCCAGTACACTTATTAGATGTCTCGGTGCTTGTATTGTGACAGGATATGGCAGGTGCATGCGTGCGTAATTAAGGAACACGTACGCCTCATGACAGTGGCTTCCTTCTACTTTTGTTATGCTTCACCACACAACACAACTGTATTGCAGCGAAGCTGATCATAGATAATCGGTCATTATGAAACATTTCTTACACCCTTGCCACTTTTGTTATGTTGCCAAGAATTCAAGCTTTCGTGCAAGCATTGACTGAACTTTTGTCAATCCATTGCGACATGACAATGGTCAAGATACGAACCGTGATGTTGTAGCCGCGCCTTCAACGCGATTCTATGCCACACCTAACATCTGCTGTTCACAGCTTGCTAATCCCATCAATAAAGTTAGTGGAGCGACAACTGACAAAGCACAAAAAGCAGACAGAGGAATAGCAGCTACACAATCGTGGCCAAGGACTGTCTTGGCCAAAGTCAAGCATATGTGCACGCAGTAATGTGTTGACAAACTTGGGACGTATTCTCAAATGACCACTTTCTCAATACTCTATGTGGCTTTCACTGCATGCGCCGATGGGTGACTGCATTTCTGGCACTGTAATAAGACAGTGCACTTAGCACTGTCCCAAGAATGCGTCGCTCGTGCTTGTCATGCAAAATTGTATGTGTTTCCGGAAGTGACAATCAGGGAATGCAACACACATTTTCCTTTTTTTTTGCCACTTGTGAAATGAGGTCACTTATTTTCTGATGAATCAGATATTTCTGACTCCCGAATAATGGAACTTCATGCCAGGGTCCCCTTTGAGTCCGAGTTTTCAGCTGGTAACTGCACTTGGGATAACTTTTTTATGTACTATATACATATATTACCTTCTGCTTTCTATTAATTTAACAGCACTTTATTCCACCTTCCTTTTACTTTTAGTATGACAAACTAAATATCTCAAATAGGGCTAATGCTTCTTAGCTATTTATTTTAATTTGAATGTTGCATAACTCAAATATGTAATCATTTTTTGTCCCAACTGCGTTGATTAAATTTAAAGAAATGCGTATTTGCATTGGTTGTTTCTTTCACAGAATTTTCGCTTGCATCTTCACTGTCTGTTTTTTTTTTCCTGGTCTCTCATTTAATGGTCATGATTTATAAAGCTTAGCATGCTGCAAGAGCCACTAACAAATTAGTAGTGATGTGCTGATATGGTGTGCAAATCCAGAGTTACTATTCCAGCGGTTCTACTGACATTCATTGCACCTGCTGCAGAATGTTGTTATCAGCAAACATATCTCAATACTCAGAGGCGGAGACCACAAGGTGACTTGAGGGCCCGAGCCCTCCACCCTCAACGTTCCCCGGGGGGAGCAAGCAGCATGTTGTTTCATGTTGGCAGAGTACCGATTGGCACATGTTAGATGTTACCGGTTGGAAATCCAGTGGCAAAACGTGAAGCATGAGACGACAACGAGACGAGGCTGAGTGATAGTGATGGGGGTATTGAGCTTCATTGGAGAGGCTTGATTTTCCTTGCATCCGTGGCTAATGAAGGGAAGCGAAAATGGTAGGCTTGGAGAAGGGTCAGAGATGGTCGACAGTACGTTCCTGACCAGCTTTTCCTCGTTTGTTTTTTTTTTGTTTTTTTTGTCTCGCTGTGCATAAACCATGAACGTGCACCGAGTGGAGGTTTCCTTTAGAATTATTGAAGTAATTCTTGATGTTTTTATTGTACCATGACCCCAATAACAGTAGTTTTTGTTGGTTGGTCCCTGTCGTTAGAATTTCAGTTTCTTGGAACGCAATTTTGTGATCTGCGTCTTCTGATTGTTAGGCAAGGGGCCTAGTTGCGCAGTCGAGAGAAGGTTCTGACATCGTATTTGTGTTGTCCGATTCTTTTGTTTAGGTTTTTTGCTTTGCCAGTGCAAGCTGCTGACAGGTTAAATAGTTGATATTGTAGGCAACCTGTGAAACCCAAGGAATGGGCACTGAGAGCTCAAAGGGTTGTCTACAATATGAACTGTTCAGACTGTCAGGCAATGTACATTGGCAAAGCAAAAAGCGTAAACAAAAGATTTTATGCCGAAAGGTCGTGCTGGCTGTTACGCTTGGGCAGAGGGGTGTGACACCCTGCTAATGAATTTCGCATACCTGCTACATTCCACTGCAGCTTTGTGAAGTCAGAGTGCATCAGTGAGCAGTCCTACATTGTGGGAAAGTTATGTGTGATGGCCAAATGGCAACTGATGAGTTATGGTTGACCGGTTGACCACAGACTTTGACGGCATGACGAAAAATGGGAAGTTATGCGGACATGCCGAATAGCTGTTGCAAACATTTTGTTTGTTTGGTTGCCGTTTTTTTTTTGTTGTTGTTGAAATTGCGCGTACTTGTCCAGTTTCCCTTTATTATGTCGATAAGAAGAAATTGTGTTTAATTCATTGGGCCATGCTTGCCCCATGTTAATTCTTCAAGTGATTATCTGCACTGCGACCTGCGGTGAAGTTTCATTTGCTCTTGCATTTTCAGTTTGCGACCTCCATCGACCAAGCAACAAACAAAAAATAAAATAAAGCAGCGTCTCCTCAAAATGTAGGAGAGCAGTGAGAGAGTGGGCGGTGTGGTGAGACAGGTGTGTGAGCATGTATTATATGAGAGAAAGAAAGGTGAAATAGAGGGAGAGGGATATGAGAGTGGGTTGCTGCACATCAAGAGAACCCCAGGTGGTCAAAATTTATCCGAAGCTCTCCTTTAAGCCCTCATACCCAACTGTGCAGTTTTAGGGCATTAAACCCCATAACCAGAAGAAAGCGCACATTCTGTTGTGTTGGGCCCTTGTCCATCCTTCATCATCCTTTATCGCCAAGTTCCCTGACCCAAGCACCTTTTCTCATATCATGCAAATGTACCGCTGCTCGCAGGACACCGAGTACGCCTTGGTCGAGATCTCCAACAAGAAGGTGAGCTACCGTGATGCTAACGATGTGCAGCAGACGGACAGCTTCTTCGTCGGCATCCTCACCATCCACGACACGGCGCCGGCATTCATCGAACACAACCTGCTCGCCCTTGGCTTCTACATCCTGCTGACCAGCCAGCGGGAGCTCTTCCCCAAGTTTTCCTCAACCACGGGACCTCCCGGCAGCAGTGCCTCTGGAAATGCTGACGGCACCGGCAACGGTTCCGAGGGCTGCTTCCGGCCCGTCCGGACATTAGGAGGCACGCCTGGCGTGTCGCAGCCCGCCAGCACCGTGCCGTCAAGGCGGAGCTCGGTTGTGGTTGCCTCCGCCCCAGTAGAGCGCCCGCGCACGTTGACCACGCTGCCTTCGCAGTTGGTCCTTTCGCCGGAAGACATGGCAGGTGGTAGCGGTAACGGAGCAGCGGTGCCCGCTGGCATCCCTTCCGTGGCGTCATCAAGTTCTCTGGGAAGCAGCAATGCTGGTGGATCGAGGTGAGTGACCTTTGCCTCATTCAGCATGAAATGTCTTATTCCTTTCTCATGTAAATGTTTCGCACACGGCACAGTGATTTTTCCACGAGACCTGGTCAGGAGCGTTCCCTATAAATATTTTAGACTTTTTAAAGTAAGATACCTGGGAGTACTCTAGTGCGAAGTAACCCACCGTGGTGGTGTAGTAACTACAACTTTGGCAGTACATTGCTAAGCCCAAGAGTGCAGCATGAAATCCTGGCCATGGCGGCCACATTTCAATGGAAACCAAACGCAAAAAGAGCCTGTGTATCATGCATTGGGTGCTAGCTAATAAACCCCGGCTCGTCAGGACCCATCTGAATCCCTCAACGGTGTGCCTCATAATCGTACCGTGGTTTTGGCACGTAAAACCCCAGAATTAAATGAAATTTGGGGCAAGGTATACTTCTGCCCAACAAGTGCAACAAAGAAAAAATAAATATAAACATTCCTATTGCTGCAGCAGCTGCAATACAGCTGGGATGCCTTTCTATGGCTTAGAAAGCAAGAAAAGTTATTATTTAAAAAGTTTTCATCCCTCTTTGTGATACTGCCCAGTGTGCCAAGTGGCACATAGCCTCCCTGGTAAATGTACCGTGTCCACTTTCATGCTGCCTTAATGCTACCATGCTTCACGCTACCTACCTTCGTGCTACCTTCAGTGCCGTGGCATATATTCGCATCAAAACAAACCAGCAGCAAATTATGAGTAAATGAAGCTTTTTGCACCTTCTGAAGCCACAACTACTAACTTTCGTCCAAATTGCTCGTCCCTGAAAGTGGGCATCTAACAAATGCACTGCGTCATCACAACATTGCGTATCAACGGAGTTGAAATGTGAAAGGCGGCAGGGAACTGCCACGCCGTAACCGTAACACCAGTCACCAGCACAGCAAAAACACCATTGATTTAAACAAAGAGCAAGCTTTTGACTTTGAAAGACTTGCCTATAGAGCGCATCGAGAAAAGAAAGTACAGGTTGCCAATGTAACACTAAATAGCGTGGGATTTAAAATATATTTTTTTAATTGGTCAATTTTGCCATTATTCGAATGTAACACAAGGGTTTACTTTGAGCTATGAAAATCACGGGAAAAAAACTTGCACTGCAGTTGAGTAAATACAGTACTTTTAACCCCTTAACTGCTGATGACAAGATAATTTGTTGTCACAATGAGTGTCTTTGGTGGTCATGAACATTCTACAATTTTTGCACACATGCATATATGTGCAGTTTTATTTCATTTTGATAAATAAATAATGCACAATGACTTTTGCAGTTTTTTTCAACAAGGCTAGTAATAGTGCAATAGAGATTCCTGGCATCAGTATTTTTAGAAAAAATTGGTGCAAAATATGCAGGTCTGAAAAAATTCCACACTTACAAAAAAAAATGCAAAATTTGTCATGGCAATTAAGGGGTTAATCGACCGTTAAAAAATACAATAGTGCTGTGCATTTAAAAAAATCTCCAGTCATGTTGCTGCATGCGTCCTTTATTTATTGTTTTGGAGTGTCCTTGCAGAAAAATTTTTGTCTATTGTTAGTCAGAGTGACGTAGAGCAACATTCATAAATGAAATCTGCCACACTTTGGTTGCACACTAGATCGAAATGGTGCAGTATGCATTCAACATAGCCGAAACCAGGCATTCAAGCAGGGGTGCAGGTGCAGCAGCACTGTAAGGCTCATCAGATTTGGTACTAAGTTATCAGGTAGTCATCGCAAAGTCATCACATTTACTGCAAATTAGATTATAGATAACGATATATGAGGATCCAGTGTGTGTGTGTGTGTGTGTGTGTGTGTGTGTGTGTGTGTGTGTGTGTGTCTGTGCGTGTGTGTGTGCGCGCGTGCGTGCATGTGTGTGTGCGTGTGTGTATGTGCGAGAGAGAGAGATAGAGAGAGAGAGAGATCTTGGGAGCTGCTACAGATATATCTTCCATTGTTGTTAAATGGACTGAAATGCTGCCTGATACGGTGTGACTGGTGGCCTATGAATTTACCTGCTCTTTCATAGCACATGTATTGCTATAGGTTGAGAAAATCAATTCGAGCTGCTGTTTTCACAAACTGCCGCCAATTCCAGGTCAAGAAAGACATCCTTCCGAGGAATTTGTGAGGAGGAAGTGGCCTACCTTGGCTACTACAGCTCCCACGAGACGCTCATGCAGAAGGTGAGATATTTATATAAAACAATCTTCAAACTAGTTTTCAGTCACAAGAGTATTGGAAATGTATTAGAAATTTGCAGTTTGAAAAAGCATCTGGTGGAGGAAAAAAAAAATTTACTAGCAACTGGAAACCTCAATTTGCTTTTGCTCAGTCTTGCGCTTTAGTTAGTATAATACCACAATAAAATTTAGGCACAGTTTTGCTTTGGCCAGTTGCGTGTGCTGCCAGCAGTTAAAGAGACGTTCCACATCAACCGCCATGGCTGTGAGAGGCTGGCTAACTTTCCCAGGACCAATCTAGCATACACACACGAAGACGTACCCTAGGAAGTCTACGAGAAAATGGTCGCTGCACTAGGCTTTAGTTGATAAATTACTACATGTGTAATGAGAAAGACACTAGTTTGGCTCCCCCCTACGGCAGGTCGTCTTTTCATCCACTTCAGTTTCCCTTTTCCTTATTATTTCCACATTTCAATTAAAAATAATGATTAGTTCTCCTATACTTTGTCTGGCCTCCATTGTCAATTTCTTTGTATGGCGGTTACTAATAAAAAAAGACGAGCTCCCTGATTCCCCTTATTTATCTCTCTTTTTGCATTTCATGTGATAGTATGCATAGGAAAGCTTTGGAACTTGCCATAGGAAAGCTTTGGAACACAACAGGGACTGATACATTTGTAGTGACCAGGGTTGTGCTGCATGCAAAGTAACTGTAATGGTTTGCTGCTGTGCTAGTTGGACTGTGGTAATTAGAAATTATTTTGTTGGCTTGTAGGTAATGTCTGAGCAGGCAACGGCTGTGGCTGACCACCTGCGTGAAGTGGTTGCGCAGGCTTCGCTTCACTGCCGACGTGACTACCTCTGGAAGTGCCTTATGTGGCGTCACAAGAACTCTGATGATGCTAGTAGCACAGTTCGAGAGAACAGTGTAAGTGTACTAATCAATGTGGAGGTCTGCTGAGTGCGAAATATATTGGCGAGTTGGTAACTTATCCATTAACATGGCAGGGGCATGCACGAATGTGATGTGAAAAGCTTGATGCTTGTTACCTTCTTTCCCTGTCATTTCCTGGTCCTTGATCAAGCCATGTAATGAGTCGTGTAGATAGCTGGTTATCTATCAATAATTCAAAATGGGTGCCAAGGGAAAAGAAGTGCAGCCGAGGACAGCAGGGTGGTGTGATGAGACGAGGAATTTGCAGGCATAGGATAGAGCCAGCTGATGCAAAACGGGGTTGATGGAGGTTGATGAAGAAGGCCTTCATCCTGCAATCAACACAAATTAGGCCAATGGTGATTCCTTTTTGGCACATACACTCTGTGCATGCTTAGCCCATGACAGCACACTAACAGTAGTGTCCCTGAAAGTCAATCAATTGCGTCTGTATCACTTTCATGAATTTCACTGATGCCGTTGTTGAGTGTAGAGGGTGGTCTCTCACTCACAGGCACGACCATCCATCAGCTTTACTGAGCTGACTGAACTGCTGGGCTATGTGAAGACAGTGCCGCTAGACCAGTTGGACCCGCAGCTGGGGCCTCTGCTGTCTTCTCATTTTGGCTGGTACCGGGGCCTGCTGCGTGTGCTGATGCAGCGATACATAGACTGCCACTGCCTCTTTGTCAGCCCCGACAACACCGTGCAGCACCTGGTGGGTGTGCTTTTTTTTTTTTTTTGATCGAGTTGTTCAGTAGTAGTAGTAGTAGTAGTAGTAGTAGTAGTAGTAGTAGTAGTAGTAGTAGTAGTAATAATAATAATAGTGATCTTTATTATTATTAAGGAACACTGTACATTCATCAGGCCTCAACACTCGGGTGCGCACTAAAACGAGGCCATGAGACGTAATTGCCGCTAAAAGGATGCACACAAACCATAGACGCAAAGGAAAAATATCGTGCCGACACGGGCAGCACTTCCAACTGATTTATTTCGAATGCAGACCCAAGAATAAATATTAGGAGTGTGTGAATACTGAATGGTTGATTTCAAATTGAATATAAAACTGAATATAAAATTGAATTAAAGAAAAAGACAAATAATAAATCGAATATTAAAATATTCATCACAAAATTTAACGCTTACAAATCTTGGGGCAAGTCAGTGCTTGGCATGACTAGCTTGTTACATATAAAAATGTAACAAGCTGTCAGTAACTTGGGCACACAGAATTCAAGATATACAGTACGGTCAACTCTTACTAAAAAAATAAACTGCAAATTGGTATGCCAGCACTGATTTTAGATCAGTTCTAGTGTGTGAAGGTCCGGAATATATTTTTTTATAAATAGAATGTCGATTAAATGTAATAAATTGCTTTTTTCCTGTGAAGCTAAATAATTAGTGACATTATGTTCTACTGAATACCAATCAGGTACTCATTTTGGTAGTGAACCTGTGTTTTATAGCAATCTTTTCGCAATCTTTCGTTGCATAGAATGTTTTCCTTCACAGTTTTCTTCCAAAGTACACATGGGCTTTTCCATCTTTATAGCAGGTGGATTATCGTTAGGTTAATCTTCTTGTCTTGTGGCGGCTTGCTCGAAGCCACTAAAGAAGACCAATGTGCATCTACAAGCAGCATCAGGAACGAGAGGCCGTCGTATGATTAGTTGCCAAGATGCCGGCTGTGAGCAACTTCATTCCGTACACTTGCTTTCTTTTGCAAGGTAGCTTGTCAGCTTTCTGAGTGTCGTGCGACAGCTGCGAATAGAACTGCATCGATTCGGCACTAAATTGTGACTTTAGACGTCAATGCCCGACGAATAAGCATTGATTAGGCCTAATTGCCTAGACAGTGTGGCCATGACAAAAATTCGCTGCTGCAAATAGAAGTGCATTGATTCTGTACCAAATCATAACTTTAGTTGTTGATGCTTGATGAATCGGCACCAACTAGGCCTGATGGCCTAGGCAGTGTGGCCATGATAAAAATTCACTACTGCGAATAGAAATACATTGATTCTGCACCAGATCATGACTTTAGTCGGCGACACCCGATGAATCAGCACCAATTATGCCTAATGGCCTAGGCTGTGTGGCCATGATGATAATTCGCTGCTCTGAATAGAAGCACCTTGATTCTGCACCAAATCATAAAATTAGTCGTCAAGGCTTGACGAATCGGCACCAATTAGGCCTCATAGCTTAGGCCGTGTGGCCATAATGATAATTTGCTACTGGGAATAGAAGTACCTTGATTGTGCACCAGATCTTGACTTTAGTCATCGACGCCTAATGAAACAGCTTAGGCTTAATGGCCTAGACAGCGTGGCCATGACAAAAATTTGCTGCTGCAAATAGAAGCGCATTGATCCTGCACCAAATCTTGACTTTAGTTGTCAACGCCAAACGAATTGGCTCCAATTAGATGGCCAAGGCTTTGTGGCCATGTTAATAATTCGCTGCTACGAATAGAAGTACCTTGATTCTGCACCAGATCGTAAATTAGTCATTGATGCCCGATGAATCAGCACCGATTAGGCCTAATGGCCTGGGCAGTGTGACCATGACGAAAATTCGAAGCTATGAATAGAAGTGCATCAATTCTGCACCATATCATAACTTTATTGTCGAGTCCTGCCGAATCGGCATCGATTAGGCTTAATGTTCTAGGCAGTGCGGCTATGATGAAAGCTCGCTGCTGCAAATAAAACTGCATTGATTATGCACCAAATCGTAACTTTACTCGTCGATGCCCGACGAATCTGCACTGATTAGGCCTAATGTGGCCTAAGGCAACGTTGATGCCAATTCGCTGCTGATGACAATTCGCTGCTGCCTATGTGGTAACGGGCCATAAGCCATTGCAGAATGCTCTCTGCTAATAGGCTCGCATGGGTGGCTTATCAGTGATCGGTCCCGAGATCACACGTGTGGAGTAGATTGATGGCTGTTGAAGCGGCTTTAATTTCGTCGCGGCGGCTAATCAGCCCAATCTTCGCATATGCTTTTGCACTTTCTGAAATTTGCGCTGCTTTTGTTGCTGTTTTGCATTGCATTATTATTTTGATCAGCCTTGTTGACCTGAACAAAGCTTGTACTGACAAGGGCAGCCCCGGCCAACACGACGCCATTCTCCAAAGTGCAGCGTTCGGATACCGTATGTGCGATCCTCGCATTGGGCCAATGTCAGGAAGCGTATGCAGCAGAGCAGCAGCACTCACAAAAACAAAATTCACTGCCACATTCATAGCATGCTAAGTACTCCTTTTGTAACAGCAAAACGAGGCAATAGCTTGCGCAGCATTGAGCACTAGAGGCTCTGCTGCGCACGCAACACTGTGTGGGTCTCTACACCGAATATACCGAACGTTTGAAAAAATCGAATAGTACATACTAAAATCACAAATTGGATTATTCAAATGTTCACTATACGATTCGATTCTGTGGTATTTGAGTATTTGCGCAGCCCTAATAAGTACACACATGATTGCATGTGCAGAAGGCATCAATGGCACCTGACTGGACAACTGGAGTTCTAACAATCTAATCTCAGAGTTATACAGCTGTATTGGCATATCACTTATGTATGAACAACCTTTTTTATGTAGTAGGGCTCCATCAATTCTCATGCTTTCTGATTCTTGCTAAGAATCTTTATAGCATCATGAAACTGCCCTTCACACTTGCAATCATTGAAGTGCGCAGGCAGGTGTTGTGCCAGTTCATTTTTCTTTAAATTAAGGCCACATTCTGTGGCTCATTCATTAAGGCTGCCGTCGGTCCATCTTTTTCGAGATCCGATGCACTACATCCAGAGACAAGTATCTTTACGGCAGAGGCCTATGCTATATGGTCGGCTGTAAAGTATATACGGAAATCAAAACTCCAAAAAGCCGTAATATATACAGACTCCCTAAGTGTGGTGAAGGCCTTAATGTCACCCTACAAACATAAAAATCCTGTACTTACTGAGGTCTATTCCGACCTGTGCAAAACTTGTATATCTAACCAGCATATCATCATATGCTGGGTACCTGGCCACAGGGGAATCGAAGGTAACGTTCTGGCAGACCAGATGGCTACGTCAATTGCACCCCCTGCTGTTGCACCCCCAATTGCACCCTGCTACGTCAATTGCACCCCCTGCTTGCCACGACGGCAGGGATACATAACAGTCTCGAAGCTGCGATGCTGCGACAAGCTGGTGAAAGAAGTGGCGCAGGTCTCACCAAAAGTCATGGTCTAAGTTCGTTGACCGGGCGACCGGAGCTGGCCAGCTCTGTCTCGGAGAAGTAAACCAGGCGGCTTGGTGGCACGAGCAGACGGCAGCGGCGTTCTGGCCGGGCAGCTGGGAGTAGAGCTCGGGCCCGTAGCCCGACTGTTCTTGTCCTGCCCACGGGCACAGAAGCTCGAACGCCGGCCTCGGGCAGCAGGTGGCACGACAGGCGGGGCAGCGTTCTGGCCGGGCAGCTGGCGTAGAACTCGGGCCCGTTGCCCGACTGTTCTCGTGCTGCCCACGGGCGCAGAAGCTTACCGGCCTTGAGGAGCTGGCGGCACGCTCAGGTAGACGGGCGACGCACAGGAACGGGTTGGCAGGAGGCCCTGGTCGGGTGAAGTCCTAGTGGCTCGGGTCCGGAACCCGACGGCCTGTCTTCAACACCCGCTCCGGGGGTTGACCTCCTGCTGCCGTCGCTTCCTGGAACTCTGCTGGCGTCTCCCCGGCGTCTCCTCTGCGTCTCCTCCTTCTGCCAGCGCACCACACTTTTTCTTGTGTTCTGGCCGATTAGGCATTCCCGGATTGGCTGCCTGACGCCCCGTGGTCTTTTCTGATTGGTTTGCTTTTCTTTTTGTTGTTTTTCATGCACCGCGCGTTCTCGTGCCGGTCGCTCTTCGGCGTCGTTGTTTTCCTTCTTCCAGCACGGAATCCGCCTCGGCGCGCACAGTCCTTGTCGTCTGCTCCCGACCGTGCCGATCACCGCACCATGTCGCGCACCACACATCACAAAGTCATACGTCATCGTCATAATTTTATTCTACAGACTTTACGCATTTTAGAGCGTAAATTTTTAATTCCCCTTTACAGCCACGTCACACCAACTTCATAGTAATCATAATTACACTGCAAACTCATTACCACAGACATGGCGCTCTTTGGCCATACTTGGCCCTTGCGCCATAAAACCCCGTACATCATCATTCATTAAGGCTGCCTCCCTTCAGCGGCAATTATGTCTCACCAACAAAAGTTATGAAGTTCTTATTAGGAACGCGACTGGAGATTTTTGATGAGCAGCCCAAAAATTCTCCAAGCAATGGAATGCAAACGACCAGCTCAAATGTGTTTATAAGTGGAACTGGGTGCCCCGTGTCCCACTTTCAAGTGACAGTCTCACTATAAGCATGTACTAAATAATTTTTGCTGAATCATCACATGTGCAACCAGTGTTATTGCTTCCATTAATTGTTACATGTTATCATGAATGCTCTGTCATTCTTTTATACCTGCTGTTGTTGATAAGTGGCCATGGTGATTTGCTGTGGCGTTTGACAACCATATAACAGGCTGCCAATTCTTAACCCTTTCCGTACCGTGAAAAATCGGGAATATTGTATGAAATTTACCAGAATTATTTTGTTGCTAAGTTTGTAGAGCATTGTTTTTCTTAACAAAGGTGTACCATTTTGTTTCACTTCAGTAAAGTTTATTTCCCAAATTCCGTGAAATAGAGGATTGAAGGAAGCTTCCTTGCAAATCGCTGCAGTCTTGCGGCACAGCGTCCCAAAAGGCTCTATACACTGTGAAAAAAAAAAACGTACAAAAAGAAAATGATCTAAACGCTGCAAAGAACGGGTACACAGAGAAGGGAAATGCGGTGGTGGTGCAGGCAGATTTGACACATCGATGGAGAACCACTCCCAGGCAGCAGCGAGATCCTCTAGTCCATCCACAGAATCCTCGTCATCATAGTACTGGGAGGGGAACACTTTACATTCTCTTTCTGAGCAAAGCTCTACAGAGCAGTCTTCTGACAAGGAGTAGTCAAAATACTTTCCTTTGCATGCATTATTATTCCCATGTGGCAGGAAGGCATCTGTCACACAAGGTGTCGGAAGAGGCGGCAATAGAGAGCACGACACAATGGCGCAACATGGACAAGTGTGAACATGTAGTGTGAAAAATTGGAACTGTGCACAGTTTGATTACCATAATCGCCATTGGTTCACTGTGTGGGACATTTTTGTTTGTAACAACAATACTCATCAGGGGTAAAGAAAAGGTTAAAATAAAGGTTAAAGAAGAGGTTAAAATAAAAGTGTGGCACACCCCCTACGTTTGCGATTAAAAAAAATGAGTTGTGGAGAATTTTCCTTCACAGATGGAAATTTTTTTTGATGAGCTTTCATAATGAAACAGCGCATAGTCGTTGCCATTTGTGAATCATTGGCCACACATATCAAGCACACAGGGGCGTGTTGTCGAGCAGTCACTTCAGATACTGCGGTCACTTTCGCAAGACTCTGCATCAGACTTGTTGAAATATGTGCACAGTGCCAGAAGCGCTGGCAGCCATTTACACTGATGCATTTTGTGCCGAGTTGCGCAAGATTTCTCGAAAGTCATGGTATCTCCGAAAGTTATTGGCCGAGAAAACTGCTCTAGATCGCAGTTGAGCACAGTATAAACCAGCAACGATCTTCACAAAAACATGCTCTGTCGCCATTTTTTGATGACGATGGCACATCGTCTGAGTGCTTGACGGTAGGCTCTTGCCGATTCCATGAACTTTCGGTTTTGTACCCAAATGCAATATGCAGGCAGTTTTTGAACTCAATCTCTCAGGAAAAAGGTGTGCGTTGTATTTGGGTAAATGCGGTAACTGCGTGGGTGCTTTCTAAGTGTGCTAGATGTGAAATACTTGATGTCACGTCTTACATACTTGTTGAGAGTTCTTGCAAGGAGTTCACATTCTATAAGCTTGACAAAACTCATTGGGGAATTAAAAGATATTGTTCCATTGTGCAGTTATATGCTTTTGATGATTATGAAGATGCCAAAAAAGTTGAAACTAAATATTCAGTGGACATAATTAATTGGTACCTGAAGGAAAGAAAGAGGCTATGACGCTCTGTCGCAGAGTATGAGGTTGCAGGTTCAGTTTCAGGCATTGGTGACTGTGTCTCAATGGGGGCAAAGTGCGAAAACACAGAACACTCTTGTACTTAGATATAGGTTCACAATACAGAGCTTCTAGTAGTCAGAATTACTTTAAAGCCCTCCCACTTGGCAGCTTTGGGACAATAAACCCCACGAATCAATCGGCCAATCAATTCTTCTTTTTATGCAGGTGGTCATGTCCCCAAGCTGTGCAGACTCGTTTATTCTGCTGACGATCAACACCCAGCTAAGCCGTGCTGTGAGTACAATTGCTACACTTTGTCATGGACTGTGCCTTACAGATGATGTGGCCACTTGTGGCCATGTGGCGCATATAGTTTAAAACATACCTGCCAACTCTCCAGAATTTTTCGTAAAGTTTATGAATTTTGGGTTCATTCTATGATTTTGCAAATGTTGTGTAAAGTACTTGCTGCCCCAATAAATTTCTATGTATTACCAGGGATACCTGGCATAAAACTGCATGTGACAACAGCTGCCTTCGCCCCCCCCCCCCCCCCTCATAAAGAAAGGAATTCCTCCCTGCACCACAGATTGCCTTCTGCTGGTGCTGACATGT
Organism: Dermacentor albipictus; assembly: GCF_038994185.2. Classification (NCBI taxonomy): domain Eukaryota; kingdom Metazoa; phylum Arthropoda; class Arachnida; order Ixodida; family Ixodidae; genus Dermacentor; species Dermacentor albipictus. The sequence goes on along the minus strand of NC_091829.1, from coordinate 65,545,926 downwards.
GGGGCAGAAACTTGGAGGTTAGCAAAGAAGGTTGAGAAGAAGCCAAGCGTCGCGCAATGACTGATGGAACAAAAAACTTATACGCGTAACATCAATAGAAAGAAAGACAATGTGTTGGTTAGAGAGCAAGCAGGGTTAGCCAATATTCTAGTTGAGATTAAGAGGACAAAACGGAATTGGGTAGGTTATGGTGCCCGAAGGGCAGATAACAGGTGGTATGTTAGAGCTACAGGATTGGTGCCAAAGGAAGGGAAACACAGTCAAGGACAACAGAGAACTAAGTCGTGCGATAATATTAGGAAATTTTGCAGGCATAAGGTGAAAGTGAGGAGACGCAAGACAGGTGTAATTTAACATCGATGGAAAGGACTTTTATCCACCAGTGGATATGGACTAGGAGGATGCTGATTACATCTTGATTAACTTCGCATGGCCCCCTTCTAGGATCTGCGGCTCGTGCACCGGGAGAACGCCCAGCAAGAGAAGTCATCTGTCGACAAATCCTCCTCTGGCCTGGCCACTCTGCATGTCCTGGTCGAGGAACTTGTCACCACGTGCTGCTTCCACGAATGGGCAGGCTTGCTCACTTGACAGGACGCCATGGAGGAGTCGGTCCTCCAGAACGCTTTGTCTCTTCCGACCCATCTTATGTGATATATTCCGTGAGCGATGATTCGGCACGTGTGTGCGTCCCAACAGTGCCGTGCACCTTGACATCCGGGTGCGAATTGACCTTTCTTCAGGTTGTGGGTTGCACACTTGTTCTGCGATAACATCAACAGATAGCTCCATGATGATGACAGGCAGGCATTACGATGCCAGAAAGTGTTGCCATGGATATTGCCAGGCACGACACCCTTGTCAGTCAGTCAGGCAAAATAATGTTGTGCCAAGCGGCATCTTCAAGCTCAACTTATCTTCAAGTGCTTTGGTTTGCATTAACTGACTGAGTAGCTGTCAGATGCAACGAGTCGATTTTTAAACATTTTTTTCGCAGCAAGGAAACATGTTTTTTTTTTTTAATTTGTAACTGAACAAATCATGGAGCTCAAACCAAACAATGAAGCTAGCCCCTTTGTGCATCATATTTGACATGCAAGAAGTGGTCTGCCTCATCTTGCCACCGCCATGTTAAATGCTGTGCAATTCCAGCAGTTAATAGCTCATGTGCTGTTACCTGCATGGTGATTTATAACTGGACATACAGCAGCTGGAACTGTATGCCGAACGATCATTTGAGCACTGGGTATTAGCAACAAGAAACTTCAGTGATGTGGTGTCAGTACTTGTAACGTCGCTGTTTCAATGTGGTCACATTGTGAATCTGAGTGTTTTCCATGAGAACGATTTGTACGTATTGTTCCAGCCAGTGGAACATTCATAAGAGCTCACTTCTTATGGTGCTCTCTAGTTGAAGTGTGGTAGGTTGTGTAAGTTTAATTGGAGCAACCACCTGCGATGGCGAGATGACAGTCGTTGCTTTTAAATAGCAACCACAAGGAATGCACTTCCAGCACATTTTTGACGTGAAATCACCTGAGCAACGGTGCATTTATTTTGCGCTCTGGGATGAGTGTGCTTGTTACCAAGAATGTGTACTGCTAGCAAGCTGAATCTTACCTTGCATGATGTTTGAGCTGTTAAGTTTGTACTGCAGTGATCAATTCCAGGCTGCAAAAAAATTGGGCCTCTTTTTTTTTTTTTTCTCCTGCAAGCCTTCATCCATGTACTTTTGCTGGTGGGTGTGCCACAATATTTGCGTGTCGGTTGGCGAATGCATGGAACACCTTACAGTGCATTCATTAATCAGTACAATATGGATGCTGTGATGCTGAGCAGTGCGTTAAAATACGTCGAAAGCCAGTTTCTTGTCTCCCTGCGATCTGTCCAGTGCCGCTTTAGTGCCATAACTTCGTGACAGCAGCTTTCTTGTCATATTTTCTGAGGTACTGCTATGAAAAAATTGATGCAGTTTATTTTATTTTTTCGTGTGTGATTGAGCAGTTTTGATCTTGTCAATCATGTTGCATCTTTTGTGCATCCGTAATAGCAGATTCATCTTTTAAATTTCGATGAAACAGGCCATCAGCTGTTGGAAGCTCAGTATTTCTTTTCTACTCAGTCCACTTACCAAAGCTTTTTTTCTAGGAATTTTTAATGTGATACGAAGTGCCATGTTTGGAGAGATGGGTAGAGAAAAAGGAGGTTGTGTTGCATGGATTGTTTTCTAGCAAGTTTTGTAGAATCTTGCAGCTTTTGAGTGCAACATAGATGGTTTTGTATTCGTGGAGACAGTCAGACTGCTGTACCACACTCACTCAAGAAATGGTCAGTACCGCATCTTCGTTTCTTTAACTTGCCATAATGCCTTGCTTTCTTTTCAACTAACGCTTGAAATTAAAATTTCTGTATATCTGTAGCTGCATGAGCGCATGTCATTGATGGGAATAAGTGTCATGACGTTCTGCTATAAGTTCACTGCTTAGTAAGCCTTGCTGATGAAATTATTTCACCTCATGTTTAGACCTTACATAAATAATGTTGCCAAGATTGCTTGCCACAGGAGGTAATATCTTTTACTATGCTCAAAGAGGTGCTGTTTTTTTAGCAATTGAGAAGTTGCTTTTATAATTGCACTTTCAAGGCTAGCACCGTAGCATAAGCGGCACCTGCGTCTGTCCTTGTTATGTGCGAGTCCCCTGTGCAAAGAAATTTCAAAAGCGTCAAATGGAATAGGTAATTAAAAGTATGTTTGCCTAATTGAGAATATTTTGAAATTGAGAGTGTTCAGCCTCACCTTCTGGTGTAGACCTTTACAGTTGACTGCAAGAAAATGATGTACTTTTCCAATATAAATAAATAAATTTATAAGAAAGAAACTTCAATCAGTACGAGCCTGAGGTCTGCAGCAGCACTGCTAGGGTTTGAGAGTAGAGAGCTGGCCGCAGAAGGACCCCTTCACATTTTAAAACAAACCTCCGTACTTATCGCTAATGTATCTGAACTGCTATGTATTCTTCCATGCTCAAGCTTGGTGACACGGGACAATTCTTATGTCACGTAAATGTACCTATTCCTTTTTTGCATGTCTGCAGTGTTTGGGAAACTGAGATAACTGCAACAGTGACATTCCCGTCTCATACTCTAGCTTTGCACAGCACGCTTCATCTTTCCCAGTTACTTTGGCTTTTGACATGCAGTTTTGTACAAATTTTACAGTTCTGTGGCTTCATTCTCCGTTCACTCATACCTTTTTCTGACTCACTGCTTTGGTTAGTGAAGGTGTAATACGAATTCCACTTGCTTAGAGCTATTGCCCTTTGCCGTCTTTGAGGTATATCTGGGGCTTTTGCAGCTTGTACATACTACCACTACAAGGTAAACTGAGGCGGACGCTTAAATTGTGTAAGTATGGGAGTGTGGTACTTTTTCAAGTGTATTTTGTACTCCCATAGGCAAGATTGTCTACTGTGATATTTGGGAAGACAACATAGACGAGCTGCAAAACCTGACATCATTATAATGCATTAGTGTGGAACGGTAAGTTTCGGTGTAACAGACGTTTTGGCCGTCTCCATTGAGTGGTGTGAGCGATTGAGTTTGTTGACGTAATCAAGTTAGTGCTATCATGACAAACTATACTGGCATGACTCGTGCTTGAGATTACCTGTAGCTTGTCTATACAATACATTTGGGTGTAAATATGACATGTAGTTAGTGATACTTGCCATATGAAGGTCTGATGTAAATAATAGCCCTTTAGAGAGTTTTTTTATATAAACGTGAAGCTCCGTGCTCTCGAATAGCCTTTGAAGAAAGGTGACTAAGGGTGATTAAGAACTTGCATTGCCCATTTATCTGTATTTAAGTTTGCAACACAGCTGTGGTAATATTGGTTTAACTTCAAGTTCTCTAGTTTTAGTATTTAATTTCTTTTATTGATGAGCTTTCTTAACTAAAGGCCAAGCGCAAGTTCTTTTCTTTCTTGAATTTTTTTCATGTTTGTATTTCACAACTTATATCGGCCTGCAAAGTGCTGTGACACTTTCGACAGCATAAATTTTGGTTGGTGCAATGAATAAGTAGAAATTAAGAAATAAAAAAAAACATTGTTAATGTGCCTGTGAGGTGCAGTGTTTCGTATGAAAACACTTTTCTATCATGGAGTGTGCGACTTGTCTGTTAAAAAGTGTTTTGCAGATTGTGTACATGAACAGTCAAGATTCAATAAAGTCATCATTTTGCTGGAGTAGCACGTCCCCATTCATACTGGCTTCATTCTTTTACTGCTTGCATTTTGGTATTTTGGCTTGAATAAAGGCCTCTTTACTGCCTGGACCTGCCTTCCTGGTGCCAATTAACGATCATGAACGCAGCAGTATGGCAGTCATAATCGGCGGCTTCATCGTGACATCTTGTACAGCAGCGACAATATGCGGCAGCACGGTTGGTATCATTTGTCAGCCAGAGAATGGCCACCTACACCCCCTGCATCAGGACCCAGAAGCGGCTGTATGACTAGGTGTCGGTGAAAACATGGAGCCAGACACTGGCCATTCGTGATAACCTGCCCATACCCGTCAACATTTAAGACTTTGTCCTAAAATGCCCTATTTCTAGAGTTTGCTTACGATTGTCATACTGACACCAATAATTTTGCAGTTTTTTTAATTCACGTCCTCTTTAGGGCAAAACTGATCTCAACAAGCGTGCAAATGTAGTCGAATAATTTTTCAGAGGCTGACTTTTCAGACTTGCTGGTAGCAGCACCACTGACAGGTGAAAATTCGGCCTAACTTGGGCACTGTTTCATGAATATTTAACGAATAAATATTATGAGCAGTTCTATTTTCCTGTGATGGTAGTAACGGGGGACACAGATCATTTTTTGCTATAGAGCAGCTTGCCTTTACACGGTGTCTCTACACAACAGTCTAGCAATTTTTTTATAATAAATAGTGCATGTCTTGCATAGGAAACAGTTTTTTGTATTTCTTACGAAATTTTTTCTTTTTTTAACATTGATGGTGGTATTTTTTGCATTTTAAGGATGGCAGGTCTGCCTATCACTAAGAACACCCAGCACTGCACTGCAGCCAGTAAGCAGCTGCATAACCAGGCTGTCTGAATGCACCACTAGACACTGGCTTTGGTAGAGATGGCACAGATTACAGGAACATGTGTTGGATACAGTGCAGAACATAGCTGTACTTAGCTTGGACACAGTGGAGCCTTTGGTAAGGCTCGGGTGTAGTGAAGGAATTGCATTGGATTTACTAAAGTGTTTGCGTAATCTTGGGTCATTAAAAGTCGGGACATTGATATTGAATTAACAATTTCGGTTTACTGAAATTGGCTGCATAGCCAGAGGCCATTTTTTGTAACAGTTCATTTTCATTCTTCCAGCATTTCAGTTGGGATGCCACTGTGCTGCTGTTATCTCCAGATTAGTCTACTCCATGGGTGCAATGAATGCTAAAAGATTAGAAAAAATAATTGTTGCAAAATACGGGCTAAGGAGTTTATCTGGATATGGGGGTGCGGGCGCCCTTGAAACAACCGACTATATGTATGTATATGTGTGTATATATATATATATATATATCTCTTTTTGTGTTCTGTGATGGTGTTGGTGTTGTGGCATCGCCATCCACGGGCATCGATCGCGGCGGCTGCAATTTTCGCATTTTCGAGCTTGACGTAGGCTTGTTCAGACCGCTTCGCCGAACACGAAGAAAAATTTTGTGCGACAGTTTGCGTGGTTGAACACTCTACCACAGAAAATTTAGCAAACAGGCAACATATGCAGATATATATACACCCATCGTTATATGCATGGTCCCCCAGCCTACACTCTAAAACAAAATTACACCCTTCGAGTCGTATCTTGCCACACAACAATAAACGTCATATGTCTTGTCCGCATTTCTTTTCTTGAACGCTACGAGCCCGGTACTTCCCAGTAACGAACGGCATGCACATTATCAGCATGACATAGCATTCCCGACAGGAAAGTAGCGGGCACAGCGTTTTCAAGAAAGGAAACGCAAGCAAGGCAGATGACGATTTTCGTTGTGTGGCAGATACACCCCAAAGGGTGTACCTTTGTCTAAGAGTGTACAGGTACGGTGACGTACAGATTTTGGCACAGCGCTGTGTCGCCGCTTACCGCTTATTGTGTACACGCCATGCGAAGTGAAGTGTAGCTGATTTCAAATCGCTAAGGCTAAAATTGAACTATAAGAGCAGTTTCGTTCGGCCTAACTGCTTAGATTTCAGTTCAGGTCCACCGGTAGCGAGTGCACAAACGCGACGGCGCTAGGTTAACCTTCGCTGAACAGGATCGACATCGGCTCAAACTTCACGGACACGGCTTGAGAGGGTTAAAGCTTGTGCATTTAAACTTGGTAGGCGTGCTTGACCCATTTTGAGCGCCATTAGCTATATATACAAGCGAAGACGCTGTCTCTATTGTGTTGTCTGTTCGATGGCTGATCGCACGGGGTTCGGTCGAAAGATGGTCAACACGCTGATTTTGCCGGTGCCTTCAACAAGAAAGCCTGTCGCATGCAGTACAACTCGCGCTCATCGGTTGCGTCATTGTCGACCTGGTATGATAAAAAGGTTTCAGTGACGCACAATAGTCACTCAATCACTGGAGTGAGCGTCTTGTCGGTCTCGTATCGACCTAGTGTTGCCGCGCCTTACGAGTACGTGCAGTCAGGAATGCGCTGCCACCACCAGCAGGTGAGGACCAATGCTGCAAAAAGACTTCGTCAGCAACGTGATGTACTTAAATGTCGCCCAAGTGTAACGCACGAGTTTTTCTTTAAATTAGCGAGCCATTCATGAAAGGCAGCAACTACCTGGCCCATGGTGCAGTCTGGACAAGGACAAGGCCCTGGCCGCTTTCCCTTTTAAAAGTTGAGTTGCGGTCTTACGCTACGCACGTTTTCGGCACCGCACCGACGTCGAGCTACCAGCGGAGATTCAACGCGGTACGCGGCACGAGTGTTTGCAGCAACGCGCGTCCGAGTGCATTTCTTTTTTATTTAGGGGGGGGGGGGAGGGGACTTTTCGGCGCGCGGCCACGCGCGCGACCCTTCCAAAGCGTTTCGCAACTAATCCGCTAGGGCAGGGCGCATGCGCCGTCGCGCCGTGAAAGAGACGGATTGTCGCATTTTCGCAGGTTGCTAAAAATCGGCTTACAGCTACTCGCCAGCTGTAGACAGTATGTAGATAAAGCTTTACTTCAAAGTTTTATTAAGCAATACAACCGGTTCTAGCCGCAGGTCGCGTGCGTCAGCCGCTGTTCAACGTAGCTGCGAACTTTAGGATTCGAAATTTCCGCGCGCTTTCCAGCCTGTTTTCTTCATCGATTCGTTGTAAAAATAAAACCTCGCCTGCAGCGCCTTCGGCGGCACAACCAATGAACGAACGCCGATCTTGTACACAGGTGGCGGCCCCGCCGCTTTCGCACGCAGCCACAAACCAAACTACAGCGACTACAGCAGCGCAGAGACGAGCAAGCTCGGTGCTAGTAGCTGCCTTGCACCTGGTAATCGGAAGCGAGCGGAACCGCACGCTTCTTTTGTTCTTGCGGGCCCCTGAGCGTTCGGTGCGGAACGGACGACGTGTAGTGCGCCGTGTCGCCGTCGATCACGAGAGACTGCACAGCACTGCGGTGAACGCAGCTACGAGTACGCGACAATGCAGGCAGGAGGCTTAGTTGCGTTTCTGGCCCTGGCCATAGCGACGTGCAGCTGTGAACCGCTCCGCAAAGGAGGCAGCTCGGAAGAATGCGAAAGCTGCGAGTCGCACTGCGAGCTGACCTACCCGGCGCACACGTATCCGAAGGTGAGTGGTTGTTTTGCAGCAACGATGGCTGCTTTCCGTTTGCAACGCGCACGTTATCGCGCTGTATCTCTGTCGGGCCCGAGGGTCGTGTTTACAATGGTCGTTGGAGCACCAGCCGTTCGCTGTCAGCTGGTCTCGGAAGCGCGGCTGCGAGGAACCTTAGTAGGTGGGGTCTGTCGAGGCAGCTTGGCGATTGAAGCCGCAGTTGTTGCGCGGTCGTGCATTTGCTGAAATGCGTCAAGGAGTTGTGAGATGTGTTTTAAAATATATGGCGTCTGGAGCTGCCGTTTTTTTTTTCCTGTTGTATCTGCTCGTTTGGCGTGGGGCCGTGTCAGTTTCGAGAACGACCGGAATCATTGCCTCGCGCCTTTTCCTGTCGCGATCGGCGTCTAAAACGCGCGGCGTTTCTACCGTCTGCCACGCACGCAAAGGGAAGTGCGGCTTGGTGTAAAGAAAACGCAATTTCGAGAGAATGCAGTGAAACGAAATGAGGGAGAGAAAATAAGTGAACGATCGAAACAGATGCCGCGCGCTCACTAGCTGGCGAAGCCTGTCACACGCATCGCGCGCCCGGGGACGCAGCATTTTGCTGTCGCAGGGCGAAACATCTGTTCGCCCGGTTGAACGAGAGCGCCAGTTGTGCTGTCGTCTGTGTGTGTGTGTATTTATATTGCGTTTCACTCTTTCTCCTTCGCAGCCCGAGCACCTCGACGCATGCAAGAAAGGATGTCGCAACTTCGTCGAGGCCGGCTTCCACGCGGTGACCCACGACATGAACGCTACGCACGCTGCCTGCTTCAACGGTACGGTGGCATTGCAGTGCGCGGTACTGCGCGGCAGACGCCTTTGGCGCCTGTGATTCAGACGCGCATCGAGTTGTTTTCGCGATGCGATCATCGTGTTGCCCGTCTGCTTCGTTCAGCACAGGCGTACTGTACGCACTCTCTCTTTCTCAGGCGCTGCGCGTCTTCCGAGCCTTTCCTCCTTTCCCGTCTATCTTGTTTCATGTCTGTCACCCGCCGCCGAACCGTCGCTGGTGTCCCGACACGAAAACGGAGACCCCATAGGACGGCGGTATTGCGGCGGATGGGGTACATGTAGACGCTAATCTTGGGCATACCGAGCGCACCTCAATGGTGCCTGCTTGATAAGAAAGGGCAGAGTGATACAAGTTGATTGCTGAAGGTTGGCGAGAAAGATGGGGCCGGCATGCAAGGGTTTTTCTTTCTTCTACTTATTATTATTGCTTTATTTTGTTACTGCATTACACAGCTGCGCTCATGCGTAGCAGGGTGCAAGTCTCTATGCATTGTTGCGGCTTTGACCGTGGCCACTAGAGCTCTTATAAACTGCGTCATAGCATGTCCTGACACTTGTGTGGAACAAAAGCAGGTGCTCCTTTTTAAGATAAAGGTTGGATTCTTTGTATGCATAGTTTCTGCTTTTTTTTCTTCTTCTGTTCTTTTTTTAATTACTATTGCAGAGGGCAACACTTACCCCTGTCAGAAAATATCAATATTAAAAGAACTGAAAGAATCTTGCCATTGTAAAGGGACCCAGGAAATCCATTGTCAACCGGAAACTGTGCCCACGTCGTTACAGTGAGTGATGCACGAACAGAGCAGGCAAGTTTTTTTTTTGACAAGGCTGACAGTTGCACTCCTGTCACATGGTCTGTTAAACCGGCATCCTACATCATCACTTTGCTTTCCCGACATTTTTTTCTTTTTGAACACAAAGGTAATGGTTAAAATGTTGGAGCTGGAAAACCGATGTCTAGTACTAGCAGCTGTCATTTAAGGTTTCCTAGAGTACTTAACGAAAGCATTCATGGTGCTTAGCTGTAAGCTCTGGGAACATAAAAAATGGCCGAGAAACATGGAAGTTACACTGTGTGCAACACATTCAGAGTTAGATATTTGCCTCAGCACATTTGTAACAGTGGAATTACCAGCCAGGTTAGCAAGCCTGCGATGAGCGATTGTCAGTATTTAGGTGTAAGCCTTGCTCTATGGTGTTAGGCTGCTGAGCACGAGGTCGCGGGATTGAATCCCGGCCACGGCGGCCGCATTTCGATGGGGGTGAAATGCGAAAACACCCGCGTACTTAGATTTAGGTGCACGTTAAAGAACCCCAGGTGGTCAAAGTTTCCGGAGTCCTCCACTACGGTGTGCCTCATAATCGGAAAGTGGTTTTGGCACGTAAAACCCCATAACTAAAAAAAAAACGGTGTAAGCCTTGCTGGGTGCAGGTGTACAAGCAAATATTGCATAACGTACAGCTCAACTAGGAAGCTTGATGTCTAGGATTCCCTTTCAAGATAGACTGGTCTTTTTTGTCTGGCAAACTTGCAGCCTTGCTGAGATGGCATTTGCGTTGATGAACTGCAAGATCGTACAACTTTGTATGGCAAACACTATCCAGATTTTGATTTTTGGATAAACTCTTCAGGCAGTATGAGGCAAGGTGTTCTAGATTCCTTTTTTTTTTAGGATTATAGAGAGTTTTAGAATAGGGGCCCCAAAGAAATAGCGTCGAAGCCACTGCGCATGCGCGAAACGCAAACTGCGTTTGGGTTTTGCGTTGGGAACGCTATTTCACCGATTTATCGGGAGCCCAAATAGCGTCCCGAAAAGCTTTGTGTCAGCAAACATGGCAGCACCCATTGAAGCGACGGCTCTAACCTAGCACTAAACTGGGTTCGATTCGTGGTAACGCATGAAGTTCGCAAGCTAGGAGAAGTGACTGCGGTTATCGCTTTCTCTCAACTAATGTGTGTTATGAAGATTGATTCCTTAGACGCCGCTCATTCCGAATTCGATTGTGGATATTATGGCTCGTAGGCCTAACACGGCTAAGCTTGGCTGGTGAAGGCACGTAATGATGGTTTGCTCAAAACTAAGCTGAACTAATTGTTTGCTGCTTACAGAATAACCTCTAAATTGTGATTAAACGCGAATACAGTCAAGTCAAAATTACTATTCCTATCATAAAATGGTATATTTTATTTCATTATTTCTAATAGCTTTTCTTTGACGCTGTAGTGGCGCTGTCAGCGCAAGACGCTATCCGCATACGTAAAACCCTGTTATAAAACTCTTCACTCCTGCGTGCCCCAACACTAACACCCGCAAAGCTCTTTGGGCCCCAAACTGTTGGGGCCCCTATTCTAAAACTCTCTAATTAATTGGAACAGAAATGTGTAACAATAGTATTGCTGCACCTGTAACACAGAGATCTATATAGCATAAACGTGTGGCCACTGCATCGATACATATAATCCACTTGAGTGATTGGTGAGGTTGGGAGAGTGTGCCTGTGCAACGACTGATTATTACAGTTCATCATCTTTTCTCTGGCACACGTTTTGCTATATGCCTTTTCTTATTGCTGCTTTAAAACAGTAATGGCCAACAGGCCACATGGAGGGTGTCCTGGCTAACGTTAGCCTATCTGGTAAAAAAGGGGGAGGGGGGCGGCGATACAATATGTGGTTGATGAAACCTAAGCTGTTCAGCCATCAGCCGTGTTCCATAACCAGGATAATTTTTGTGAACTAATTACCTGACTAATTGAAGAACATAAACGAAACAAGTTAGTTTTGGGATTAAGAGGAAGAAAGCAAACCTCGTTTTAGGATGTCCCTTTATTGCATGCATCTTGCCTTAGTGCCATTTCAGACCAAAACATGTTGCTGGTTAAATTATTTTATGCAACTTTTCACGGCAAGAGCAACAACTGCACATGCATGGGAGTGCTGCATAACACTAGACCTTTGTTGAGAGCGACCATGTTTTTCTCTGGCTGGCCATGTAAAGAGCAGCAGCGTGTCAGTTTCAAAGCACTGACAGGAAATGGCAAGGTTGCTGGAGCAAAAATGCATTACTCACCTTTATCACAGGGCGCCGAGCAGGATTTTTTGTTCTTCTTTGTTCATTTTATTTTGCGAAGGCCGCTATACTGTGTTGCAGGGGGAAATATCCTAGCATAGTTCAACTTTGTTCAACATATATATATGTTGTTTTGGGGCCTCATAGCTTCTCCTGATCTGTGGCGCATAAACCTAGCAGCTGTTTTTCATCCGATCTGTTCACACTGTGTGAAACAAGTCTTACAAGGTAATTTGTTCTACGAGTGCAAAAATATTCGTCTGTAAAGCAGCCTCATGAGTGGAGTGCTGAAATGTTTTTAGTGACTGGCAGGCTTCATGTATGATTTCACGGGAGAAGAAAACGGTGCTTTGAAGGGACACAAAAGAGGAATATTGAGTTGAGTTGTGTTAATGAATGACGCCTCTTAATTAATGAATGTCGAAATGGCCACTGTCACCATGATTGCAGCTTTGATTTGCCAGAAAAGGTGAAAAAGGAAAAAGTGGGAAATGGGTGGTCCTGATATGCTGAGGTTCCTGCACCAGGTTGCTGTGACTTCAGATTTGTAAAGCGCCTACCTACTTGGGTGTACTTTATTCTTTGTCAGCAAATAAAAACTTCATTTCATTCTAAAGAACCCAAATGCACAACCAGGCAAGTTCTGAAGTATTCCTTGTCTGAATGCCAGAAAATATCGTACTTACTTGGTTCTAATGCACCTTCAATTGTAACTCTCACCAACTTTTTTAGGGTCAAAAAGTGCAGTACCCATGATCGCAATGCACATGGCGATTTGTATACCTTAGAAAAGATGTGAAATGCAATACCCTTGATTGTTTCCTCACCAGATTTTCATGGTAAGAGAGAGAAATAGTGATTTGCTCTTACTTGAAAAGAAAAAAAATTAAAAGTTTGGAGGTTACTGGAGGCGTGACCTAATGATAACTATCTCATGATTGTGGGAGCTTCCAGTACCCTCAGTGTGGCAAAGCACAGCTTTCGATATTGGAAGGTGGGTTTCGAGATTTAGGGTGGGATTTGGACACTATCTAATGCTGTTGATTTTACACTCAATATTAATGTGTACTTAGTTTCGGTGAACTTTTATGGGAAAAGGTGCATGTTAGAATCAAGTAAATATGGTATGTACATCGAAATCTGTTGACATTTAGGTGCTGAGGTTTTAGCTCAAAATTCCAGAAAAGCAAAGTTTTGGCTTCAGTTTTTTTTTCTTTTCATCAATAATCAGTCATCTCTTGCCAAATGAATGAAAATATTATATTGAAATAACGATGAACCATTATAAGTTTATTGTTGTGTCTTCAGTGTCCCTATAAAGAAGCTTAGCATGGGCGCCCTTTCAAAGGCTACACAGGCTTTATAGATATTTTTCATGTTCTGTACATTTACCTCCCCAGGCTATTCAAGGAGTTGGGGTCTCCTGGAATACTCATGCCAGGACAGTTTACATTACTGTTTGATTACTCGATAAGATAGACGTCTGTTGTTATCCGGAGTAGGAAATTGCAGCTGATTCGTAAAACAAGGATACAAACAGCTGAACAGGAGTAGCCTATGTAGCAAGGGCTGTGCGCGCACACGTGTGCACACCGGCTTATCACTGCACACACTTATCACTGTGAACACCGTTATCTTCCATGGCCACTGACCGACAGAGACCATGTTGTGTTCATTAAAGTCATCTACAGTCATCTACAGCACCAAGCCTGCATCTCCTATCAGCTACATCCCATTTTTATGTGGGGTCACTGATCGGTCACTCGTGATTTTGCTCCACGTTTCCTTGATGCCTAGTTTCAATTTCTCCTGTCAACAGGCGTCGGCCATCATTGCTTCTTGCCACTAAGGAGCCTACGCAGAGATTGGTAGCAGGGCTATTGCTTCAACTGTTTTGAACATAGTTTGGAAGCACAGGGTTTGTAGGGGTTCTTGAAACACTTAAAAAGCCACAGAATGTAATTTTCAAAGCCTGGAGAGGCCCTTAAGTATCATGGAGTGCTTAAAAATTATTTAATTTTGATTTGGCTAATCCTTGTAGATTTTATTTGTGTATTTATTCAAGGGGCATCTGCAAGCCAAGTGTCAAGCCAATCTGATTTGTTTCGCCACTTTCTGGTAGGGAGGCATTTTGTTTGTGGTGGCTGGGGGTGGTTTATGTGACCACTTATTCATTCTGAGTGCAAAAAAAAAAAAAGTTTGCTCGTTGTTCTATGCAGTGTTTTGTTTTCAAGCTGTCAGGCACTATATCATTGAATCCTTAGAAGTGCTCTTTCGGGGCCAGGAAAGACCTTGAAAACTCTTGAATTGTTTCTGCAGAAGCTGCTACAAACCCTAGTATAGTTTGCCTTGGGCTGTTTCAGATTGCATTGAAGCTAGCTCTTTCTGATTGCATTGAAGCTAGTTCTTTCTGATTGCATTGAAGCTAGCTCTCGCCAAGATGTTGTGGTGGATTCCTTGGAGTCTTCTCTTCCACTTTGCATACGCCACAGGAGTGTAGCTGCGCCGAGAACGCTAAAGTCGTACTGCCTCTGCATCTGAGAATGAAAATAAATTGTGGCATGTTGATTGCCTTTTAAACTACAAAGTGAATAAGGGTGGTATCCAACAATGTGCGCCACTTGGGCAAAGCTTTCTCGTCTGGGTGGGAAAATAAATTTGTTTGAGAAGAACGTCTGCAGAACGGTGTCTTGAAGTGCACTTGGTAGACATTTTCAAATTGTGATGCAGCTTAGCAATATTTCTGAAAAAAAAAATGTATTATCAGTGCATTCTGCTGGTACTAAGCTATGGGTCTGAAACTTGGAAAATAACAAATTTGAATTTTTAAATTATTATTATTATTATTATTATTATTATTATTATTATTATTATTATTATTATTATTATTATTATTATTATTATTATATACGGAAACATGCAAGCACACAAAGGAAACAGGGAGGGAGCAAGCTGACAACTACTACTGAGAGGGGCACAGCGCCTGCCTACTCTTTCTGCAGGAGGGAATGAAAAGAAGAACATAGGAAATAAACAAATGACAGAATTTGAAAAGAAACTCGGAACCATGCAACAAGGGATGAAATAAAAAACGATAAGCTTAGCATTAACACAACATTAAGAAACAGGAGGACAGATTTATGGATTATAGAGTAAATGGGCATAGCTGATATTCCAGTTGAGATTAACCGGGGAAAATGGAGTTTGGGAGGCCAAGAAAGTGATCTTGGCATAGTGGTGGGAACGCTGTTGGCTTTAACACAGATCATGGCCTCAGAGATTTGTTCCCGCTGGCAGGTTTTGCTCTGACCATGCCAATCACCTGGAGAGCATAATTTCAGTGGTGGACGTGACCGGCTCTTTCTCCACGCTGTGGTGCTCACCCCTGCGGGCTTTGGTGCTAAGCCGCACAAAATCTCACGAAAGTGTTGGTATCACTGAAAGTGATCGCTCAAGGACACTGCCTCAAATAACTGCTTGTCTATTGGAGTACTGGAGCAACAGAATGAATGCAATCAAGGCTAGCGCAAGATTACATGGAGTGATGACATTACAAAATTTGCAGGCACGGACTGTTAGCTGAAGCAAGACAGGGGTGATAGATCTCTGGGCGAGGTCTTCTTTCTGCAGTGTACATAAATTGGACAGACGATGATGAATTGGTCTTGGCCACTTCAGCATTAACCAACCTGGTCAAGTTGACATGGGAATTTTCCACTGTGTCTGTTTGGATAAAATACACGTTTTTGAAGGCAAAGGGCTAACGTAATAATCTTGTGGTAGCATCAAGCAGAATTGTACTTGGAAAGTCCATAAACCTCAGAGCTCCTGGTTTTGCCAGCACTCTTAGTAGCTAGTACTTCTCGTACAACCTTTACTTGATTGCTTCAATTTCCTTCATGACCATCCAATTCCCTTCTTCTTTACAGTTTTCTAAATTGGACACACATGTTTTAGCCTGTGACAGTGCGATTTTGAAAAGGAGTTCACTTTAACGACGTAAAAAGGCTTCAGAAGTAACATCTTTTATTGTGAAGCAAACCTTTGTGATGTGTGTATGTTGTTCTGCTTCCGAGTGTGAGGTCATAGATGGAACAGTGGCATCGAGGCCTGCATTCTGTATGGGGATGTGCTTAAGCACTTGCTGCAAGTGTTGGGCATTTAACTTCAACTGTTTTTCGAAGGGCTGAAGTGCAGGTATTCTGCTTCACTGTGATAGCTGTGAAGCCTAAAGGGTATGTGTCTTATGTATCGCATTCCGGTTACTTGCTAGAAGTTTCCAGAAATTAAATCTCTTATCATCTCTGCTCAGGATTCCATGCAGAATTTGCAGCATTTCAGTTTTCATACAGTCATATTCATGGTACTGTGATTATGTTCACCATCGTGCCAGCCACTGCCATTTTAGTTTGCGCTGTAGTCCTTCCTTCGGGTGGTTCTGTACAAGGTTTCCCGACTTCAAGTTATCTTGTTTCCTTTGTGTTCTTCTTTTCAAGCATCTTCTTGTCAAATTGCTTGTTGTAAATAAGTGGCACATGACTAAACAGGCAACTAAATTGCCAAAGCTGAGAAGGAAAAGGAGCAGATGGGGCACGAAAAGCACTTCTTTATGACCCTTCTCTTGACCTCCTTGTTTGTTCAGAGCTTTGTTTGCTTATTTGTTCTCGTTAAGCTGTCCATATCATTATCATTTTGGCAGAGTTAACCTGTGTTAACTTCCCGAAATGAACAGTATTGGGCCCAAACTAATCTGTGGTAAACCATTTATAGGTTAATTGCAACACTGCTTTTCTTTCCTTTTTTTTTTCTACAGCCTGCACAGAGGCCTATCCAAGCCAGCCTAGCTACTACGCATGTACCGAAGGATGCGATGAGCAATTCAGGCATGTGAGCAAAATGGTGAGTTCTGCAACCAACAACAGAAGGCCCAATGCTTTGCCTTGACTGCAATTGCAAAGTACAATCGACCACTGTTTAGTTATCTTAAGTGAGCTGTTGTGAATTATGTGTTTTTGAGGCACTTGAAATCAACTACTTCTGATGTGACTGCTGAAACTGTCCAGTAGATAACTGTCCTGGCCACTAAATAACAGCTCTGTACCACACATGGCAGGATAAATGTAGTCATGCATGCAAGACATAGCTGCGACATGTATTAGGGTTATACAGAAGGAAAGGGCATGGGGCACTAAGGTGTCGAATTTGAAAAACACGTAATTAATGTCGTTAATGGCCACTGCCTTTGGATGTATTCAACGAACCACTTGTGATACATTTGAATGTGTGCTTGGTATGTGGTTTTCGAAAGTGATGGCCATTCATGAGAACAGGAGTACCGAAACTTTCGACCGTTTGTAAACACAATGAAAGTGCCATCACCATAAATCTGCTTTCCAGATAGGGCACACAAAATATGAACAGATAAAGGCAATGACTCTTTAACAAGTAGTATTCTCATTTGATCGTTGAAGTGGCCAAAGTACATGAGTTATTACACAGCAATAAATGTAGGCATTGCAGTGTCTAGTACAGCCAAACCTCGTTAATATTTAGTCAGCCGGGAACAACGTTTAGGTACTCATTAAACAATGTACGCATTGACCGCCAATGCCAGTTTTAAAGCTACTTACGGGCTGGAGAACTACGTCATGATGCTCTCAAGCACACACACTCGGACAGGCTTTATTTGTGAGTAGCATAAAAAAATCGGCGATCTTCATTTGGTGCCATGGTGGCCTTGCCGCGACTCCTTCGAACTCGGCCAGGCCCCAAGCAAGTTTGTCCATAAGGCCCTGCTCTTCTGCGAAAGCTCGCATGACACTGAAACCACGCGCCGCGTCAGGTAATGAAGGGATGACGTCCACTTCCAGAATGTCATTGTTACCATCGCTTTCACTTGAAGATGGGCGAAGTGCGGCGGCGGCAACACTGTTGCTCTCTAAGAATTCCGGGGATGTAACAATGGATGTAACTGAGAGACTGAAAGTCCCCACTTGCAATATATTTGTGGTTGCGTTATTTACATGCAAATATAGTATTCTTTAGGTACGAGTGTCCTATAGTTAATTTTGGAATGCCCGCTTTTAAACAAATTTTCGTGCATTACCAGAAGTGTTGCATCATGCTTCATGATGAGCTGGTGGAGCTTTCTTTGTGCCCCCCCTTGAGGCTTTTCTGACCATGGCTGCTGGGTGGGTGTTGGTGCTTCTGCTCCTTACTGTATAGCTTGCATGTACAACATCAGTACCATCTTTACTACCCTTATAGGTGTCCAGGCTTCTGGCATTGTTTCCTGTGGATTTAATCGGTGATTAAATAAATGAGACCTAAATATCCTAATTGCAGCAAGTATTATTCATCAAGAGGACAACTCCTTTAAAAATTAAACCTTTCTAGCCTACTTTCCTAACCATTAGACCTCAGTTGCATGTGTTCTTCTATCGTGCCGACATATGTGCAACAGGAGATTTGCAATGAAGCATGCAGTGCATTTAAAATAAGTAAAAACAAATAAAAAAATACAAGGCAGTACAGTTGAACCCAGATATAACAAATTATTATGTATAACGATCCGCTGTTAAATCCCCTTGGAAACTTTAGTGTAAAATTTTTATTTTATATATCGAACTATTTCGCAACGCCCTTCAAGTTTGGTGTATCTGGGTTTGACTGTATAAGATCTGTCGCATTGTATGGCATGGGTGTGCGAGAGCGCATGCATGTGTACCCGTTTCCTTCATGCCAGAGACGCAGGAATGAAATCGGCAAAATTATGGCATTTCATTTACCGCTTCATGGAACCTTCGCTTCACATATTCTAAAATGTGCTTCATATTTGAATAATTCTTATTTCTCAAGATCATTAACATTACCGAAATTACATGTTTAATTGCTGGCAATGTCAAGCTTGTCTCATCGTTGTTCTTTTTTTTTTTCTGGATCCCCTGGCACACCAGCAGTCAGAGCACAAGAAGACGTCACATCTTCACCCGCTCAAGCTCCTCATGCTGGTGCAGAAGATGTACGAGACGGTGGTGGACCATGTGTGCCGCATTATCCGACGCACATTCTATGCCGTTTACGTGCAGAAGGACACCGGCCACCTGATTGTAGTGCGTGGAGAGCTCACGCCAATCCGTATCCTCGATCCTCATGCCGGTGAGTTGCACATTGCAGACGTGCGAGCTGCAGTTTTCTGCATAGACCATCTGTGCCTGCATATTGGCTACAAGTAGGCAACAGGGTTCGTAGTGGTCCTTGAGACACTAGAAAAACCTGGAATTCTAAGATAGCATTTTCATTGCCTTGAAAACCCGTGAATTTTTTAAAGTACTTAAATGTCCTTGAATTTCGCCAATAAGCTTTCGTTCAGCCAGTTTTTAGCGGATGCCTCTTGAACGTCTAGCAACTGTGTACTCAAATCAACAAAGGCATCCAATACAATCCGCTTCTGTAGCTACAACGCAGTAGCATGTGGTAGAAGGGTTACAGCAGCAGCAGTGACCAGAGCTAAGCCTACCTTTGTAGTGAGAAACATGGTGGCATGTAATCGCACTCGCGTCTTTCACAGCTGCAGTGTGCTGGGAAAGTGCAATTTCCAGCAGTCGTGGTAAAGCAGTGCTGCTTCTAAGGAATAGAATTCTCCAGACACATCTAACTCGCATCAGGCGAAGTGTGAAACATGTGGGAAAACTTTCAATGTATCGTCAATGAACGAGTCGGTCATCAAAAGTCACATGAAGAGCGCAAAACACATTGAGAACACGTAAGTGACTGCAGTGCATAGTATCATGCAGAGCTACTTGAAGACAACTGTTCATGAGCAACGCATCAAGCAAACTCCATCAACGTCATTGGATGTGAGCAGCCTGTGCAAAGCACACGTGTGTGTGACTGATGTGGAGATCCCGTGGGCTCTGAAAATGGTGTCATCACACTATTCCTACAACTCGTCATCACACACAGGGGAATTGCTGAAGAAAATATTCCCGGATAGCGAAACGCTAAGGCATTTTCGTGCAGTGAAAAGAAATCTGCATATGTGCAATGCATCTGCAAATCTGTAAATGCATGAGAGAAAGTTTACATTGGGCATGCTGCTGAACAAGCAGTCAAAGCAGCAAAAGCAAGTGCCAAGGGTATATTTGTCTTCAGGATGGGATGCAAATGGTTTCTTCTAAGTACAGCGAAGAAAATTCTGGAAAAGAGCCCGCTGACATACCATCTAATAAGAGCCTGTCTTTGCTCGACTCCCCCTCCTGTCGAATGGCCTCAGAGCCAGGCGAGTGCCTTACAGGCTCCAGGAAAGTCTTAGACGTGCTCATTGCAGTTAAATGATTGAGTGAGCATGAGCACGATTCTGTCCTTGGTGAATGCACATAACTTCTGCAAATAGAAGAAACATAACCTGCGGCAGTCTGATAAACACTTTTAGCCTAGGCAAGTTCTATCTTGAGCTGTTGAAGGTGCATCCTACGTGCACTCGTGAAAATTTGTCAGACTTCTTCTCATCTTGAGCCACGAGCAGGCAACTGTTGAAAGAAGCTTCAACGTCAGCCGCCGAGTCTCTGTCGAAAACCTGAAGGAGATCTTGTATGTGTCTCAGTGAATCATTTGTGATGCAGTAAGCAAGGCTGATGGCATCTTGAACATCGAAATAACGAACGAGTTGTATAGATCTGTCTCAGCTGCACACAACTGCTATCGAGCCTACTTGGAAAAAAAAACAACAAAAAAGAAAACAAGTGATCGAGTAGTTAAAGGCTTCAAGGAGAAGCCACATTGAAGAAGGGATACACGGTATCAAGACGAAGAAGAGGGGGCTGGAAGCACCAGTTCCCGATTTAACAGCTTGTGCCGGCAACTGCTCTGAGTGGGCAGAAGCCACAAGCGACATGACCTGCATTGTGAAGTCCAGCAAATGGCAATAGAGAAGACTGGAGCTTGCAGAAATGGATGACAAGTTGAAGGAAAAGCTTCAGGAGCATAATCTTGAGTGCACTGCTTGAAAATGGGTCTCCTTTTTTTGTGTGTGCACGTGCAATTCATCTAGGTTGTGAAGTGAATCAGTTTAAGCAAACTGGCAAAAGGAGTGTTGAAACCTGCAGAAAACAATGCAGTGAAACTTGGAATAAAGAAATGAGTCACGTAAGCGTCATCTGCTTAGGTGCTATTTAAAGGCTGCTAACGAGAAAAAAATAATTGCCAGCCCTGCAACTTTTCCAAGATTCCTCTAGTAGTATGCAATACTGATTTATTTTGAATTTAGCCAAAGTAAGGTTTCGTTGCACTTGGCCTTTAAATCCTGGCGCAAGTCCTTGATTTGGAAATTGTCTACTGTGCCACAAGATTACTTTGTCATTGTGGCTTTCTGAGAAACACTCTGGTGTTCTGGGGCATAACATTGTAGGATGGTGAGGGCGTGAGCACATTCCATCACCTCTGTGTGAAAACTGTTTAATTAAGTGCGTATTTAACATGTATTGTTGTGCAAGGGGGCTGCACACCTAAATTTGGGCCTTAATATTTTCAGAAAACTATTACTTCAGTGACTTTCGGGGCTTCTGGTGGCACAATAAGTCTCCTTTTTCATGTCCGAAGCCGCGCTGTGCTTGATGCGTGTTTTGAGTGGGTCGTGTAAAAGGGTAATCAATGATTTGGTGTGCCCTCAAGGAATAGAGGCTTTTTAGCATAATAAGGTTGACAGCTACCCACAAAGGTAATAAAAGCGGGACACACAGTTGCTGTGTCAGTAAGCCTTTAACAAGGCAGGAATTTGCATTTGTCGGGGTACCTGCATCCTGCAAACTACTAACCTTACCTTTTAAACCTTGGCTTTGAGGCAGGCTGCAGATCTTTGTTTTCCGTCCTCCCCCGCCACAGGGGACCCGGCAGAAGACAAGTCGGCCAAGCCACTGTCGTCTACCAAGAGTGAGCAGGAGGCGGCTGCTGCCGAGACGTCGTCGACGGTGTCTGCAGCGGCCTCTTCTAGCTGGCTGGACTGCATCTCTCGCCAGTCAGGCATCCCCGAGTGGCTGCTCATGATGGTCCTGTTCCTCGTCGTGGTGACCATGGTGTGGTTGTGCTGCGCCACCATGGTGACCTCATCCAGTAGCAGTGTGACATCGTCCACCTCGCCACCGCCCGCCTACTCGCACCATGTGAGTGCTTCTGCGCCAACCCTTCTGGCCCGTTTTCTTTGCCCCTTTAGCGAGTCTCTCCTGCCTTCTGCAGTGAATTCAAAGGCACCTTAATGCCCATGCAGCCCAAGGTATTGTTTTTGATTCACTGACTTTGTTCAGCAGTGTAAACTTAATGTGACATCTATAGCATCTTTGGTACCCTGCATTGGGATTTCAGTATTGAATAGTTCACCAAGCCAGTTATTAAATAGTTTATGTGTAATCAAAATTTTACTTAAAAACATTTCGTTACTTATTTTTCGTTTGTACGAATGTCCTCTTCATGGCAGAAGTTAAGGTGGTGAAGCAGTGGGCAATACTTTCAAGAGAAATGAAAATGCATAATTGATGAACTAAGAAAAAATAATTAATTAACCTACAAAAAATTTCACAGCACATATTGCAATTCATAAATTGTAGTCAATGAGTTTGCAAGGAATATCCCCTTTGAACAAATTCTAAGGGTCACATGACTTTAGAGATATGTGCCGTGAAACCTGTCATAAAAGTGCACTATTATCCACTTCCCTTTTTAACAAACTGCCGTTTTACGCATTGAAGTGCAGAATTAGTTAAACCTCGGTATAACGAAGAGGGTAAAATTGTCAATTTGCTTTGTTATATCGAAATTCAATTTTTTGTGCCAATAAATAAGTACAGCCGCTAATGAATTTGTGTTGCACGGAACAGGCGGCACGATTTTCTGAACCATAGGACAATCGTAAAAAGCAAATTTGAATGTGAAAAAGAAAAATCATTTTGTTGAACTTGAGAGTCGGTGATGAAAGAGGCAGTTTCATGCCATGTCGACGATATCTGCACGTCGTTGGTGCGAAGCCAGCTGCGCGCTTGCATCCACTCTGCCTCCTCGTCTGCCTCTGCCTGTGGTGGGTTGACGCTGTCAGGAAAAGTGTCGGCAGCAGGGAGTGAACACTTCATCTGCCTCTCATTAACGCGTTTCCGAAACTCAAGATTACGCAACGTCCAGCACTTCGTGTGCGAGAAGACGGCGCTTGCGGCAGATTACTTCTAAAGACGTGGTGCATGAGCTGTGGATGCACTCAGCCAGCCCGATAGCAATGAGCATTCATAGTCGCACTGGGAAAGAAGAAACATGCCAACCTGCCCCCCCTCGCGCCCCTTTTGCTTTACCTTTGCTCATGCGGGAAGATGGTGCTCATCAAGCCACCATCCTTCTTGGTTCACCCTTGCAAGCTTTCACTTGCACCTAAGGCATACAGCACACAGAGCGTGAGAGGATCTTATTGCACTTGGAGAAGACAACGCTGCTCTGCTTCAGCGGTCGCCTTAGATGGCATGCCGCGCGATTTGAGAGGTGCATTCACAGGCAGCAGCCACACGTAATTCAACCATTTGACCCTCTGCAACCGGGCAAGTTTACATTTATTGTCTTGGTATCTCTTTGCGGCAGCAGTGTATAGACATACTTCATCACATTCAGGCTCAAAATACATGGTGTTCTTTGTACAAGAAGTTCAGTTCTTCGTTATTTCGATAATTTTGTTATACAGTAAAGCCCCACTGATATGTTTTTCACGGGACCATAAAAAACAGAAAACTTAAGAGCCGAGAAATATAAAAAATTTAGAATTAGAAGTGGTGGTGAACTCAGGGTGTCTACAAACCGGGAATTCTCAGGGATTTTGAATAGTTTGGAAATACTTGTGGTAAACTCGGGGAATTTATGCTTCTGTGAGGGAATATTTGCTGTAATTTTATTAAAGGCAACTAAAGTTGCGGTAATGCTTGCTCGAGTAACAGAGAGGGATCGTAACACACCGTCTTTGACAGCGTGTCGTCTGATGGAGGAGTTGTCAGTGTACATACGGTCAACGACCGACTTTCCGGATGCCCGATCATTCGCACGGTTTCGCGGCACCACCACGTACCCTATAGAGTCGGTGTATAAGAATGTATGAAATTTCATAGGCAAGAACCCTTCGCCGTCCAATTTGCCGTACTTTTTGCCGTGACCGCAGGTTTGAAACGGCATTAGGCAAAGCCGCAACCACCACCGCCGTTTTGATTACCTCGCCACCTCAAAACGGCGCTCTTGCATGCAAATGTGCTGGCAGCCATAGCCACCAGCCCGGCAACGTTAGGCCTAGCTGCTTCTACATTCACTATTAAGCTTTTTACCGTGTGGTGCCGTGTTTTTCATTGAAAGGAGTTTGCCACTGTCAGCAATGACACTGACTCCATCTTTGTAATCCTCGCAATTGGCTTTGAAGCTTGCAGAGCACGGCGTGTTGTGTAATGCCAGTCTCTGAAAGTTAACTTCGCCTCAGTACAGCAGCGTTACGCGGTGAAACAAATGTGGGAAGGAGCAATTGTTACGGGACACAGTATGTATTCCTTAATTATACACGCATGCACCCCCATCTCCTGTCACAGTGCGAGCACTGATATGCCTAATAAGTGTACTGGCAGGCCTTAAGAGCTTTTTCGGACGTCCCTGTGGCAATTTTAGCCCTTAAGGGCAATTAAAGACATGCATTAATTTTTGGGGGGCTGCCCTATTTTCTGGATTTTTTGTGGCCCCTAGGGAGTCCGAAAAATCGGACGTTGACTGTACAACTGATCAAGAGGATGCTTCAAATGATCCATGAGGTGAACACATGGCAGTAGGAGGATGAGAACAGTAAGGACTGACGCACTGAGGAATTAACGGGAAAGGAAGCATGCCGTCACCTCTTTGAAGGAGCTTGAGCTCGAAAAACAAGGTGTTGGCTGACACTGAGATGCAGGTGTCCATCATCCAAACCAAAATAAACTCTTTAAAGCAGTGAAACCCAACACTGAGATGTTGTGTACGGGCTGAGAGTATGTCAGGACAGTTGAGGTTGACTTCCCAGCTGCTGAGAGAATCTTGGTTGTGACAAAGTTCAGCTCTCATACTGATGAGCTTGCTATCAGTTGATAGAAATAGCTCATATTCAAAAATATTTACTTATGTGTGCATCTCCTTTTTATTCGTATTTGAAAATGTTACTCAATTTGAAATGTGTTTCATCATTTTTTTTTGCTGTGCATTTTACTAACACCTTCCTTCTGTTTTGTTTTAAATAAAATAGATATTACTCTTTACTATTCAAGCTGGATTAAGTCATTTTTTTTTTCAACATGCTTACTAGAGAGTGACAGCATCGGGCAACATAGTGTCAGCTTGTCTTGACTTAAAGCAAAGTTCTGGCTCATTCAGGGAATTTTGCAAAGGTGCTCAGGGAAAACCCTGAAAACTTGGGGGATTTGGAAATGTCAGCTTGTAGACACCCCGAATATAGTTTGCAGTCTGTTTCACAAACCTGCTCCAAAAGTCCATTTTACTGCTCCAAAATGCATTTTTGGCTGCTCCAGAAGCTGGTCCGAAATGGGTTGGGCCAGTAGCATCACTGGAGCTGTGCTGGCTTCTCATTACAGTGGTGCACTTGTGATGCGCACCTCTTAAAATGTGCGGAATATCGAATGCTCTGGATAGCACAGATGAGTACATTTGGGCTGACTTTCATTTTCCAAGTTCATTTTCCAAGGAAGCACGGCTTTATTAAGCAATATTGCCAAAGTGTGATAAATGTTCAGGATACGTGCATATTATACAGTAGACTCTCTTTAAACGGAACTTCAAGGTACCAGGAAAATTGGTTCTGTTTATTAGGTGTTCCATTTTCTCGGAGACATTGGAGAGAGCATGGCATGAGCACACAACCAACCATAAGGATGGCGTGCTGTTTAAGTGGCAATTCCATTTGATTTCTGCTTCTCGAGATTCCTCTGTATGTGGATAAAAAGTTTATTGCTGTTCTGAAACTTCCCTTTGTATTCAGGTATTTGTGATAAAGAAGGTACCTTTGTGTAGGATAGGACAGCATTATAATGAGGTAGGCTGTAGGCTGTGCAGTGCTTTAGCACACTGCATACAAGTGATCTGCACTGGCGATTGCCACCTGGGCACACACATGTCATGTAGGCTAGAACATACCATCACAGAAACTATTCTTTCAGTCATGCCCAGTCAATTCTGTGATAGTTGGTGTGTGGTCATGGAAAATAACGTATTGGTTCGAATAAAAGGGGATCTTTTTTTGCCACCCCAGAATCTCACAGCCTTCAAGTCGTCCCCTGCCTTATGTGCGTATTTTGCCTTTAGATGTGTCTTCAAGGCAGCACACATTCCACCTTATAGTGTTGCTTTGTGGCAGCACGGGTCACGATGCCATGAAACCATGCTATAAGGTGAAATTGGCGCTGCCGCAGCTAAAAGTAAAGTTTGCATATGTTGAAACTCTTCTCCACTCTATTTCATAGTCGTCATTTTGCGTTTGACTGTCTTGGTAATTTATTCTTTCTGGCAATCCCCGGTGGGTCTTAATAATCCATCGGCCATTCTATACGGTCTTATATTGACACGCATACCTTCTTTTTCTTTCTTCTCTGGTCTCCTGACTGGGGCACCCTCACCTTATAATCAGATAAATACGGTACCTTGGCAGCTACATTGTCGCTCCACTGCTTTTTCTGAAATGCACTGTTCAGCAGTCTTCTTAATAGTGAGTGGATAAATGTCCATGCTTCTTCTCCCAACAGAAAATGGGTGTCAGCGGAGACCTCGACTACCTGCTCATCTACGACCCGTCCGAACAGGTCAAGATCCAGCCGCCTGTTGACCAGGAGGCACCACCGCTGCCAGTCAAGGTCCCTCTGAGCCAGATCTAAGCCGAGCCGAGGCGAGGCCAAGCAAGCACCACCATTGCAGTTGCAGCCTCACACACCTCACTCTTCTTTCCTTCCTCACTACACACTTTCTTCTTTTTTAAATTCTTTATCTCTGCTGTGTTATCACCGGCCGCATTAGTTTATTGACTTTGTCTCTGTCGTTTGTGGACAGTTTTGCAGATTGTCAAGTTTTGATTGTTGTACGGCTTGTTGGGCTTTTGATAGCCACATGTGAGATGGGAGACAAGTATGTCACCGTTGTAGGAAAGTGCAATGGCATTTGTCACCGTGCTTTTCTACTGATAAGTGAGATTGTTAGCACAGAGGCAATGCCTTCTTTGTTTTTTCTCTATATATAACAGAACATGCATATACACATCAGTCCTTTATTTTCTTTAACTTCAAATGCTACGTTTGATAACTTTAGACTTGTAAGTGAAATCCCATAGTGCAACAGAAACAGTTCTTAAAATTTTGCTGTCATCTGTGTTAGGGATTTTCTCCTTAGGGACTTTCTCTAGCCATTTATCATAGTTCTGCTCTAGTTTTTCAGCATTGTTAGTTTTTCACAGGCATATATAGAATTCACTCTTCCATGTTACAGTAAATCCAAGATCCTTTTCACTGTCTGCTAAAACATTGTTTCCCTCCGAGATCACAAAATGGAAATAGAACCGAAACTTGCGTTAACTTGGTTTGAAAGGTAGCTGAAGTGCATGTTTGCAGCATCAGCTTACTTTACACAGTTCCAAACTTTCTAAAGCTTGGCACTCGCTTTATTACATCCTTCATCGCCAATTGCTGCTCAATTGCTTTTCAAATGTTGCCGCAATTCAGATTTTATCAAATTTTCTGGGCTGCCATAAATGTTTTCTTCAGCCAGTAGTGGCCTCTTATGTAAAACAAAAGGGGGAAACTTGTTATTTTGGTTGTGTTTTATTTGCTCTGGTTAGAACCTTGTAGCATTTTACATTTGTTAGAACTTTTAACTAAAGTTTGTAAGGGTTTTGTTTACTGATGAGATTGGGTGTGACCCATAGGTTCACCTTCGCTCTCCCCACACACTAGCCGAAGCTGCCATATCAGATTTAGCAGCTTGTTTTTATTTTAACCCCCTCCCCTGCCTCCCAAAATGCATGCTGTTGCTGCTTTACACTTTTGAACGTACAAAAGGGATAGCTTTATTGGAAAGCACAGGAGAGAAAAAAAGAGAGGCAGCACGTTCAAGGCAGGATCTATAGTCGCTAACATTGAGAAAGCTTACAAACTTTGGCTTAGTCTGTTGCTTCTTGGCGTTTTGGCCAAGACCCTGCAGTTAGCCGTGAGCTAGCAGCCGTACACTCTAATCAGAACATGTAGTGCTGCTTTCATAAACTGTTTAAGATGGTGCTTTGTCATGGGACAGAACTCTTTGAGTGCATGACAGTTTCTCTCTTGAAGCGGTTTGCACTTTCTGCAAAACACCATCTCTGAATTGTCAGGTGCGTGGGTAGTGTCCACAAAGGGCTGACTCAGCACACCGACGCATACTGCAGTTGTGATTTCACGAGTGATCTGTTTTGTGTGCTGAATGTATGCGCTGTGAGAACGGCTTGACCGAAGTTCAGGGTTGTCAAGTGATGAATGGTCTCAAGGACTGTGATGGCACAACCCATCTGAGGCAAAAGAATCAATTGCTTGCTTTGATACATAGAACAGGATGTCTGCAATAAGTAGCTTTGTTGAAATGTATGGACAGTCTGATCTGTGTTCAAACATTGCCTTCACCATTTGCCCCATTGACAGAATTAGTTTTTTTCTGCAACGCATTAGTCAACCTAAGGAACTCCCTTTGCCCCGTTAGAGCTGTTGCACTTGTCTGAGCTCTCTTTCCCGTATGCGTGCTGACTTCAGTCATCTAGTCGTTTGAAATTTTTCTTGGTTCGGGAAGCAAAACAAAAGGAAAGCGGTGGCCTCGTGATACAATGTGCATGTGTTTCAGCGTTCTGTTCCCTTCAGAAGGCGTTTCCCCACTGGAATATTTTGAGCAATTGTAGGTTACCATGTTGTGATATATATATATACATACATACAGATAGTAGTGTCCATGCCAGGTTACACATACTGTGTGTTGTTCTGCTCACGTTTTCGGAGAAGTTTGATGCTGCTGCTGCTTCTCTTGTGTTCATGTTATTGTTTAGCTTTTTTTTTTTTTTACTGCACATTTGTGGGACCTGGGTACACCTAAAATGAATGGGAAAGGTTTTAGTGCACATCACAGGAAGTGAAGTGTGTTTGAAGTTGTCTGCACCCGAAATGAGACCACTATTGATTTCCAGGATTTTTCACCTAGTCCATCCAGCGTACTGTGGGGAAAGCGTTCTCTCTAAGATAGATTCACAGGATGGATAAATCTGTGAAAATATCTGTGATGCCATCATGACAAGTCTACTGTCAATCACAGAAGAAAAATGCCAGACAGCCTCAAATGCACAGTGTTAGCTTCTGCTTTGCACCCAATCAAAGCCTAACAATGCCTTGGCTTGAGAGTACACATGGAGTATACAAAATGTGTCTATTCTATGCTGGATGGCACATCTAAATTAGTATAATTGTGTAGCAAAGCTGCAAGATAACTATGCTGCCCTATGGCTGATGGCTGTGCTTTGCTCCACATCAAAAAGGGATTACGAAAATAAGTGTCTCTTTGGAAAGCAAAATGAAGAAAGCCTAGCTGCTAGATTGACTAGCCTTTTCTATGCCAAAATTTCCATAGCTTACTGTCAAAATCTGTCGAGGCTTCCAAGCACTGTGAGCCATGGTGGCTGTGTGCAAGATGTTGAAGCCCCGATCTGATGCACCGTCACATGATACATGGTCTTGACATGACTTTTTCCATAATGTGAATCCACCTTAGGATGCTGGAGCACCACGAGCACACACAAGCACTCATGCTGTTTCTTTAGTGATGGTTGCACAGCAGTGTTGGCATGAACACCAATTTTAAAAGCAGAACACTGCAGTTGTGTGCAGTCTCGTTTGCTGTGTCACTCTTCTACTGTCACGTTGCTGGCCGTTGCAACTGCCGTCTTTGTGTTGCTTTCAATTGGCTCACAATTTTCTAGAACTTGCTGTGTTACGTCAGTAGTGGCCGCCCAGTCCTTTTGCTTTAAAACCAGTTGTCTTTCCGCGCAAGAGCTCACATGCGTCAAATGAACATTTAGCCATTGATTCTGTATAGTCGAGTGTTTTCTTGTTCACTTGCAATCCTGAAAGGGAGTACTTGTTTTGCTGCTGCTTTTGTGAGCAGTACATGTAAGCTTATCGATTGGTAAATAAAATTGGATTTGGGTATTGATGTGCTGTTTATGAAGTGACAAATATTTTCTGATGTGTTATTACACTTGCCTTTAGATGCCACTTGCTGAAGGCAAGGGAAAACAAGGGGAAGGTGGAAGATGGCAATTCAAGACGATGAGAGTAAAAACGAGAACAAGATGAAAGCAGCAGCCAACGTTTCGACAAGTGGACTTGTCTTCTTCAAGGCGACATATGCTTTCCTCGCCTGAGTACATACAGGTGAGGTTCTTCTAAAGGGGAGAGGGCGTAAGGAGGGTGGGTGCGGCAATGGACAAAGGTATGTTAGCGGCGAGGGTGCTGGATTGAGAATAAAGGAGCACTGTGCACAAGGCCAGGGACACAGCCGTCTGTCAATCACGTCAATGCCGTGTGTCAGCCAGCGTGACAACGACGTGCACAGCAGCCCTTTTATCTGTTTCGCTGCTGGTTGTGGGCTATCGTGTCTCCGACAGAGACACGATAGCCCACACAACAAAGGCGGCCGTATTGTAATCTGGCCTATTGAAAAGTACAAGAATGAGGCCTCCAAACAACTGAGCAACCACACCCATTACAGAAAACTCGACTCTAGCCCAACTTCAGACTGCAGCAATACTGTCAAAAACACAATAGCAGAGCTCCTGTCCAGGGAACTTTTCACGCAATCTGAATATCGCTTCATGTTGCCCAAGAACGAAAAAACGGGCTGCTTTTATCTTCCAAAAATTCATGAAGTTCAGGTCGAAGAAGTATATTCAGCAGAAATCCCAGGTTGGCCTATTGTTTCTAATAACACACCTACTGAGCCTACCTAAATTCTTAAATCGCCACCTGTCAAACATCCCCACCACGCTCCCATCATTTGTTCAAGACTTGCCGCACTTCCTTCGAATTATCGACGGCATATCGCCAACCAAATCCTTTCCAACTGCTCTATTCTAGTCACTTTGGATGTTTCTGCCCTTTACAATGACATACCCATGAGTGAAAGAATTGAAGCCGTTTCTAGATCCCTTGCAGTGAATCCCCAAGTGCACTCCTGAAATTACCTGTCGCTCCTTAGGTTAGTTCTCGCGCTCAACTATTTCGAATTCGATTCTATTCACTACCTGCAAACTCTTGGCACCAGCATGAGAATACCATTCACTCCTACGTATGCAAACATTTTCATGGGACAACTTGAAGCAGACCTGTTGAAATCCCACCCACTAAAACGCCACACCTTTCTTCGTTACATTGACGACTTATTTATAACATGGTAACACAGTACAAGCGTGTTAAGCGACTTAATTGGCCATTTCAATAGCTTTCACCCGAGTATTAAATTTACTGCTCACCACTCCTAGTCAGATCAACTTCCTCGACACGGCGGTCTACATAGAAAACGGAAAACTGACGACACTTTACCGGTAGCCTACGGATAGCCAGCGATATTTAGACTACAACAGTCCTCACCCGCAACACTGCAAGCAAGGAATTTTTGTCGAACAAGCAAAACGAACAAGAATCTGCAGCGAAGATCATGATTATATCCACCACCTAAATGACTTTAAAACAACGCTAGCAGAAAGAAACTATCCACAAGTTGCTCTCGATAGAGCTTACGATGTTGCGTCAAGATTGGAGAGAGAGCCGGAACTGGTGAAGAAACAGCTTACACTGGAATCTGACAGACCGCCAGCCTTTATAACAAAATGTTCTAATGCACTCCCAAACAAACAACATCCTACAAAAATACTACCCAATATTATCAAGTAATGAGTGTCTGGGAAAAGCGTTCCCGAATGTACCAAGGGTTACCTATCGCCGCAACAGGAACTAAATACATGTTAGTGCACGCAAAAGTCAGCCAACATCATTCACCTGTAACAAGAACATGTCGCCTTAGGTGGAAAACCTGCAAGCACATTCAAAATGACATTAAAATTAAAAGCACCGCAAATAGTTATGCACACGAAGTCAAATCAAGCTTCACATGTACAAGTTCGGATGTGATTATCATTGAATGTTCCTTCTGTAAGAAACAATATATCAGTGAAACAGGACAATCAATGATCGTCAGATTAAACGGCTTTGGGAAGCTAAAAAGCTTCCCAAAGTCGTCGCCGAGCATTTCAACCAACCAGGTCATAACTTTAATGAACTTAAACTCTACATCTTAAACGTCGAATTTCCGTTCTGAGCGAGAAAGAAAATGCAGAGAATCATACCTTATCCGTAAGTTCAAGGCATTGCAACCAATAGGCTTAAATGTTTCGAAGGGAGCTTTAGAATCTATTTGCTATGCTAAATGGCAAGGTATAAGCAACAACACCTTGTGTGGTTTCTTACCGTTCTTTTTTTTTTCCTCTCCTTGTTTATGTTTTCTCCCCGTTTATTTATTTATTCCATTTCAGTATTTTCTTTCCCTTTTTTCTTTTTTTTTCACGAGCACCTGTTTCTACTGCTCCTTCTATTATCTCTGTCAGAGACAGGATAGCCCACAACCACCAGTGAAACAGGTAATAGAGGACTGCTGTGCACGTCATTGACACGAGGGCTGACACACGGCGTTGACACGTGATTGACAGACGGCCGTGTCCTTGGCCTTGTGCACAGCGCTCCTTCATTCTCGATTCGACAACCTCGCTGCTAACATACCTTTGTTCGTTGCCGCACCCACACTCCTTTCGCCTTTAGAAGAACGCCACCTATATATACTGTGGCGAGGAAAGCACATGTCGTCTTGAAGACAAGTCCACTTGTCGAAACGTTGGCTCCTGCTTTCATCTTGTTCTCGTTTTGCTCATTGCTGAAGGCAAGTTGCGGTTCTAGCCATGCTCAGCCACACTAACGTGTCCCCAACCCACAGCGCAAGCAAATCGTAATTATGCTGGGATCGGGCGAATAAGGTGAAATGTAGGGGTATATTTATTTCTATGACCAGTATGAACTAAGCACTAGACGGAGGGTCCTCCACTCCATAAGTGGCAAGTAGAAGGACCCACTCGCCTTTTTTTGCATGTAGTTTAGCAATGAGCTTGTTTGCAGGGCAGGTAAACCCTGGTGACCTAAGACAACCGGCTCGCAAAGAGAGTCCGTCTCACTTTGAGGCGTGCTCTTTTATAGCTTTTACACCTATTCACTGACAGTGCCGCCCTGCTTGCTAAGATACTAATTAGTTTTAGCTTGTCTATGTACATATTAACCCTTTACGAAATGCCAAATGGATGACAGTAATAATGCTGGCAGTGACTTCTTGGGATGCTTTGTCAAACCGCAACGTCCTAGAAAAGCGTTTTGAAAACAATATCTTAACTGGCTTAATCCGGATTCGGCGTATCTGGATATCTTGTAACCACTTAAAAAAAGATGCCCATTTAAGCCTCCATAGGGTCGTAGTGAGTTGCACGAGGTATCAAAATGTAGGTCTCGACGAGGCAAGAAGCGAGAATTCGTCGCAGAGCAGGCAAGAATGTCTGCTTTTATTCTTCGTTTTGTTTTTGTTTTTAAATATACGTGGTATGGCCGACTTTCTAGTGTTTGTATCAAATTGAACCGCCGTTTTTAACCTGTTAACGTTTGGTGCTCAGTATTTTCGCGCTTTTGGTTACATATATATTTGCTCTTATTCTCCTTTCTTCCCACTTCGTCACATTCACTGTGCTAACAGCGTGCCGATGTGCAGGTCATTCGACCCACTCTGTTGGCCACAGGCCAACTCCTCAAGCGAGCTGATCGTGTCTGATTTCCTTGCTTGGCTAGTTCTTTTTTCTGTTATGTATTTTCCCTTTTTCTGGCAGTAATGTATTTTTCTGGCAGTTATCAGATAAATAATAAAGTAACGGTATTGGCCTAATTAGCGTCCATATAGTAGGAAATTAACCTGCGCTATGCTCCTGTAAAGGGTGCACCGCCGTAAATACAGACGTGTTAAGGCAAAGCCATCATACGGCGGACTTTTGGATAATGGAATGAGTTTGCTTGGAATAAGCATGGCGCGTGCGAGGCAATGTTGTCTGGAAGGCGGCTTTGCTGATGCCCAAAAGAAGCGAGAATTAGTCGCTAAGTAGGTAAAGCTAATTGCACGTCCTTAAGTACCTCCAACATCGTCGAAAATTGTTGCCCGCTCTTGGAACACGTGACTGCCCTCCCTGAAACGCTGCTTTCTGCAGCTGCCGACAGGCGGCGACACAAGTTTATGCTTGCGCCGTCGCGGCAGCAGTTCACATCCTCATAAATGCAGGGAAATTTCCACGTTTAAAAAATACAGGAAATTAGCAGTGCCAAGTGTTATACTAAACGTCGTAGACTTCAAAATGCGACCTTGCTGCAAAATTTGAACTAGACCAGTGCAGCGGTGAGCGCAAAACCTTTTTTCGAACATACGCAGCAAAATATCTAGGACTCTGCCCGCAATCGGACAAAAGGGGAGAGTGAGCACCCTTGCGTTTGTGGGGCTTCAAACGTGCTCACGGGGCACAGGAGCGGCAACACAGTCCAAAGAATCAAAGGCGCATTTATTGCACCTTTCATACACGAATGCCTGCTAGACGAATTACTACCCATAGAACATGCTGATGGGTGCGCAACAAATCGAGGAACTCCAACTCGCCGCGACCGGATAGCGAGCGAATATGTTCGCTCCCATGTTGGACACCAACGCCTAATCGTTCTCGTGTACGGTCACGCGAACGGTGGCGCGTTCGAACGATAGTGTTCGTTCATTCCGGTGTCCTGCTTATAAGCTCATCGCCGACCCTAAGCCTAAAAGGAAGAGCCTAATCTATTTCGCGCCTCTGTAAACCCTCCATTGAGTGGCGTTATCAGCGCAACACTCGCGCAATATCGTAATATGCTGCAACCACACCGACTGCAGCCGGCGCTTAGCTACGCGGAGAAGCCGGATTACAGGAGACGCGAGAGCCGTGCGAGGAAAACAACTTCGGGGGCTGCGTGAGAGTCGAGCATCCCCACACGTTTCCCATTGCCGCAAAACGGGCCCCGGTAGTAATAGCTCTTAGCGCACTGGTAAATCATGCTAGGAAGTGCATTGTGTTTGAACCATGACGCAACTGCTTGCCGCTGAAGATAATTAAGGCAGGGAAGTGAGAAAAAAAAATCGAGAGTAAGAGTATGGTTGACAAGACGCGTGCCTGTGAACTTTTCACTAATTTTTGCTGCAAAAAATTCAGAATGACATTGCCCTCGGCCTTCCCGTCTGTGTAAAGTGCTTTTGAACCCAAACACAACGGGCGCTCACAAAGAAGCCGCGCATTCATTTTTCTTTAATGTCCTGCTATCCCAATGACTGGGACATAGAACAACATAATAATAATCAACATCGTCAGGCATTTCCTTCGCGCTCAACGCGATGACTTCATTACAGAGTCAGAAAATTCACAAGAATAAAGTTAACAATGAAAGTGGTTAGAAACTTCGACAACAAATTCTACATAAGACAATTGCTGCAATAAGCCATATAAGATATTCCAAAGTTCTACTGTAAACGGTAAAAAAAAATTGAGGCAGTTTAAAAAGGCATAAACGGCGCACATCGGCTTACCGGGCAACGAGGCGGCCGACGCCCTACCTAAGGACGCTCACTCCGATCGCCTCCCCATCGCCACTTCGGTCATCCCTTTCGACGTGGCCAAGACGGCGATCCTGCGCAACCTCCGCGCGCAGCATCCGGACCCACGCGTTGCGGCAGGTACGCCCCTTCGCCTCCTCCCCCGCGCCGGACTCTCCCGCGAGGGCCGCTCGTTCTCAAGCGTCCTTCCTTTCCTTAGATCACTATCACTATCGTTCCTTCTCCCCCTACTTTCATTCCCTACCCCCTGTGCAGCGCGGTTGAGGTGTCCTCTGCTGAGAGACAGTTACTGCGCTGCACTTTACCCCAACCTTTCCTTCCCATCTTCAAGAATCTCCTTCTCTCCTTCGCCTGCGTGTCGGCTGTACATGACGGCCGCCAGACTACACAGGCTGCAGGGAAAAGGCAGCCCCGTGTGCAGCAGCTGTGCCGATGTGGATACGCTCGGGCACCTCCTACTTCACTGTCCTGCTTTCAGTGTGGAGCGCACGGACTTGTGTTCATCGTATCGGCGTTTGGGTCTGCCTTGCGACACGACCAACTCGCTGCTTTTTCCTGTAGCCCCCTCGTCTATCGTCGAGAGTGCGCTTGCGGCACTACTTGACTTTTGCAGTGCGACGCAACTAAGAGCGCGGCTCTGACCCCCACATTCGCTTATGTTTTAATTTTATTTTTTTGCCGCCTCCTCCTTTCCTCTCTCATCTTTTTCTCCCCACACCCCTTTCCACGTGCAGTGCTGTTGAGGTGCCCTCCTGTGAGACAGTTACGGCACTGCACTTATCTCTTCCGTTCTCTCTAACGTCACTTTACACACAACTGGCTGAAGGGCTCTGGAAGTAAATCAGTGTATCAACAATAATATGACCATCAAAAATCTTGTTAACGCAGTCTCTTTGCATGTCTAGCACTTGCGCTTTCCCTGTGGCACAACAGGCGTCGCACTGTCGAACGATGCGTGTCTACCCAAGCCTAATCACAGTCATGTCTAGCCGCCGGCCTAGGCACAGCCTTCATCCCTGGCTTAACGATGATTATATGCATAAGTATAATAATTACAACTACGTACATCAAAGGTTAACCAAGTGAAATCAAGGCTTAACCAGGCTAAACCATGCTTTCGCTTTGCATATGGGTTGCCTAAGCTAAGCCGCAGCCATTTTTTTTTCATCGGTAGAAGCGATAAGGTATGCAACAGACATGGATAAACTGTGTGGAGTCTGAGCATTTCACTCTTCAAAAGTTCGCGGTGCAGTTCATTTCACTGCTGACCCCGTTTTACTCATGAAACTTCACGGCCAACCGAACTGAAACTTGACAATAGTTGCAGCAAAGCACGCGTTTTATTTCATTTCAGTAATGAATTAAGCTTTCGCAGTTCCATTATAATATCCGAGTGAAAACGCATAAATTACGCGCTAATAA
The DNA here is from genome assembly GCF_038994185.2 of Dermacentor albipictus. Classification (NCBI taxonomy): domain Eukaryota; kingdom Metazoa; phylum Arthropoda; class Arachnida; order Ixodida; family Ixodidae; genus Dermacentor; species Dermacentor albipictus. The sequence goes on along the minus strand of NC_091829.1, from coordinate 65,508,952 downwards.
TTTAATTTTTGTGGTTACCGCCTTATTTAGGTAACAGGGAAAGCTTGAAGTACGAACTATTTGCAGTCTCGCGGAGGAACAGTAGCTGGCGGTTATGAGAGTGTCGGTGGGGTTGTATCCGTCTATAGTACGTCAATAATAGCCATGTGGGAAGGAAACTGAGGAGAGGCCCTACCCCCTCCGCGCGCTAGGAGAAAAAGTGTGAAGGAAGTGACGTAGTAGGTTCCCCTGTTTTTTGCAGATTTTTTATTTCTTTGTCGCAGGGACCACGCCTTTCGGGCCACAATGGCGGCTCTGTTTTGGTTCTGTGTGCTCGCACGTGTTGCTCCGTAGGTTTCGTACCGTGGCAAAGGCGCCTTGCGGGCAGGTTTGCGTTGGTCTCCGTGTTTTGTTGCGCTGCGTTATCTGGACCGTGCTCTCCCGGACGTTGCTGCGGCCAGGTGGGACAGGAGGAACGAAAGTTCGTGAAATGAACGCGCATGCAACGCTGTACGCAATGTACCGCGCCATGGCAATGGCAACGGACGAAGGAATATCCAAGGGAAATTTTGCCTTCTTTGGCGGAATCATGCTTACGTGCTAACGATTGTTTAGTATTGCTGCGGAGCGCGCGGGTCCGAGCAGCACGGTTGCGCGCTGCGCGGCGTGGTTTCGCGAGAAATGTAAACAAGAGGGGAGAGCTGGCCCGATAGGCGGAGCAACGCTATGAACGAAGTCAACTTCCGGCTTCACTTTATCTTCCCAAAGAGTGACGTCAGGGCCTCTCCCGAGTTTCCTTCCTCCGTGATAATAGCCGTTTGCATCGGCCATCTTCCAATAGTCGCCAAGGTGTCAAAGTGGACAACTTCGCGAAGATAACATCGAAGTCAAAAGCGATGCAGGCTACTTTCCTGTCCAAACAAGATGGCGGCTGAGCAGGACGCTTGGAAACACGGAGGAAGGAAAAATACAGGAGCGAGCATTGCGTCACGCAGCCAGCCTTGGCAAGCGAACGCTCCGTGAAGACACAGTGCCTTACACGTAACCTCTTGCGTCGAGATCACGGAGGAAGAATCGAAATTTGCGGAGACGTTTGATTCACTTAAACTATGCCAGTGGTTTTTATTCGGTGCGCGCTTGTTCGGATGCCCTGCCGTGGCTCTGCCTGCAGAGCGGGAACACTAAAACCAACTACGAACTTTGACGGGCGATCACGTGTTGGGCCACCAGATTGGCTTCAACCGCGTTGCGGTATGCTCTCTCCTATCGTTTTCCTTCCTCCATGCTTGGAAATCGGACAGGAAGGTTGTCTGCGCACAAGAAGAGTAGACGCGCTGTCATACGCCCTTAATGCAAGCTATATCGTGTTTGTCATAGGTTTGCAGGCTCACATACTTAAAATACAGAAATCATGTCTGCTTTTCTCAACTTTTTTTTTGTCTCCGCGAGGTGGCATCAAGTTGCAGAAGCGTCTTCCAGACGGTTCGAAACGCGTTCTATTACTTTGCCTCGAACTTTATTCGTTACTTTGTGATTTGAAGAAGGTAAGTGTGGTAAGTTGGTTCTTTATTTATGGTGGTACCACATGGGGCATCCAGTTTCATTGGGTTGCAGACATGATGAGACTGAAAAAAATGACAACCATTCCACTCTGTGAAGATGGAATGGCAGCGACAGCACTTGGCTTTTCGTTTGAGTGTTTTGAATGTCGTCAGCTTTCGCTGCCATTCCATCTTCACAGAGTGGAATGGTTGTCATTTGTTTGAAGTGTTTGATGATGGGAGTTGGTGTGTCTGAATGGATGATATAGTAAAGGCAGTGGTTGATGTTCGATTGAGACCGTTTACTTTGTCAGGGTAGCCGTGATTGCTTTATGATCACAGCTGTGATATACTTCTGCCGCCGTATTGATTTGTGTGTCTGGCGTCATTGCTCATTCGGAGGTGCCCGGGCTCGCGATTGTCGTTTTCGTTCAGCATCGCGGGAACGTTCTTCGTCGGTGGTCGTTTCGGTTTGGCGCTCCTCGTACGCATGTTGTTCTTCGGGTGTACGAACTATACGTATCCGCCCCATTGATAACGCAGCTGTTGAATGACTCACACCCCTTAATCAATGGCTCATACCCCCGTAGACGCGGCCTCCCAATTACGATGACAGAAGAGAATTCTACGCTGGAATGATGAGCGGCAACGGAGTCGGGTGTGGAAGACGAGGACGCTCGCGCCATTGCTGACGATGAAATTTTTTTTGCACGATGGAGCCAGCTGTGAAAGAAGACGACGACGACGAACGCGCGAGCAGTGGCACTAGCGCGTTTGCGTAGTCGGAGCCTGATAATTGTTAAGTCCTTTTTGAAAAATTTGTACGAAACATTTTGTCAAAAACGTCTGTTGTTACCCTTGTGTCTGGGTCCTCTTAGGGTCCCATGTGTTGCAAGAATAGTTGAAGGGCGCTTTACAGGTTCCCGAGTCCACAAGGGCATGTGCCATTGAGCTTGGGCCCGTTCTGCACTATCACCAGGATCGGCCCACATGTTGATTTTTTTCTGTTGACGGACGCCGAAAAAGCTATGGAATATACAGCTTTCGCTGTAAAATGTTTTCGTTGTCTGAATCAAGTTAGCAGATTTACAGGCTGCCCAGGACGGTGTTCATATTGAATGACAGCTAGGAACTTCATCAGCAGAACCGATTAGTTCCCGTGCGTTAATTCTCTCAGGAAATGGTGCGCCTCTAGTTAGCAGCCACGACTTTCCAGCAGCGCAATCATTTGGAATAAGAGTCTTCGCTTGCATTGGCCCCTCACCTTCGAGACTTCAGAAGTGCTGTTATGCGTTACGTTCGAATGGAAACGGCTATTCGATACTTTTTAATAGTTAATTCTGAAGCCGAATACGATCTGAGTAGCAAATATTAAACTATATGTTTCTACTTCATTTCACCTGCTGGCACGTTGAAGGAGATCGCCAGACAGGCCACGGAGATTACGTTGGTAAAGACTTCCCGATCACCCCGATTCAGTCTGAGTGCAATGCCTTTTCCCTAACACTGCTGTTCATATTAACGCCCAATAATTGTCTTGATTCCTTCTCTCGTAAAGTTGATTGGTTCACCTGGGGCCGGCGCAGCTTTTGAAAGAAACATGCTTATTCTAGTCGGGAGCTTTCACTTTTTCAATCAGTGCATTTAGAATATTTGATAATATATTAATTCTCTTACACACAATTTACCTTACATATATGTCGTGGAGATATGTGTCTGTGCACCCTCATATTTACCTAGAAGTGCATCTCTTCGCGCCAAGCAGTTAATAAACCATGTTTATTTCACTGTAATATTGTCTTATTTGATCATTGTCACTGAGCAATGTACCACCAACAAGAAGCGCGCGTAAAATGACATGATATCAATAATTACGGAGCTTCATGTTGCAGATAGGGGGCTTCTGTGGCAAAAATTACGTGTTACATTTAGAAAACAATGTTAAAAATAGCAGTTCACCTGGCTAGAACTACAATTGGTACAATTGGAGTTGTGGGCGCACCAAGGCAATAAAACCATGAAAAAAAAATTACTGCACAGACCTTCTGCGAGAAAAAGTCGGTCTCAGTGCCCGCCATAGAGTTACTATAGCCTAATATAAAATAGAGTTATTATAAGTTAATCTAATGGTGCCCGCAGCAAAGCGCGTCTCCACCCCGCTTCAGTTCGCTCGCAGCGCCCTCGCACAATTTTTCCACACTCGGCGCCTCAGCGGGCAAGTGCCGATAGAACTACTTGACAATTGTCTAGTGCACTCTAGGCTGGTCTGGGGTTGAACGATTGCAGCGCCAGAGTTACGTCTAGTAATTATTGTAGAAAACTCAGATGTCATGCACATAGAGTTTCCTATGGTCCTGCACCTGCCCGAGTATGCCTGGAGCGAAAAACGCTTTAGCTGCCGTACTTGGTTTTAATGGCCAAGGCAGCTCGAACCGAACGCGGAACAAGCGGTCGCTGATTTCGCTTGTTATCGCGTTTTCGTATACTTCCTTTACTTTCTGATGTATCGAGTGCAGTTGCATTTATTTTTCTTGCTGTCGAGCAGACGTTCACGTGCTTATTAGCGGCGAAGACGACTGGTGAGGTAAGCGATTCGACGACGCCTTCGCTTCTCGCCATCTTGTCTGCGTTCCCTACAAACAAGTTGCCTGCTTGCTCGCTAAAACCCGACGCGTTCTCTCTTGTCCCAGGTCTGGGGTGGCTCGGTGAGATTCGCAGCGCACGGTCCGACCCTTAGGCATGAGGGAATGGCCGTACACGACGGCTTCGGAAGCTGGTCTGATCGATACGCATTGCCACCTGGACTTCGTCTTTACCAAAACGGGCCACACGAAGTCGTTCACACACTTCCGTCTCGCTCGCCGCGACACGTTCCCCTATTGTTACGAAGGGTGCGTGGCAAACTTTAGCGAGCCAGAAACGTTCGAGCAGCGCGACAACTGGAAGCGTGTGCTCTCGGACGAAAGTGTGTGGGGCGCCTTCGGGTGCCATCCTCGCAGGGCGCGCGATTACACCGACGAGGTGGAGACGCACCTTGTACGCGCCCTCGACCACAGCAGCGTGGTAGCCCTTGGCGAGATTGGGCTCGACTACTCCATCTTGTCCGGAGACGACCGGGACAACCTGAAGAAGACGCAGCAGACGGTGTTTCGCAGGCAGCTCGCGGTGGCCAGGCGTCGACGCCTTCCCCTGGTGATTCACTCCCGGGATGCGACCGCGGACACGATCCGTATTCTCAAGGAGATGGTCCCAGCCGACTACCCGATGCACCGGCACTGCTTTACGCGCGACTGGGAGGAGGCAAAGTGCTGGCTGGACACCTTTCCGCGGCTGTGCCTGGGCATCACGCCACTGCTCGGTTTCTCGGGAGTCGAGCCGCTGGTCGAGGCCGCGCAGCGAATCCCGCTGGACCGTCTGCTACTCGAGACGGACGCGCCGTTCTTCCTGCCCAAGCGGGAATCGCAGAGGCTCACCTGCTCGCATCCGGGAATGGTTATTCACGTCGCGACTAAGCTGTCGGCCATCCGCGACATCTCTGTCGACGAAGTGATCACCGCCGTACGGGAGAACACGCGAAGCATTTACCGCATCTGACGTAGTACAAGACCACCGCTACAGACCTTACCAGGTGTTGTTCTGTGTCTGTGTGTGTTGTGGCAGTTCCGTGACGCGTTTGGCGCCTGGTAGAGCCGAGACGGCAGCAGACGTGCAGTGGGGAAGGTGCTGCATAGCTTAGGGACGGTGACCGAGTGGCGTCAAGAATTCAAGTAATTAATCAAAAAACACGGCGTGTGGTTCTTTTAAGTGCTCAGCAGCGTTGACCACTGTTTACTCCGGTCGTTGTCCGAAAAGACACTCGCGGTCTCGACCGGATTATGTAACACAGTTTCTATCACACTTGACAAGAGTTTATTCTCAGGACGTGGTCATTAAACCGAAACGAGTTCTGTTTTAGTGGTGCTTTGTTGTCAAGTCAGTTGACCGCACTAGGTCGAAACGGTCGAAACCGTGTCGGCCGTTTGGCAGATGACATGGCTGTCAGCAATCACAAGTTGCTGGGAACCATGTAGCTGACATGTGCGTTCGGTGTAAACATGTTCGACTTGTGCACTGGCTATAACCTAGTAACCTGTGACACCGTTGTTGCATGAACGGCACCTTTCTACCTTGATTTATTCATTGATAGTTCAGAATCGTCGTTACCGCTATCACTTTTTCGTAGGTATAGGGCTCTCCTTCATTGGATGATTTCGTGACTCCTAAGTGTCTTAATTTTAAGAGCGATGCCATTAAGTCACGGTTGCACGTATAATCTTCGTCCTTGGCCACAATGCTTTATTTTCCCCACTCGGCAATCGCCAGAGTGCCAACGGCTGCGCTCGTCAGGAATACACCGCCTGCGACGCAGCTAATCGGTCTATGCGAGACAGTTTGCACATGTGCGCCGAAAGTGCTCCATGAGCTGTGCGTCTATGATGACAAGCTACCCGTTGATGACGTTTGATGACGTACCCGTTGCCGTTTGGTGGCACGTTCCTGATGGAAGACCAGGAAGGGCCAATGCCGTATTGTGCTATCACAAAAAGAACACTCGCTCTTTATTTTCACTGCGATAGCTGAATGCGCGAAGTTGTGCATTGTTAAAGCGCGTTTCTCATACCGCCCAACAGTAGCGCGATTGAGGAGGAGGCTTGCATGCGTGAACTATAGCCCCGCATCGTGCACGGCGCGGTATGAAAGGTCACATTAGGTTTGCATTGAAGCCGGTGCTTTTTTGTTGTTGTTGTTGCTGTCTTTGCACTGAAATAAGAACGCACTTGGAGGACCGTTAAGCTGCGCCTTCAAGTGTGGAACGCGATAGCATTAAGAGATCCCTGACTGCTTTTCACGCTTCCCGGCAGCTGCAGCTTATGTAACCGTAATTCTTGCCAACGAACGCTAAGCACGAAGCCGAGCTTTCTGGTAGAAACGCGGCCTCTTGCGTGGGCCGATCTCCTGTTACTGTTTTGCACTTTTAATATTTCAGTCTGAAAAGGTGTAACATAAAGGGTATGTGCTCTCAGTATTTTTCTTGCGTGACATTAATTTGTGGGTTGTAATTCTCAAAATTAGGAGGAATAACTTTGTAAAGAATGAAAGGCAAGGTATGAGCAACTTTGGTGATAGAAGAGTGCTTGGGTATGCGTGGTACGAAATGATTTTTGCCGAAACGGCGGTCAACGTCGGACGCCGACACAGGATTTTCTGCGACGCGGGGTGCTTAACGCTGTCGCGTTAAAGGGTTCCATCGAACGTATCAGACACGAGAACCGCATAGAATAATTGCAGCAGATCCAACGAGTTGAAACCTATATTTAACGAAGCTTTGCGCGAGTGCATAAAGGGTCGGAACACGTGTTTGTGTTTATTGAATGTCCGCACAAAGTGATATGAAAGGCCTTATTCAGGCATTATAGATGCTAATGCGATGCCACCGCGGGTGCGCGAAGGCGAGCTTTCTGGTTCTTTTTTTTCTTTCCCCCGCACGGCTGGTGCTGCGGAGGCGAGAGCCATTTCATTTCATTTATTTACTCTCAAGGCCGTACAGCCATTGCAGAGAGTAGTGGAAATAGAAAAAGAAGGAAAAATGGCTAATGAGACAGCACATGGTCACAGATAGCCAACTTGAAAACATCATGATCTGTGATAGTGACGATGGATGCGGGAAGGCGATTCCAGTCTTGGCTTGTTTTCGGGATGAAGGCTTCAAAGTATGCATTGCTTTTACACTGAGGCACCCCAACCTTCATTCGATGATCAATGCGGAATGACAAATGGCGCGGTAGAAAGGAGAGGTAGGTCAAGCTTTTGCTTCATGCGAGAAACGCTGGCTAAGCTATAGTAGTTAGAGAGGATAAACCTAACTGAGCGGTTCTGAACCGATTCTAAGGACTATGTTAACGAGCTAGTGTACGGGTCCCATATCGATGAAGCGTACTCGAGTTTCGAACGCACGAGTGCTTATATATATACTATACACACATATATATATATATATATATATATATATATATATATATATATATATATATATATAAACACTCGTGCGCCATGTTGTGGTGGTGCTAGGAACTCCGCGGCGCGCGTTCTCCGCTGTGATTGGTTGGTCTATTCGGCTAGAGAACAGTCACGCAGCACCCACGGTCAAGAAAAGCGGAGGAGGGTCGCTTAAGAAATGCTGGCTCTGCCGTAATCGAGAGCAGATGTAAGCATAAAATGGCTAGCGGCAAAGCAGATTGGTTGGAGTTGACATTAGTCGCAGTCTTAAAAAGGATCCAGCGCGTGTTCGCAATGGCACACCCTACCACACCGTACCACGCCATACTATGCACTGGTCCATGTGGACGCAATAGTTTCCTGTCGCATACAGAACCTCATTGCGAGTCGCGTCTCGGTGAAAGAGCCGTCCGTGGTGCGCCGGACGCCACCGGCTTGGACGCGCCGGTCGCGCCGCGGAACTCACGGACTGCTGGCGTTGAAAAGAGTACGGACAACTCTGTCTCAGCGCCAAAAGCTGACAATAAAGTGTATAGTGCCCTGTGTCTGCCTTTTCACCGTCGCTGTTGAAAATGACAAATATAACTTCAGCTTACTAGAAGTTACAGCTTGAGTGATATTGGGAACCAACATTTGGAAGAGCTCGGAAGCAATATTCTTGTAAATTGTTTGGGAGGAGGAGGAGGATGGAACTTTATTATTGCAGAAAACGTTGCGCGGTTTATTCCCGGGTGGTTCCCTCTGACAGGGCTCCACTGGCGATCGCGGCTCGCCGGGCCTGGTCGAGGGTCGCCAGTTGGCTTCCGAGGTCCAGTTCGGAGAGTCCCTTCTTCGGGAAGTAGCTAGCGTATGTAATGCGCTCTTTACTGGTTGCCCGGATGATCTCGTTTTGTTCTCGCAACTTGCCGGGATGTTCTTGGTTGAGTGCCCGGATGTTTCAGTGCCCGGACGCTTTTGTTCCCACGCTTTCGCCATACTAAGGTTAGTAATATAGATGAACGATTAGTTCATTAAAAGTATCTCGCAAAACGATTATTCTTCATCGATGTCGATCATTCATTTAATCGACTTGATCGATTAGACATGTTCGGTTAATCGTTCTTTAGAGTTTGACAGGAGTGGCACGAAATTTTTGAAATCGTACTAAAATGGCGGAGCACGAGCAGTGACTGTGTGGCTGTGACCTGCCGTAGTTGCTTAGTGGCTATGTTGTCGGGCACGGAGTCGCGGGATCGAATCCCGGCCACGGGGGCCACATTTCGATGAGGACGAAAGGCGAAAACAACAATGAACCTAATCTAGGCACCTCACCTGATAAACCACTGAGGTTAATTGCCTTTTAATATATGTACATATATAATTTATTCGATTAGTAAACGTCTTTCTCTCTTTTTTCACTATTGTCCCCTGCTACCACCCGATTCCTGGCTTATATCATGGCCGATTCGCCGTAGTGGGCTGAGCCATACCATTGCAATAGGCACCAAACCAAATCCGGGGTGTTGTCTAAACGGAACATCGTCAAATAACGCCACTTTATCGAATTTGGCATTGGCGGCATTTTGATTAAAAATTGCCCCAATCAGAGGCTGTCGGGGGCCTCTCTGACAGGCTCAAAATGCCGTCATTACCAAAAACGAATCGTACTCCTGGCCTGCCTACCCAAGTGTGTACGTGCAGTGTTTGAGGATCATCATCATGCGGCGGCGCGTGACACTTTCCTGGAAGGCACGGGTTTGAGATCACGGGGCGTACCCGTCTCTCTGCACCTTTTGGCTTCCTACCGCTCTGAGACTCCTTGCAGGTCAGTGGGAGCCATCTTTCCGATGCATCGCTAATCTAGTCGACACCTGTCAGCACCCTACAGTAGCGACATCAGCGAATGCGTCTTACGTGCAGTATTTGGGAAGGTATTCAGTCTCGCCGTACGACCCCCCCGCCCCTGTGGTGGGTCGGTGGCCGTAGCGTTACGCTGCCGAGCATACCCCCCCCCCCCCTATTCGAAATGAGGCTGCAGCGGCGGGGATCCAAACCGCGACCTCGAGCTCAGCCGCACAGCGACGTAGCCGCTGGGATATCGAGTCGGGAAAGCCGTGCATCGTGCTGTGTTTGTTTTCTCATTTACGTTCCGTGTTTTCGCGCCCAGCCGATGTGGCGCACTGCCACGCAAGTGGTGTGTTTTGTTATTTGACCAATCGGCAGAGAGGAGGAGGCAGGTAACGATATAAGGTGTGTGTGTGTATTGAAATTTGAGCGTGTGCTACGTAAGGTTTCACGTGGTCAAAATTATTCCGTAGCGCTCCGATGCGACGATCTAGATCGCGTTTGTAAAGCTATCGAACGTGTAACGTTTATACGATTTGCTTTCGCCCCGTCTTCGACGAGTACCTTGTCTTGTCTCTTCTAGCCCTAACTGTCCTGCCCGCCAAGTTGACCAGCGCTGGCAGCGGGGTTGACCGATCTGCGAAGTGGTGAGTGGGTGTTTTTCTCTTGCGTTGTCCTATAGAGTGGGCCATAGCGACGTAAGACAATTTCTGTTTTTTATGTATGAGGTACGTCGATACGACCAAAAATATCAGTTACTATAGATCCATCGTCTTGCAGAGTAAATTCTTGAATGCAGCGAGGAAAACGCGCAGCCCAGCTTGTGAGTATTGTTGGCAGAATCTACGGCGCCTCTTTCATGGATGGCTTTCATGCGTCGACGTCATCATGGCCGCCATCTTTAGGTACTGGCAGGACGAGAAGCGCGAAACAGAAACGCAAGAGCAACACGACAGACGCGTGTGTTTTGGCCAGTGACAAATCGATAACATTTATGGCGCGGTGAAAAAAAAAACGGTCACTGCGTCCAAAAGCGAAACAACGTTGCACGCGTGACAGCGTGGTGTAGTGACGTAATTGTATGCTTCGGCGGGGCGGCCGGACGGAAGGGTTACGGCATGAGGCCTAAACGGCCGGGGCGCGCAGCGCCGCAAGAAAAGAGCCGGACTGCTCCAGTTGGGGACCAGACAAAGAATGGAATCTTTATTTCTGAGGAGGCAACTTACAGGAAGCACTTACAGCGTTTGGCGCAGAGTGGCGCCCTGATGTAAAAAACCCAAAACCGAAATCAGAAGTTACGATTACCACATCACCTCTCCCTTGAAAGAAAAAAAAATGACCTATCCACCCAAGACGTGATGTTACTCCTAAAGAGACAAATCTTCGACGTTAAAACAAGAGACGTTCGAGGCATCCTCGCCCTCGATCTCACGAAAGCATTCGATACCGTCTCGCACCGCTTCGTACTGGAGTCTGTGGCAGGCCTCGGCCTCGGCCAGAGATTTCAGGAGTACGTACGCTCCTTCCTAAAAGACAGAGAAGCCCGACTGCGAGTCTCGCACCTTAAGTCGGACCCCTACACGCTGGGCTCCGTCGGAACACCACAAGGCTCAGTCATCTCTCCATTACTATTTAATATAGTGATGAAGGGACTTGCAGACAAACTACGACACATCCCAAACGTAAACTGCGTACTATACGCAGATGACATTACCATCTGGAGCCCGGGAGGCTCCCTGGAAGACATGGAGCAGGCATTACAGTCTGCCCTTGATGCCACGGAAGAGTACCTTCTAAACACAGGCATGAAACTATCCTCAAAGAAATCGGAACTATTACTATATCGCAAGTCTTGCCAAGGAGTCCGCCACCTAACACCTCTAGATGAACTTCCGCTCGCACTACACACAAAAGACGGACAACAGATTCCGCGAGTCAACCATATACGCATTCTTGGGCTCCTAATCGAATCCACCGGATGCCACGGACACACGATCAAGCACTTAACCGCCAAAACCGAAAACATGATCAGACTCATCCACAGAGTCTCGGGGCGCAGGAAGGGTCTCCGCAAAGATAACCTTCTGCGCGTATACCACGCGTTCCTTATGAGTCACATTAATTACGTCGCCTCTGCCCACAACTGGACGAAACTAGAAAAGACGAAGCTAAACACACTCATGCGCAAGAGCATCAAACAGGTCTTGGGAATTCCACAAAGAGCAAGTACAGCAAAGGTTGACCAGCTAGGTATGCACAACAACATCGACGAAGTGATCGAGGCTCAGACTATGGCGCAAATACTCCGCCTATCCTCGTCCAAAGCCGGTAGGCTAATCTTAAATGACGCCAATGTCTCCCCGTCTCCCTATCTCGAGCACGCGGTTACCCTACCGAGCGAAATTAGAGACAAATACAAAGTCTCACCGTTTCCCAGAAACGTCCACCCACAACACAACGTGGGTAGGCGCCGGGCCCGCGCCCGCGCGATGCTCGACCGCATCGACGAGTATCGTGAAGCCACCGCATTTGTGGACGCGGCCCAGTACGGCAGCACATCCACTTTCGCAATAGCGGTCGTGGACGGCAACGGAACGCTACGATCATCCGCATCGGTTAAAACGAGCACCAGCGCTAAAGCGGAACAAATAGCCGTAGCCATCGCCATGGCAGACCCCACATTTACTTATGTCTTCACGGACTCGCGTGCCGCAATTCGGGCCTACGAATGCGGCAACGTATCTAAAGAAGCAGCGCGTATACTACTAGCGAGCTCAAAAGAGAGCAAACGGTGCCTCTCCTGGTTCCCCGCTCACATGGGGAAAGACATTCACCCGCGAAAAGCTAACCTCAATGAAACGGCCCACGACCGTGCGCGAGAACTTGCCCGCCGCGACGGTGCCACGGCCTACGAGGGGCTGGACATTCAGTTTAATGACCCGCTGCTCACTTACCAAGAGATCACCTCCCACTATCGGAAAGGCAGAACCAAATTCCCGCTCCCACACGCCAAACTCGAACGCGCGCAGGCGGCCGCGTTTCGAATGCTACAAACGGACTCGTATCCGTCACGAGGCCTACTAAGTCACTATAACTCAGAAATCCCGGCAAATTGCCCAGACTGCCCAGAACTTTATTGCTCACTCTCGCACATGCTATGGCAATGTACCGCGTTACCAAAGGGCCCTCTCTCAAGTGAGCCCGAACGGGAACAAGCCCTCAAAAGCCCGGACCTCAAACTCCAACTCAAGGCCGTCCAGAGGGCCCACCCTTACAAAAATTTTTAATGTGTTTTTTTAGAAAGTCTTTTGAACTTTCTCTATAGAACTTTATTGTGTTTATTTTGATTGCCTATAGAATTTTCCTATAGAGTTTCAAAAGTTATTTGGCCACCGCATTCTTATAGGAACTCTAAAGACACATTTCTATAGAACATTTCTATCGAGTTGCTTTAGAGATGCTAAAGACAAATTTCTATAGAATATTTCTATCGAGTTCCTTTAGAGATGCTAAAGACAAATTTCTATAGAACATTTCTATCGAGTTGCTTTAGAGATGCTAAAGACAAATTTCTATAGAATATTTCTATCGAGTTGCTTTAGAGATGCTAAAGACAAATTTCTATAGAATATTTCTATCGAGTTCCTTTAGATGTGCTAAAGACAAATTTCTATAGAATATTTCTATCGAGTTTCTTTAGAGATGCTAAAGGCAAATTTCTATAGAATATTTCTATCGAGTTCCTTTAGATGTGCTAAAGACAAATTTCTATAGAATATTTCTATCGAGTTTCTTTAGAGATGCTAAAGGCAAATTCCTATAGAATATTTCTATCGAGTTGCTTTCGAGTCCCTACAAGCAAATGCCTATAAAAGCTAGGCCGATGTGTGTAAAGTACTTGCAATTTACCAAAGTTCTACTGTAGGCAATAAGGACTACAGTAAATGCAGTGGCAAAATAATTGGTGCTACAACCACAAAGTATTCAGTTTGAAATGTTTATTGCACTTCAGACTAGATACATGCTTCATATATGTGACATACACACTTCAGACTAGAACTTGCAACACACAAACTGTAGCTGCCAACATGCTTCTCAGGTCAAGCTGGTGGTGCAAACACACGAAACATGAGGTAAAAGAATCAGTGGCAGACTTGATTACAGTTGACACCTCGCAATAACAGGCATGACTAGGACAAGAAACCATACCATTAAAACTGCAAAAGGAGTGCCTGTTCCAGCAGTGCACATTAAATGTTTGGATACTAAAGCCTGAAAATAGACTGATATGAATGTGCACTGCAATGTTGTGTCAGCCTGACGAAACGACACAGCATTTTAGTCTGAGCAAAAATAACACTGGCAGTCGCTGCAAAAATGTGGCAAATAATGGCTTTCACAGATAAGTACACCATATACCGAAACCACACAGCATTTTAGTCTATGTTTATGTGTAAAATTAGCACTGGTAGGCCCTGCAAAAATGTGGCAAACAGGGGTTATCATAGAGCAGTACAGCATATATCGTAAAAAGTTTAAAAGCTTGTATTTCGTTGTAAGGGAAACAATTTTGAGATCAGAGCCAATATTCTAATTAGGGTGAGAAATACAAACCAGACCGACACACGCAATGACTAAAAAAGAGATCTAGCTCAGGAGCTCCTATGTAATGCACATGAACAGTAAAATCGTTTTTCTCGGCAACTATGCAACCAAATTTGATGAGGTTTGATACATTTAAAAATGTTTAAATTATAGTTTCTACATTAACACCATCAATTTTTATTAAAATTTGCTGAAAATAGCAAAACTTGAAGGAAAAGGACTTAAGTTTGCAACTGTAAATAAAAAAAAGAGCTAGCACAAGTTCGTTAATTCTGTAAATTTTCCTACTCAAATACATCCAAAATACAGAAATACTTTTGGGACAACCACAGCACTAATTTGAATTAAGTTTGTGGCATTTGAGAATTCTACCTGTTGCAGGAAGGACTATTTGGCAGGTTTAAGAAAAATAACACCACAAAGCTTACTAATGCCCGTCTCTGTGCCAGAAAGAGATATCATAGTTCTGCAGACTCCATCTGCTATGTCTAAAGTCAACAAACTGTATATATGAATTTACAGCTAGCATGAAATTGTTGCAACGTTTGAGAGTTTCGCGCATCTACTCATAAATTAGTGATTGTATATTAGAGCAGCATATGGTATCTCTAATTTGACAGATTAAATTATGGTATTAGGTCCAACAGAAATGTGATCTCATTTTTTGTTATATAAGATTTGTTAACCTTACTGCTCTGTTTCTTCAAAATTTACAGTTTCCATGAATTCGTGCTACGTGAATTATGCTTTTTCAAATAACGTTTACTTTGATGCAACAATATTTCTTTATTTTACCCGACTCCTTGCTAAAAAAACTGCACAGTATTCATGAGATATGAATAAATAAATATTAAGTGAATAAGTAAACAAACAAATATTGCGGTTTGTCTTAGCATTCCACCACCAGCATGAACTGTAGGGAGCTTTGGCTACTGCCCACATGGTTGCAAGTTCATTCTTACATGACCACCTGCTATTTCACTTCCCAGGAATGGAGCGAGGAAAGGCTAGTTTTTGGCCTCATTTGGTCCGTCTAGTAACGGCGACGGTGGAGCCTGGAAAATAAAATTGAAATTAATTTTCAAAAGGTGTAATGAACATTCAGTCATAATGTATTAGCAGGCACAAACATGCCACAAATATCTATATAGTTGTAGCACTATGCTAAGTTTCATTTCAGTATTTCAGAAAAAAATTATAACAGAAAGGTGGCAGAACGCCCCACCTCCCCACCACTCTGCCAAACAGTGGCAGTTCTTTTGAGAATCACTTTTGAGAATATTTTTACTTTCCCAAGATTCGGTGACATCAGCACTGGGCCAATGTGCCTGGCAGTAGAATATCATTGCTGATGACAAAAAGCATCTCCGAACGACAACAGCCTAGTCACACATTAATCTCATCTTGCAATGACAACGCATTCCCATTTATAACATAAGCAAGCAGGAACACCCATGAGCTAAGAGTCCTATACAGATGTCACACTATGCATAGAAAAATTTTTTTTTGAAAAGGGAATGACCTACTGGCTTCTATTGCTGAGCGGTAGACAAAATTAATATTCCATCCGCTATTAGCCATAGTTGGTATGTACTATGCTTAATATGCGAATAATAAATTTCTCACATGGAGCTTGGGCATCTAAGTATGCATTGTATGGGGAACAATAATGTTTTAAGTTGTTTTCGCAAACTATGATGGATAACTGCCAATTTGTGGTATTTGGAACACAGTCGCGGTGTCACTGTCAGATACAATGGACACAGTATATTCGTGCTTTTTGAGTTATTCAAACAATTAGTTTCTAATCTAGTACGGGTATGTACACTGATATGTATCCTAAATGCAATGATAAGACTGCCCAATTGCAATTGAAATGTTAATTCAGTTTTAATTAAAAAGGGTCCTTCTTGCAACTGGCATGTGAAAAACAGAAAACAAAAATTATACTAATCAAGTAACTTTGAAAACTGATTGCATAACTGCTCTATAGGTCAAGCAGAAAATTTAACAAGAAATAACGTGCCTAAAACTAGTTGCAACAAACAAATTTGTTACTACGAAGGTTGCGGACAATTCAGTAAACAGATTGTGACCCAGTCTTTTTATGTGGCATTCCTCAGCGATGTTGTTGGCCAATTGGTTGCCGCAGCTGAACAAAACAGATGAACAGTCTAAATCAGGTGCGCAGCCCCAGTCCCATCGGTGCATGGTCAAGTGGGACGAACATACTGATCCGGGGAGTGAATTATGGTGCCGTCTTAGGTACGTGTTGAGGCACCGGCCAATCTGTTGCATGTACATTTGACCAAATATACACATGATCACAAGAATAGACTACACTACCCCTGACAGACAAGACAAATTTAGTGGTATCTAAGCAAGCCTTTCTTGTCAGGGTGCCATATGCACAGCAGTGTGCAAGAGAATTGAGAAAGGCAAGCAGGCAAGGGAGGCTTGCTCGGTGAACGATACCACCAAATTTGTCGTGTGTCACAGGCAGTGAGTGCACTGTATCCCTTTCACATGTGGTCAAGCGTACATACGGCAAACTGGCCGGTATCTTCTCATGTGTATAAGAGATCCAGTATGGTCATCCAACTTGGCCGTACATTTCCACAACGGGGCTTCATGTTGGATTACAATCGTTCATCTGTTTTCATCCACCGTAAAAACTGACAAGTGAAATCGATGAGGCATACCACATATATAGTAAGAGATGTGGGTGAGCCCCCATATTTAATGCAACAAACAAAAAAGGCATCCTGTGTAGGTCAACAAGGTATCCATATCAGTCTGTGCCTATGTACTACAGAAGTAAATGCAGCTTAGTAAATACTGACCTTCATATTAATTTTCAAGAAATTAAAGCTCACCAAATGTGTATTTTGCAGTGGCTGTTACTATGGGAACAGAGAAGTAACTGTAAAGATATCAATGATAAACAAAGATGTGCACACTACGTGCTTAGACCTGTGACATATTTAGTCCACTACCCTTCGAATTCCTACATGCACAGAAAACTGCACGAGATTCTAGCACAAACAGAAAAAAAATATGCAAATAGGGGTACAGCATAGGAAATAGTTTTCAAAGAATAAAACCCCAATAAAAAGTCATAAATACACTATGTACAAAGAAAAAAATATATGTAACTTGCAGGTAAGCAACTTACGCAAAAGAAATACTAAACATCAGGAATGGTTGGGTATAGTTTTATACAGAACACAATCATGTGGGCATAATGGCTATGCACACTAATAGGTAGCAAGTTCAATAAGGTTGCATAAATATTTAGTCTCTTTAGTATGCTGCATTAAGTAATGTGTCGACAAACTTCACCATGAATGACACCAAGCCCCCTTTTTGGAACACGTACATTTCATACACACCTGTCATGACGATCCAGATCACACGCCATGCTGCTGCAGCCATATATCCACAGGGTCGGCATTTCTTGGGGCTCCTCGATCTTGTAGTTAATGTTGTGGGTCACGGCCTCGCCACTACAAAATCAATTCTATGTTAGCTTAAAACAGTGGCACAATAAAGCTGTGATATCGTGAAAACATGCAATCAGCACCTAAAAGAGTCACGAAAACAATGTCTGCACTAATGTGGAAAGAGAGCAAATGCTCGAAATCATCGAATGTCATGACAATGCGGACCTCTACATCAAATAAAGTTTTGGACGCACCGCAGCAGCAGATTACAATCTAAACTTAATGTTTTTTTTTCCATTACTTAGTATAGGCAACGTTCCCCTGTCATGCTTAGTTAAGTCAGTTATGTCAACACATCTTGCCTTGGAAATAAAGCTGTACTAGTAGCAAGCTGTGATTGGCTTACATTTTTTTCTTAGAACTGTTCGTTAGCCAAAAACCTCGTAAGCAGAGATTGTGCACAACGTCGAAGCATTTATAAGTGAGGAAACGTCATTGAAGAATGAATCGATGAAGAGGTAGACGGGTCGTTACTATGCAACTTTAGCAGACGGGCGGGAGCTCACGCACAACTGCACAAGGTGAACACGATTTCCGAAACTTTTCTCAGGGGAAGCAAACGCTTATCAGGATTATCAATTCCGCACTGTGGCAATAGAGTTGCGTACACAATTCTTCCAACCAGCGCGTAGCAAGTATCAGCACAGGGTTCACTGTTGTCGTGGGTGTTCCACTTACTACGTTCGCAAGGCACTCTATACACACACGGGAAGCACACACAACACGGATGAACGCACGTGTAGTTGGCGAGCACGATTGCTTACCGTTTCAACAGTACGACGAGGTCGAAAGGCACTCTCCAAGTTTCCAGTGATGCGTCTGCGATGTTACTTGCAGCAAACAAGCCACTGGGTAGTGGACGAGCTGAGGCGCGCTAATAATACGCGTTACTTCTCTGCGCCGTCCACCGAACTTTCCACGAACACAAGCGGAGACAAAGGGGACGCACTCCATGGCATGAAAATCGTTGGTCCACATTTAGCTGGCGCGCCACGCATACGGCGTGCTTACAGCAAGACTCAAGCCATCTTCTGGCACTTTCGTGCTCGCGAACTACGTCTCATTTCATTACAGCAAACCTAATAACACACGGTCAAACAAACACATCGACGCAGCTCGCACGACAACCGTTGAAGACGGAGCAATGACAACACGCCGTAGCTTCGTATTCTACCTGTCGCGTTGAATACGAAAATACCGGCGCCGCCAGCGCCGTCTGTATAATAGTGCGGCTGCTGTGGCCTCCGTGATTCCTACAATAATACCCACTACAGCAGGTTTTGTGCCGTTTTGAGCCGGCCTTTGAGCCGAACTACATACATATGTTGCTAGACAAGAAGAAACATTGACATGCTCATATTGTGTGCTATAGTTTAGGGCAGAAATAAATTACATGCAGTATTCTTGCTTTTGAATCGCTTATGCCACATGTAGTCAGCAAAAAGCATGGCCTTCAAGATCTCGACAATTTACCCTGTGTAAGCTATCGCTGCGGTGTGATTTTAACGATTTCAACCTCGGTCACTGGCCTTAAAACCCTAACTGACTTTATGCGCAGCCGTTACCTGCAGTGTCTGTGCCCTCACTTCGTTTCTCATTGAAGTAGCTTCCTGCTGTCGTTTAAATGTAGCCCAGAAATTGTCGACACAACCTCGGAGGTACACGTGTGCAGTGTGTGATGTTTCCGTGCGCTTGTGTCTGTCGCACAGCAACGTATATACGATGATGTTTAATTTTACCCGTGAGGTACAGGTTACGCTTATGTGTTCCCTATCTTGCTTTCGTGGCGATACGCTTATCATGCGCGGATCGCGCTCATGTGGTCTGTGACTGTTCAAGATTCCTTGAAAAAAAAAAATCGTTTCTGCAGCGTGCATTTGAGTGGTATGTGCCAGAAATTTGCGGCGGCGTTCGATCTGTTTCCGCCCCAAGTGCTGCAGTCACTGCATGCCAGCAAATAGATATGACGCGATTGCTAAGGCGCAGTTTTGCTTAGTGTTTCTTGGTATACATCTTTGTGATTTACCTGCATATGCGATATAAACCACAATGCGCGCTACCGTTATATTTCTTTGGTTTTCCTAATTTCGATTAGTGTGATGTTTGCCTTGGTCAATGAGTGTCTTTTTAACGATGCTCTTACTTGATAGTAAAAAACCTCTGAAATGCCGATTGCAAGAACCAGCGTCTTCCAGTGCCTTCCAGTGTGAAACCAGCAGCGCGTTTTTCTTTTTTCTTTTTCTTTCTTTTTTTAAAGCACTGGATCGCACTGGGTACGCTGGCGCTCGCTGGGACTCACTCGAGACCAGTGAGAACGCTGGATAAGAGCTGGGTCACACTGGAAGAGACGCTCGCATTGGAAACGGCGCTGGTTGTGTTTGTGCCGCGAGGCTCCAGCACGCAAGGACGAGCGCTGCTGAATATTAAATGCTTTATACAATTTCATGGCTTGATACTAGTCTCTTGTCCTAAATTACGCTATATCTTAGGGTCATAGAACTATTTCGTGTCGCAGCATGGAATAAAGGTGCGTGAGCTGCCTTGTTTATTCCTGCACATGTGACACTGAAAATCACTTTCGTTTTTTGCATTTTGCCTTGTGACAGGGCGGACAGCTAAATTCTTTAACGAAACCACGCATAGACGGAGGACGCCGCTTTTTTAGTAGTTCGCACGTAACGTATGACTGGGAGTTATCGCCATTGTCGCAGTGTTGTGGAGTGGACATGAAATCCAGAAGTCGTTCAGACGCGCTCGAACGGACCCCGAGTTCCATGCCTACCGCTGCTTGATATTATCGCACCGATAACAAGGCTGAGGCGATTCGTGCGCTTCCACTTTCCCTATTGTACTAAAAAGAGTTCTGAGGCTCAAATACACACATTTTAGCTTTCGCCAGCTACCCGCGCCGAGATCAGTCCCCATCGAAGCTTAGGCATAGCGTATCCGCCGAGTCCGTCTGCACGCTATCGGCGCGTCTAACCTCAAGAATCAAGAAGTCTAAAAAGGGTAAATTACTTTATATTTCAGATTTCGCATCGGTGCTTTTAAATAAACAATTTTTTCATGTCTACAGTGCCAGCACAAGAAGTGAGGAGCGCCGATGTGACGCATCATAAACGCAGGTATATGTGCTGTCGCCGAAGGCTCCCAGCACTAGCCTGCGTTTCTCTGACGAATATATATGGCTAGACAGACGTGTAGACTGAAAGGCATCACTGAACTAAGAAAACATTGCATACCCCTCGCGTGAAGAACAATAAACGGCTATCGAAATCGGCAGTAACAGCCCATTCATGCAGCGTCCCGGGTCGGTGGTTCATTTAGGACTTTTTTTCGAAGCTAAAATACCAATCGCAGTCGATGTTATGGCACTTCCGAGCACACTATTGAATATGGAGAGCAAATTTTTCTTTGAGGTACAGGCGTGAGTTTTAGTTGCTGGCCGATAGCGCATCTACCACGTCTGTGCAAGACTTCTCTCTGTGAAACTAAAACTGCTTCTCGATTTTGATAAGCTAAATTATCCGCCCATGTCCCTATGCTGACGCGGCGTAGCGGTAATGAGCCGGGCTGGGGACCTGCAGGTACGACGATCGAATCCTGGTCAGAGCACTTCTGTTTTTACATGTTCATTTTTTCGATTTATATTGTACTAAAACGCTATCTGTTGCTTTCTGTATTAAAAAAAAATACATACGGTGTCCAGGCACCACGTATTTAACGCGCTAGAGCTGTTTTTCGCACCAGTAACCAGCGCCTCCCAGTACGCCGCGCTTGCCCAGCGCCCCATGCATCCAGCGCGCGGCACTGGACCCATAATCCGGCGATGCACTGGATACTGGGTACTGTTTATAGAGTGAAAATATAGAGCCGTTCTTAGACAGGACGCACTTTAGCTTGTTTAATTTCCTATAAACGTTCCTTTACAGAACTCAGTACGTATGCCATATGATGGCACACTTTTAGAACGGGAATGGAGAGCCAGTCTAGAGACAGGCCGCATTAGAAGTTCTGAAAACGTTCTATAAATTTTTCTATAGAATTTGGTACATAAGATGTCAACACGACCTCTATAGAACTTTTATGGAGGATGTAGAGCCATTCTATAGACAGGCCGCATTAGAAGTTCTGAAAAGGTTCTATTAACATTTTTCTGTAGGATTTGGCACATAAGATGTTAATACGACCTCTATAGAACGTTTCCGAAAACGTTCTATAAATTTTTTTCTATAGAATTTGGTACATAAAATGTCAATACGACCTCTATAGAACATTTATGGAGGGTGAATGGAGAGTCAGTCTATAGACAAGTCGCATTAGAAGTGTTAAAAACTTTCTATAGACATTATTTTATAGAATATTGTACATATGATGACAATAAACCCTCTATAGACTGCTTATAGAGCGTGAATGGAGAGTCAGTCTATAGACAAGCCGCATTAGAAGTGTTAAAAACTTTCTATAGACATTATTTTATAGAATTTAGTACATATGATATCAATACAATCTCTATAGAACATTTATAGAGAACGAATGGAGAGCCGTTCTATAGACAGGTCGCGTTAGAAGTTTTAAAGACATTCTATAAAAATTACTTTATAGAATTCAGTACATAGGACGTCAATACACCCTCTATAGAACATCTATTGTGTGTGAAATGAGTTGTTTCTATAGAAAGGTTTCTATAGACTTCTTATAGAGATTCTATGCAGACGACTCTATAGATCGCGAGTTCCTATAGAGTCCCTTTTGACTCCATAGGAACTCATTAGGAGTTCTAAAGGAACTCTAAATCCATTTTCATAAGGGCAAGAACTGGCGGAGCGTCACCACGTTCCCGTCCCGACTTGGGTGTCGCCTACGGTTTCTGCCGGAGGAGTTCCCCGCGTGGGATCTCCAACGAATTGAAACTCCTCAGGACTTCAATAAAGTTCTTGACTGACTGACTGATCCACTCGCTCTCCTCGCAGCAAAAATAAGTACACACATGATTAGTGATACATCTTTACACAATAGAAAATGATCTCTGGCTTCCCCATTAAAAAAAAAAACGTACATGAATACTTGCACACACAGATAACACAGAAAATTCACAAAGTACATAAGTGTACATTAACAACCATCTGTGTGCCCCCTGGGACAGCACTGATGGGTGGCTCATTCGCCCTGAGCCCGAGTCGAGACAGTCGTTTTGGCTGTCGTGGATTGGCATTGTGCGCAAAAGCACTTAACACTCCATAGTCCCCCCCCCCCCCCCTTAAGAATGCTAACGAAAAACGTTTTTTTTTTCTTTTTGGCATAAAGGACAAATTAGTATGGCGGCTACTACCGTAGTGAAAATGCATACATGTATGCTGCAAGAAACGTAACATACAAGAAATGTATGGTATCCCTTCTGTGGGGAGTGAGTGAGTGTCAACTTTATTATTAGAAGGGGTAAGGGATAAGGGAGGCTAAGCTACGTAGGCTTCCAGGTTGTGCTTCACGATGGAGTCTTCAGCTCGTGCCAGGACCCGTGTTTGGATGTCTCGGTCGGTGCTGGAGAGAAGAGCCTCCCATTGTTCGTCGGTGGGGGGTGGCGAGACGAGGTCGGCGGGCGGGGGATCTTCCGGGCAGCCCCAGAGGATGTGTGCTAAGAAATGAAGAAGAGTGTTCCTACAACTAGGATCCACTGATAAATCTGCAGTATAGCAGTAAGTACAGCGTGCGTATAGCACCGTTTATGCTGCCAGAAATCCCCCCCCATTTGAAGGATACTGCTTATGTCTTATTCAGCTATCAAACAAGAAAGGAAATACTTTTGACATTAAGAGCCGAATTCGCATGGGAGGGTTGAAACCTCTGTACACAGTAACCTAAGGCAACAAGCTACTTGGAAACATAATCCTTAAATCGTTCCGGAGGTTGTCTTTGGCGTGTAGACCTACGGAGGACTGGTTCAAGTTGTAGAGGAGGAACAGCAGAAGTGTTACTCGTACTGTGGCTAGAAGGTGTGTCAGAGACCCGAGTGCCTTCAGGGGCAGTGTCTTGGGAAGGAGTGTCGCATGGACGTTCAGGAGACTGTTCTGCACGGGGTGAACCCGGAGGTGGTGGTGGTGAGACAGGTGGTTGCAAAGAAGGGGTTGCAGCAGGAAGATGGGTACCAGTAGGAACTGGAAGAAAAGGTGGAAAACCATCGTCAAAGGATGTTCCATCATTGAAATGACTCCTTTCATTTGTTTCCCCCTGACGTACCGAGTACTTCACCAGTTTAGACGCGTTCCAACGCTTGCCATTTTCGAGCTGGAAAGTACTTCGGCCTACTTGGCGGTAATTCTTGAACGGGCCGGAGTATTTAGGACCAGATTTCCGTGAAGTACGTACCTTAACCAGATCGCCTGGCTGAAACTGAGGACATTTAGTTGCGCGACGACGATCCACATCCTTTTTAGTATTTTCCTGTTTTTGACGTACTCTACTCAGCACTTCCTGGCGCAACTTTGGAGAAGCAAATTCAGGATGAATTGTAGGCATGTTTGCGACGTCCAGACGAGTTCGCGGTTGTCGACTATGGAGCAGCATAGCTGGAGACACACCGGTAGTCATATGTGGAGTAAACCTGTAAATTGCCAAGTATTCTAAGACCGCAAGTCTGAGGTCTCGCTGTTCCAACATAGCAATATGTATGAATTCTTTAAGGACACGGTTAAGTCTTTCTACCTGGCCATTGGCCTGTGGGTAGTAAAGAGAGGACAAGAAATGCTTAATGCCTCTTTCCTTCAGGAAGTTTTCGAACTGTGCAGAAACAAACTGTGGCCCATTATCGGACACTATAGCATCAGGAAATCCTTCCCTGCTGAAGATGGACATGAGACTGTGCATGATGGCTTTCTATGTGACGGAAGGCATAAAAGCAACTTCGGGCATTTGGAATGATAGTCAACCATGACCAAAGCAAAACGAGCATACTGTGGAGCACGATCAAGAGGGCCTATTATATCTATGGCTAACTTTTCCCTTGGTCTTAATGGCCATTCGACAGGTTGTAATGGCGCAAAAGATGGTTTGGCAGATTTATCTGCTTGTTGGCACACAAAGCAGTTTCCCACAAGTTCCTCAACTTGCCTATCCATGTGAGGCCACCAGTAGATGCCTCTCAATCTGAGCTTGGTTTTAGTAATGCCCAAGTGACCTTCATGAGCAATAGACAGGAGTGTCTGACGCAAGGAAGCAGGAGGAACGATACGTTCACTTCGGAGAAGCAGATTATCCATGTAGGACAATTCGGACTGTACAGCAGCATACGCCTGTAACTCTTGCGGAAGGTCCGTCGCATATCTCCATCCTTTTACTATTTTGTCATTTAATGCTTGGCACACTGGATCTGCCTGTGTGGCTGCTTGGAATTCCTCCTTTGTAATACAAGATGAAACTAAAGACACTATTTCCTCATCTAGTGCTGGTTCACATTCGGGAGGGACAGGTAAGCGTGACAATGCGTCCGCAATGACATTTTGGTCACCTTTACAGTACTGAATGGTGAAATTGTAATACAGCAATCTTGCATTCCACCTTGAAATTCTTAACGGTTGCTGTCCAGGACCCTTGGAAGATAGCAATGCGACTAGAGCTTGGTGATCAGTTCGTAGAGTGAACTGTCGACCCCACAAGTAAACATGCCAATGTTCACACGCAAACAGACATGCCAATGCTTCCCGTTCGCCTACAGAGTACCGTCGCTCTGCGGAAGATAACGTACGAGAAGCAAAAGCTACTGTAAAGAGCTCATTTCCACATTTTTGCTGTAGGACAGCTCCTATGCCAACGTCAGAAGCATCAACCGTCACAACAATAGGCAGATGCGGTTGGAACATGCGTACCACCGGGCGTGATGCAAGTACGTCTTTAATAGCCTGAAAGCTGCATTCAGTATCCCGATCCCAGACAAAGGCTTGTCCTTGCCTTAGGAGTTTCCTTAGCGGTTCCACTACGTCGGCATACTGCGGGATAAATTTAGCATAATATCCCGTGAGGCCCGGAAATGAATGTAGAGCCTTTTTGTCCTTAGGCTGTGGTGCCTCCACGATTGCCTGAATTTTACTATCCATCGGCGAAATGCCGTTTGCAGAAATTTTATGTCCTAGGAAAGTTAATTCTGGGACACTGAATACGCACTTGTGGTTAAGCTGCATGCCTGCATTACTTATCCTAGACAGGACTGTTCGCAAATTTCTGTCGTGGTCACGCTGAGTGTGACCCCATACAAGCACATCGTCAAGGTAGCACAAGGTGCCTGGGCAGTCTTTCAAAACAGATGACATGATCTGTTGGAAAGCGGATGGCGCAGATGCCAAACCGAAACACACACGCTTGAAGCGGAAAAGACCATCATGAGTTATAAAAGTAGTAAGCTCACGGCTTTTCTCGGATAATAAAACCTGGTGATACGCGGACTGCAAGTCCAACTTACTTAAGACAGTAGCACCAGCGAGTCGATGCAACAGTTCGTCAGCCCTCGGTAGCGTTTGGCGCTGAGTGGCGCCCTGATGTAAAAAACCCAAAACCGAAACCAGAAGTTACGGATACCACAGTAATCTTAGCCGCCATGTTCAGGTGCTAGCTCTTTGAGGAGCTGCATCCATGACGTCACGCGAAAACTGTCATGGAAGCCTCGCGTGCCTTCACTCCGACGACGTCATCTGGTAAGATCGGCATTCGTGCTATAATCCGTGCCTCAAAAAAAAAAAGATCGCGCTAAGCGTTGACCTCTTCCCTAATTAGAATAAATGCTAAACGACTTCAGCTCGTGTCCAGGTGGTACTTCGCGAGCGTTCACCACTGCGACGAGTGTGGGCTCGGTGTCGCGCTTTTATATGAGAGAGAGCCAACGCAGCGTCGTATTTTGTAACTATGCATTCCGTTTTCGATTCTTCTTGCCACTTGTCGCCTCGGACACCGCCGCGCCGCCATTACCTCATGGATGGGGTGACCAAAAACTTAAATGAAACTACGTGGCCCAGGGCGGCCGACAGCGATGATCAGTCACACGAATGCCTTCCCACGGTGCTTAGCGTGACTACCCTGCTTGTGCCCGAGCTGCTCAAATGCAACCTCCATCGCGGAAGTACCAGCTTTCGCGAAAATGGAATCGGACCTGGGACGAACAGTTTAGGCTCCCGCAAAAAAAAAAAGAGTGGCGAGCGTTTCTCTCTGTTCTCAGATCGAAGTTTGTGTTCGTCATCGTTTAGTTCGAAGCGGACGTTTAAAGAAGTCCACCTGCCACCGCGCGCGTCCAGGAAGACTCGTCGGCGTACTCCAGACCTCCAGCGGCTGAACTTGCGAGAAAGAGGCGATGGGCTACCTGTCGTTCCTGGACTGCGGGTGCGGCTGGGCGAGTTGCTGCAGCCAGGTGTGGCTGGTGCTGTGGCGCCACGTGTGGCTGTCGCGCGTCCGCCGCCACTACGTGGTCACCCTGCTGGAGCTGGCCGGCATGCTGCTGCTGATGAGCTCGGTGTGGGACGACTCCGTGGCGCCGTACCGGGCGAGGCCCCACAGGGACCGGTTCTTCGACACCGCCAAGCCGACCGACTTCTGGGGCCGCCGCAACGAGTCCTGGACCCGCGGCTCGCTCGCCTTCGCGCCGGACCAGCCGTTCTTCGCCGACCTGGTCGTCAGGGTCTGCAAGGCGTTGGGACCGGACTGGAGTGAGTGCGCGGTCGGAACCAACGCCATTTTTAACGCGATAGCGTTAAGGAGCTCGTGTCGCAGAAAAGCCGTTGTCGTCGGCGTCGGCGTCGGTGTCGGCGGCGTTGGCCGTGAGCGATAAATCCCAGCAGGCCCTTCATGAATAAAAAATAACTTTTATTGCGAAGCAATGCTACTTTAGGTCGCACTTCAGCCCGTTCCGTGGCGAGGCGGTGGTAGGCACCATTGACCTTTAGCGTGACCTCGCTGCGTGACGTCACACCACGTGACCTAGTGACGTCACACCAGCTGTGTAAAAACGGGGCCCCATCTCACGCCGTCGCTAGGCGAGGCGGTAGCCACCAACGGCGGCCTAACTCCCGCTCCTCTCACCAGGGACGCTATGGTCAGAGCTGTCAGAGAGTCGGACCAGCTGATCCGAGAATAACACGCTATTGCTTCGCAATCACCAGGCTTAACCAAGCTAAGCCACGGCCGTTTTTTTTATAACTTTGAAGCTATAGCTTTTCCGCGATGCAGTTTGGCAAAGGAGTGGAGGCGTAGTCGTTCTCGCGAACACCGCGTACGAGCGCAGTTTGCAGAAAATGTAGACGTGGCTCTCGTGATGAAACCATGCGCAAGAGACAAGGCTGCTAACGTATCGTCTTCGTTGGAAACCTTGACTAATGGCGCTAATAGTCGAGCACGCACAAGTGCAAAGCAGAAGCGAATTTGATTATACATACATACATACATACATACATACATACATACATACATACATACATACATACATACATACATACACTGACTCTTTAGTATAACGAAATCGTTTTATCCGATATATCGCATTATACAATTTTTTTGTAGTCCCGGCCGAAATGCATGCATTTGACATCGAAGTATTCGAAATGCAGTGGCACCAGACTTCGATTAGTACAAGGCACGAAGCGTGAGGTACACATGGCAGCACTCGCTGCAGAGTCCGCGGTGTGATTGTTGGATTCCTTCGTTTTAATCCTTCGTTCTGAGCAGACAACTGATGCTGCGAACGTCACTCCACCACTTGGCGGCAACTCCTTGAGACTTGCGGTTGACTCGGGATCGCAACCGACACACGAGGCACTTGCCCACAGCTGTCAGTAGAGTTTCTCAACTGTCTTGTCACCGCTATATCGAGTTCGGCTCTGTCTCGGCGTGCGTACTACGAGGTCCCGCGTTGTTGTGTAGTGCGCATCCCGCATTACTATGACTTTCAAGGCTCCTCCACTTGCAACGAAATACCGCTTACAACCAAGTCGTTTTCCCGATGAATTTGTTATAACGAGGAGGTTACGTAGCAAGATAATGGAAAGCTTGCATGCCTGAAATACTGGTCACTGCTTCGCAATTAGAACTCGAAGTAACAACACGTACAACATTTTAGCATCTACGTGGGACAATCACTCTCTCAGGCGACCGTGTCGAACGCGATAGCTAGGGTTGTGCGAATATGTGAAACTTCCAAATAACGAATTGGATGGTGTCCTACTCGATTCAGTCTTTGAAGCAGGTAGTAAGCATCCGCAAATACGAATATTTTTTCGAATATTTCTAAATGTCAACTGTGTACAATCAAACGTAAAATTGGAGCATTGGCGCAACAAATCTTATAACCGCAGACATAGTGTAGGCGTAAACCAAGAGAACTTACGTAGAGGGGCATGCTACGTCCTTAAAGAAGCGATACATTACCGGGTATTCAGCGATCATTCGCACACTTAGAAGAATCCTGTGTGGGCGAACGGACTGCCTATTTATTCGTGCTCCGTTTGGGCTTTTCGTAAACAGCGCTTCATTATGTGCAGCGTTAAGACAAAAAAGATTTCTAACGTTATGAATACTACCATGTGAAAATAGTTCCGCATTAATTGCAAGAACAACAGTTCATCATTCTGTAAGTCTTCGAAACGAATTCGATACTCTAGTCAATTCGTTTTCGGCACTATTCCATTCGTGTTGGTCTCAGTCTCAAAAAAACTGCTGTTCACACACTCCTAGCGATAGCATAGAGAGCGCTCACAGGCTTTTGTCGTTTATTTCGGGGCAAAATGAAGCGGGCCGATCCCGGAAGCAGTGCAATTAAAGGTGCTGGTGAACCTATTCAGATAATGCTATAGCTCGGCAGTCCATTCGGGTGTGACAGGATCTGTGACTTCTCATTTGCTTGTCACGCTGCGTCAGAGTTAGCATGCATTATACGGGGTGTTTCCCGAAACTTCGAAAGAGACACCAACTATAGCGCGGTACGCCTTCCGTGAATACGACCAGCGTTATATTGTTCGTGGTTGTCTGAAGAAGTTACCTATTGCAGTTTTTCGAAGTTATCATTCAAAAGGAAAGTATATTGTCAGTGCATTTTACCGGTGCTGACATATGGGGCAGAGACTTGGAGACTGACAAAGAAGCTTCAGCACAAGTTAAGCACCGCGCAAAGAGCGATGGAACGAAGAAATGCTAGGCATAACTTTAAGAGACAGAAAGAGAACGGTTTGGATCAGAAAGCAGACGATATTCTAAGAGACATTAGGAGAAAAAAATGGCGCTGGGCAGGTCGTGTAATGTGCGGATTATATAACCGTTGGACCATTAGGGTTACAGAATGGGTACCCAGGAGAAGGGAAGCGCAGTAGAGGACGGCAGAAGACTAGGTGGTGCGACGAAATGAGGAAATTTGCGGGTGCTAATTGGAATCGGCTAGGCGCAGGACAGGGGTAGTAAGAGATCGCAGGTAGAGGCCTTCGTCCTGCAGTGGACATAAAATAGGCTGCCGATGATGATTATGATGATTTTTCGAAGTACGATTACTTAGCTCATGGTTATATTGGTAGTTTGCGCTACGTCCGTCCACGTCCTGTCCTTCCTTAATATCGTGTTTGTAAAACTGAGCGCAATATAACCATGAACGTTCACCAACTAGCCCCCTTCATTGCTTTGCTAAAAGATTACTTAGCTGATTACGCGAGCGCCCCTGAAGTGCCGTGCTCCGTCGCCGAGCGATGCAATGCGCGCGGCGTAGGTCCGATGCCTTTCCAGGAGGCGGCCGATGCAGCCCAGTTCGCCGACGAAGGCAGGGCCGAGGCTTGGCCGGCGGACGACGCGCAACGACGCGTGGCCGTGTGGTTCGAGCAGCCGGCGCCCCACCGGCTCACCTACCACGTGCGCTTCCCGGACGCCGACTTCAACATGCGCCAGGAGCACCGGCTCAGCCTGCTGGTGCCGGGACCCGCCGACGTGGACGACTTCGACGAGATCAGTTGAGAACGCTCTCGATCCGCACGATGCAGAGCTGGATCTCTTGGCTGAACCTGAAAGGACTCGTCACGTGATCGGCTCGCTCGCGATAGGGATGTGCAATCCTGGTTTTGATTCTGGCAGTTGCTAAAACTCTCGAAAGCCGAAAGTGCTTCATAAAACCGGCGCGCGGAATGTGCAGTCACGTTCAATGTGAGCTGCAACATGAGCTCCGGCAACTGTCAGAATTACGCCAAATTGCGAAATTTGCCATCTTCCTGCTTTGATTGGCTGACAGGCTGGCTATGGGTTGTTCAGGATAGCACATTTTAATGGACTCCGTATAGGTTATCGGTTTCTTCAAGTTGGGAGCATCGTTTGCTAATCAGTACGTTTAAATTCGCTCCCTTAACGACTAATAAAGTTCATATAAGGCATCCAGCAAACGTACGTTGACATTACATTGAAAAAGTCAGATTTCTGACTGAACAGTTGTGGATTACAACGGGTAAAATATAGGTTTGAAAGGCTGCTCGGCATAAATGAAAAACAAATCGTGTATAAAGATCTTTCTTGAGAATCCTGGGCACACGTTTGAGATTTCTAGGCGTTTGCAGAAGTTCTCCTGGGGACACTGGAGTACCATCACAGTTTTTCGCCGGTTTCGGGTTGTTTCAAGATAACCTGGTGGGTTTTTAAATGGCTGCTGTTCGCAGTAATTGAAGAGTGGCAGTCAGTCTGTGGCATGTCGGGTTATGAGCTGTCGCTTCTGCGTCATACCAAGCATCAATGCTTAAAATAATTTCTATGTCTAGCTAAACAAAATTCGTCGTTTTCGCACATTGCTTTTTTTTTCAGGGCTTCTGCTTCCACTGCAGTATCTGATCGAATCGACTTATATAAATATGACAGCCGAATTGCTGAAGAAACAGATGAACATAACGGTGAGCATGCTTTACTTAAGTGAACCTAAGCCTAAAAGATTTTCAAAGTGCTTCTCTTATTTTGCTACGATACTGCGTGGGTTTTTTTGCTGATCACGTTTATTGCGGGAGCCTGACTTTTGTTATTAGCGACTGTTGTTTCGGCTCCTCAAGTTGCCGAAGGGGAAATCGATCCTGAAGATGTTTTCAAAATACGCACAGAAGTGTTCAGGCGCTGCGTGCAGTGAATTGTATTTCTGCCTCGTGGTATAGGCCTTCGATCGCGCCAGAGTAAATGCGGACTTAGTGGGAAGCAAACGACGTAAAAAAAAATACCACGTTAGTAAAACCTAACCAAACCTCGCCCTTACGGAAAGAACTGTTTCGCTTCACTGCTTCAGGAGGTTTTGTAAACAGCCTAATTCTTCGCAGTTAGCTAGCGATCCGTATTTGTATGTGACTGACGATGCGAGAGAACGCATTGGCGAAGGAAAACACGAAGCAGACGTACGGCAGACGTTGCTTGTGAATGCTCTGTCGCTGGGCTCGCAAACGTTGCAAACGTCTAGTGATGGTTATGGCTAGAAGCTAGAGACCGCTGATTGAGCTACGGAAGGGGAAAAAAAGCATTCTAGGCCTAACTTTGAGAGGCGGGGACCAAGGAGGGAGGATTAGGAAGCGAACCGGGGTTATCCGATATTACAGATGAAGGTTAACGGTAAGAGGCCTAGTTGGGCAGGTCTTGTACCATACGCGGGAAACGCAGTCGAGGATGGCAGACTGTATTTAAATGACGCCAGAAAATACGCAGATGCATATAGTAGTATGGAGTCGGGAGACGCGAGACGTGGGTGATCCGGGGGTGATCCGGGGGTGAGGCCGCCTTCGTCCTGCAGCGGAAGTAAGTTAGGCTGCCGCTGTTGTTGATGGCGATGACGGCGTCAACGAACTGCGCAGTTGGAACTGATGCGCTTCCCGTACCCGCGGCTCTTCTACGGCTCCGAGGACCACACCCTGAGCCGCGTGGTGCTGCGCTTCGGCATCGCCTTCTTCGTGCCCTTCAGCGTGCTCGTCATGAAGCTGGTCCGGGAGAAGCGAGCCGGCACCAGGGTGCGCGCGCCGCGGCGTTCCACGCCGTACGCGTGACGTCAGTTTTGGCGAACGTGTTTAGGCGACGTGGTACCGTGACATTACGGGGCTTAAGAGGAAGCTTTAGCTCGGGTGCTCCTATCTAAATACATGTAAAAGGAGAATTCGTTTTTCTCGGCAACCACTGCACCAAATTTGACTTTGTTTGCTGCATTTAAAAGAAAAACTTAGAATCTAGTGACTGTTGGTTTCGAATTTTCTGGTTAGGTCGTCAATATTTTATAAAAAATTGCAAAAAATTGAAAATTTTCAGAAAACGAAACTATCAAGTTTACAACTCTGTAACTCAACAAGAAAAAATGATATCGCATTTCTGTGAATTGTATCTCATAGCACATCTAAAGCGGACAAAATTGATATGTTACGCATGAACCTAAAAATATGTATTAATATGTATTTACAACTTTTGCAGAACCCTGGTAAACAACGTAACAAATTCATGTAAGATGTAAAATGACATATCAAGTTTGTCCGCTTTGAATGATCTAATGGATGCCGTTTACAGAATCGCGTTATCTGTTCTTGATGCAGAGCTATTAGTTTGTAAACTTCGTGCTTCTATTTTTTTCAAACTTCTGAATTCTTGAAAATCTTTTTAACAAAGTTCAAGCTCTAAATCAAAATTCTGCTTCCAACAGTCACTAGAATTTAACTTTATCTCTCAAGTGCAACTAATTTCATCAAAATCGGTCCAGGGGTTATCTCAGAAAAACGTTTTTGCGTTTTTACATGTATTTGAATAGGCCGCGTCAGAGTTGGGCCCGAGCTAAAGCTTCCTCTTAAGAGGAAGCATTCAGACTGGGATACATAGCGCAAAAATTATGACACAGGGACAAGCAGAACACAGGACGAGCGCTAACTTTCAACAATTGATTTATTGCAGCTGGTGAGTATATATACTCACTGGGCCGCCACTGCAATAGAACACACTGAAGGGAAGGAGGAAAAGACAGTAACGTGACTATTATGCCCAAAAATTCAAGCTTCATTCGCTTCATTCGAGCTTGAATTTTTGGGCATAATAGTCACTTGACTGTTTTTTCCTCCTTCCCTTCAGTGTGTTCTATTGCAGTGGCGGCCCAGTGAGTATATATACTCACCAGCTGCAATAAATCAATTGTTGAAGGTTAGCGCTCGTCCTGTGTTCTGCTTGTCCCTGTGTCATAATTTTTGCGCTATGTATCCCAGTCTGAATGTATCCCACCAACACGCCCAAACTTCTTCCCTGCTTAAGAGGAAGCTTTAGCTCGGGTGCTCCCATCTAAGTACACGTAAAAGGAGAATTAGTTTTTCTCGGCAACCACTGAACCAAATATGACGAGGTTTGTTGCATTTAAAAGAAAAACAGAAAATTCTAGTGACTGTTGGTTTTGAATTTTTCATTTAGATCGTCAACGTTTCATAAAAAAATTGGCAACAATCGCACATTTTCAGAAAGCGAGACTATCAAGTTTACAACTCTGTAATTCAGCAATGCAAAATGATAACAGAATTCTGTGAATTGCATCTAATAGTACATCTAAAGCGGACAAAATTAATATGTTAGACGTGAATTTCGAAAGATTTAGTAATATGGAAATACAGCTTTTGCAGAACCCCAGCACAAAACGTAACGAATGTACATAAGATATAAATTGACATATCGAATTTGTCCTCTTTGAATGTTCTTATAGATTCCGTTTACAAAACGGTAATATGTGCACTTGATGCAGAGCTATTAAGTTGCAAACTTCGTACTTCTATATTTTTCGAACGTCCAATTTTGAAAATTTTTAAAGAAAATTCACGCCCTAAATCGAAATACCGCTTCACACAGTCACTAGAATTTAACTTTCTCTCTCAAATGCAACAAATTTCATTGAAATCGGTCCAGGGGTACTCTAAGAAAAGCGTTTCTGCGTTTTACTTGTATTTAAATAGGCCGTATCGGATTTGGGCCCAAGCTAAAGCTTCCTGTTAAGAATAGGAGGCACACATGCCCTCATTAAAAAAAACAAAACAAGACAAATCTAGACATCTTGTTGCTTTAAAGCAGCGCTAATATGCACGAATAAAGCTAGCACAGAAACAAACGGCAATTGGCTTTTCCATAAGTTGTGAACTACGTTTATTAGAAATGGTTAGCGAAGTATAACTCACCAGTATCTCCTTAGCAAACCCTACAAATTATTCCTGGATTTATTGTAGGCCACATTACTTTCTTGTAGACTTTGGTACTTTAGAGCGCCTTGCTGCGATGCTTATCTAATGATAACCATATGTTGTTCGAAACAAAACGATGATATTACTGGCGAATCTCTAAAGCAGTGTCGGACATCTAAACTTGCGCAATAATCGCCACTACGTTTGTTTATTAACAAAACTTTGCAATTGCAGTTTTCTTTATGGAATCCAGTATTCAAAGCCATTCTTCTCCTATAGGCACAATCTTTTTTGATCCATTTTCGAACAATACCAACTCAAAATTTGCAGCGATATGCATTGCTGTGCTATTTAGTATAGTTTCGGACCGTGGACAATTCAATAGAAGAAACCGTTGACTGGAACAACAATGCATTTCACGGCCCACGTAGGCAGCGCTTGACCTCTCTTCGTTTGCCATATCTCACAATCGAAGCGGAATTTGGGGAAGTTTCGCCTACGAATAGCTCAACAAATGACGGTGATATTAATATCGCGCAAATAGTTTCGTTTTTGCGTTGTGCCACGTTGCATTGCGTTGTTGCGTTGCGAATATAGTACTGTCCTTGCAACTTGGGCAATAAAACCAGTAAATAAATAGGTACATAACCAAATTCAGTTATTGAACAGGCTGCGTCGGCTACTCGCTAACTTATTGTTCACTGAACTGAATGCATGAGTCATGAAGCCATAATCGCAGTAGCGCTTGACGCTTTCATGTCTAAATATTTCTGTAGGAATCCTATAATGGTCTTGCAATTACCCAACACGGAAAATAAAAGTCGTAACCAACTTTAGAAATCAAATTGCCAGCAGCTCAAGTTATGCAATTAGATGTACATCGCCGAATTTTTGTTCACCTAGTGCGCAGAGATTATTGGTTCCCTCCAAAATAAGTCCACACGTTCAGTGAAAGCATTTGAGATTAGACATCTTATCGACAACGTCGGAGATATCCACGTGAGGCGTGCGAAATTTGTCAGGTACGGCATTAAGCAAGTTGGAGCAATTGCTTCCTGTTCTCAAAACACTTCTCGTGATATGAGGCTTCATAAGTTCCCAGGGGCATATGAAATTTGTGACGGATGGTGATCGCTTATTGTGAAAAGAAACTTCGTATTTTATATTTATTATTCTGTCTTTACCTGTTCAGTTGCACATAATATACATTTCTTACATCAAAAATAAAATTGTATATAAAGGGGTTACGCCTTCTCGTTTGTGAAGAATCTGTATCAGCTCACACACACAAAAAAGATCGCTATTAAAGCGTTCTGTCACCGTAGGGGCCGAAGCTCACGAAGAAATTCGCAATTGACCTAAAGATCGTTTAGGAAGTAATGAAATAGGAATTGGCAAGTGTAATTAACTTTAGGAAACCGGAACATAACGCTATAAATAAGATAGCAGTGACGAATAGTCGATTTTTCAGTTCAGAATAATTGAAGGTGCTAGAGTAAGCGAGGTCGTAATGTGTACACCAGATGAACGGTGCACTACTATAGATACTAAATAATTGCTAACTGTTGCATTTATAACGCACAATTCTCTCGAATGCGATGAATTGGCAAAGTCGTCAATCCGTTCGAAGTCGCAGGAGTGTGACATCAAGGCAAATCCATGTACAGCTAATTATTACCTGCTGGCTAAACCTCCATAATTCGAGCTTCCGTAGGAACTAACACCAGCTTTCTTCTTTCCAGCAAATTTGCATGAAACTTTGTGCTGATATGAACACAAATTTGCTGCTGACGATAAGGCAAAACTCGTGAATGCGCCCTTCTTAAAACTTTAATCAGCTCTTTTTACACCCTTTCCCGTCAAAACACCTTTTTACACCCACGAATCAGGTACACCCTTAGCCAAAAGGTACACCCTTTGGGGTGTATATCGCCACGCAACAATAATCGTCATCTCCATTGGTTGCGTTTCCTTTCTTGAAAACGCCGCGCGCGCTACTTTCCTGTCGGAAATGCTATGTCATGCTGATAACGCGTATGCCGTTCGTTACTGGGAAGTACCGGGCTCGCAGCGTTAAAGAAAGGAAACGCGTACAAGACAGATGACGTTTATTGTTGTGTGGCAAAGAAACAACCCAAGTAAAACTCTTGATTGGGCTAGTTGGTTCATGCTTGAAGTAGGTAAAGGCAAGGCGCAGAAGACCAGGACTTAGGAAGAAGAACACAAACGCCCGTCTTGTCGTTTGTGTTCTTCTTCCTAAGTCCTGGTCTTCTGCGCTTTGCCTTTACCTACTTCAAACAACCCAAATGGTGTAATTTTGTTTCAGAGTGTACTTGTTTAAGTTATCCTAAACACCCTTTTTACACCCGAACAACCTGGAGTAATTTGAACTATTATAAACACATTTTTACACCCTTTTTCAAGCGAGATCTTGCTTCGACGCGTGCTTGCCTCTGTATAGGAGATGGTACGCCGCGCGGGGCTGGGTGACCTGGCCTACTATATGGGTCATATGTTCGACTCTGGCTTCATCATTTTCGGCGCCATCCTGCTGATGTACGTGCCGCTGTTCGTGTACCGCAACGCCAGCGGCACGGCCTTCCTCGAGCACGTCGACCCGTTGCTCTTCATGCACGTACTATGCACGTGCGGAGCGCAGACTATACTGCACGCCATGGTGCTCGCCCAGTTTATCTGGGAGCGTAAGTGTGCGCGGCATTTCTTTAATTGGCTGCTCGGTATGGTTCCACGCGGGCAGGCAGGCAGGCAGGCACTGTGATGGCGGCGCAGAGACCGGCGCGAAAAATCCCACTGTATAGGCAAACTAGGTGTTTATTAGGCAGAGACTTGTGCAGGACGTGGCATATAGGCAGTGCGTGACCAAGGCACGTCTGCCATTCCATGCCCTGCCATTACATGCCCTGCCATTCCATGCCCTACCATTCCATGCCCTGCCATTCCGTGCCCTGCACTTCCATGGCCTGCTCTTCCATACCATGCCATGCCCTGCCTGATTGCTTGCTTGCTTCGATTCGGTGGCAAACGGGTCACCACAAGATACACTTTCGAGACGTATTCGCTTAACGGCAACATAGCAAGCTGCATGGGCAACCGACTGTCTGTTGCAAAGGTGAAAAAACAAGGTTGACTGTTTCGTTTCGTTGCCCAAATAAATGCAAATAACTTAAGGAGAAGCAATATGTATATTGTAAATACAACAGATGCTTCTGCGAAAGAGGTTGTATTCGCAGCCATTATTATTGTAGCCCTAAAATTGATAAGCAAAAATTTGGCATCGTTGTCTTACTTTATAAACTCGTGAAATATAATCCCGAATATTTTTTTTACGGTCCTCGCACAATGGAGAAGTTCACAGAATGTAAACTTTAATGCGGAAAATTAGCTGTCTTGGAACGCTTTATAAAGAATATTCGCCCAGGCATATGTATCAGGGTGATAGTTTAATTTTGTTCCAGAAGAAAAGTATTCATTCGCGTAGAACAAAAAAACAAACTGGCGGTGATTCCTTACAATGTCTCCATTGTAAGAGTTCTAACAATATGCGACATTGTGGTACTCAAGTAGAGCTGGCCACCTACATTGAATCGTTAAGTACTCATTTCGTTTGCAACACACACGCACATACACACGCACAAACACATGTAACTTTTAATGGTTGCGTGACAGACAGTTTCTCCTATGTTTTTTTAAAGTGAGATAGACTTGCTTGCAATTGCTTTTGTTTTCGTGCAGACGAGCGTAGGCCGGCTTTTTTTTTGCATTTAATTTGTTAGTATATGCAGTGCAAGCGAATGAAGGCAGAGGTGACAACGAGACGGTCTGTGTATGTCAGCGCTGTGTTTGCTTGTCCTACCAGCTAGCCGAATATGATGTGTATTCCTTGTTCGCCTCAACAAGTATTTCATTTGCTAGTCAGCGCGTCTCCTCGAAATCCAAGATTCAACTTGTAGTACGCTTCGACACCTATGCAGCAGTCAGTTGAATTTGAAGCGTCATGCCTTAACCTGTGTACCGTAAACTTTTGTAGCCGAGTGTGCTTACATGAGAATAGCCACGGAATGTACTGCAGACACTCAACATACAGGTAATACTTTTCGGCCGACGCTCGTTCCTTGTGACAATGATGACAGACGTTCATGTTGACTCGGTTATCGCGTTCTCGGGGTATGCACTATGCCACCTAAGTCTCTCTTTGAATCTGTTGCCCATACCGTCGAATAACACGCGTTGCTGCTCACCTTCCTACGTCAGTGATTCAAGCGTTCAGCGAGCCTCAGGAGTGAGGGGCTTAGTAACTTGCTAATACGGGTATTCGAATAACAAAATTTCTCAGGGGCACCGAGCACAAACATTTGAGATAAACAACCCTTCAAAATCAAATCCTATGTCGAATCTTTTCCCATTTCTAAGCAAAGTAAAGTATGAATGTTGCTCGGAGTCATTTAAAAAGAAGGCTTAGTTTATGGCAATAGCTGATGCAGCGTACATGTAAAAAAAACCATTAAGAACTCGTCTTGAATGCGCGTCATTTGAAGAGCTTGCAGGTAAGTAACAAGTCAATGGTGATCGTATAAGCCGCAATGGAACACGGGAAGAGCTCGTCGTCGGATATGGAAGGAAAGAAGTCTAACACTGCAGAACCGCACATCGCTTTCAATGCACTCAAGCACGGCGAGATTGTCCAAAGAGATTATGAACTGCTCCGCGTTAAACGAGGAGAGAAATAGCGACTGCTCGAAGGCGAGTTATCCTTCATTAATGGCCGCAAATTACAAAGCAGACATTAGCTACTCCACTCGGTTTTTTTTAAATCTTCAGCAATCGGTGACTCTATACAGAAATCACGACTCCCCTACCGCAGGATTATTTGGAGCAGTGGCCTCTAGCATGACCGTTCGATGGAAAGGCACCGCCTAACGACCGTGCCCGTAGCATCTGCCCTGTAGACTACAATAAATGTTGTTACCCCTCATCATCATCATCATCATCATCATCATCATCATCATCATCATCAGCCTGGTTACGCCCACTGCAGGGCAAAGGCCTCTCCCATATTTCTCCAACAACCCCGGTCATGTACTAATTGTGGCCATGCCGTCCCTGCAAACTTCTTAATCTCATCCGCCCACCTAACTTTCTGCCGCCCCCTGCTACGCTTCCCTTCCCTTGGGATCCAGTCCACAACCCTTAATGACCATCGGTTATCTTCCCTCCTCATTACATGTCCTGCCCATGTCCTGCCCATTTCTTTTTCTTGATTTCAACTAAGATGTCATTACCTCGCGTTTGTTCCCTCACCCAATCTGCTCTTTTCTTATCCCTTAACGTTACACCTATCATTCTTCTTTCAATAGCTCGTTGTGTCGTTGTGTACCCCTCATATTCGAACCGAATCGGATATTCGTCAGCTTCGAAGAGGGATTTCTGGAGTCGAACGGGCGAATCGAATAGCAAAGAGTGTACGATGCGCGTTCGAAAATTTCGAATATTCGCCACACCCCAACTTCCTGACCAATTTGGAATAACGTTATCTCTCTCTCTCTCTCTCTCTCTCTCTCTCCGTCCTCCACCGTCGCGTGCAGCCAGCGTGGCGTTCGCGGCGGCCGTCGTCTACTGGCTCGCGATCTCCATCATCCCGTACGCGTGGCTTCAGAACCCGTTCGGGCTCGGATACTACCTCACGCCGAGAGCGGAGAAGATGGCCACCGCTCTCAGCCCTTGCATGCTGCTGCACTGGTGCCTGCGGGCCGTGGAGCGCTTCGAGAAATACGGTGAGTCGCGGACGGAAAGGGGCGGTCTCGGCTGCCTACCCCTCCCTCCAGCTCCTAATC
This sequence comes from Dermacentor albipictus, assembly GCF_038994185.2. NCBI lineage: Eukaryota > Metazoa > Arthropoda > Arachnida > Ixodida > Ixodidae > Dermacentor > Dermacentor albipictus. The sequence continues at coordinate 65,468,459 of NC_091829.1, read as the reverse complement.
TACCCAGCGCTTTCCTTGCCGGAGAGAAGGACAAGAGAAAGTCATGTTCAGATTGATATCTTGACATCGCGCTCCTTTGTGGTCCTGTATCCATGCTTTAAACCATATTTCAAGGTGTAGATCAGGAACTAATAATGTGCGTGTGTGCGTGTGTGTGTGTGTGTGTGTGTGTGTGTGTGTGTGTGTGTGCGTGCGTGCGTGCGTGCGTGCGTGTGTGCGTGCGTGCGTGCGTGCGTGCGTGCGTGCGTGTGTGTGTGTGTGTGTGTGTGTGTGAGTGAGAGAGAGAGAGAGAGAGAGAGAGAGAGAGAGGGAGAGAGAGAGAGCTTACTGAACAACACTTTTCAATGTGGTGAGTGTAAAGTCATGGATCCTTAGTCATGGACCCTTAGCGCTGCGACGTAATGATAGCGAATTTCTCTCGCACTTAACGCCAAGTCTCCACAAATTCTTTTGTCTTTCTTTTGTCTTCCCTTTTTTTATGCGGGAAATGAAACGTTACAACCTGTTCTGTTGCGACTTGAGCCGATCCCGAAGACGATGCAATGTGGCTCGGAGTCTTCCTAGCGACATATGTGGGGAGGAAAAGGACTGGAGCATGTGGGCGGATCCAGAATCCAGAAGCCCGGGGGACGTGCAGTCAACGCGCTCCCGTTCATGACGCACGGAATGGACTGAAACTAGTGCGCATGCGCGTGCTATCGCCCGTACTTTATGATGCGGCACACTCGCTTGTCGTCTCAAAGAGCTAGTTAGCGCGGGCATGTCATAAACACGCGTACCTGATACATATGCATGCGTGATCAAAAAAAAAAACCGCCTCCATTCCACCCTGTGAATGTGGATGTACAGCCAGTACAGCGAAGCTGTTGCCGACGTCAGAGAAGCACCGCCACCTTAAGCGACGTACGTCACACGCGCACGCACGTGTGCGGAGTGCAGTATACATACTTAATTCTTCTAGGCCCTCCGCCAAGCGCAAGTGCCTTATTGAACTAATCGAATTTCTCAAAGTGAATTGCGTTAGAAAATTCGCGAAGTACGACTTACACGCAAGCTGCAGACAAGATAGCTTCGGGCTGTAATTCGAATATTCGAGAAAACATAATTCTGCTACGCTGAAACTCAAAGACAGTCCTTTTTTTCCAACTGCCTTTTGAGGTCTGTCTGAGCGTGGTCGCTAGGGGGCGGTGCTGTATTTCGGGCGAACACAGAACGAGGCCACGCAAAATCCCGACCAACTAGAGAGGCTAACAGCTTCGCTGTTTTATGCGTGAGCTGCTTGCGAAAAATGACTGCGCCGCCGTTAGCTGGGCCGTCAGGCCTCGCGGAAAGGCTATATCTCTTGAACTTACGAAAGACTATTCTTTAATGTTTGGAGCTGATTTTGCGTGGCGCTGGGGTCGCAATAGCAACGCTCAGTCGTCCTGGCCGATCAACTCGCAGAGGTCCCTTTGTCGTGGCACAACATCAACGACAACTACACTACGCTGGACAACGTGAGCGTGGGCTCTCTCAGTGGCGTTGGCATATTCGAGGTGGTCGTCATGGCGGGCGTCGTCTTCTTCCTGGACAACGCGGCCCCCTGGGGATACGGAGTCCCCAAGCCGCTGTACTTCTTCTTCTCTGTGAGTGTCTGCTTGTTTGCCCCTGATCAAAAAACAATGAAGGGAACCGAGGGGCTCGATTATTATGCGTTGCATATTGCAATCACTCAGTTCAGCCCTTGGGCGCGGCCGGGCAGCCACCACTGAGGGTATGAGCCATTGTTCATTGCTGTGCGTCTCATATGTGGGTCTATTTTCTTTTAAGTTTGCTATGTTTGTTATTAAGTTGCTTCTATTTTTATGCGTTGCATATTGCAATCACTCAGTTCAGCCCTTGGGCGCGGCCGGGCAGCCACCATTGACCTTTAGCGCAACCACGTGACGTGACGTCACGACAGCCGGAGGAAAAGCTGGGCCCCAACTCGCGCAATATGCAACGCATTCGTGGCTTAACCAAGCTAAGCCTGGCCATTTTTTTGCCGGCCAGAACCTCATGAAACCGACAGGCGCTTAAGCAATGGTAAGCGTAAGGGAAGTCGAGTGTTCCAGAATAACAAAATGCAGAAGTGCGAGGGAAATGAGAGACGACTAAGGGCACTTGGCCACAGGTGGTGGTCGAACCTGCGTCTTCAGCATTTGCGTGTGCGTATGGTCCAGACCTGGGAGTTGTTATCCAGCGCAACGCCCGGCCGTGCATGGCGGTGGGTGTGCGACATATCTTGTCAACTGCCGACAACGATGCCGTCTTTTGATGATACCGGACGGCTCTGCATGGCAAACGTGACAATGAATGAAACTGGAATCATATAGACTAGCTTTCTCGAAACGTCCCGACGTTTGCTTTTGTCTTTGTCGCTAGCAAAATTGCGACTGAACATTTCTGGCGACTGTTCCGTAATTCAAACTGCCGGTGACGAACAGGGTACCTTGGCTAGGCACTGCAAGGCGCGCTGGCGATTTCGGAGGTAATGCTCTGGCCAACGTTGCTGCCTCCCTCCGAGTACAAGTCGAGCGCAGATCACGCGCAAATCCTTAGGCCCCTATATAAACAGGGACCCTAGCGAGTCTTAGATCCGCTGGACAATCACTGGAATGTTTCCTGTTATTCTAGCCCATCGCAGTACCTTTCCAGAGGTAGGTGAGCACGTAGTGAATCTGCGTGATGCGTTAGGCTTTCAGTATAAGGGAGCAAATCTCTCTGAAGCATAGGTGGCGTGAAAGCTACAAAAACAGAAAAAAAACAGACGGTGAAATTAACAGCACTTGTTTGTCGATAAATTCTGGGGTTGTCTTGCACGAACCGCGGATATGAACGGCAAAAAAAAAGAACGCAGACCAACAAGAGAATGAACATAGAGGCAGCAGCCACATCCCTTCCTTCAAACTGCGAGCTAATTAAATCCGTCCATCTAGCCACAGCGCCGACGGAGGGGTAAAGAGGCGCCACCAGTAAGCTCTTCGGATGAAACTCCAGTGAAACTAGCCAACTTATTTCAGTTTGAAGTATAACGAAAACTTTCGTATTATCGCTTGTTGACTACACTTTACCTACTACAAGCGGGACGCGTTACAAGATGTTATTTTCGCAATACTGCCCTGCGTTTCCTTCATTTTATCGCTGGTATGCGACCGAGGTTTTGTACTCGTTAGGAGTGACGCCTTGAACGTATTGAACGCAGAGAAAACGTATTGTTTTTCCACGTAGAAGACGAATACCCCACGGTGTGCATCCTGCCGGGGCGGCAGTTTGTTGTGAGACGCTGACTCGAGGAGAAGCAGCACAGGACACGCGTTTCGCGTGTCCTGTGCCCCATTTCCTTGTGTCCACGGTCTGTAAACGCTACAACGAGTTAACTCTGGCATGACTGCGCCACCGCTGGTGTATTCTTTAGCCTTAGGTTGAGTTTACCACCCACCTAGGGTGGCGCTGTCAAGCAACCCGACTCGCGGGAGGCTCCATCCAGGGGGCGCAGCGACGGAGACGGTCCTGGCACCCACTCTGGCACAAGCCGCTGTTAAAGAAGTCTTGAAGTAGTAAAGGCAAGGCGCAGAAGACCAGGACTCGAGAAGAAGAACACAAACGACAGGGCCGGCGCCCCTCACAACTAAGTTTATTTTCGCAACAAGCCTGCCTTATGTATGTTATTCACGCCCAGTCGCGCACAAAACTTTAGAAGTAAAAAACAGCTATCTATCGACCACTCAGGAATCTTATCTGGCACATATAATCGAATGAGCAAACAAGAACCACACGTGGATCAGCACAGGAGGCAATTGATCTAGTATGGTCTTTTTCCAAGCCAGAGGGGGCTCGCATCGTTGCAAACCTCATTTCCCAACCGCCTGCAAGGACGGGGGGAATTCGGTGCTGGGCTCGGTCCCGTTTCGCTCGCAGCTGCTCGGGGAAATCCCTGTTGGTTTCTTTACTAGTCGAATGTCTAGTAATTTCACAATTTATATATTCCAAGCAAGCTGTTCCCTATGCTTTAATTAGGTAATGAGAGCGTACTTTAACTTAAGAAACCGAGTGCTACTTTCTCGTGGTACTTCGCAAGCTTCGTTCACCAAATTTCCGAGCGCATACGGTTTCCCCAGGAATACTCGCAATAAATCTAACACCAGCGAAATGAGCAACGGTTCGTTTCATCTGCGGCCCATGCTTGACTGCCTCTTGGCGTTCGCCAGGGAGAGCGGCTTTGTTACAGAGACTCTAGCCCTGTTACCGCGGTCGAGTTTCGGTGGCACAATTTATTTCCTTCCCCTCTACTCCTTCCCCGTAGCAGGCTAAGAAGCCATGCCTATCGCAACAGAACATACATCCATGTATATCTATTGTCAATGTAGATTGTCAATTTGCTGGTCAATCTAAACACGCAGTGCTTAGATTGACCAGCAAATTCACCCTGTACAAAGAACTTTGGATAAATGAATGAATGAATGAATGAATGAATGAATGAATGAATGAATGAATGAATGAATGAATGAATGAATGAATGAATGTGTCCACATTCCAGTTGTCACGCAGGGCAACGATCATTTTCTTTTTATTGGTAAAAACGAGCGCAGGATATAGCGTGTCGGAAAGCACTCCGTTAGGCTACTTTGCGACTCGTTGTGGAGTGAGAGTACTTTTTATTTTTTTGCAGATCGACTACTGGACTCCCCTTAAGAAGTGGAACATTCGGAGCCCGGTGCCGCCCAATATCAACCTGGGGTACTTTGAACCTGCTCCCAAGAGCGTCGACGCTCTTGTCAATATCATCGACCTGTGCGCGGTGGGCTGCTCACGATTAGTCTCGATCATCTGAAAATTTCGAAACTCGTCCACGTGGAGTAACTTTCCTGCCATTCGTGCTGGTAGAGTTAATAACAGTACAATACACAGTAAAGCACAGTAAATTAATAACTTAATAACTAAGTTTACGTCATTCAGTATGCTACATTTGCCATTTGTATGTATTGACAGTTTTTTTAAGCACTATAGGCTTGTATACAGACAATTTGTTCTTGTTAATTTGATTTTTCTATGTTGTATTTTCGCGCTTGTGTTTGCTTCATTTAGTTAGCTTCCTCTTATTTAGTACTTCTCTCCATTGTTATGATTAACCGAGGATTCCGTTGCAGTCATTGACTTTGGGACCCTCGTCTGTATATTGTCTCTTACCAATTCATTGTACTTGAAGAATAATAAACTGAAACTGAAGATGCACAGAAAAAGCAGCACTTTACCGCGACAACGGGCTCTGTAAGCCAGAAAAAAGATGCCCAAAACGTGAGATAGATGGCGCTGGCGCACTTACCGCACTAAAGCCCCTTAAATTTCGATAGTAGTGCCACGCTTTGAAGAATGCCGCCTCCTCCTCGCGCGCTCTGGCCGAGGCCGACGCCGCGTCGCTATTGGTCTAATAGCATCACGTGGGCCCTCGCGCCGTACATCAGCGCCATTTTTGCTCGAGAAGCGTCTACGGAGTGGCGAGGAGCGCATGTTGGCGCCGTTGCTACGCTCGAGCAGTGTAGGCGGCGCCACGGTCGAGGAGGGAGTAAAGGGGCTTTAGGAGGGAGCGTGAAAGAGAGGAGAAACGAGGAGAAGTGCAGGCGGAGGAGGAGAGTGTCGCTGCCTAACGAAGTTTAAGGGGCTTTATAGCGCACCGGTTTGCCATGACGGCATAAATTTTGCCGGCGCCTGCTCTCAGGCATAGTTATATTTTTTTTGAAATCGCAATTATGTACTAAATTATATATTAGGAGAGGCAAGAGGCGGAACCTAGGATGTTTGAAGAACAGTTACTGACCCATAACTACCCGAATGTACCCCCCCCCCAAAAAAAAAAAAAAAGCCGACCTAGAAATCCGCGACATCACCCTGACGCACATGCGTTAGGGAGTCGGCGCGAAATTAAAAAAATAGAACTTTGTCCTTTCTTCTTTTTTATTCTCATAATCAGCCTACTCTAACCCTCCAACAACTGTGAAATTACCGAAAAGCAGTTTCGAAATAATTATTTATCAATCTAAAGCGTTTTACGAAAGGGAAGATTGTCATGCAGTCTACTGCCCCGTTCACGAAGCTTTACAAAGGAAAGCCGTGCGGGCTTTCGAGGATGAAATCTTCACAGTTGGAGAAAAGTTCTCCTGGTTCGAGGATCGAACCCGGGACCAACGCCTTTCCGGCGTAGTCGCTCCACCATAGCAACTGCCGCTGTTTTTTTTTTATTGTTTGTCGCGTTTTGTAACGTCTGGTTTCGATAATATAGCCGGTTTGGTTGTATGATGTGATGCGCGTGCACATGACAATGTGTGCTACTTATCTAGCCTTTGTGTTCAGTAAAGCTTTCAGCTCTGAGAGAAGCGCTCTTCTGTATGCTTTTGCGTTCGCTTTACGTGTGATATGGTTTGCTTCAAGAGAGAGAGAGAGCGTAAACTTTTATTTCAAATCAACAAGATTTGAGTCCGGCGTCTTTTTAGTGGGTCTGGGCACCCGCCGCGGACGCGGTTCCGAAACCTTGTCTCGAAGCGTCTTCCTCGGCTCGCTGGACGGCCCAGAGTTGTGCTGTCAGGTCAGAGCTGAGCAGTGCGGTCATCCAGCGTGACCGGAGGCTGGCGGTTGAAGAGACGGAGGGGTCGGCACTTCCCGACTTGTTTGTTAGGTCCCGACACTCCCATAACATGTGATTTAGTGTGGCAACCTCGCCACATGACGTGCATCTGTTTGTAGTGTACATGTCTGGATACATGGCGTGCATGAGTCTGGGGTTTCTGTAAGAGTCTGTTTGTAGTTGTCTGAAGTGTACTGCTTGCGTCCTGTCTAACCTAGCGTGAGGGAATGGGTATATGCGTCTTTGTAATTGGTAGTGTGCCGTGATGTCGTGAAAACTGGTCATACGATACTCCCATGCCCAGACGTTTGCAGTACCCCGCGGGGGCTCTTCCTCCGATGCTGCTCGGTGAGTCAGGCCTCGAGCAACGCCGTGAGCCGCTTCGTTGGGGGTACTCATTCCAGTGTGTGCCGGGATCCATAGCAAATGCCTTCGGTTATCAACGTCGGCTTCTCCCTGGTGTATGGGATGTCGCTGGAGTATCTGATACGCCTCTTGCGAGATGCGCCCATTTGCAAAATTGCGAATTGCCGTTTGCGAGTCGCAGATCACGTATCTAGCTTTGGTTTGTGTGAGGGCCAGTGCTATGGCCGCTTCCTCTGCCGCTTCGGCATGTGCCGTGTTCACGGTGACGCTCGTGAGGTGGTTGCCTCGGTGGCTAGTGACTGCCGCCACGAAACTCTTCCTGTCTCGATAGCGGGCTGCGTCGGTGAAGACCGCCTCCTTGTCGTTAGAGTAACTTTTGGTCATGTGTTTTTCCCAGGCTTTACGCCTCCCTGTGTGGTGTTGGGGGTGCATGTTGCGAGGCAATGGGGGTACGTATAGTTGCTCGCGTATGGGTCTTGGAATGTCTACTTTGACGCCGTGTTGCGAATGGTACGTGATGCCAAGATTTTCAAGTACGTGTCTGCCCGAGCGGGTCTTGGATAGGCGTTCAAGTTGGGACACTTGTTGCGCCTCCACGAGTTCTTCGAGCGTATTGTGTAGGCCTAGTTCCAAGAGCTTGGTGGTGCTAACTCCAGGCGCAAGTCCCAACGCACATTTGTATGCCTTGCGTATGAGCGCGTTGAGCTTGTTTTTTTCCGCAACCGTCCAGTTGTGAAACGCTGCCATGTACCTTATCTGAGAAATGACGAAGGCTTGTATGAGTCGGATGACGCTGCCTTCGCGCATGCCCGCGTGTTTGTTGGTGATGCGTCGAATGAGCTGCATCGTGCTGGTGGCCTTTGCCGTTATCTTGCGAAGTGCTTCGCCATTGCCACCCTTATGCTCTATCATCATTCCTAGTACCCGGACTTTACTATTGGGATGGGTAGGCCGTTTGATGCCATTAATTGGATCTTTTGCTTTTCCAGGGGGGTGTAGCATTTAGGTGGGCGCCCCTTTCTGACTGGTCTATATAGGAGCAGTTCGGATTTTTCGGCCGAGCAGGCGAGTGCCGTGCCCACGAGGTAGTTTTCTACGCATTGGATGGCCTGTTGTAAACGTTGCTCGATCGCTCCGTCGCTGCCCGTTGTCGTCCAGATCGTAATATCATCCGCGTATAGCGTGTGATGCAGTCCTTCGATTTGAAACAATCGGTCGGGCAACCCCAGCAGGACGAGGTTGAAGAGCATTGGCGAGATCACCGAGCCCTGCGGGGTGCCCGAGCTGCCGATATTGATTTGCTCTGACTGTAGTTGTTCCACTCGCATGCGAGCGGTTCTTCCCGTGAGGAAGTCTCGGACGTAGTTGTACGTGCGCAGGCCGAGATTTAGCTTGTCTATTTGTCGCAATATAGCACCGTGGCGAACGTTATCGAAGGCCCTCTTCAGGTCCAGCCCGAGGATGGCTCTCGTCGAACGCCCCGGATTGTCTATGATGTGGTGTTTTAGTTCCAGAAGGGCGTCTTGCGTGGAGAGATGTCTTCTGAACCCAATCATGGTGTGTGGTGTGTGGACCGCCAACCAACTGGCCCGAGTCACCACCATGCTGTATAAGTTCTTTTTTTTTGTTTGGAAATGACTACTTTAGACGGAAGATTCGCACTTGCTGCATAGTTTGGTTAGGCGCCTGTATAACGCCTATAGACAGGCGTTAAAGGAGTGTAGAGGCTCTCCACAGAGAGCCAATTGAGCCAATGTGAGCGCATAGAACGACTTAATGGCTGCGAGTGTTTTTCTTTAACTTTTTTTGTTGCCCCCTCTCTGCAGAAAAAGAAAGGCTGCTGCGACCTGAAGGATGTCAACCTGACAGTTTACAAACACCAGGTCACGGTCATCCTCGGGCCGCACGACTCCGGGCACACGACCATTCTGGACGTTCTCACAGGTGCGTATACCGCGTCCATTACAGTGAACGCGTGCTATACAGTACATTGCTGATGGCTCATTGGGAAGCTAGTGCCACTGTTTTTTTTTCTCTATTTAACACGTCCGAGCTGCAGTACGGAATATACACAAATGTTGCACGCTCGTCATGTTAGCGTAGTGCTGGCATGACGAAAAGGAGTGCGTCATTCGAACAGCTTATGAATATGTTAAATATTTTGTAAATATATGCCTTTACCGCATATATATATATATATATATATCTGGTTTATGTCTGGTGGTGCCGCGAGTAGGTTCGTCTCGAGCTCCAACTACGTTATTAGAGAGTTTTAGCTTAGGGTACGCAAGCAGCTTGCGCATGCGCACATCTCCACGTCTGGGTCTGCGCAGGCACATTACCGTCGCCCCTAGTTCTTGCGTACGCAAGCCGCTTGCGTCCCCTAAACTAAACCTTTCTATTAGATCACACGGCCAGTTTTCAGACTTAGAGCGCCACTGAAGTGTGAGCCCATGTCCGTAGCTTGGCTAACGTCGACAAACGGGAAGCTTCGAACGCTTTCTGAAAGCGTTAGTTGTAGAGCCGTCGTGCGCATGTCTGTTCTTACTAGCAGCACAAATTCAAACCCAAAGAAAAACCACTTGACAGTGTTGCGGCGTCTACAGAGTGATCGTGGCTTAATTTGAACTCCGAAACGTACGTCTGTGACTACAGCTTGCTTAGAAACCGTGAAAGAGGTGGCCGCATGTTGCGCGTCCACATAATAAGGCGTAACAGGCGTTGTCACCAGTTTTCAGCTTAAGTTGATGATACGTATGTATGTATAATGTACGTACGGGACGGTCACGTTTTTCTATCACCCTAGCTAGGGAAAAAAAGACATTATGTACTTTATCAGTACAGTTCAGCTCACAAATAAGTAAAAAAAAAGTTGATCCACGTAGGGATGGCGGGCCTACTTGGTTGCTTCACCTTTTTTTTTTGTTTTCGATGAACCTTATCTAAAAGACCTGTTAAATTCGGCCAATACTCGCCGGTCCTTCCGTGCACACTTCTGTAGCCGCAGCCTCGCCCGATCTCTCGAGAAGCGGCTTGTCTAGGCTTCAAAAAGGAAGCTTTGCCTGGCGTGTTCCTCTCTAAGTACACAGGAACGTAGATATAGTCTTTGCTCGCCAACCACTGAACTAGTTTTGATTATGCTTATTGCATTTCAAAGGAAACGCGAGAAATCTACCGACTGCTGGTACAAAGTTCTTACCCGCCGTGGTTGCTCAGTGGCTATGGTGTTGGGCTGCTGCGCACGAGGTCGCGGGATCGAATCCCGGCCACGGCGGCCGCATATCGATGGGGGAGAAATGCGAAAAACACCCGTTGGTACTTAGATTTAGGTGCACGTTAAAGAACCCCGGGTGGTCCAAATTTCCGGAGTCCTCCACTACGGCGTGCCTCATAATCAGAAAGTGGTTTTGGCACGTAAAACCCCATAATTCAATTTTTTAAACCACAGGGCAGTGCTGCTGTCGCACATTGGGTCGTCACGTCGACGGCGCGCGAAGTAACGCAGTTCGAATGACGTCGACGCAGGCATGGTGGCTCCGACGAGCGGCGAAGCGTACATATGCAACTACGACGTCACGGGGCTCTCGGGACTGACGTGGCAGTACATGAGCGTGTGCCCCGAGGAGAGCGAACTCTTCGACGACCTCACCGTCGGGGAGAACATGCGCTACTTCCTGTATGTGAGTGGCACCGCTCTCCTTCGATGGGCGACCGAGGGACGGATGGATTTCAGGTTTCCCTCGGTGCCGAGCTCGACCTCTGTAGTCCGCGCTGCAGAATGCGTTCGAGGCCGAAGTACGGATAATGCGCCAAACACCGGGCATGCGTATGAATTCCAGCTTGGATTAAGGTGAAGCATTGAAGCGGGGCAGCTTAGTGAATGTCCAAAACGAGCGAGCGAGAGAGAGAGTGAGAGAGAGAGAGATAGATAGATAGATAGATAGATAGATAGAGAGAGAGAGATAGATAGATAGATAGATAGATAGATAGATAGATAGATAGATAGATAGATAGATAGATAGATAGATAGATAGATAGATAGATAGATGGATAGATAGATGGATGGATGGATGGATGGATGGATGGATGGATGGATAGATAGATAGATAGATAGATAGATAGATAGATAGATAGATAGATAGATAGATAGATAGATAGATAGATAGATAGATAGATAGATAGATAGATAGATAGATAGATAGATAGATAGATAGATAGATAGATAGATAGATAGATAGATAGATAGATAGATATGTATGTCATATTAAACCAACTCGGTCAATTTCTCAAAAACCTGCCATATGGCGGCTTTTCCTCAATAAGTATATATTTACAGTGGTGCACCCTTTACAGGGGTGTAGCGTAATGCTTTTTCGACTATATTGAGACTAATTACGCCCGATAGATAGATAGATAGATAGATAGATAGATAGATAGATAGATAGATAGATAGATAGATAGATAGATAGATAGATAGAAAAACAAAGAAAGTTTAACAACAAAATTATTTGGTGCCAACACCCTTGCGGTTGGTGCTTTCGGCTCCAAGTGCAGTGAATGATGGAGTGTCGCATCACGCCAGCGCAAAGTGGTTTGGCGAGCCACGTAAGGAGTTACATGCGGGCGAGGAATAAAGGCGATAATTTTTAACACCTACGCCTTGTCTTTGGCGCATCTTCTTGCGTAAGAATCGCCCGCCGCGGTTGCTTTGTGGCTATGGTGCTGGGCTGCTAAGCACGAGGTCGCGGGATCGAATTCCGGCCACGGCGGCCGCATTTCGATGGGGACGAAATGCAAGAAACACCCGTGCGCTCACAATTAGGTGCACGTTAAAGAACCCCAGGTGGTCAACATTTCCGAAGTCGCCCGCTATGGCGTGCCTCACAATCAGATCGTGGTTCTGGCACGTAAAACTCCATAATTTGGTTTTTTTTGCGTAAGAATTAGGCATTCGGTATCTACTTAGTTCAAACCCTGCTTAGTTCAAACCAACTCGCTCAACTTCTCAAAAAACCTGCCGTACTGCGGCTTTGCCTCAATAGGTATATCTTTACAGTAGTGCACCCTTTACAGGGGTGTAGTGTAATGCTAAGTTTTCGACTATATCGAGACTAATTACGCCCGTATCGTTAACTTTACCTACTCTGCGACTAATTATCGCTTCTTCTCGCGTTGAAACCTACATTTAGAGAGCTCGTGCGGCTCACTACGGCGCTCTGGAGGTCCGAAAGGACCGTTTTTTTCTCTGGAAGTGTTTACAAGAGCACCCACATCTCAGATACGCAAGCCCCCGTGAAGTCGGCTAAGAAGACCCTTGTTTTCAAAATGCGCGGCGCCGAGTTCCATCCAGCGCAATAAAAAGGCAGCACACGTGGAAGATTGCGAAGCAGACGCTGTTGTTCGCCTGCTGGCCGTCCCGTTATCAATACGCATCGAGTTTACTGTAGGCTATAGTTGCATAACTATGATGAAGATAGGTCCTTAGCCTTTGAAGATAGGTCCTTAGACCTATGAAGATAGGTCCTTAGGTGCCTCAGAAGATAGCCTTTCTGAGGCACCTAATCCGTGTTTACAAACTTTATACCACAGTGTGCTATTCCATCTGTCAGCCCCTTTCTTGTTTTTGGACTTCTATGACTAAGTAATGAGTGATATAACTTAATCTGTGAACTATATCCTACTCACCGAGCAGCAGCAATCTTTCAAAACGTGCGTGCCGTCGCTTCCTCTGCACCGACGAAGTTGTTGAACGCGAGTTCTTCCCACTGCCTTGTGAACGCAGCTTCGCGGGGTTTCAGCGGCCGAAGAGCATTCGTACTTGGAGCCGCTTCTGCTGACGCTGTACATGAAGCCGTACAGGGACACCCTCGTGTCCGAGCTGTCGCCCCAGATGAAGCGGGCCCTGTGCCTCTGCATCGTATTCGCCGTCTACGCAAACGTACGGTTCATTATTTTAACGTCTTTCCGATGTTCTACCGCGTTGCGCGAGTTTCAGAGTTCGCGCTCGCGGCGCCACCTCGCGCAGTCAACGTAGAGGGTCATCGCGCAGCAGAAGTGCACGCTGACGAAGCCGTGCGCACTGATATTTTCAATATCTTTTCGGACACTGTGATCGAGCGTTGCTTGTTGGAAACGTTCTTGCGTGGCACAACTCATTGCTTCCAAAAAGTATGAAATAGTTTCCGGATGTCATCGCAGCCGTCCGCTACACTTGTCGAATTTTGTAAACTCGCAACTGTTGCTGCTCCGAAATCTTTTTACGGATTATAGGTGTGCGCTTATTTGCACTACTTAGTCGGTCAGCGTACAATTGTTTTGTATGCCCGTTCGCTGGTAATTTCATCTGGCGTCCATATAACCTTCGCATATATTCACGAATATATCCGCCCCCACTAAGAAGTAGCCACAACAAACCCGGCAGGGTACCAGAGTGTCACTTTGGGCACGTTGGGAAACTACAAGCGTCCCACGGATGCGGCGCGCAGCGCACGTAGAACTCTCATGTTTACGTGCGCAAAACTTCTGCATCATCATCATCAGCCTGGTTACGCCCACTGCAGGGCAAAGGCCTCTCCCATACTTCTCCAACCACCCCGGTCATGTGCTAATTGTGGCCATGTCGTCCCTGCAAACTTCCTAATCTCATCCACCCACCTAACTTTCTGCCGCCCCCTGCTACGCTTCCCTTCCCTTGGAATCCAGTCCGTTACCCTTAATGACCATCGGTTATCTTTCCTCCTCATTACATGTCCTGCCCATGCCTTTTTCTTGATTTCAACTAAGATGCCATTAACTCGCGTTTGTTCCCTCACCCAATCTGCTCTTTTCTTATCCCTTAACGTTACACCAATCATTCTTCTTTCCATAACTTCTGCGTACGTTAAACTAAAGCTGTCTAATAAAACGTACAACCACGTGCTGTCTTCGCGCTGTCGCCCGCAGTTCCCTCTGGTGATCCTGTCCGAGCCGTCGAGGCTGTTGGACCCCAGGACGCGGAGCCACGTGTGGGAGACGCTGGGCCAGATCGCCGACGTCAACAGCGTCCTGGTCACCACTCAGAGCATCGAGGAGGCCGAGATGATCGCCGACCGGCTCATCGTCATGCGGGAAGGGCGCGTCGTGTGCGCCGGGTCGCCCACGTGGCTCAAGAAGAAATTCGACTCTGGTTTCTGCCTGCGCCTGAGCAGGCTCGCGGACTTCAGGTGGGCGCAAATGGCACAGCTGCTTTGGGTTGATTTCAATTCGATTTTTTATTTCCAGAATTACAAGTGTTCTGGTGGATACCAAAGGCTAAAAGCTGCTGGAAAACAGCTTGACTAGGCCGATGGTCCATTACAAGGCATACATGGTGGTTGCATCAAAATTGTAACATTGTTAGACACTCAGAATAAATTAATTACATAAATGCACAATAAGAAGACCGAAAATAATATAAAGACTAAGAGAAAAAACATAATTGATACATCAGAAAAATGGAAGTATGTGTGTTGTCATGTATGTGTGTATGTGTGTGGAAGTAGTCATTTGTTGACGCGGCTTGTGGCCCGACCGGAGCGCTACTCGGGGTCACTGGCCGATTCCGCCGTGTTTGTAGAATTTAATAATGGGGTGTCACGTGCCAAAAACACTTTCTGATTATGAGGCACGCCGTGGTGGAGGACTCTGGAGATTTCTCCCACTTGGGGATCTATAACGTGAGCCTACATCTAAGCACACGGGTGTTTTCGCATTTTGCCCCCCATCGAAATGCTGCTGCCGCCGCGGCCGGGATTCGATCCCGCGACCTCGTGCTCAGCAGCCCAACACCGTAGCCACTGAGCAACCATGGCGGGCGTTTCTGGTTTGTCTAACGGGGTGACTGCGTCAGCTGCTACCAATTGATTGCCTCGAAACGACTGGCGCAGCGTAATTGGACAATCCGGTGCAAACAGCATGAGGTCGCGGGATCGAATCCCGGCCACGGCGGCCGCATTTCGATGGGGGCGAAATGCGAAAACACCCGTGTGCTTAGATTTAGGTGCACGTTAAAGAACCCCAGGTGGTCGAAATTTCCGGAGTCCTCCACTACGGCGTGCCTCACAATCAGAAAGTGGTTTTGGCACGTAAAACCCCATAATTTTTAATCCGGTGCAAACTAGAGTGTCTGGAGTGGCACTCCGTGGCTTTGACTTGGCTTTGATTCTTGCTCAGCTTATTTTCTCTTGGACTTCATACAGCCGCATGTTGCACCATCGATCAGTCTAGTTAGTAAAGGCTTTGTCTCCACTTCGACGTCACGTAGATTTTGCACTGCATTCTTGATTGACCGCTCATTCAGTCTGAAGACTTAGTTCCGCCTACTGAGTTGTAGCTTGCAGCTACAACTGAGCTGTAGTCAACATAGGGCGTGAACACCTGGCGAGCGTGACTCGAAGTGCTTAGGACCTCGTTCGTGGGTAATACGGCGGCGCCACTGGGAGCGAGATCTGCCGGCCCGAAAGAAAACGTTTCGCGATTGACCTCGTATTTCTGTGCCCAAATTATTAAGTAATTCATGAAAGCTTGAAAGAGCGGACTAGTTGGTACTGCATGATTGAAAAAAAAATAGCAGTGCGTTTTTTTTTACGAGCACACAAACCGCAGTGTGGATGAGGACCATGCTTGACCTTGCCTGTTCCTAGGCTTCTATCGTGATAAGAAAGCCGTCCTTCTAACGCGATAGCATTAAGGGCCCGGTATCGCAGAAAAGCGGGCGTCGGCGTCCGGCGTCCTGCGTCCAGTCCAGCGTCGGACATCGCTACGACAAAAAAAAATTCTGATCAAATTTTGAATTATGCATACCCAACCACTCTTCTACTGCCAAAGTTGCTCATACCTTGTCTTTCATTCTTTACAAAGTTATTCCGCGGAATGTTGGGAACGGCAGCCCGCATACAAATGTAATGAAAAAAATAGAAACACCGACAGTGCATGTCTTTTATGATTGCGCTTCCCAGACTGAAATATTATATGTGCAAAACAATACCAGGAGATCGAATCGCGCAAGAGGCCGCGTTTCTACCAGAAAGCTACCCTTCGTGCATGTCATTCGCCGCCAGCGTTTTCCGGTAAACGTTGCGGTTGCATGAGCTGCGGTTGCCGGGAAGCAGGAAAAGCAGTCAGGGGTCTTTGAATGCTATCGCGTTTCACTCTTAAAGGCGAAGCTTAAGCGTCCTCCAATTTTTCATGTTTCGAAGCTAATTGGTAATAACGTTGCCTTGGTTTGTCTATAGACAGCAGCAAATTGCAGAAGCACATCTCTTCCATTGTGCTTACAACAGATTCGAAATGAGGCTCCTAAGCCTAACGATAGCGACTACCGACACGCCGTATGCTTCATGCTCTCTGTGGTCTGCGGCGCTAAACGTGATACATGTTTTTAATTATGGTTGTTAAAGATATGATATGTAGACGCTATTGATTGGTTTATTTTGGTCCCCCAGAGTACCGTGCATCAACAGGGAAGGGGAGCGACTCCGTGTGGATCTGGAAACAAAAAGAAAAAAAAGAAAAAGTAAGGAATCTCTGGAGAGATGGGTATCGTAGCATTAGGTGACTCCTGATGACGTCGGCAGAGCACATGGCGGCGTTTTTTTTTCTTGCGACGACGCCCCTCATGGAAAGCGCTGTATTTTAGCGCCGTTTCTTTCGCCCACATGCGTCTAAAAATGCAGCGTGTTGTTAGAACGTCACATCCGCTGTGCCACAGGGAACATGAAGTGAAACGCGTCGTCCAAGACTACATGGGACCGGTCGAGCCTAGGAGGGTCACCAAGGTCGACGTGGTGTTCAACTTGAGCGATACTCCCGAGGTGAGGACTACGTTATACTACCCATATAGCCGTAGCTTATAAAACATGGACGAAAAAAAAAACTATAAATATATCAGGCGTGACCATTACGCCATTTGTGTGTGACATGCACAGCGTTTGTCGATCGCACACGTGTGAATCTTCTTGCTATATTGTCGGTTGCATGTGCGGGCTGAAAAATGAGGCTTTCTCTTGAAGCGGTCTTCGACTCCTCTCTGTCGGTAACTCTTGCCCACGGTGCAGATTCGCGACGCTAAAGTGCCACGATTCAATTTCGCAGTGTTCGCAAGAAAGAACAGAAACGCCTCGTTTACAACTCCTCAAATCGGCAACAGTCGGAAGCTGTAGTTATGCCAACAGTAGCACTTGAAGCAGCTAGACCCTACGGGTGCCTCAAAACGTACCGGATCCACATGAAAGCCCGTGATGCAGATATAATGATTGCAGAAGCCGGAACTATCCGTCTGCATGTTTTATTTAGTAATGTTCAGAGGGACCAGTTTGGTGGCCGTGATGATTGCCGGGCTTTTTAAGTGAGACAGACAACAATCAAAATGACAACAGATCGAGTTCAAATATGGCCTTGCTTTAACAGTTTCAGAAAGGCGACGAGGACACAAAGTAGTCAACTTAATTTGGTCCCGATGAACGAGTCAGATGTTTTTTTTTTCAGCAGTATTTTTCCACGGGAGGGTAACATCGGAACTCAATCCCAAGATCCCACTTCACACGCACCTCTTCACTTGGCTTTGTACACCGTGGCGTAGGGCCCCGAGCATAGACTCGCTTTGTTTCGTACGTCCTTGAGCAGTGTTTCCAAACGTGTTCGCGGGGTTGCCACAAGTGCGCGACAAGAGTTAACATACTCCAACTGGGGAGTAGAAGCACAGACTCTCAGCACAGGAAGTTGGCAGAACTCCCACTGTTCGTATAACAAGAGAATAATCTACTTTTACTGGGAACATCTTAATGGTGCTCAATTCATCGTCGATGGTAGGGGCCTAAGTTTGGATAGTGGAAAGCTTGCGACATATTATTCTAATTTTAGGTGCGTACGTAAGACGTCAAGACCGTGGCACGACCAGCAGTGGTGCATGGCACCAAATTAACTCACGTGAAGGAGGTTATTGTTCGAGGAATTCGAACGAGGAAGCCAATGCTGTGGTTGAAGCAAGGTGCAAGTTTTAGCAACTACGTTTGTGTAGAGACCGTAGTTGGAGCGACCGAGGCCAGGGTTTGAAATCGAAGCCTGAAATAGTTCAAGCGTTCATTTGAAGATCTTACGGCAACTCTCGCAGCTTACAAAATTTGAAAGTTCAGCCATCACGATCTGATCCGGAGGTCGCATGGAATTGGCTTAATACTGGAAACTGGTTAAGAAAAAACTTAAGTAATTTTAAAAAGGACAACATCAGAACGTTTGGGAAGGACTAAAGATAGGGGCAACGTGAAATCAGTAACAAGCACATTTACTACTAGACAGGACATGATATATGTAGTGAGAGATTAAGGGGAGTGGTCATCTGTAATTTTGACAATATAACAAAAGCATCAAGGGAATTATGTACTGTACAGGTACCCTTGCAGCAGCCACGTAACCGTGAAGGAATGTTCCATTCCACTGTGCAACTTATAGATGTTGATGTTGCTTCTTCTAGCAGCTTCAACGCATTCAGAAATCAAAGTCATTCTAAAATTTAGCCCTTCTAGCAGCTTCAACGCATTCAGAAACCAAAGTCGTTGTTCTAAACCTTCGCCCAATAAATTTCTGTTTGTAACCATATCCCGTCGTACATTTCTTTTTGCATTTCAAATTTCTATACACAATAAACGGTTTGTTGGAATTGTTAAAAAATATGCTATAATAAGTTTTCCTGTGTGTGTCTTACTTAATAGCGGCTGCAAGTACAAATTTCTTGCGGTGCCTGCTGCGTCCGCGTGCTAATGAAATAATCCAAGAGCTCCCTCACGTGTGGCAGTAATTTGCATGTTTTCGCGCGTTTGTGCCGTCCTGACTCGCGCAGAAAACAACGAAGATGACTGCGATGCTTCAGTACCTGGAGAAAAGGCGGAGTATCCTGGGCATCTCAGTCATGAGCCTGTCGTACTGTACGCTCGAGGACGTTTACATCAAGTGAGTCTTCGAGATGCTCCTTCTGTTTCCTTCATAGTAACGTATTTTTGCGCGCACAATTGACAAGAACATAGTGAAGGGGGACACATGAGCGCTTACTTACAACTATATTATTTTCGGAAAGATACAGAACATATATACCCTAGCAATCAGCGCTGAGCATGTGCAACAAGAGTGGTCAGTAAAACCGAAACAGTTCTGACCAGTTCTGAAACAGAAACTGACCACTCTTGTTGCACATGCTCAGCTCTGATAGCTGGGGTATATATGTTCTGTATCTTTCCGAAAATAAAATAGTTGTGAGTAAGCGCTCGTGTGTCCCCCTTCACTGTGTTCTTGTCAACTGTGCGCGCAAAAATATTTTACTATGAATTCGTACCAACTCGCCCAACTATCAGTTCTGCTGCCTTCTGTTTGTCAGGAACGCTTAGCTGCGCTAAAGGGCAGTTTTGCTGTAGTCGTACGGGCTCTTAGAGAAGAGAAGTGGTGGAAAGGTCACACCAGGTAGTTCACCGCCGTTCAAAAACCAAATAGAAAGAAAACCCTGAGCAGATCGTAGCACAGTATGACTGAAAAAGTACGCATTCGAGTAAAACCTCGCTAATACTGCTAGTAACAGCGCAAAATATAGACAAGGGACGAGACAGGAAGACACCACAAGCGCTGACTTTCAACAACGTTTATTCCGAAAGAAACACGGCTTTTTATAAACATTGCCTCATGTGTCGCAGTCAAGTGATCGCACATCATGTGAAACAAGCACTTTTTTCTTTTATGCACTCAAGATAGCGGTTGCACGTGCAAAAGCTCAAGTTCTTTTTTTGTCAGTAACAAGGACGGCGTGCTAACGCATTGATCACGAAGTCTGGTAATCTCGGCTGCCTCAATTATCTCCCGGACCAGCTGGTCATTGTGTTTCTTCAGCACTTTACAGCGTCTAAATTCTGCGGCGCAATCTTTTGAGGGGCAATCCCTGATATGTATGCCTAGATTCCTGTTAGCCTGCTCGACGCTAAGTTTATGTTCCTTCAGTCTCTCATTTGTGCATCTAGAAGTTTGCCCTATATACCTTTTTCCACATTTCAGAGGTATTGAATACACAACGGCTTCTGCGCACTCCACAAAACGATTCTGGTGATTAGTCGTGCACCCTTCCTGGTTTATCGGCTCTTCAGCATTGACGCGTCGGCAGAGGCTTTTTAGTTTTTTCGGGGCAGTAAGCACTACATTGTGCCCCGAAAAAACAAAAAAGCCTCTGCCGACGCGTCAATGCTGAAGAGCCGATAAACCAGGAAGGGTGCACGACTAATCACCAGAATCGTTTTGTGGAGTGCGCAGAAGCCGTTGTGTATTCAATACCTCTGAAATGTGGAAAAAGGTATATAGGGCAAACTTCTAGATGCACAAATGAGAGACTGAAGGAACATAAACTTAGCGTCGAGCAGGCTAACAGGAATCTAGGCATACATATCAGGGATTGCCCCTCAAAAGATTGCGCCGCAGAATTTAGACGCTGTAAAGTGCTGAAGAAACACAATGACCAGCTGGTCCGGGAGATAATTGAGGCAGCCGAGATTACCAGACTTCGTGATCAATGCGTTAGCACGCCGTCCTTGTTATTGACAAAAAAAGAACTTGAGCTTTTGCACGTGCAACCGCTATCTTGAGTGCATAAAAGAAAAAAGTGCTTGTTTCACATGATGTGCGATCACGTGACTGCGATATTTTGCGCTGTTACTAGCAGGATGGAAAACCAACAAGCCCAAGCTGCTATTCTCGCTAATACGTTTTCCCCACTTATAGCGTAGCCGGTCTGATGCCCCTTGCTGTGGAAACCTGTTTACGATTACGTCGAAGGGTTTTTCAGCTTGTGCGTTCTATTCCCACGAACCCGTATCGTACGTTTTGGTGAGGTGAATCTGGGAATTTTTTTCTCCCTGTTATCTTATTCGTACGCAAGAGGGATTCGCAATATACTCTGTTTTGCAAACCTGAGATGCCACTTATGCGCTTTATTCGAAGGCTTATTGTGATCGATCAAACCTTCCCGTTCATACTTCTGCGCCTAGCGCGACACTTCAAGGAACACCTGTCAAAATAGTGCTGACGTGGAAGCTGTGCCACGTGTTTATCCTCACCTGCCTACGTTGTCTTAGCCCACATGACTCGCGAATTTGCAAGCAGAAGCTAAACGCTGTAGACAGTGGGTTTTGCTCGGCGTGTCTTTTGACGAATATGTCGCGCAGTGTCACCCGAATTCTTGATCGAGCGTCGAGGAGCTCACTTTGTTAGGGACGACAACATCTACCACGTGCACCAGTATGTCGGGCGCGTTTTTACTTAACTGCACGCAAACTGCATCTTGGAAGAAACATTTCAAACAAACGTTTGTAATCACGTCGGCAAGTTAGAGCCCGTTGCAAAGTCTTAACGAGCTGCCATTAGTTCTGTGCAGAATTGAAAGAGGCGTGGCCCCCACATTAACCCGCCACTGCAGGGCGGCTTGCATATAGAGAATTGCTCTTTGCGTTGAAGTGGCGACAGGTGTCACGTGTACCGGAAAGAAAAAGAAATGAATACATGACGTGTATTTCATTATTCTGAGAAATATTTTATGTCGCTCTTCATCAATCCTCGAGCGTCCTCTTTTTCGCTACTTACTGAATCCTTGTGTGCCCAGCCAAATAAAGCTTTATTGGCACTGCACGGCAAGTCGAAGCGTGTTCAATAGTTGCGCGACCTGCATACGCCGGCGGTAAATGCCATCTACGCTACCAGTAGTGTTTAGTTCTCAGCAGCCAGTCCAAGTCTCAAAAAATATAGAGCACCCCCCCCCCCCTTCAGTAGAGGATTGCAAACAAAACACTTATTATTTCTTTTAGCTGCCGTATAGAGGCCGTCACTGGTGTTAGTGAGGCGTAGTGACAGAGTGGGTCTAAAAATTAATCTGCAGAAAGCTAAAGTAATGTTTAACAGTCTCGGAAGAGAACAGCAATTTACAATAGGTAGCGAGGCACTGGAAGCGGTAAGGGAATACATCTGCTTAGGGCAGGGAGTGACGGCGGATCCTGATCATGAGACGGAAATAATCATAAGGATAAGAATGGGCTGGGGTGCGTTTGGCAGGCATTCTCAGATCATGAACAGCAGGTTGCCATTATCCCCTCAAGAGAAAAGTGCATAGTAGCTGTGTCTTACCAGTATTCACCTACGGGGCAGAAACCTGGAGGCTTACGAAAAGGGTTCTACATAAATTGAGGACGACGCAACGAGCGATGGAAAGAAGAATGATGGGTGTAACGTTAAGGGATAAGAAAAGAGCAGATTGGGTGAGGGAACAAACGCGAGTTAATGACATCTTAGTTGAAATCAAGAAAAATAAATGGGCATAGGCAGGACATGTAATGAGGAGGGAAGATAACCAATGGTCATTAAGGGTTATGGACTGGATTCCAAGGGAAGGGAAGCGTAGCAGGGGGCTGCAGAAGGTAAGGTGGGCGGATGAGATTAAGAAGTTTGCAGGGACGGCATGGCCAGAATTGGTACATGACCGGGTTGTTGGAGAAGTATGGGAGAGGCCTTTGCCCTGCAGTGGGCGTAACCAGGCTGATGATGATGATGATGAGTGACAGTTCAACCGTGTGGATGTACTGAGGCGTTGCCGACCCATGCAGAGAGTCGGCCAATACATCGAAGAGGTGTAGGTTTTGGGAAGTTGGTCAACGCATATTCACAACCAGTGCGGGATTGAGGAGATGGACGTCTTGTGTCCTCGACACTTTTGCCTGTGTTGTGCTTCTTCTTGTCAAGCTTATCAATTCGACTAAGCTTGTTGCCAAGTTGGTTAACGATATTCCAAATACTGTGGGTGCGCGACAGCTGGCGATTCGTGCGAAAGGATAGACTCGGGCATGTCTGTGTTAGCGCCAGTCAAGTGTCGTCTGATTTTTGCGAATTAAGTAGTTTGAGTGCGTTTCATTGTTTTAAAGGTTGTTTTCGCGAAGTTCCTTTCAAAGCTGAAGTGTCGTCGCGTCGAAGCGAAGAAGGCGCCTGCAGGTGTTGGGCGATTATTTTTCTCTTTGTTGTGGCAGGTTGGTGACTGGCACTGAGGCTAAGGCCAAGAAAAGCATCGGTGACGGCGTCGTTAACCTTCAGTCGGAGAAGGAAGACGCGGCGAAAAAGAAACGAGGTACGCCAGGCATGCCAAGCTCGCTATGTTTCATGCTAAGCGTACCAGTGAATATGCTGGCGTTGCTATCACTTAGTCATCGTGCGAACTGTAGCCAGAACCTGTAACGTTGTAGGACTTGGCTCGATGTCGTGGGTATATCACACCTTAAGGTTATTTTTTTTATTGTTTTGTGCGGTTGCGTTGCGCGATGGCCTGCAAACGCGTAATTGGAGGAGATAAGTTGACGGCAAGTTCACATTTTTTTAACCTAATTTGGACACTGTGTAATATGCGTCACGCGAAACCTATCCTATGTTTCGCAAGATCCACAAAATGTCGTTGCTATTGTATTCTGCCAATTGTATACAATTATTCTCGAATGTCATATCTCGAGAACTATATGTTAGTATCGTAGTTAGAGGCTAAACAACACGACCTAATGCTATAAGAGAGAACTGCTATTTAAAATGGCCACCACGAGGTAAGCTTAAACTCTAAAGTCGCAGAACCCGTGCGGACGAAGTTGAGGCAAATCCGTGCACTTCTCTCATTGGCGGGATACCTGCTGCCAAACTAGAGATCTACGCCGACACTAGTTCCAGGTGTTTCACTAGTATTTTCATGCGAAACTCTGATAGTCGGCGAGCGTTTTTAGAGTGGTGTGCAGGGTTTAATGGTGCAAGGACCATGTGTGGAAAAAGACTACCAGTTGTGTCGAAACTGTGCTGAAGCTCCACCGAAGCTAAAGTAAACCTCTGCATAAACTCTCCTGAATTCGCAAATTAATTCTACTAAAGGCTCCGTTCACAGTCACGTAGCTAAACTTCTCTCCGTATTATCTCGTATTATGCAAACGTTATGTTGATGTTTAAACAGTGCCACGGAAACAGTACAGAAGCGTTTCACGAACGCATCCAATGACTGAGAATGCTACAACAACAACAACAACAACAACAACAACAACAACAACAACAACAACAACAACAACAACAACAACAACAACAACAACAACAACAACAACAACAACAACAACAACAACAACAACAACAACAACAACAACAACAACAACAACAACAACAACAACAACAACAACAACAACAACAACAACAACAACAACAACAACAACAACAACAACAACAACAACAACAACAACAACAACAACAACAACAACAACAACAACAACAACAACAACAACAACAACAACAACAACAACAACAACAACAACAACAACAACTGTACAGGCTTTTGAGTATTCTTGGGTATTCACTTAGCGCCGGGTATTCATCAGAAACCGTTTATTCACAGTTCATCCACTACAGCGTTACTCATATTGAAAGTTTAGGCGCTGAAGACACGGACACGAGAATAACGAGAAGGGACTTCAAAACCTGAAACTTCAAACTATATATCTTTACCAACTTCTTCAGCTTTGTTGTTGTTTTAGGTCTCTCATATCTTCTGATGTTTCTTTTTGTGTGTCTTTAAACCATGATTGCCAAAAGCAACAGACGATACCTAATAATATTTGTTTTATATTTGTTTGTAATTCTGTCCGCATTATTACCCATTCATACTATTCGCAGTTGCGCAGGACAACTGCAGGGGACAAACCCAGAAATTTTTGGTTCGGTCCCAGGTGTACGTACACCGACATGCTTTATTATAGGACCTCACGTCCTACCTCGACAAAAGTATGACGGCCTAGCAGGATCGCACTGTTTCCAAGATTATAACACCTCTTCGCAGTAAAACGCCGGAGATTTCACGCGTCCCCGTAATACTTTTTGCTTAACAGCAGCTGCGCGTATCTGTAGTTAAGAGGAAGCTTTAGCTGGGGTGCTCCTATCTAAATACATGTAAAAGGAGAATCCGTTTTTCTCGGCAACCACTGCACCAAATTTGACGAGGTTTGTTGCATTTAAAAGGAAAACAAAATATAGTGACTGTGGGTTTCGAAGTTTTCGTTTAGGTGGCCAATTTTTTATTAAAATATGGCAAAAATCGCACATCTTCAGAAAACGAAACTATCAAGTTTACAACCCCGTACGTCCGCAAGAAATAATGGTATCACAATTCTGGGAGTGGAATCTGATAGTACATCTAAAGCAGACAAAATTGATATGTTGCACATGAATCTAGAAAAATTCAGTAATATGGAAATGCAGGTTTTGCCGAACCCTGGAACACAACGTAACAGATTCACGTAAGATATAAATTTACATATTGAATTTGTTCGCTTTGACTAATCTAATGGATTCCGTTTACGGAACCGCCATATCTCTGCTTGATGCAGAGCTATTAATTTATGAACTTCATGCGTCTGCTTTTTCGAACTTGCGAATATAAAAGCATTTTAACAAAATTCAGGTCCTATATCGAAACTCCGCTGCCAACAGTCACTAGCATTTAACTTTCTCTCTCAAGTGCGACACATTTCATTAAAATCGGTCCAGGAGTTCTCAGAAAAGCGTTTTTTTTGCATTTTACGTGTATTTGAATAAGCCGCGTCGGAGTTGTGCCCGATACCCGGCGCAGTTGCTCAGTGGCCATGGTGCGCTGAGCGCGAGGTCGCGCGAATGAATCCCGGCCACGGCGGCCGCATTTCGATGGGGGAGAAATGCGAAAACACCCGCGCGCTTAGATTTAGGTGCACATTAAAGAACCCCAGGTGGTCGAAATTTCCGGAGTCCTCCACTACGGCGTGCCTCGTAATCAGAAAGTGGTTTTGGCACGTAATACCCCATAGTTTAATTTTAACTTTTTGTTGTGTCCGATCTAGAGTTTGAGGGGGGCCGGATGGCAAGCGCTGACCCGCGGAGTCCAAATCGCGTCCCAGACTCGCAGGCCCTGGCGCAGCTGTGCGAGGCCAGGTCGTCGAGGGCCGGCACCGTGTCGGTGCTGTGGGCGCTGCTGCGCAAGCGGACGCTGCTCTGGGCGCGCGTCTGGTGGACCAGGCTGTTCTCCCTGGCCATCCCTGTGGCGTGCATGCTGCTGCTGGTGCTGTGCGAGCGTCTCATGCTGCCGCAGACGGAGCCGAACAGCAGCCCCTTCACCTACGAGCCCGAAGGCGTCTACGATTCCTCGTACGGCTTCATCGAGAGCGACAACTCGAGGTACGGAGTTCCGGCTCTCGTGTTCCCTCGGAACGGGAGCTTTTGTGAATCGCACCGCGGAGTTCTCCAGTGATGCCCGCTTCTCAAACTCCGCGGCTAGCTTCTCGAATTAGTGTGCGGTGGTATGGAGGAAGTTAAAAAAAGAAGCAGATCCCACCCGTTGCTGGAATGGATGTTATGCGAAGTTTATTGCTGGTTGTGGGTTGTCCGCCACGAATTCTACAAAACGTTACCAGTTAAACGTGCTTGCGTGAGGTGCGCAAGACGAAGGCAATGGATGATTTCATTGTATGATTTTTGTGTTCATTCCTTGTGTCCATTTCGGTGCCTATGTGTGTTTTCGGCGTTTCTTCCTGTAACCTTGTTTACTGCCACCATGTAGAGGGGGCTGCGGGCCCCTGCCAAGCTGCCGTTTGTTCGTGCGGCGTTTACCTGCAGCCTCCTCCATCTTTCTTGATAGGAAATAAACGTTATTATTATTATTATTATTATTATTATTATAATGACCTGACCCTTGTGCTACGTCTTTGTGCTAAGAAACATTACAACCTTTTTTCGTTGCAACCTGCGGGAAAGCAAGATGAACCTCATCAGCAAAGGCAAAAGTGATCAGGATAAGACGAGCTCACACCGGCCAGTTACAGTAAAGTCGGTGATCTATAACGCAAATGCAATGCATAAAATGAGAACTGTCAAAGTAGGTGGAAAAAGAAAATCACCGACGATTACTATACTCCCTAAAGCGAAATTTGAGCTCAGTTCTATACGTGTCTTCGTTTAACAATATGTTGGCTTACGCGGACGATCTGTTTCGTGCGGTGCGTTGCAAACGGAACGAAGTATGGAGCGACTGCCTCGCTCGCGAGAGGCGGTGCGTGGTCGACGCGTGGGCGCGATTCACGGCAGCCGCTGCAGACAGACCTCCGCTCACACAGCGCTTTGTTTCCACATATAGTGTCGGTGTGAGCGCTCGCCGCACGCCATCGGTGAACAGACGACGGCGCGCTACTCTGGCGCCATCTCGTAGCGGTCGTCGCCCGCCGCAGAGCCTGCCTTGCGCGGCACTACGCATTGCTTCTCTCGCTTTCGCCACACCCTCCTCCTCCGCTTTCCTCCTCGCGCTCTCTTCGCTGTCGCCGTCTTTCATCCCCCGCTGCGCTCCGCATTCGCTGTTCCATGCTTCGCTGTGCCCGTTCGCTCGGTTACGCCGAGGGACGCCGGCGAGGGACGCCGACGCTAAGCTAAGGAACGGGCGCCTATATAATAGTCGCGCTCTAAAAGCACATACTGAGGGAACTACGGAATTGGTGCAGACTGTGCAGTCGCTTAGAGGATAATATATTTCTACTAACTCAGTGCACACAGATTTAATTCGCCGTGGTTGCTTAGTGACTGTGGTGTTCGGCTGCTAAGCACGGAGTTCGCGGGTTCGAATCCCGGCCACGGCGGCCGCTTATCGATGGGGGTGAAATGCGAAAACACCCGTGTACTTAGATTTAGGTGCACGTTAAAGAACCCCAGGTGGTCGAAATTTCTGGAGTCCCACACTATGGCGTGCCTCATAATCAAATCATGGTTTTGGCACGTAAAACGCCATAATTCTTTTCGTGCATGCAGATTTCAATAGGTCAGAATTCGGGGTGTGCGAATAGTCATTTTTGAGACCGAATCGAATACGAATCGAATAGTGCCAGAAGGGAATCGAATCGAATCGAATTTGTTTCGACTGTTTTCTGAATAATAAATAGCCACAATTTATATAAAACGATCTTCACATTTCAGTATACTTAAAGTTAGCAAGTTTTTGTGATTACACAGTACGTTAGGAAGCGTTGTTTATTAAAAGTACAAATGAAGCATTAGGAGTAAACAACTAGGTTCTTCGCATACGCAGGGCTCTTCAGAGAGTACGAATGACCGCTGTGCAGCCCGTAAAGTATGGCTACCTGAGTGGCATAGCCTGCTCCACTACGCAAGCTCACTATGTTTTACTCTATGCTATGCTCGCGGGGGTGAAAATTTACCGTACTTTTGCTCCAGTTTTATGTTAATTTGGGCACGATTGACGTTTCGAAATATTCGAAAAATATTCGCATTTACCAATAGTGACTATCCGATTCGAAGACCGAATTCGAAAACCGAATCGAATAAGGCACTATTCGATTCCTTACTTGAAAGTTTCGGATATTCGAACACCCCTACTCAGAATAGACTTTTAAGGATAGCATTTATAGATATTAAGGGAGTCTCCGACACTGTAGACATGCCGGCAATTGTTATGGGATATACTCAAGCCCGAAAGCACAGATGATATTGTGGAGCTGCTCAAGGAGATACACAGGAGGTTTCAGCGAACACTATCAAATTTTTTTTAAAGATTGTCTGTGGCAGATAGTACAATTATACTCCATG